>NC_092338.1:415817142-416490714 GCF_046630445.1 Rutidosis leptorrhynchoides
TATCCACTGGTCAATAACTTGAATCCACAAATCTTCGCTGTCAATCTAATTATCCAAGTCAAATTTCGCATTTCTAAGTCATTCTGTATCGAATTTTCACAATCGGTCATCAAATTCAACTCTTTATACAGTCCACTTTTCCCAATTATCCAAGGCTTAGGCAATAGAATTGGTTATCATGCTAAAATCTGTATATATGTCCACGAAATTACCTATTAAGTCAACAGAACTTCACATGTTATTTGTCTCATGTCCAGTCACATCACAATCCAATATAGCACAGGCTACCTAATTTTCCTTCAGCTTCCCTGAAATTCCGTATGATTTATCATAATATACTTTTGTTGGCCGGACACAAGCATATTATCCTAAATCATACCTTCATTCTGAGTTGCTCGTAACGGAAAAATTCTACTTCTCTGATACACTAACTTATGTCCAATCAATCTCCTTAATAAGCATTGGTAATTAATTTAACTACTTTATAATTAATCAATTGCACCATCTGTCCAATCATGGATATTAAAACACTGTCCATCAAATGTTCAACCATAATCTACCAACATCATTACACATCCAACAAGCCTAGGAAATATCTGGTCAATAAAGTCCACTATCGGCATATCACTCATACTCGTGTCCCTATCTAACAAATTTCTGTCATCTAAATGTCCACTCCATAAAGATATCAAACACATCTCTATCAAAGTCACGATCTTCAATCCCAAAAAGTCAACCTAAGGGTTACCCTTACCCTACATGGCACACAAGGGTCGCAACCAAAACATAAACAACATAATGCAACAAAATAAATCTTACACTACAATCAAGATCTACCAATCTACACACACACACACACACACACACACATACACACACACACACACACACACACATATATATATATATATATATATACACACACACAATCACATACATATATACAACTAAACAGTACGAGGATTTTGAAGCATACCTGTATTCACATCATATTCAACATCTGCATCTGCAACCATCTGATAAGCTCTTGCTGTTGTCGTAGGTGGATTCTTTCTTTTCTGCCCAACTGGAGAACCAGAAGATCCACCTACTGATCCCGACTGCGCTCTTGACCCCGCCCCAGAACCTGATCCTCTTACATACGGACACTGAGCTGACCTATGCCCCACTTGATGACATTTCCAACATACATCCTCTTGGAACGAACACATCCGAATCTCGTGCCCCACAATACCACATCTCAAACATCTTTTGACTGAATCTGAACAAGGACCACTATGAGATGATCTACAACTATAACACCAAGAATTCTCACTTGATGCAGTCCCACTCTGTTCTGACCCACTTTTCTGCTTCAACTTAACAGACTTCCTTGACCTAGAGTCCGAATGACTCATCGCCTGATCTTGTTGTGGTACCACATAACCTACCATTCTATTTCTTGCTGCCTTAATGCCATCTTCTACCATCTTGGCCATAACAAATGCTTGCGATAGCATCGTCGCCATCCTAACCATCGTTCTGTATTCTGGTAAAATTATACTAACAAAATGTTGAATTCTGGATTGTTCGTCTGGAACCCACTGTTGTACGAACCTTAATTTATCCATATATTGCTCAATTACCTCATCTATCGTCATCTGAGGAGTCATTTTCATTGCCAAAAATTATGTCTTAATTCGATTGAGATCATAGGATGAACACTACTGTTCACAAACCTTACTATAAAATTGTTCCCAAGTAATCATGTTCACTTGCTCTTTCGGTATACTAGAAATAACCGTATCCCACCAAACCATTGCCCTATTTTTCAACATACGGCTAGCATAAATAACCTGTAATTCTGGTTCGCACTGACAGGCCTCAAAAACCTTTTCTATCTCTCTTAACCAGTTAAGGGTTACCGTTGGGTTAGAATTTCCTGAGTACTCTGGTGGATTACAATTTAGAAACTGTTTGAAGGTACATTTCTTCGGTTGTTGAAACGTCGGCATCTGATAAGGACCCCACATCTGATTTGGGAACTGTTGATTAAACTGAGGTGGCACCTGATACTGTAGAGGAAAGTGACACTGAGGTGGTAACCATTGTTGTTGTTGGAAAGCACTTCCCGTTTGCTGGTAAATATTTGACTGCATCGGATACCCACTAAATGTGAAGACCCGTCCTAATCCATCCAGACGAAGTCCATATCGATTATAAATGATTCTCAATAGTTGATTACATCGCGAGGTACTTGACCTCTATATGATACATTTTACAAACATTGCATTTGTTTTTAAAAGACAAACTTGCTTTACATCGAAAGTTGACGACATGCATATCATTTCGTAATATATTCAACTATAATTGACTTAAATATAATCTTGATGAACTCAACGACTCGAATGCAACGTCTTTTGAAATATGTCATGAATGACTCCAAGTAATATCTCTAATATGAGCAAATGCCCAGAGGAAGATTTCTTTCATACCTGAGAATAAACATGCTTTAAAGTGTCAACCAAAAGGTTGGTGAGTTCATTAGTTTAACATAAATAATCATTTTCATCATTTTAATAGACCACAAGATTTCATATTTCCATTTCTCGTAAACATACGTCCCATGCATAGAGACAAAAATATCATTCATATGGATTGAACACCTGGTAACCGACATTCACAATATGCATATAAGAATATCCCCATCATTCCGGGATCCTCCTTCGGACATGATATAAATTTCGAAGTACTAAAGCATCCGGTACTTTGGATGGGGCTTGTTGGGCCCAATAGATCTATCTTTAGGATTCGCGTCAATTAGGGTGTCTGTTCCCTAATTCTTAGATTACCAGACTAAAAAGGGGCATATTCGATTTAATAATCCAGCCATAGAATGTAGTTTCATTTACTCGTGTCTATTTCGTAAAACAGTTATAAAAGCAGCGCATGTATTCTCAGCCCAAAAATATAAAGGGTAAAAGGCAAATGAAACTCACCTAATGTATTTTGTAGTAAAAATACATAGAACGACTTTGAACAAGTATATGGTTGGCCTCAAATTCACGAACCTATATCATTTGGATATTTATTAATACACCTACATGCAATCGAATAAATTTATATATATATATATATATATATATATATATATATATATATATATATATATATATATATATATATATATATATATATATATATATACTAATTATATCATTTTTATATTAATAATATATATACATCTCATATATTCATTTTGTATATAAAACTGGAAATTTTTGTTATGTTATATGTTTTAAATATATTTTTATAAGTATATATATATCATTTGTTTGTAAAAAAAATAATAGTATTGATAGTAATACTGAAATTATATTAATATTAATATAAATGATAATATTTATAATACTTAATAATACTAAATAAGGTATTATTGTTACTAATTATATTAATGATAATAATAATGATATTTATAATAATAACTATAAAGATATAAATTTTTCGGTTAATGATACTTAAAATAATGATTTTTAGTAATTATATATTAGTAGTACTTGTTATCATATAAATAATCATACTTATAATGATAATGATAATAAACATATTCATGATAATAATATTAAAGTTTTAAGTTTAATAGTAATATCCTAATTAATACTTATGAAAATATTAATAATAACTGGTATAATACTTTATATTTATGATAATAATAATAATAACAATTATAATATTTTGTAAAAATAACTAATAATAGTAATAATAACAACAACAACAACAACAACAATAATAATAATAATAATCATCATCATTTTCATATAATAACAATAATACTAGTAACAATAACAGTAACTAAGATCACGACAATAATAATGTTAATAATTATAGTTTTAGTAATATTAATAATAATAATAATAATAATAATAATAATAATAATAATAATAATAATAATAATAATAATAATAATAATAATAATAACAATAAATAACAAAAGGCTACCTTAACAAAAAAATTGATTCCAAAAGGATAACAGCCCACATCCGGGTTTGAACCCGAGACCTCCCGTTCACTTATCAAACACCCAAACCGTTCTTCTAACCTAGTTTTTCTGTTATAGTTTACGACTTAAAAATATTTAACCTTGTTTCCTGTTCTTCTTTCTTTCTTCTTCTTCGTTTCACGGATCGAACAGCAGTTCCCAATTATCAAACCAGTGATTTATATACATTAAAAATACTAATGATTATTCAATATCAATTGCTTAAATCAATTGATAACGAAAAAAATAAAAAAATAAAATAAAGAAAGGCTGTTCGTCACAGCTATAAAGGAGAAAAAAAATAATAATGTTTTCATTTTTAAGAATGAAATGGGTAATGTTTCTAACACAAAGTATATTTCAAATCGATCCTAGAAACTATAGGAAACGTCAATTGAGCCGAAAACATAAACACTAATCCAAATATCTTGAAGAACAAAACAGTTGAATTTTTACTTGTGAAGTTTGACTCTTGAATTCGTAATTGATATGAGGAATTGAAAACTGAATTTTTATAGGAAGTTTGAGTGGGTGATTCCAAACGTAATTGCATTTTTACATTTTGAAAAATCAATCAAACTCGAGCTTTTAATTTTGAAAGGGAATACAGAGGTATACGAAGGGTTCAACATTTCTTTTTCTATTCTTCATCGATTAATAAGAGATTAAAGGGTTTTTATCTGATAACGAGGGTGTGTATCCGAATGATTGAATGTAGGAGGTAGAAAGAAATCGACTAGGTCACCAGGGTACAGAGGAAGAAGAAAAAGAAGAATGGAGACAAAGAAAATAAGATCTGTGTATATATTTCTGCATATATATATATATTATATAGTATATTAATAATATCAATTAATAATAATACAAACTAATAAGGATAATAATAATATAAGTAATAATCTTATTTTAATAAAAATTATATTTACAATATTTATTATTAATTATATAAATAGAATACTAATAATAATAATAACTATAGAAATATTTCTAAAAAAATAAGGATAATTTTAATATTAACATTATTGATAACACTAATAATAATACTAATTTTAATAATATGGATATTATTAAATGATATTAATAATATTAATAATAATCTAATAATTTGTACATATTTGGTTTCATATTTATATCTTACAATTATTAATACTGATATTAATATTATTATGTTTATTTTTATAATAATACTAAGAGTAATAAAATAACTATATTTTAACTGGAACATAATATTATACTTTATTATTTATGTTATATTAACTAGTTATATAATATAATCATTTTATTAATAATTCAATTATTTTATTCATTACTTTAAATTTTTAATTTATATTTTCAAATTATTATATTCATCTATACATATATATTTAAATACACACAAATCTATTTACAATTAGTTGTTCGTGAATTGTCGAAATCGATCAAAGGTCAATTGAATATATGAACCTAGTTTTAAAGTTTTCAAGACTTAACATTACAGACCTTGCGTATCGTGTCAGAAACATATACAGATTAAGTTTAAATTTGGTCGGAAATTCTCGGGTCATCACAGTACCTACCCGTTAAAGAAATTTCATCCCGAAATTTGAGTGAGGTGGTCATGGCTAACAATAAAAATATTTTCATGACTTATATGAGCTGATAAATAGAGTTTTATTACCATTGAGTAATAAGGATAAAATAATTCGATTTTTCGAAGAGTACGAATGAAGCTATCAGTAAATAGTGAAATGAGAAAGTAAGGATTCGACTTAACTTTTGATGTAGTCACGTTTGAGTTTAGAAAATAGGATGCGTCTTAATTTTTAACGTCGTTTTGGTTGAATTCTGGAATACAAGGGATTTGAAGAAAATCTTCGAAATCTAAAAGATTTGATTTCTTCGGCGAATAAGGAAATTAGGATCTCTATAATTATTACGGTGATCTGCTTCGATTACTCTGTCTGATATTTCCATTATAAATTAAACTCTTTTGTTCTATTATTCTCATCATTCCTATACTTTCTTTCTTAATTCTTCCTCCAAACAATTGTGAAAATTCTTAATCCTGTTCTAATCTCTAATATTTTCCTAATTATTATTTCTGTCATCTTTATTTTCAATCTTCCATCAGAAGAATCTGTTTATTTCTACTATTACCTTGGGGTGATACTATTATTAATTATACCGTGTCTTTATGTTGCTATTCGTATTAATATCCATGGTTTGTAATTTCTGCGTTGTTGTTGGATTTTATATTTTCCCTTACATTTCAATGTCCCTGCTTCTGTCTCCTATAATTATTGTCATCCACAGTTAATGCGCTCTCTTATTTGCTGCGATTTATACCCCCTTTTTATTTCGGAGCTCCATGCTTTTGTTTACTTTTCGCAAGTAATGGTCCAGAATTCATAGGTATGGAGTTTCGAATTATCATAATATACAAGATAGAAAGGAAAGGTAGTAGCACGATTTGTTTTGTCAAATTACCTGAATCACTGAAAATAGAACTATCAAGAATATATTTTCTTGATATGTTCAAAAGTTAAGCAGAATGGAGGGATTATGTAACATGGCACATGATGACGTTAGAATCTGTGAATCATCACGTTCCATCAGAAACTCAGCATGATCTACTGTAATATAATCACGTTGATCAAGTGTCATTATATTATACTAACTCATGCATCAGTTCCCGACATTACTTCAATAACATTCATATTTTAAGCTCGAAAGTTTACAGAATATAGAAACTAACAGTTTCTGTAAGATGTAAAACTAATAGTACGAAGAGATTAATGATTTCAGATAAGAATAGTTATAAAAATATCTTCAGAAATATGGAGGATATTTATAATGAAATATACGATGATATCTTGGAATTTATAATATTGAAGGATGGTGAAGAAAATTTGTTCGCAAGAGTTCGGAGTCAGAAGCAAGGTATTCGCTAAAGATTTCAACAGATATTGAATCATTTGGATTCTTTGAAGTCAAACTTATTCTTTGTGATTTGTCCACGGCTTTCTTCCTAGTTTCGCATAATCTGGTTTTCGGTACTAAATTTTCTATTGAATGTTTCCAATATAATGATACACAGGAAGCACGAGGAGGTATATAATTTCGAACGAGAATATTTATGAAAATATCCTCAGAAATATCGAAGATATTGATGATGATATTTTGAAATTTCTAAGTTCGATGGTTGATGGAGAAAGATTTTCCGCAAGATTTTAACATGACTTCAGAGCAAGATATTCTCTAAAGATTTTAATGGATCCAGAATTACCTGAATCCTTTGAATATAGGGTTTGGTCCTTGTATTTGTCCTTGGCCTCCTTCATGGGTAGCTCAATCTGTTTTTCAATACCCAATTTTCTATCG
Source organism: Rutidosis leptorrhynchoides (assembly GCF_046630445.1). Taxonomy (NCBI): domain Eukaryota; kingdom Viridiplantae; phylum Streptophyta; class Magnoliopsida; order Asterales; family Asteraceae; genus Rutidosis; species Rutidosis leptorrhynchoides. The sequence goes on from NC_092338.1 coordinate 415,824,521, forward strand.
AGCGCTCCTAACACTCCTTTCTTTATCATCAAACTTTTGGTCGTTTAGACCATCTACCATTTTTCTGTTTCCTCTGCATTTAATGCTATGATATCTGAATCATCGGTTATTAATCCGAGGTAGTTTTAGGAAAATTGTGTTTTTAGATGATTAAACGCTGATGGTAATATGGTGGAATATGAAAGGTTCCCTGGTAACAATAAAAGAGCACACGGATATATCAACGTTATAATAAGGTTGTTTCGTACGAAAAGTCGAAGTTGTCTTGTTGGAGCTGTGACAAAACTGACTATCTCGAACAGCAGATGCAAAGTTATTTTCGGTAATAATAACGCTAAAGGAATTAGCACAGCTACGTGTTAAACGTTTACTCAGGTTTCGAGTGTTTTCAGGTGCATAACTATATGCATCAATCTTTTCTCCCGTAAATGAAGTGTGGTTGGTTCATCCTCTCGATTGAGGTGTTTTCAAGAATCATGAAAGGTTTGAACGCATAATGTAATCGTGAAGATACAAATGATGTTTAAGACGAAATCAAGTGGCAATTTGAAGAATTGTTTAGTTTCATATGTTATATTCAATATTTTAATTCATTTTAATTGTCCAATGTTATTAGTCCACAGTCGATAGTCCACAGTTGACAGTCCAATAATTCATATATAGTTTAATATATAATATTCGAATTAATTAATACGTGTCGTGACCCGTATATGTCTCAGACTCGATCACAACTCAAACTATATATATTATTGTAGAATCAACCTTAACCCTGTATAGAGAACTCGATCATTACTGCATATAGAGTGTCTTTGGTAATTCCAAATAATATATATAGATGCGTCGATATGATATGTCAAAACCTTGAATATGTGTCCCGATATTTAAAGTGCGTAAAATAAATAACAGAAAATTAAATAACGATAAATAAAGTGCGTAAAGTAAATAACAGAAATTTAATGACGATAAATAAAATTGCGAGAATGTAAATTGCGATAAAATAAATTACAATAAACAAAATGTAATCAGTTAGCTAGGAACAGTTAGCTAGGATTTTGTTAGCGTGGATTCTTAACAAAATTTCTCATAGTTAATTTGTTTGTTTCTAACAAATTTTATTTTGTCCAATGTTTTCTTCATTATGCCACTTGTCGGATTCTGATAGGTCAAAATCCAAATATGAAATTGAATGAAAATGGTTATTCTTTGATGAACGGATTCGTATAGCTGTGGTTGCAAGTAGGATAGTAAATGACTGTTGAATCAGATTCGAAGAATGTACAGTGTAACTTATTAATGCGAAATCTAAATATTCCTCGAATATTACCTACCCGTTAAAACATTTTCACCATTAACAGTTTGTACAATAAAAATTTTAATTACAATCTTTATGAAAACATATATACATATTTATTTTCTTCAGACGTAATTATGGATTTAATGAGTCAATGTGATATTAAACTTATTAGATTTACGGCTAGAACTAGAGTACATAATCTCTAAAATATTAGAGATTACATAATCACCATGAAGGACGAAGATAGTTTATGTAGCACGATTCGTAAAATGATTCGTAGAACGATGATTATGCTTGAGGTATAGATTGCGAGGTTGAGACGTGTGATGATGTTGTTGTTGTTGGTACTCCTTGGTATCCATGGTGCGTATGACGTTGATGTTCGAGGTATAGATTAAGATGTTGAGGTGTGGGATGCGGATGTTGATGTTGGTGGTGGTGATGGTACTGTTGACATTGGTGGTGGTACTGGTTATGCTGCTTCTGCTGCTGGTGTTTGTAATCTTCGCACCATATTCTCTAAAGCCACTACCGGAGCGCGAAGCTCGTTGACTTCTTCTATTACACCGAGGTGATTTTCGGTTTGGACTAGTGGATAAATATAATCTAGAATTTGGTATAGTATATAATCGTGGCGAGATACTCTGGAAATGAGAGAAAAGATGGTGTTTCGAACAGGTTCACCGGTAAGTGCTTCAGGTTCTTCGCCAATAGGGCAATGTGGCGGATGGAAAGGATCACCTTCTTCTTGTCTCCAATGATTGAGGAGGCTACGAACCCATCCCCAATTCATCCAGAATAGATGATGACTGATTGGTTGATCCATTCCGGTCACACTGCTTTCGGAGCTTGAGTGGGATTCCATTTCGGAATCCGAGTGATTTGAACTAATGATGAATTCCATTTCGTACGATTGAATAAAGAATTTTTAGATATGAAATGATTTTCTGGCTAACGGATGGTATTCTTAATTACATAGAATATCCATATATATAGAACAAAAGGTTTCGTAGATTACGGAGGAATTTACGGGATACGCCAGGTAAGGTTTACAGTAACAGATACGCTAACATATGAATCTTGTCTATACACTATTCATGCAATCAATGCAGCAAGACGTGTCTAGACTAAGAATGATAAGCAGATAATTTTCGACACAAAATGATAAGCAAAACTTTTTGACATGCAGACCAGGTCGAAGTCCAGACTCACTAATACATCCTAACGACTACTAGTTAGACACACTAATGCAAGACCTGGTTCGCTACGACCACCGCTCTGATACCAACTGTGAAGACCCGTCCTAATCCATCCGGACGAAGTCCATATCGATTATAAACGATTCTCAATAGTTGATTACATCGCGAGGTACTTGACCACTATATGATACATTTTACAAACATTGCATTCGTTTTTAAAAGACAAACTTGCTTTACATCGAAAGTTGACGACATGCATATCATTTCGTAATATATTCAACTATAATTGACTTGAATATAATCTTGATGAACTCAACGACTCGAATGTAACGTCTTTTGAAATATGTCATGAATGACTCCAAGTAATATCTCTAATATGAGCAAATGCCCAGCGGAAGATTTCTTTCATACCTGAGAATAAACATGCTTTAAAGTGTCAACCAAAAGGTTGATGAGTTCATTAGTTTAATATAAATAATCATTTTAATAGACCACAATATTTCATATTTTCATTTCTCGTAAACATACGTCCCATGCATAGAGACAAAAATATCATTCATATGGATTGAACACCTGGTAACCGACATTCACAATATGCATATAAGAATATCCCCATCATTCCGGGATCCTCCTTCGGAAATGATATAAATTTCGAAGTACTAAAGCATCCGGTACTTTGGATGGGGCTTGTTGGGCCCGATAGATCTATCTTTAGGATTCGCGTCAATTAGGGTGTCTATTCCCTAATTCTTAGATTACCAGACTAAAAAGGGGCATATTCGGTTTAATAATCCAGCCATAGAATGTAGTTTCATTTACTCGTGTCTATTTCGTAAAACAGTTATAAAAGCAGCGCATGTATTCTCAGCCCAAAAATATAAAGGTTAAAAAGGCAAATGAAACTCACCTAATGTATTTTGTAGTAAAAATACATAGAACGACTTTGAACAAGTATAGGGTTGGCCTCAGATTCACGAACCTATATCATTTGGATATTTATTAATACACATACATGCAATCGAATAAATTTATATATATATATATATATATATATATATATATATATATATATATATAGAGATATATATATATATATATATATATATATATATATATCATTTTTATATTAATAATATATATACGTCTCATATATTCATTTTGTATATAAAACTGGAAATTTTTGTTATGTTATATGTTTTAAATATATTTTTATAAGTATATATATATCATTTGTTTGTAAAAAAAATAATAGTATTGATAGTAATACTGAAATTATATTAATATTAATATAAATGATAATATTTATAATACTTAATAATACTAAATAAGGTATTATTGTTACTAATTATATTAATGATAATAATAATGATATTTATAATAATAACTATAAAGATATAAATTTTTCGGTTAATGATACTTAAAATAATGATTTTTAGTAATTATATATTAGTAGTACTTGTTATCATATAAATAATCATACTTATAATGATAATGATAATAAACATATTCATGATAATAATATTAAAGTTTTAAGTTTAATAGTAATATCCTAATTAGTACTTATGAAAATATTAATAATAACTGGTATAATACTTTATATTTATGATAATAATAATAATAACAATTATAATATTTTGTAAAAATAACAATAACTAATAATAGTAATAATAACAACAACAACAACAACAACAATAATAATAATAATAATAATAATCATCATTTTCATTTTCATGTAATAACAATAATACTAGTAACAATAACAGTAACTAAGATCATGACAATAATAATGTTAATAATTATAGTTTTAGTAATATTAATAATATTAATAATAATAATAATAATAATAATAATAATAATAATAATAATAATAATAATAATAATAATAATAATAATAATAATAATAAATAACAAAAGGCAACCTTAACAAAAAAAATTGATTCCAAAAGCATAACAACCCACATCCGGGTTTGAACCCGAGACCTCCCGTTCACTTATCAAACACCCAAACCGTTCTTCTAACCCAGTTTTTTTGTTATAGTCTACGACTTAAAAATATTTAACCTTGTTTCCTGTTCTTCTTTCTTTCTTCTTCTTCGTTTCACAGATCGAACAGCAGTTCCTAATTATCAAACCAGTGATTTATATACATTAAAAATACTAATGATTATTCAATATCAATTGCTTAAATCAATTGATAATGAAAAAAAAATAAAAAAAATAAAGAAAGGCTGTTCGTCGCAGCTATAAAGGAGAAAAAATAATAATAATGTTTTCATTTTTAAGAACGAAATGGGTAATGTTTCTAACACAAAGTATATTTTAAATCGATCCTAGAAACTATAGGAAACGTCAATTGAGCCGAAAACATAAACACTAATCCAAATTTCTTGAAGAACAAAACAGTTGACTTTTTAATTGTGAAGTTTGACTCTTGAATTCGTAATTGATATGAGGAATTGAAAAATGAATTTTTATAGGAAGTTTGAGTGGGTGATTCCAAACGTAATTGCATTTTTACATTTTGAAAAATCAATCAAACTCGAGCTTTTGTTTTGAAAGGGAATACAGAGGTATACGAAGGGTTCATCATTTCTTTTTCTATTCTTCATCGATTAATAAGAGATTAAAGGGTTTTTATCTGATAACTAGGGTGTGTATCCGAATGATTGAATGTAGCAGGTAGAAAGAAATCGACTGGGTCACGAGGGTACAGAGGAAGAAGAAAAAGAAGAATGGAGACAAAGAAAATAAGATCTGTGTATATATTTCTGCCTATATATATATTATATAGTATATTAATAATATCAATTAATAATAATACAAACTAATAAGGATAATAATAATATAAGTAATAATCTTATTTTAATAAAAATTATATTTACAATATTTATTATTAATTATAGAAATAGAATACTAATAATAATAATAATAACTATAGAAATATTTCTAAAAAAATAAGGATAATTTTAATATTAACATTATTGATAACACTAATAATAATACTAATTTTAATAATATGGATATTATTAAATGATATTAATAATAATCTAATAATTTGTACATATTTGGTTTCATATTTATATCTTACAATTATTAATACTGATATTAATATTATTATGTTTATTTTTATAATAATACTAAGAGTAATAAAATAACTATATTTTAACTGGCACATAATATTATACTTTATTATTAATGTTATATTTACTAGTTATATAATATATTCATTTTATTAATAATTCAATTATTTTATTCATTACTTTAAATTTTTAATTTATATTTTCAAATTATTATATTCATCTATACATATATATTTAAATACACACAAATCTATTTACAATTAGTTGTTCGTGAATCGTCGGAATCGGTCAAAGGTCAATTGAATATTTGAACCTAGTTTTAAAGTTTTCGAGACTTAACATTACAGACCTTGCGTATCGTGTCGGAAACATATACAGATTAAGTTTAAATTTGGTCAGAAATTCCCAGGTCATCACACTAAACATTTGATTCGGTACACTATCACCGGGATTCACTGTTAACTGGCGTTGTTCTAATTCTCTTATTCGGTCACGTGCTTCCTTTAACTTACTTTCTAAATCTAGAATTTGTTCATGCGGATCCTCTTCTGACACATACCCGTCTTCATCTGGGGCTCTGAATGTTCCGGGGGCTGACGGACCAGTTGCGTTTCCTGTATTATCTGCCATATCTGCACTACCACAACAACTCATACAAATGCTTAGTGGAAAACATGTTAGTACCTATCATCTAACGCATGTAATCCCTACAATCACTTAACCCATCCCCTCAGATATGTTTGACACAACACAAGGTTTGGAAACATGACATTCAACACAATGTACATGCGGCCAAACCTATGCTCTGATACCAAGTTGTAACACCTTAAATTTTTTTTTTTTTTAAATCACAGCGGAAGACTGAGTTTTCATAAATACCGTAGTTAGTTACAAACATGATTATCACAAATCATAAGTTAATTACTTTATTACAAACCACATGTGTTGCGTTAAACGACTAGTTACATATTTACAAAACTTAAAACATCAGAGTTCGTCTTGTCAAACATATCGTCAGCCCGACTCCCGTCCCTACCAGCACTAAGATCCAAAACCTGCAAGGGAGGAGGTGAGGGGTTAGCACAAGGCTAAGTGAATGGAACTATCAAAAGGTCTAGCATACAGTACCAACTTGTACTCCTATATCAACAGCTATATGCAACCACATACAACAAACAACAACTAGCAATTGTGCTCCAACTAGAGGATCGGCGGCTTGTACGGGCACACGACCACTAGCTGATCAGTCTAGCGTCTACCGATAGTCTTTACTAATAATCCCCAGTATAGTCATCCACACGCAGGTGATGCGTCATTCAGCACTATACTCAACAAATAGTAGCCAACTAGACCCAACCACAACTAGGTTGACATCTCCGAGCTGAACCTAACAACAATAGGTTCCAATAACAACAACTTGTGCACATACAACCAGTCAACTACTACTACTACTACAGGCAACTAATACTACTAAAAGCATGTCAACCTTAACTGCAATCAACTATACAATATAACTACTAATCATGGCAATTATCAATAATATAAATATAGTAGCGCAACTTGCTACTCTATACTACACTCAGAGATAATCCCACTCACCAATTACCAGCAGCCAGCTCAGATAAACTATCACTGAGCTTCTTCCTTATCCTTATCACCTGAACATAAGGCAAATCAAGTTAGTTTCTATCCGTTAATACAAAACAACACAGTACATAAATCAGTCACAAAAAGCGCCGCTAAAAGTCCACCTAACACTTATGCATTTTCAAAATTTACATCCTGAACACCAAAATATAAACGGGCAGCATAACGGCTAAAAATCAACACTTAGTAAAATATTTCACTGCCAAAGACACTCGGTCGACTGTCAGAGACAGTCGGCCGACCGTCCACACTCACTCGACCGAGTGTCTAGTCACTCGGTCGATGGTCTCTCACAGACACACTCGGCCGATGGTCGAGTCAGTCGGTCGATGGTCGAGTCAGTCGGTCGATGGTCGAGTCAGTCGGTCGAGTGTCAAGAGACAGTCGGCCGACTGTGTTTATCTGCAGGAGCTGAAGAACAAAGTGACGGGTTTCTCACCAAACTCACCAATTCTCGATCTAGAGCTCTTTTTTAACCTCAAAACTTACCAAATCTGATGCACTGATCGTTCTAAAACACAAACCCACAAAGTTTTGACACAAACAACACTAAATCAACCCATTTTGACCCAATTTACACTTTTATGAAAACTAACACAAAGTTCTTAATTTCTCAAAGATTAAATCACAATATGTTACAAATCTTACCTTAAAAGAATCAGTGAATCGTAGAGAACACAAAGATATGAACGATTTGAGCTCTAGAACAAGAATTAAAGATCTAGGGTTTGAGGTAGGAGATGAAGTGGGTACGGAGTATAATTTGGAAGCTTCAAGAAAAAGAGAGAAGAAGCTGACTTCTTCCTTTTATATTTAGGTTAAATACAATACCCCATCACACACGGATATTTACCAGTTATCTGATAACTTACGTACCTCGTTAGGCGGCCCTAACGGAATCCAAATTAAACAAACGAACCTGTTCTGTGACCCTTGTCACAAACTGGTCTCAACTAAACAACCAAATAATTATAAACATATAATTATTATAATAACATACAATCACACCCAAGGTCAAAAGGGTTATTTCAGCTAGGCCCGATAACAGGATGTTACAGAAAAAGTATAAGTTTATAGTCAAAAATACAGGTTACAAGTCGTTTTTGTAAAGGTAGTCATTTCAGTCGAAAGAACGACGTCTAGATGACTATTTTGGAAAACATACTTCCACTTTGAGTTTAACCATGATTTTTGGATATAGTTTCATGTTCATAATAAAAATCATTTTCCCAGAAGAACAACTTTTAAATCAAATTTTATCATAGTTTTTAATTAACTAACCCAAAACAACCCGCGGTGTTACTACGACGGCGTATATCCAGTTTTACGGTGTTTTTCGTGTTTTCAGGTTTTAAATCATTAAGTTAGCATATCATATAGATATAGAACATGTGTTTAGTTGATTTTAAAAGTCAAGTTAGAAGGATTAACTTTTATTTGCGAACAAGTTTAGAATTAACTAAACTATGTTCTAGTGATTACATGTTCAAATCTTTGAATAAGATAGTTATACATATATGAATCGAATGATGTTATGAACATTATTACTACCTCAAGTTTAGTAGGTAAACCTACTAGAAATGATGAAAAAATAACTTGAGCTTCAAAGGATCTTTGATGGCTTGGAAGTTCTTGAAATATAATCATGACACAAAAACAAGTTCAAGTAAGATTATTACTCGAATTAAGATAGTTATAGTTATAGAAATTGAATCAAAGCTTGAATATGAATATTACCTTGATTTAGAAAGATAACCTACTGTAAATAACAAAGGTTTATTGATCTTAGATGATTGCTTGGAATGGATTAGGAAACTTGGAAGTAAACTTGTAAACTTGGAAGTGTTCTTGAGTAATTGTTTTTATGATGATTATAGGTAATAAACAAATCTTGTATTTGATGATTTTTGCTGAAAAAATAGTAACTTAGACGTTCATGGAAGAGTGTGTGTGTTTTGAGAGAGAATTGGGAAGATAATTGGAAGTGAAATGGAGTAGGTGGTGAGTGGTGAAGGTGAGTGGGGTTAAAAGGAGTTCTTGTTTTTGTTTCCTTGCTCATAAGTCATGCTAGATGTTAAATGATGGTTCCCACATGGTTAGGTGACTCACATGGGATGCTAAGAGCTGATCATTGGAGTGTATATACCAATAGTAAATACATTTAGAAGCTGTGTATTGTACCAGTATAAATACGAGTGCATACGAGTAGAATTGTTGATGAAAATGAATGAGGATGTAATCGTAAGCATTTTTGTTAAGTAGAAGTACTTGGATAAGTGTCTTGAAGTCTTTCAAAAGTGTATGAATACATATTAAAACACTACATATATATACATTTTAACTGAGTCGTTAAGTCATCGTTAGTCGTTACATGTAAATGTTGTTTTGAAACCTTTAAGTAAACGATCTTGTTAAATGTTGTTAACACATTGTTTATTATATCTAATCTAATGAGATGTTAAATTATTACATTATCATGATATAATGATGTATTAATATATCTTAATATGATATATATACAGTTAAATGTTGTTACAACGATAATCGTTACATATATGTCTCGTTTCGAAATCCTTAAGTTAGTAGTCTTGTTTTTACATATGTAGTTCATTGTTATTATACTTAATGATATGTTTACTTATCATTTAACATGTTTATATATAATGTATCAATATCTTAAAATGATTCATATGTAATTAGTAAGACGTTGTTATAATGATATTCGTTATATATACCGTTTTCAAGTTTCTTAATTCAATAGTCTCATTTTTATGTATATAACTCATTGTTAAAATACTTAATGAGGTACATACTTATCATAATATCATGATAACTATATACATATATCCATATGTATGTCATCATATAGTTTTTACAAGTTTTAACGTTCGTGAATCGCCGGTCAACTTGGGTGGTCAATTGTCCATATAAAACCTATTTCAATTAATCAAGTCTTAACAAGTTTGATTGCTGTTGGAAACACTTAATCATGTAAATATCAATTTCATTTAATATATATAAACATGAAAAAGTTCGGGTCACTACAGATGACGTCATAACCGGTATATAAATTATCTAACTTATCTATAAAAATGTTAACATTAGATAAATGTATTGATGATCATTTAAAATGATAATTTAGTCTAAAACATGAATGATGATGTCATTTTTGTTTTCTCATATATTTCTCAACTATTGATTTGATAATGCAATTAAATTATTTTCTTCTTCTTATTAAATATTAGATTATTAACAATATTTATATTATTAATTTTACATATAAATATAAATGTTAATAATATTTAATAAGAATGAGAAATAAACTTAAATTACCAAATCAATTGTTGAATAGTAGGAGAAATCCTAATATAACATCATCATCATCCAAGTCAATGGTTATATTATCACTTTAAATAAATATTTAACCGTTGAGATTCAATACAATTATATATTTTTATTTATTTTTATATAAAATAGGTAGAAGAGATCAAGTAGGCAAAAACCTCTTTTTAGTTTTTAATAGCGTAAAAGTTAAAAATTGCTAAATTTATAAGTTTTTTATTTAATAAATGTTTATTTTAAATTAACAAAATTTTATTATGTTGTGTATTAAATTGGAGTAAAGAGTTCTTTTTTTTTTTTTTTTTTTTTAACTTATGCTTTATTTAGATGTCAACTAAGGTCGTATTTTGAAAAATGATATGTGAATTATTTATTTCTTATAATCATGTAATTTAGGTTTCTTATGTAAGTTTGGTACATAACATTCACATATTTATTCATATAACAATAATTAAAAAATTAATTTTATATTATATTTTATATTATCATTTTTTATGATAAATAAAATAAAAATATAAACAAATTAAATAGTTAAATATTAAATTAAATACTTGTAATTAAATATAAATAATTGGGTAAATAATAAAGGGAGTATATAAAAATAGCAATATTTGTCTCCCGAGAATAAGGGAGAGGAGGTGTGGTCTCTCTCTGTTTGAGCAGCAACCCAACGCCACACCAGACCGTCTCCTCATTTAATTTTATTTTCTCTTCTCTTTAAACAAATCCAAAAATAGCATTTTTCAACAAATCTCAGGTAATTTTTCTTTCAGTTTCACTCTTTCTTTGTACTGATTTATCCACCAGTTCCCCATAACCATTTTTATCAAATTTGTGGCGGGAATCGCTATTTTACAATAACATTTTTTAATTTAATTTGTTCCTCAGTTTGTTTTTTGGGGTTTTGACCTGTGTTCAAGTTTAAGTCGTATCATTTTTGTATTCGTGATCCTCAGTTGAGTCAAGTTTTAAGATTCTTTCACATAATTTCGTGTTTGGTAGACTCGTTCGGTATAATTTTCTAGAAAAATATTAGTAGTTTTTTAGGGTTTAGAATGGTACATGTTAATTTAGGGTTTTTTTATTTTTTATTTTGTTATATAAATGTTTTATCTGTGCAGGCGAGTTGGTGGATGAAATGCCATTATATAAGAGAAAACCGTTTACTCTGTTGGAAAGACCTGATGATTTGAATCCAGATGAGCTGGTGTATCAAATTCGATTCACCAAAGAGATTTTTCGTGATTATTGGTACCTTGTTTAATTTAATTTAATTTAATTTTTTTTATTATATGTGTGTGTGTGTGTGTTTTCGATAATGGTTGTTATGAATGATGTATTTTCTGTTTAAAATGTTGGTAGAATGTCTTTAGTGACTTAGTTAGGTTTCGTAAACAAGGACATTTTGAAAAATACATCAAATTCAATCCTTGTTTATAGTTAAAAAATTTTTGATGGTTGATGTTAAAGTAATGCAAGGTAACCATTAAACTAAAAATCACGATTCAAAACAATCGGTATAAAACTATAAATAGCTTTACGAAAACTCTTTATATTTATATGTGTGTATGCCACTTTTGATTACAGCATTTCTTTTTAGAATGAGGGGTGTGTTGTATTGTGTAACACTTATGGTTAAGTGAAATATTATGTTTTTGTTTGGATTGAAATATGCAAGTGATGCGATTTGGAAAACAAAATTTTAGCAACACTGTGATTGCTAGTCTCTTGGCAAAGAAAAATGTAGTTGTACTTTGTACTTAATATTATATTATATTATGAAATAATAGGTTAATTTTTTATCGACGATTCTAGGGTATACAGCGTTGTAACAATTTTCTGTGGTGCAGTATATTAATTTTTTTATCTACTGTACACCATAAAAATTTATGATTAGCGCGGCTGCCTATGTATACTTTGAAACAGTTACTGTTTTTTTCTCTTGCTTCAAAGCTAAAACTCACTTTAAAGATGAAGACTCAGTGTGAATAATAAGATTATCAATTTGAAATTTGTCTCAAGATTTGTGTGTCTAGTGGCCCAGATAAAACAAGCAGGCGGAGTCTTATTTTGGTATAATTCTCTGGGATGAAGGTTTGTTTGTTGTATCTTTTTATTGATTGAATTGACATGTTTGTGGTTGCTAGTGAATACTTGAAACGGATAAATCTGTACCGTCAAAGAGTTTGGACTTGCAAGAGCACCGGGAAGACCAACTTGACTTATGAAGAGGCGTTGGTTTCAGAAAAACAGGCCAATGAGAAAGTTCAGCAGTTTCCTAAAGAACTCATGGAACCTGTGCTGCGTGACGTTCAATTTAGTAATCTCCTTTTTTCTTTTATGTTGTATTCTGCTTTTTTGCCTACTTTACAAGTTATTATATCCTCAAGTCGGGTTGCAGACCTGCATTTTTACACACATCTCTGTGTTGAATAACCTTTTTTAGGGTACACTTGATTATTTTGAGTGCTGATACCCTTTATACTCTATGTTAATTAACATTGTTTTAGCTGTTTTGTTTGCTGTGATACTGAAGCTATCTGATGCTCCTGATTTTTCTATCACTTATAAGTTATTCATTGGTGATTAAGTTTTACATGTATACAGAAAAGAAAAAAGTATAGATGAAGTGGGAAGAGACTTATACAGTAGCTTATAACTTCTAACTTAGTGATTTAGACTTGTTTGATTTCATCTAGTGACTGACCATTCTAACTTTGTATATGAATTATGATTACTTCTCAAGATTTTCTATATTATTTTGCTTTTTATCTGATTTAAGATAGGACAATTTTACTACTATTTAAGACACAATGTTCCGAATTCCTTTCAGTGTAATTTAATGTTATAGTTGTAATTGTAGTTTTGTATTTTGTTTCTGTAGGCATGCTCCCTCTAAGAGATCTTGTGAGTACTGTTGCTGCAAAGCTACAAGAACGTTTGTTAGAGGGAACTGAAATATACGGAAGGAAGAACAACCGGATATATCCATGCAAAATTGTAAAAGTAATCGAAGAGGAAGTTGAAAAAACACAATACCAGGTGGCTTGGCTTGATAAGGATAAGAAAGTAACTGAAAACGCTGTGGTGAATGGGGAAGATTTGATCAAGAAAAAGTTGCCATTTGGAAGAGACGTTTTAAAGTCGTTCATCAAAGAGTCTACTTATAGGAGTGTTCCTTGGATACTTCACGATAAATTGGCTGTGAAATATGGGATTTCAACTATTATCCCCGAAGAGTTGAGAATCAAACTTTCACCCAAGAGGAAGCTTTCTAAGGGAGAAAAGGTAAAATCTTGCTATTACAAGTGTTAAAGTTATAATTTTTTTTGGTCATTAGACATTTAAAAGTATTCATTTTATCTGTCGCGTTTATATAGAACAAGAATATATAACGGGATGTGATCAAAAGGGATTATAGGTGGTAAGATTAGTGGTTGGCTGATGGGTCAAAACAGCCTTAGTATGGGCTGGCCTACAGTCAGTTTTCTGTCCATTCATTAACACATAATTATTGTGTTAAATTTTGAGTAGAAAGCAATGTTATTACTATGAATAGTTATATACGGAGTATTTGTATATAGTGAGTTAGGAGATTATATACTTTAAATGTAGAGTTTAGGTAACTATCAAACCGTTCATGTCATTCACACAGTTTCCCTTTAAGTGCTTCTGTTTGACTCGATTGAAATAAAACACAACTTTTTCATAAGTAGATGGGTTGATATGGTCAACTCACGTCGAATGGTGGCTTCACAAACTTTAGTTTGAGAGATTGAGGGGCTGTTTTTGTGTAACTTATTGGGCTGAATGGGCCTAATTAATATTTGCTCAGCCATGTGGTGTTTTTTCTTTAGGACTTATATTTTAATCTAGATTAACCCAACAGATTATTGGCTCATTTCAAAAACAGTAGCCATCTTGTTCTTAAAAATACCCTATTCCCTATCTTCTCAAATTGAAGTCTAATATACAAAACCCTCCCTGAATGTCTGAAACTCTTTATTTACCCCGATTACCGCCATTTTCCTCCTCCGGTGACCGTTGATTTGTCATCTACCACCGTCATTACTAATTCGTTAGCCACATTCATTTTATATTCTTATATGGTATGGTATTCTAATTTTCCTGATCTGGATGATGGTTATAATTGCAATTAATTTCATTAATTGAAATTAACTGTGAACAGATAGTAGATGATCTATGTTAATTCATTTATGTGACACGATTTTGATAACAATATTTGTATGAATATATGGTATCGACTGATAATTGCCTAATAGAAATATCTAGAAGAGAAGTCATATCTTGTAAATGTTGGATACATATATAAATTAAAAGTTATTTTATTATTTTTATTTGATAGTGTTTAAAATTTATTAGTTTGCAAATATCATTTCTTACTGTGAATTTATGCTTTGGAATTCAATCAATTTATGGTATGCTTTGTAGGTTCATGATTATGTAAAAAGAAGGCTTTAATTCATTATGAGGATTTAATTTACTATCATTCATTATGGGTGTGTGAGCCTCGTTCTATAGAAATGAGGAATTTACAAAACAAGTCAAACAAACTGGAAAATGAAGGATAAATGGATGCAATCTTTTTCTATAAAGTATTTTAATTTATTTACGTTCTTATATGTGTAGGGGGCAAATAACGGAAAGCGAAAGAAACTGAACAATGATGCAGAGATTGGTATGTTCTTGTAACAATGTTTACTTTTGGATTGTGTTTCTCGTTTATCTTGCATGAATTCATTCCATTTAAGTTTCTTTTTTTTCTTTTTCTTTTTGGCAACTGAAATATCTTTTTGACAAGTTTTTGATGATCAATTGTAACACTACAGAAGTTGAAGAGCCCATAAAATATCCGATTGATGATTTGTTAGTGCGGCCTGCTGCCGATGATCCCGTATTTACTCCCCGTCCTCTACCAATCAGAGACTTTAACGTCCCAATGGATTGTGTTGGTGATGTTTTGATGGTTTGGGATTTTTGCTCTTCTTATAGTAAACTGTTGAAACTGTCGATGTTCTCTTTAGATGATTTTGAAAATGCTCTCTGTTATAAAGAAAGTAATGCAGTCCTGATTGTAGAGTCCCATTCTGCTCTTCTTCGCTTACTTATGAAGGATGACGGGGATTATTTTATTGCTTTACAAAAGAAGAAAAGGAAGCCAAAGGTTCATATAATGCTTTTGTTATTCAAATGCGTTTGATTTGTATTACTAATGGGCGATGTGGGTAAACGGGTCATTTTTTACATGCTGAGTTGACCCACCTACAGTTTATGTTTTCATTTTCAAAAAGGTTATAACTTTGAAGCATTTAAGTACACTTTAGCACTTTAGGCAACTTTTGACCCATTGGAATGCAAAAAGCATGACCCAAATCAACCCATGTTTAGGTAAATGGGTTAAAAGTAACAGCTATACTTGTTAACTTATATGTAACTGTAATATGTCATTCAAAGCAGATATCATTGGTCACCTGGACGGATTACTTGTGTGATTTCTTGGAACTGGAGGGCAACGAGGGATTATCTGGTCACATAACTACTATAAGGCGGGGTCATTATGGTCTTTTAGACATTCATGATAAGTTAGCAATCTATTCTGAATTAATTGCTCAAGTACTTGCAACTGACATCATGAGAGAAAAGCTGGACGAGTATATTGAAGAACGCAAGGCACTTGCAGCTGAAAAAAGAGGTGAAGCTATTGAAGAAGGAAGAAAGCGTAGAGAGAAAAAAGAAATGGCGAATACTCAGAATGGAGATGTTGCAAAGAGCATTTCAGAGAGCAGGTTTCCAGAATTTAAATATTAAATATTTGAATATCTTATTTATTTGATGATTAAATTTGTAGTTGAAGGTCTATCTTAAATTTGCTTTTTTTAATTGGCGTGTAGTGGGAAGAAGCAAGGCAAAACAAATGAGAAGGATGCGAAAAAGGTAAAGGTCGATGCAGAAGTTAAGATTGAAAATAATAAAGCATCAGCTGGAAAAGGGTCGAAGAAATCGATAGATGCTGAGAAAAAGGAAACAGAGGATATTAAAAAAGTGGAACAAAGGGTAACGCCTCTCTCTAAATTAGTGTTAACACACTGACATAGTGTTGTTAGATTACTAGATCATGTTATATTTTAAGGATACAAGTATTCTGATATTTTTATTTTCTGCACATGTAGCATGATTTATGTGGTTTGTTTGTATATGCAGAAAGAATATCTGGAGAGAGAATTGGAGAAGAGATTCATACGCACGAACCCGTTAGGTAAAGACAAAGATTATAATCGTTACTGGTTTTTCCATAAGGACTCGAGGATTTTTGTTGAAAGTTCTGATCACAAACAGTGGGGATACTACACCACTAAAGCTGAGGTATCAAGTTTATTTATTTATTTATTTATTTTATTTCATGTACATCTTTGGCCATCAATTTTCATTTTCATGATTCTTTTTCTTTAATCTATATGCAGCTTGATTCTTTGATGGGCTCGTTGAATCGGAAGGGTGAGCGAGAGAGGGCTCTTAAATATCAGCTGGAGAAACGTTATGACAAAATATCGTAAGATTCTTTAACTTTAATTTGGCCTTTTAGGTGAAACAGTTAATGAATATCAGTTATGAGTGTCCTGTTTACTTGATGTCATAGAATGGGTAGTGTAATATAGAGAAAAGCAATGTAATTTGTTTTCTTTTTACCCGAAGCCGTAATATTCTTATGACGAATATGTCTTTGAAGGTATGACAAAGAATTTAATAATTTATTATTCTAAAGATATGACTTGTCGATAAAGACGACGAGTTTATCATATTGATTTATTGAAAACATATCATTGTGAGTATAATATTTATAGATATATAGATATTGGATCAAATGCTGGAACAGAAGAATTTGTATAAAACAGGAACTGGGTCAAATGGCTTACAATTGGTCAAAAGTGTACTCGATGTTCATAACCTATAAATTGCTTAATTTAAAAACTTTGCATCGTTACTCATTGTAGTTAGTTTTCGCAAGTTACATTTGATTTTTTCATTTTTTATGAAACTAAAAGGATGCCGAGGGTTAACTCAACCTGAGCCAACCAATTTGAGTATTTGACT
The DNA here is from genome assembly GCF_046630445.1 of Rutidosis leptorrhynchoides. Classification (NCBI taxonomy): domain Eukaryota; kingdom Viridiplantae; phylum Streptophyta; class Magnoliopsida; order Asterales; family Asteraceae; genus Rutidosis; species Rutidosis leptorrhynchoides. Next base: position 415,842,196 of record NC_092338.1, read on the forward strand.
TACCCAACGTCCCAACCTGTATTGCCAATATGGTTATCAGCCACGAGTCCATTTAGCGTGTAGTTTTTTTCTGTAGTTTGGGCCTATAGATTCAGATAAAAATGAGTAATGTTTTGTATGGGTTGTTACAGCCATGCGGTTCGTCTCAAATTGACTTGACTTTTCTTTCTTTCATTTTAGTGTGTATGCAACTGACAAATTGTACTTGTTTTACAGAGGTGAAATGCATAAGAAATCAAAGGAGGCTCAACGGATCAAAATGGAAGAAGAAGCTGAATTGCGGAGGTCAACTCGTGTACGTGCACCGCCTAGGGAGAATCCTGCTCGTGCTTTCCTCAACTATGTCAATAAGCTCAAAGATGACTAGATGAAACCCTAACCTCGTTTACATGAATTTTGTTTTGTTCTTTTGGTGGGATTTTATAACATCTCTTAAATTTTTTTATTTTCTTTCTGAGAGGGAGAAGTTAGGCATGCCATGTTTAGTCATAATATTGGCTGCATAAGTTTCACAACAGGGATGATTCTTATGTTTCGAACCGAGTTAATGCACTTGAACGAAAACTGTATCTTCAGAAGTGAAATTGTCATCTTGTTGGCATATTGTTCCAGATTTTTCAAGTAATGTTGAAGAATGGGATATGAAAATAGGACTTATTGGCTAAGTCCTCAGTATTTATTTGGCTAAAATGTGTTTGATATGCCTAGCCGAGCATTCCCTAGGTAATTGGGGGAAATCGGGGAATGGATATAACCATTTATGCCACTGATTTCATTCCCATTGTCATTCTATTAACACAACATGATTTCAACCAAAAATGCCCAAAATTCCAGGACCCAAAAGGGAGAAAGTGCAAGAGTAAAATCTGTGTTTTATGTGTTGTAAAGGCCTTGTTTCTTAACCAAATTTCTCATTGTTAGTTGGCGTGTGAGTTAGCCTTAAAATTATAATCCTAATCTATTAAATAAATGTTCCAATTGGGGGATATATTGATAACCAAGGTTAGTCTCCCAACATTTTCTTCCGATTGCAGTTCGGTTTGGAGGATAACTTTAAAGAATCAATTCTGTTTGGAGTGTTTTTGCTTTTGTCGTGTTTCTAGTTTTTTGGTTGCGTTTTCTTGCTTATTTTTCTCGTTGGTTGCGGGTTGTTTAGTTGGTTGTAGCCTTATTTTGACTTTATTTTGTAAGACCCAAATATTTATTGAACTTAGAGTATTTATGATGTACATAAAGTGTACGAAGCGTGATGCGAATTTAAAAGTTGACAGACTGTTCTGAGCTTTGTGCGCGCCGCGCCTGGTTAAGGGCGCGCGCCGCGCACTATACCTGGCGACAGTTTTCTGTTTCTTTAATTAGAGTTAAATGAAGGGCAATTGTGTCTTTTCACTTGGGGTCGGATCTGTAGCCTTAACACCAGAATTGGATCTAGTTTTGGATCATTTTCACATTCATTCAACACTCTCATCTATCTGAGAGAGAGAGAGAGAGAGAGAGAGAGAGTTCTAGAGAGAGATTTAGGGTTTTGGAGAAGAAGAAGCTTGAATCGATCAAAAGCTCGAGTGTTAAAGTTGTTCATCTCGTTCACGGCTACGTTTTGGTTGTTGTGGTAAGTTCTAACTCCGAATTTCATTGTTTGATTTGATATTCAAAGTTAGGGTTTGAACTTAAATTGTTGATAAACCCATTTAAACTCATGAAGTGAGTTTAGTGATGCTAGTAATCGGGTTTTATTGTGTCGTTGGTGGATTTTGGGTTGGTTGATGTTTTGGTCAAGTTCAAGACTTGCAAAATGGATTAATCACTAGGTTTAGTGATTTTGGATGTGTTGAAACACATTTAGGTGTATTTTGGAAGACTAATTTTGAAATGGGTCAAAATTAGGGTTTGGTGTCAAATTGGGTAAGATAAGTGTTTAACACTTATGATTTGGATTAATTGGTGAATTAGGGCCATTTTCACTTGTGTTAGTGATTATTGGTTAGTATGGGTGCGGTTTGTTCATGGAAGTGCATTTGGGTCGAAATGTCACTAAGGGTCAAATTGGGTTGGTTTGTAAATCCACCCTAATGGTGTTGTTGTTTTATGATGAATGGAATAGGTACATTCCATTGGCGAGTTGCGGGTATTTCAGTTGCATTCATCAAGAGCTAAGGTGAGTGGAATATTTATATATGTATGTATGTAGTTTATTCACTCGTACGCGATGTTGGTCTTAGGTGCCACATCGCGAGTATTGGTGTCATGTCACGGGTCGGTGACTTATTGCTAGTATAGGTGATGAGAACTATGGGTCGGTAGTGTCTCGATAGGTGTTGCACAAGTCGGTGACACTTTACGGTGATTCACGAGCCGGTGACACTCTAAAGTGCTTCACGAGCCGGTGACACTTAGTGGTACTTCACAAGCCGGTGACGCCACATGGCTTCACAAGTTGGTGACCCATAAGTATTAGTGGGTGATTCGCAAGTCGGTGACACCCCTTGGTGATTCACAAGTCGGTGACACCTTATGATGAGTCACAAGTCGGTGACGTCATACGAGTGAGACTCGACGTTATTGGTTGACTACAAGCCGGTAGTACCAAAGCGAGGGAATGGTTAGTATGGTTAGGTCTTGTTTACGTTTAATTTATATTTGCGGTGATTTATATACTAATGTTGTTGCTAGTTGTATGTTTGGTGATGCTAGCTCGTTTATACGTCGTTTGAATGGTATTTGTAAGTGGATGTGTGTAGGTAAACTATATATGTATATGTATAAGTATTGCATTCACTAAGCATTAGCTTACCCTCTCGTTGTTTACATTTTTTTATACATTCGTGTGGAGGTGGCGGCTCAGGTCGATTAGGATTGGGTAGCGTATCCCCAATCGCCATGCTCTGTCTATGTTTTGTATTAAACTAAAATGGGTCGAAATGGTCACTTTGTCGTAATTTGGGAGTGGACTCGGTGTTGTAAAACTCGATTTTATTGTGGGAAATTCTTAGTTTTACTTATATTGACGTGTTATGATAATTTGTTTCATTTAAGAGTGTTGAGAAACGTGTTTTACGAAGGAGCATAAAAAGAAAGTGGACATGCCACTTTGGAGCGGCGCGCCCCTATATGGAGCGGCGCTCCATATGTCTGAAAACTGGACTGTTTATATAAAAAAAAAATTAAGTGTTTTCGGTTGGATAACGGGTTGGGTCGTTACATATCCAGTGTCGGTTTGCTTGTTTAGGTTGGTTTGTTTGTAGTCTCTTGCATTGTGTCGGTTTTAGTTTCTTTCAAATATCTCGTTCTTATATAATTTCATTGTTTTTCGCAAATAAATAATAATAATAGTTAGAAATTGAGTTATACATTATAAAATGAGAATGTGAACGGATAAACGAGGTTTTGCCTATTCAGACTATCTGAAAAATGAGAATATTTTTTACTCACATATAAGTAGTTAAACTAGGTTCAACCGTGATTGTTTCTTACTTTTCTTACGGCCACCACAAAACATGGTGTTGGTGAAGTTTAAACACTTTTACACTTTGTGTATTCAATTGCACTTAGTGTATACATTGAAGGTTGTATATAACTCATAAAATGTTGTCAACAGATAATTTTAAAACATTGATCATGCGATTGAACATTAATTTTCCTCTTAGGCGTGCCTTATTAATGAGTGTTTGAGATTATCCATTTATCCATTTAAAATGTATACAAAATTATAAGCTAACATTATGCATATAAAATTTGTTATTCAGAATAAAGATTTTTTTTTTTTTTTAAAAGGCAAGAAAATTTATTAATATAACAAAAATTACACGCACCGGAACTAGCAAGGAGCTAGAACTAAAAATACGAGACTACCAACAAATACAACACCAACGAAAAAAACACACGCAACAATAGAGACTCGAAACTATAATAAAACCGATATTACGCGAACACGAAGACCCGCACACCACGACTAGACAGAAGCTTATGATTCCGACTCCGAGGACTCACAGGAGGGAGAACAACACGAGCAGCGCCCATCTTCATCGTCATCCTCAAACGCATTTTTCATCACATTGTCAATGAAAAGTCTATCCTGCCAGCGAAAGTTTTCCCGACGATTGCAGCGTTTCATACTACTCCTCCCCCACACATGATTAATGAAATGACTTTTAATCAGTGGGGGGCTTTTCTTCCTTTGACGCGGAAACGAGCAACAGCGGAAGATGGATGACAATCGAAAACCACATTTGGATCATCAGAAACCTGTTCGTTCACAGCTGGGGAAAGGACAGGCCCATTTGGACAGTCACAGTCCACCTCAGACCCGTTTGAAATAGGCCCAATATCCAAACTTTGTTCAGGCCCACACCCACAGTGGATTTGAAATTGTCTTGGGGGTGTAAACACATCACGCGAGCTATTGGAAACTGCAACCTCATTGGAAACTGCAGCCTCATTGGAACTCCCCACCTTCTCCCTCGATCCAAGGTCATCACCGGCCAACAGTGGGTCAACCGGCGAGTAGTCCGGTGATGAAACAGGAACCGAGCACTCATCAGGCGGAGTTGGACAAAATTCCCCCTCTTCAAGGTTTTCATCCCCACCTACGTACCCATCTCCATAGTCATCTTGTTTGTTGGTAAATTCATCGCAGAGACCACAATTCGCAGCCTCCTTTTCCGGCATACTCGAATCCTCGTCCGACACCGACACCGATTGGGAGACAATCTCATCCCCCACACTCGGCGAATTTGAATCACCTGTACTTGTTTTCTTCGAGGCATCATCACAGTCGACCGGAGAATTGTTAACCTCGATCAAAGCCCACGATACACGATCCTTGTTAAAACTAAAAACAAGATTGTGATTTTTCACCGACTCAGGTAAGTTAAACTCGTAATTTTTATCACCGACCTTAATTTCAATTCGATTGATGGCAGGGAATTGAAAAAAATTGGGTACGGGATTATCACAAGAAATTGCAGAGTTATTGTCTCCACATTTGGTTGGCTTAGACTGACCTCGGTTCCAAGGAGCCGGAGGAAAATCATCGAACCTGAGTAAAATCATTCCAAAAATCATAGAATAAAGATTTTTGGACCATCTCCATCGGGAGTTTGTCTTTTTCTCGCCAAAGGCATGACAAAGATTGGCGCCAATGACAACGACTAGCCAAAGGCTAGCCAATCTTCCCACGCCTACCTCCAACCCAATTCTTAGCATATTCCATCACGAATCTATTAACGATTTAATGCTTTAAATACGTGTACATCTAGTTTAATATATGTAACTTGATTTTTTTAAATTGATTTAGTGAATGTATGTTAATTTAAACAAGGATGTCATGAGAGTGAAATGTTGCTACAACTGCTTTGCATAACTACATTCCTACTAATTGCAAAAAAGATATCATTTTTGCAACAATTGATCAAAATTCAAATTACATATCACAAGATGAGCTTAAGTGACACAACCACCGAACCTTATATTTAAATGAACGAGGATGAAACACGCTTGTAACAATATTGTTATTTTAATTTGACGTCATTAATGATTTAATATTATCAGTATTATTTTATTATTATATTCTCGATTGTTTGTTAACGACTATGTTTCATTCAATTAAAATCCCCTAATATTAAATCTTGAATTTTGTTACTAAAATTTTTGATAAATCTTGATGGGTTGATGGTTACTAGGGAAGCATTTAACGTCGAGGTTAAAGTAATCTCGAGTATCGAACAATCTAAGAGCATGTTTACTTTGTTTCTGTACGACTAATAATTTAGTAAATAAAATTAGTCTGTTTGAATAAAAAACATTAAATCAGAAACCCCTTCATAATAAAATCATCGTTAGCCACGAAATAATTTTACAAACTAAACGTAATAAAATACATTGAAAACCGAACCCCGACGCGAAGCGATGGTTCGAAAACTAGTTAGGATCAAAACATAAAACATAGACAAGTGAAAAGAGTAAACATAAAAAAATTATAAAGTAGACCCATGTTATGCTATGGCGAAATTCAGAGGCATAATAACAAAATCACGGATAACAAAATCACGAATATCAATAAATAACGTTCTACAGTAATTTATAGGGTTTCAATTTCAAGTCTTTGCAATTGATCGTCCTTTTATATTTATATATCTCGATATCGATATATCCTGTGCGTAGACAACCCGCTAATTGAGATTTTAAGAGGCGGGAATCCATTTCTTAACCTCGCCCACGGTTTTCAAAACCCTAATTTCACCCCAAAAGTTTTCTACTACCCCTACTTCTTGTTGTATAAATTAAAACCCCTCTTTTCATAATCAGATAAAAAAGGAAAGCTTTTTAGTTATGGAGACAACTAACGGCAATCATATTGTTCCCAAAGAAGAAGATGAAATTGCCGTTACTAAGATGGATGTTGATGTAAAAAAAGAAGCTTTAGACCTGAATAACGGCGATAAGGTTGATGAACAACAAACTAGGGTTAATGTTGATGCAAAAGAAGCAGTTGACGAAGTTACAGGAGAAGAAGATATGGTTGATGAATATCCAGACTCTAATGATGGTAATGATGATGAACATGAAACTAGGGTTAGGGTTTCTGATACAGAAGTGATTGAAAAGAAAAAAAGACGTAGGAAAACAGAGGCTGTTAAAAAAGAAGAAGATGATGAAGAAACAAAAGAAGATAAGGTTGATGATGCTTGTGATCAAAATCAAGGGTTTGGTAGGAGGCCTCAAAGAAGCACGAAGAAAATTAATGTTAGCTATGATATTGATCCTTTAAAAGGATTGAATCATATGTTAAGGAAAGGGCCTCAGGGTAATAAACATAAACAACAGAGCAACAAAAGAAAGAAGAAAGATGAAGGAGAGGAAGTTAAGACTGATAAAAGGCCCAAATGTGCTGGCAGACATATGGTTCCTGATGAAAATGTAGTAAATTTATCTCCCTTGCCTATATAACTTCTATGCTTATAATGTTTGTATGGACACTTTTATATATACTTAGATTGGTTAATTGATCTGTGTTGTATCAGGTTTTTTTTGGGTGGGTAATTGGGTATGCACCACTTTTTATACCAACACATAATGATAACACATACACATAATTTATAGTAATATATCTGTCACAAATTTTGCTTTATTTAAGTCTTAGATGTGTTTTATCATCAATTTTTGTTTCTTTTCTTGAAGTTGTAAGATATTTGTCTAATGAGATCTTTAATGGTGTGATGTTATACAATATATTTTTTACTAAAAGTAGTAAGTCAATCCTCAACTTCGAAATGTAAAAGAATATTTTGGTGGTAAACAACGCTTAGATTCTTATATTGATAAATAAAGTTTAGTAGCTAAAGTTAAAATATTGGTAAGGTGGGGTACATTTTTGTGTCATTACTCGATATCAAGTTATAAAATCAACTTACAATTTTATGAATCTATTCAAAATGTTGCGAATGAAGTTACAAATTTAACGAATTCAGCCTTCTTACAACTATCTAGTAACGATTTGTTCATTCGTCCACTGACAGGGAGTCCTACAATATGTTCAATCGGTGATGTGTCATCAGTGTCAAAGGAACGACAAGGGCCGGGTTGTAAATTGTGAAAATTGTAAGACAAAGCGTTATTGTGTGCCGTGTATGACGACATGGTATATGTTCTTTCCAGTTACTCTAATGTTGTTAATGTTACTTATGACAATTGGTTGATCTTCTTCTAACTAGTCAACTATGCGGTCCAACTTTTGACATTGCTAAAAGTTGTTTAATGGACTTCATATTCGAATGGTTTAAATTTTTATGTTTCTTTGTAGGTACCCCAATATGACAGAGGAGATGTTTGCTGAGCGTTGCCCCGTTTGTCTTGACAATTGCAACTGCAAATCTTGCCTGCGCGATGTACACCCAAAAGTTGGTCACTGCAACTGATCTTTCATAACTAAATTTGCATTACTGAATTTGTCATGTGATGTATGCAGTGACACATTTACTAATTGTCAAGTTAGTATACATCACATGACACATTTACTAAATTAGCATCTAGTAATAAACAGTCACTTGCATACATCACACGACACATTCACTAAATTTGCAAATTTTGAGAATTCCATGTTAGCATTGTATCACTAAATTTATTGACTCTTTATTAGATCAAAGGGAAGATTGATTTTAAACCAAGTGCTGATCAGAAAGTTAGATATTCTATTTATATCTTACATGTTGTTCTTCCATTCCTGGAGCGTCTCAACAAGGAGAACATGAAGGAAAAACTGATAGAGTCTGAAATTCAAGGTACCTTTCATGTCATTTTAGCAGCTTATCTAAATGTTTGTTACCAAATAAAACAGATAAAAGCAAATATGATGTCTTTTAAAACCTGTTTTTGGACAGGGTGTACTGTATCTGATGTGAACTTGAAGAAGGCAGACTGTAGTTTGGATGAGCGCATGTACTGGTATGCTATTTTAATCATTGTGCAAGTATCTCTAGAGTTTGTTTATAATCAAGTTGTGATGTGTTGTGATGTATGCAGTGACTGTTGTAAAACCTCAATTTTTGACTTGCATAGAAGCTGCTCCAGTTGTAATTATGATATCTGCCTTCAATGTTGCTGGGAATTGCGTGATGGAAACCTTCAGGGAAACAAAAAAGAAGTTACCTTTGAATTCATAGATCCAGGTCCTGATTATTTGCATGGTGGGGCCTATAAACCCGTTCAAAAACACGAAACAGAGAGTTTAGAACCAAAAAAGGAGATCATTCATGAATGGAAGTCTTTTGATGATGGCCGAATTCCTTGTCCCCCTGAAAGTATGGGCGGTTGTGGACATGGTATATTAGAGTTGATGTACGTCGAAAGAGAAAACAACGTTTCGACTTTGTTGGAGAGTGCACAAGAGCTTTTAAAGAAACACAAATTGGAAGAAGATATGCGCAATATGCCTGACGAATGGTGCACTTGTTCTGATTTGGTAAATGAAAATGATGCTGATAAGCAGTTACGTAAGGCTGCTACTCGTGAAAATTCGAATGACAATTACTTGTATTGTCCACGGGCTATAGACATTCAATCTGGGGATTTAAAACATTTTCAATGGCATTGGTCAAAAGGTCAACCTGTTATAGTTAGTAATGTTCTTGAAACTACACTTGGGTTGAGTTGGGAGCCCATGGTGATGTGGCGTGCTTTTCGTCAGATATCAAATACTAAACATGACACGCTTTTGGATGTGTCTGCCCTTAATTGTTTAGATTGGTCCGAGGTTAGTTCCTTGACTTTATATAATTATATTATGTTAAGTATTGATTGAATGTATGTATATACAACTTATCTAATCAACTTTTCCATAACATGCAGGTTGATGTTAATGTTCGTGATTTTTTTAATTGGTATACGGATGGTCGATATTATGACAATGGGTGGCCTCAGATCCTTAAGTTGAAAGACTGGCCTCCATCAAATTTGTTTGAAGAACGTTTACCCCGTCACGGTGTTGAGTTTATTACTTCTTTACCCTTCAAAGAATATACACATCCTCGCGATGGCTATCTTAATCTAGCCGTGAAGTTGCCTGAAAAGTCTTGTAAGCCAGACATGGGTCCCAAAACATATATAGCTTATGGTGTTGCTCAAGAATTAGGGCGTGGTGACTCTGTAACCAAGCTTCATTGTGACATGTCTGATGCGGTATGCTTTTTATTGTTTTTTATGCTTATATTAGGCTTTGATAATTATCATTGGCATTGGTTTTTGTATCCTAGCATTAGAATTGAAGTTGCTATCTATTTTATGAATTTACTCTATATTAGTTTTAATATATGTGCATTCACTAATATATGTGTTGGTGACATGAAGGTGAATGTGTTGACCCACACTGCAACTTGGACCCTTGACTCTCATAATCTTAAAAGCATAAACAAATTTAAAAAGAAGCACAAGATCCAAGAAGAGAAGGAGCTAAAAGAAACTGTTGAGGAAATTGAAACTGCAGTTGAACATAATGTTAAAGTAGAAGGCATAAGCGAGTTAGGTGTTTGTAATGACAAGACTGAATGCAAGCCGACAAGTGAGAACGAAACAGAAACAACTACCAGTGATCAATTAAACAAACGTGATGTAAAGGAGGAAATATGTGAAGGAGCCGAATGTGAAGACAACGATCAAGATGATGATGTGAAGATAAAGAATTTTTCAAGGAAAAGTACAAGAAAAAGTGTCAGAAAGAAATTCGAGTCTGATGGAGTTGATAATTCTTCTCGTACTAAGAAACGGGATAGTTCAGAGAGTGAAGAAGCTAATTGTGATGAGCAAATGGAAGATATGGAAGACGATATTCAGAACGGTACTTGTGTTGATGGATTAAATCTGGAAGAGGGTGGCGCTTTGTGGGACATATTTAGGAGGGAAGATACTCCTAAATTGGAGGAATATCTTAAAAAACATTTCAGAGAGTTCAGACATGTTTTCTGTCGTCCACTGCAGCAGGTGATCCTTACATGTTACATGTTTATAAATGCAAAAAATTTGCACTTTTGGACCAATAAATATTAAATAATGAAGGCCTACTTTTTTAGCTGTTCAGAATCTGGCTATTTTACATACCCACGGTTTATTTATAATTGATGGAGAAAATGAGTTCTTTTAACAGAATTGTTTGTTGTATACTATTGAAATCATATTGTTCTATAAACTATTCTGCTTTATTTTGTTGATGTAGGTTGTCCACCCAATTCACGATCAAACATTTTACTTAACTGTGGAGCATAAAAAGAAGCTTAAAGAAGAATTTGGTGAGTATGCATTTGCAAGACAATCATCACCTTTTATTGATATATCTTGATGTCTGTCTGATTGTCTTCATCTTTAATTATTTTTAGGAATTGAACCATGGACTTTTGTCCAAAAGCTAGGAGATGCTGTCTTTATACCTGCTGGTTGCTCCCATCAAGTTAGAAATCTTAAGGTACGCAACTTATTATAGCTTTCAGCAGGGTTGCAGAGCTCGCAAAAGCTCGTTGAGTATTGGCTTAAAAGTTCTGGCCGAGTACTCGGTCAACCCTCGGTCAACCCTTGGTTCATCAGGGATTACTCGGAATTACTTGGCCGAATCTCGGGATTACTTCAAATTTTGGTCAAACTCGGTCAAAATTTGGTCAAAGTCAAACTTGGCCAACATCGGATTACTCTACTCCCGAGTTGCCAATCACTCCCTAAAAAGTCCGGACCGAGTACTATCCGAGTAGCAATTTTTTGCAACCTTGGCTTTCAGATTCTTTGCACTACTTCAAAAGATATTATAAATTACTAATATTTGGTGCTGTGTGGATCATCTGCAATCTCTTTGAGATCCTTTCATGTGAAAAATCATCCATCACCCGTTTGTCTCAGAGACTTCATTTTTTTCATTTTATGGTTAGTCATTTAACGTTGTCATGCTTAATTGGTGATGGATGGAACTCTGTTTGCAAACGAGCGAATTTGAGTTGAGCTACTTTACTCATTGAGGTGAGCTCGGCTCGGTAGTTTGATGAGCCTTCAACATGCATGCCTCAACTTAGCTAGAAAGGGGATTTTAAGATGTCTTTAACCAGACTTTAAAACCTTTCCTTTTAATTTGAAAATAAAGTTTTAATAGAATCAAACATATATTATATTATATTATATTATATTATATTATATTATATTATACATATATCTAACAGACAAAAGTTATGAATAGTAACTAGGGGCATTATCGACTTTTCACCTTCTTTTTTTACTAAATTTCATTTCGCCAACAAATCCCTCCAGACTTTTTCCAAAAATTCAAACCCGACCCCCCTAAACAAGGGGTAAAGTGTCAAATAACCATTTTCATAAAAAATCTTAAATAAACTCCACCCAAATATTCAACGGGTCATATCTTCTCGCTCGCAACGAGTTAAATTTTTCCGACACCATCGTTAAACTCTAAATAATTTTAGGAACACAATGTCACTAATTATACGCAAAGTGGACGCTTTTTAAAAAACGCTAAATATTCGGGGTATTTGACTCGAGTTGCGCTTCAACGACATAATCGTTAGCCACGAAATAATTTTACAAACTAAACACAATAAAATACATTGAAAACCGAACCCCCGGTTCGAAGCGAGGGTTTCGAAAACTAGTTTAATTTATATAATTATTACCCAAAGGTATTTCAAATATAAACACAAATATGATGAGAGTTTCCCGGAACTCAACGAACTTGTAAAATTGTCTAGTAATATTATGAACTCATAAGAATAGTATTTATGGATTCAAAATTATACTTGCACATTTGTGTGTGTTCTATTCATATATCTAGTACTTAAGGCTAAGGCTCTACTCAAGGCTTTTGAAAGCTTGGTAATATCGCGACTCGAGCTTATTTAGGTCAAGCTTGGATCATATACTAAGCTTGGCTTGAACTTGTTAAAAGCTTGACTAAGAGATTGAGTAGATCGATAAGAGCTATAATCGATTGCTAAAGATCTTGACTAAAGCATTGATAGCTTTGTACAGGAGAAAACCTTTGATTCTTCTCGAAGGTCTTTCCTTGCATGCTGAAGTGGACAGGGGTGGTACCAACTACGAATAAAAAGCGGTCACTCCTCTCAATGCATACCATTCATAGTTGTCTAAGTTAGTAACATAGCCATAACGACTTTGTTTTACTGCTCGAGGTGGTGATAGCTTTTATATATTTACTTAACTTAATTGGTTAGTGCTCTTCCTATTTGTTTTCTCGGCTTTCTTCTGCCGAACCGAACGAAGAAAATTTCTCTCCCATCTGTACCTACCTATTGCACTAATATGCCTCCGGGGAATATGGAAATCTATCTTATCACAAGAGCACCCCTTCAATATGTTATTGATGATTATGCATTTACTAACAATGCTTTGCTCACCTAAATAAGGCCAATCCATGCATGTGGCATATGACCTTGTAAAGTCTTTTTTAAGCGTCTTCTTCGACATGATACAAGTTTTTAGACATTTCCAAGATATTAGCATGGCAAGAAATATGCAATTTCATCGTATTGGTTTGTTGTTTTCTCAAGAAACTTTTCCTGAAAACACACGTTTTTCGGTTAATCACGTCTAAGCATTGCCTTACCATCTAACTTTTTTTTTAGTATCATTTAATGTCAATTTTAATTATCTTGATGTTATTATGCCAAAAGTTATCACTAAGGTGGTGTATCGGTAAAAATTACTGATGTCATTACAAAGTTTTTATTATCAAACCTCTTTAGATAAACATGTTGGTGGTGGCAAGGAAAAGGGTCGGAAACGATCGTGTGTGGATACCTCATGTGAGTTGCGTACTAATATTTTTTTTTTCTCCAAAAAAACGTTTTGATTTCTCTTCTTGGATATCCTGATTTTGAAATGAATTTGGAAAACTTCTATGTATACTATCATGCCAAACCACATATACATAAGATTAGTGTTCCAAAAAACGGGATTAATCCCGATTAATTGCCGATTACTCATATTTTTGAAGTCTCCGATTACTTCTTCAAATTAATCGGCAATTGGCCGGAAAAGGTGAAAACGTCCGGAAACTGTAAAAGATGGCCGGAGATCGGACATAACCGCACCTTTTAAACGCGTTATAGTTTTGCAACAACGTTTTTAGTTTATTTTAAAAATCTGTAAAATTTGTAAAAGTCAACGTTGGTCAACGTTCGATTAATCCCCGATTAATCCGATTAAGGTCCCGACCGATTAGTTCCTGATTAGCGTTTTTTGGAACCTTGCATAAGATGAAAGCTACAACTACTGGCTCCAACTCGAAGTTTAATTATCAACTTCTAGTCGATAGGTTGGGAGTTGATTCTTGGATATTTCATTGGCGTAGACAAAGTGCTAGAGGCCGTATTGAAGTTCCGTATCAATTTTGAATTACGGAGCTTGCTTTGCTTGGTAGTCCGGATTCGTGGTTTTGGGAGCTAAGTACTTATGGGAATTTTACTCTTCGTGAGACTAGAGGGTACACGGACCATGCTATTCCTCTTTCTCTTAATATATGTACAAAGTGATCTAAGATTTTACCAAAAAAGGTTAATATTCTTTCGTGGAGAGCGGAGTTAGATAGACTTCCGAATAGATCAAGGCTCTGTAGTTTGATTATGAAAGAAAAGAAAGGAAGTGAGGAGTGATGAAAGGAAATGAAGTGGGATCCTTCCAATTTAGAATGACAGATTGGAAAGAAAATACACTACAATATTAATATTCTATCTGCTTCCTTTCCTTTCATCTCTATTGAACATGAACTATTTTTGATCCCCTTTTACTTCCATTTCTTTCTCTCCAAATTAAAACTGAGGAACAAAGTCTAAAATTATCATTGAGGGGTATGATCGATTATATCAATTATTCGATGTGCAAGCCGGGTATGGAGTTCATCGAGCATGTGTTATTGGGTGTGTTTTGGCTTTAGATATTTGGAGGTTAATCCTGCAAATGGATGAATACAAATGTTCTTGTTTTTCGAATTGTCACGAGGGGTTCTTACTTGACGGCAAATAGAATTTTCTAGCACAAAGAGGGATCTAGTTTTGCAGCTGCTATGTGGATGGTTTAGAGATTCCGAAGCAATGTCATGTTTAATTCTATCATCCAATGAGAAAATATGACATTTTCGGTTTTATTTGGTTTCATGTTTTTTCTTGGCTGAAGTTTAGAGGGCATAAAGTGTTTAGAATGCTTGACTTGTAGATACTCTGTAATTTCCTGTGAATATTTAGAGAGCTCCCAATGGAGACATGTCTCCAGGCTAGTCCTCAGCGCCACATCAGCGCCACATCAGCACTTTTTTCCCACTTCCTTCCCAGGACTAACCCCAGGACTAAACACTCCTAAACATGACACTCATTCCTTCCCTATTTTATTTAATTTTTTTATTTTTTTCGAAAATGAAATAATTTTAATTATTCATTTATAAATTATAAATTATAAATATTTTTTTTCTAAACAATATTACATTTAATTAAAACTTAAGAATTAATAAAATATCAAAAGATAAAATAAAATAAAAATGTAATAAAGTACTCTATAAATAATTTTGACCACAAATTTATGAGACCACTTGAAAATAAATAAAAAATAAAAAAAATTATTATCTCTCATCATCTTCTCCATCCATCCATCCCATTTCCCAATTCCAGATCCATTTCTCAGACTACGTTCCATTTTCATTTCTTAACTCCAAATTCTAATTCAATTCAAAAGGCATAAAATTAAATAGAAAAAGAAAAAAAAACCTATTCCCTCCGTCCTCAAATATTTCACAAACGCACGATTTGGAGAACGATGGAGAGGGCGGCCACCTGGGCGGCTTGCTGCCATCGGCGGCCACCTGGGCGAGCTGCTGGGCGGGCTGCAGGACGGCAACAATGGGAGCACCCTTAGTTCCTTGTTATTCTTTTAATAAAATGCAATCGTTATCAAACAGATTAGTTGCTTATAGGTTGTTGAAGTGCTAAACAGCTAAATAATACCATGATGCTAACATGACACTTTTAGTGCGGTTTCATTAGTGGTTAGTTTCATGTTTTTAGTCAAATGCGCGGTAGCGCGTTACAACTAGCACTCTTTTGTCTGATAGGCTTGCTTCTTCAAGCTTCGCCCTTGGGAGAAGCCCGCCAGCTTACTATAGTAAGAGAAGAGAGCGCTATTTAACAGTGGCAGGGGTAGGGGGGTAGGGTGGTAGGGGTAGGGCCTAGGGGTGCATCCTTACTTAGCATCACACGTGACTTTGGTCGAGAGCAGCGTCTCAGACTCACTGGTATGGCAAAGCCCTAGGCTAGGGATTGACTTTGGCACAATAGCCTATTTGAATAGAATTGTAAACCGCCCCATCGCTACACTTGATTCGAGCTTTCTTCACTCCGCTCGATCCTGTTGGTTTATTTCGTTTTTATGCTCCCTTCGTCCCAATTTAATTGTCTCCAAACAAAAAACACACAATTTAAAGTACTGTACTTTCTTTCTGTTACTTTCCAGTTTTACCATTACTTTTCCATTTTATCCTTTAATCCTATCCACATACATTAACGACATAATATAACTTAATCTTCTTATTCTTTTCTATTTATGGAAGTGGACAATCAATTTGGGACAT
Organism: Rutidosis leptorrhynchoides; assembly: GCF_046630445.1. NCBI lineage: Eukaryota > Viridiplantae > Streptophyta > Magnoliopsida > Asterales > Asteraceae > Rutidosis > Rutidosis leptorrhynchoides. Next base: position 415,858,313 of record NC_092338.1, read on the forward strand.
CCCAAAATGGAAAACTTGATAATAAATTAGGGACGGACGGAGTATTTATCTTAGAACTTGTCTTTGAGTTGTTTTTCTCATCAATAGTAGGCTTTTAGGTCGATTGCGTGTGCTTATCTTTTTACTTATTTCTTTACATTATAAGTATTCCTAGTTCAAGTCAATTCTAACATTCAGCGGCTAGTGGTCGTTTCATTGTTTTTTTTTCAGATTTTTAGCCTCCTGGTTGAGGCTTGAAAATCAGACCCAAGTTCAATTCTCATAGTCTACAACTTTGGGGCATTGTGTTAAGAAAAACTAGTAAGACTAAATGGAGCTGTTTGAGCTAAAGCACCAAAAAGGAATTTGAACAAAGAAATATGTAGACCACGAGCTAAGTCTTGGTTTGCTATCTTTGCAACGTATCCAAGCCAAAGCGTGCACGTGTACACACGTATAGTCAAGTGTTCAAATGTGAACCAACAAAATTGCGAGATTTGCGGTGAATGATAGCTAACTTCAATAACCAGGTTACCATTCCTATCTTACATGCTTTCAATAATCATGGTGCACTATGTTAGTATGGACATGCAACATATATGTGCGATTGTAGTAGTTTTAGTTGGAAATGAAGCTTAGAATTCAGCAGTTAAGTACTCCCTCCATCCCAATTTAACAGTCTCTACAGTTTAGGAAATGTCATCATCACATTGTATTTTTTGTTCACTTTCTCGTTTTACCCCTTACTTTTAATATAATTTTTTGTTTTACATGCATAAAATAAGGGTATAAAGAACTTTACCTTATTATTCTTATCAATCAATGAAAGTGGACTATTAACTTGGGACATCCCAAAAAGAAATTAAAATTGGGACATAGAGGGTATGAAGGAAGATGGAGAAAAAATCAGCACGTTTCGTATGAAGGAAGATGGAGACAAAATCAGCACGTTAATTATGAAGGAAGATAGACACAAAATCAGCAAGTGTAGAAGAGACAAAGTGGTGTAGAATGTTGGGATGCAATTTATATTTGTTACACTATTTGTGGAAGATGGTTGTACTAGGGAACAACTTTTAAACAATTCTAGTTTTTGTTTTATCATTAGGGTTCGGAACTTAAATTCCTTCTTTTGAAAGAGGCTGGTGTAATGTAAAACTCCGCTTTCAAGAATATGAATTTTTATGGAGTTCAACCTCTATCTATCCTTAAATTTCAGATTTCATTACACTCTACAGGTCTTTAGATCTTGGTGATGTAAAGTGTTTCTTTTATCTTTAATCTTGGTGTTTAAAAAGTGTAGTATTTTTATATTTTTCTTTTTAATATCAGCAAGTTCCATTCTTTTGTTGTTCATATATTAGCTTAACAAATCAGCCCATCAAATTTACAAACTGTCCTACACGGACACTTAATTTTACTTCACATACCATTGGACAAATAAATTGGGATTGAAGAAGTATTTGATCCAAACAACAAAAAAGCTCAATCCCACTTGTGTGGGGTATGAGGGAGGTAAGTTGTAAACAATCATTTTCCTATCATAAAATAAAGACAAGTCATTTCTTTACTCAAAGTGAAACACTCCAAGAGTAGAGTAGAGAAAGTCCTCCATCTCAATGTTCTATTGATAGAGATATTGCTACCATGGGTTTGTTGTTGGCAGTCAAGTTGCCAATAAATCGACGCTTGTTGTTGGCTCGATTAATAGAGCCATTATTTGATACAAGTGATATTGTTAAATGCACCCCACTATAAATCTAATTCCAAGAGTAACCTTCCCTACTCAAATGTTATCTGAAGATAAAATTTCTACAAGAATGAAATAAAAGCAGTGTGTTGTAGAAATCGGACAGCTCTGCCGAGAACTTGTGGAGTTCTCGATTTCAAATGGCTGCCGAGCTCTCGGCCTCAGACTCGGCCAAAAAAACGGTCAATGGCCAAAAAGTAGGTAAAAATCGGTTAAAAAATCATAAAATCGGGGATAAACTCGGTCAACTGAGAGCTGCGATTTTTATTTGAATTTACTTTTAACCCCTTGTACTTACCAAACTAACCTCTACTCTATTTAAATTCACATTCTTAACCCTCTATTTTAATTTATACGGAGTATACCGTTTTCATAAATATATACAATTTATACCATATATCTTAATTTTAATATTTATATATTTAAAGTCAACGTTAGTTAACATTCGAGTTCTCCCCCGAATTGCCGATAACTCCTTTAAAGTCTCTGTTAAGTTCTCCCCGAGAAGCGATTTCTTCAATCTTGGATAAATATAAATGTTTGGACATAATTGAGTGATAAATTTTCTTTTATGGCTCTGTTTAAAGACGATATTTCTACTTATGTATTCGATAAATCCACTAATATAATACTCCGTACATTAGGTACTTGTACTATGTATACATGTTAAACATAATTATGAGTTGATTTATCAAAATTATGAGTGGAAATATCAACTCTCTTTGTTTAATGGCAAATTTTCCTTGAAAATTTACGCGGTTGGTCCCTAACCTTAACGAATAATGATGTATCCTCACATGCTTGGCATGTGATTTGACTTAACGGACATTTTAACGATCGTTAGCCTCAAGGACTCCATATGCAAAACGAGCAAACTACAGGGACTGTTCGCGTAATTTTTCAGCTAAAATTAAGACACATAATAAGTTTCACCGGTCTAGCAGGTAACCGGTCACATTTTGTTTCATTAACCCATATTGAAACAAAACTGAAAGTACATGACCTATTGGTAGCTTTAAAATAGTATATTTGCTCCCTTGACACATTCTAGATGTTATGTTTAGGGGGATAAATGTGGATAGATAGCTCGTAAGCTACTCGAGAAATACTCGGAATTGCTTTGGTATAAGTTGAATATAGCTCGAGCTCTCGAGCTACGCAGGTTAAACTATAGGCTTGTGAGCTCAATCGAAAATGTGGTAAGGTTTTCCCTGTTCGGTTTAGATGGGACGATGAGTATTTTTACTCTTATGTACGTTGCCTAACCCATTAATTCGTGGCTCTTTCCAAACCTTTCCTTGGCCACCACAAGATTTGAACCTGAAAGATCTCAGGCCCCCAACCACTAGGCTCTTAGTGATGGTTACAAACTTAATCGAGCTTGGATTGTTTTACAGATTTATCTTCTATATTTGCTTTACAGAAACCTACTATCCTTTGAAGATTGCTGTCTTGATTGCTAGCTTTTTGATTGTATTTATTATATATATATATATATATATATATATATATATATATATATATATATATTCTATTGCGGTCATATTAGTTATTCTGCTGACATTGTGCTATCTGCAGTCATGTCTAAAGGTTGCGTTGGACTTTGTTTCTCCTGAAAATGTTGGTGAATGTATCCGGTTAACAGAGGATTTTCGCGTTCTACCACAGAATCATAGGGCAAAAGAAGATAAACTGGAGGTAAACAATTTTCTGCACATATTTAAATGTTAAATATTCTATCAACATTCAGTTCTAGAAGCCACAATGACTTAGTATAATACAAATCCCTTTAAATACAGAAGACCATTGTGTTAGCTATCAATTTATGAGTGCCAATTATAAATTTGTTCATATCATAAACTGTTCTGGACCAATGTTTTCTTGTCCAAGTTGTAGCATAGTTTAAGAGCTATGTAATACTGTAAAAGGCTAGTTGGCTCTTTGGGCATGAGTTTATACTGTTTATATTGTTCTGTTATAGATAAAAATGGTGCAATTGCTTTATTATGCTCATATTGCAGGTGAAGAAAATGGCACTTCATGCAGTGGATGCAGCTATAAACGACTTGAACAATCCTAATCGAACTGAGTAAGCTTAAGGCTTTTATACTTTTTAGTATCTTGTTATAGGGAAGTGTGATATTGTCCTGGACCAATGAAACCAGTGTTGGGACTTGTACCGGGATCGTTTATAAATTTGACTTGTTTGTTGGTTACAGAGGTTTTGTTAAACAGTGTTGTCTTTAAAATGTACTCTGTAACTTTTTTAATCGAGACTGCGAGGTCTTTACTGGGTTCATTGTCCGGTTTTAATCTCTACTTTTTCTTTGGTTGTGGTGCAATTTGTTTCCACTCGATGAAAACCTCTATACCGTGTTTTTTTCCTTCCTGTTTTACTGTTTTGTTTTGGTGCAATTCTTGATAATATGTATGATTTAGTGCTAGTTAGTTTTCGCCTTTTCGGCGGATGTGTTTGACTAACAGATGCTTTGTGGATATGTTATTGCAGAAACGAGAATAAACCTGAGAAGCAGAAAACGTTGAAGAATAAAAGTGCAGTACGTGGTAAGAAGAAGAAACGCAAGCCTTGATCTGTGTTACGGGAATGCAACTCACAAGGAATTGTTTGTTTTTGGCTAATATGATATCATATATTTAGCACTAAACCAACCATCATATATAAGTTCTTTCAACTTATATCTGAAACTTTTTAACTAATCTGGTAAGAGTATGTTTTCGGCTCGTTTTTTAGCATGAGTTATGGAAGAATTGCAGGTTTTGTGTTGAGTTGTGTCATTTTATCTGTGAACTGTAAAGAAAGTCTCGAAATCTCGCTTAATACAATTTGTTTTATCTGCTGTTCTGCTCATATAACTGATACTTTTCCCACTTCAATTATATTTTCGGGTTGTTCTTTTCGTTCCCTTTTTTTGGCCTACAACCAAAGATGTTCATAGATCCCGTTGTATTTCCTTATTCTTTTACTTTCTTTGAAGTAGCTTTAGGCTAGCTTTTCACAGTTGATTAATATCACAATAAAAGTATACTTCGCTATCATTGTGTTTTATGTATTGGACGCTCAATCAACATCCAAATGAATCCATGTGTCATGTGACATTTAAAGGAGATTAACTTACCATTATCTCAATAGAACTGAATTGTACGTTTTATTATCCAAACCATTGTTTTTTAAGTTGCATTTTTTGTTGTGTGTTTATACAGGCTTTTAATAGGTTATGCCTTGGGGCCAAACCCACTTTTGAGATACAAAGCAATTTTATAACAGGCAAAATGGGTCAAAATGCCCCCATTTTCAAAAGTGTTAAATAATATGCCTTTAAAGTATACTAATTGCAAAAAATGCTCATTGACCACGCACCCATACTTGGTGCTTGGCACCAAGATACTAACCAAGACAATCATTGTTTTTTTCTCGTAAACACGCACCATGCACCACACACGGTGTGTGGTACCCCTTATATGAAAATGGTGCGTGAAGACTTTGTTACCTTGACAACCACTCACAAGCTTCCACCTGAATGAACCCCAAATTCTTCAACTTTCGAGACGGTATTCAAAGTTTATGAAGTTGCGCACCAATATACGAAGTACTTTATGGAGACAAAGATTTATACCCAAACAACATATATTGAGGATTGGTGGTGGCGGTGGAACTATGCAGGGCACTTCATATATATTATCAAACATAGATGGATTTATACACTTTTTTGGGCGAAGTGGGGGAAGTAATTTTTTTTTTCGTTTTTTTCGATTTTTTTTTTCAGACATCAAGTGTGAAAATATGAACATTTAAAAAAGACACTTTGTAATGAATGTTATTATTTTGGCGGTAAAACGCTCGAAGAAAAAATGAAAACATTAAATGCATTGAATGTTTTGATTCTGAGTTTATTTGCATCGTTTTGTTTTCATGTTTTATGAAGTGTTTTTTTTTCAAAATTTAGCCCGATTTAGAGTTTAGGGTTTAGTGTTTTGGGTTTAGTCCCTAAACCCAAAACCCTAAACTCTAAACCGTTCGTGTTAGAATATTCAATCTAAATCCTAATTTCTAAACCCTAATTTTTAACCCCCTAATTTCTAAACCCTAATTTCAAAACCTTAATTTCTAACCCCTTAAAAAAAAAAAATCAGAATCAAAACATTCAATGTTTTTTTTTCTTCGAGCGTTTTACCGCCAAAATAATAACATTCATCACAAAGTGTCTTTTTTAAATGTTCATATTTTTATGTGCTCTTGATGACTGCAAAAAAAAAAAAAAAATTCAAAAAAAAGAAAAAAAATTACTTCACTCCACTTCTCCCAAAAAAAGTGTTTCCCCTTGATTAAATCTCTTATATTTAATATATATATGATTAAATAGGAAAGACAAAATTGTGCCATTGATCCTTTAACTTTACCCGAAATTGCACAAGAGACCTTAAACTTTATTTTTGATCTAGATGACCCTGAACTATACAATTGTAGCATGGTTGACCTTGAAACTAACGTCCGTGTATTAAATATCGTCAAGTGTATCCACGTGCCTCGCACTTGAGGGCATTTTTGTCCATCATTATTCTTCTGCAAATTAACCATATCTTATTGTTCTCAAAATCATTTACATAGACACTAAACACACACAGACACACTTTTTGTTTCTCTGATTCTTTTTTCTTCACTTTTTCAATTGCATGTACTATTAGTCTATTACATTTTCATCTTTATTATTATTATTTTTTTTTTTTTTTGAAAAGCTTTTCATCTTTATTATTCAATTAACATCACTCATGTTCATATTATGCAACCAATTACAAGAATCATCCCAAAAGTACATGCATTTCGCTCTAATTGTAGCTCTTTTTAGGTTAACCTTCAATTTATCCTACCTGAAAATTTTACGATAATTTCATATTCATATATACATACTCCTTAGATATTGGAAGTTTATTAAGGTTGTATTGTTTCTTTTTTTTTTTTTTTTTATCTTTTCTCTATTATATGAATTTGAGATTGAATATTGATTTAAGGTTTCATTCCGGCAGTGACAACGATTTTGAAAACATCTGAGTTCATTCCGACTAATTTTACACCCTTTTTCCTTGATGGCAACAACGTTTTTGAGAGATTCGAGTTTATTTCGACGGTGACATGATCTTTAACAAATCCGACGACCTTGTTTATGACCGGAAATAGCGACGGCACCGATTACAAAATATTGTTACCGAGAATAGTTTTTGGCCGGATATAGCGACGTTGTCACCGCTAAATTTATTTTATGTCATCTTCTTTCTGATCTCATTATCTATAATTCGTGTTCAGTAATCTGATGTGATTTTGAATATGAGTTAATTTATGTAATGGAAGAGATGAGTAATATAAGGAGAGATGACTTCTTTTTTAATTCATGTTCACCATCTCCATGTGTTCAATTGTAAAGAATAATTTTTGTTTATTTTTATATAATAAAGGTAGAAATGAGTTAATTTGTTCGAGTATTGAATTTGTGTTATTGATTTTGATTTTGGGGAAGAAAGTTTGAATGTATGTAATGGATTTAATTTGCAGGCTAGAAAAAGAGACGGATCTAATGCTTTAATTTGTTGGATCTAATTTGTTAGCTTGAGGTTTGATTTTTAATTTTACTTTTGAGTTTGAGTTTGATTTTAATTTTTGAGTTTGATGTTGATTTTTAGATTTTAGAGTTTTGTGATGAACGTGAAAAGTGTTAGTAGATATTTTGAAGGAGATTCAGGGTGAGAGAACCGAGGACTATTAACCTTATATACTAATAGCCACCAGATTTTTGGTCGTCTCCTTCCCAAACACCCCGAAAACGACAATCCCTTACCTACTTAAACCAAAAAAAAAAAAAAAAAAAAAAAATCGCTCCCTCTCCTCTCTGCTCTTCTGTCTGCGATTCTCCTTCAAACCTAGGGTTCTTCATCTTCTTGCAAAACCTGCTAATTGATCTTCGGTTTAATTGATTTCGTCTGAGAACCATCACTTCATCTGATGGTTCATTCTCTTCCTGGCGGTTGCTTCGATTTAACCCTAGGGTTTTGGTTTTTTTGACTTTTTGTCACCATGATCATGTAACCTTAGGGGTTTTGATTGCCTGTCAGCGATTGTGCTTTAACTCTATTGTTTTGGGTTTTGTATGATCAACTGACACATTTATGTCTTTGCAATCATCATTTAACCCTAGGGTTTTTAATTTCTTGGCATCGATTTGGGAATTGGAAGACAAATTCTCAGCGCTGTCTACTCTATTACAAGTAAGTTTTTTTCGCTGCGTTCTTTCTCTTTGTTGCTACACAGATTGTATTTTTTTGTTGCCTGATTCTAGAATGTATAATGGTGTGTGTATTTGTGGTTTCAGTTATGAATCGTTGGTTATTATGTCTCTTCTATGTTCTGAGTTTGTGGTTTTTTCATAATTTTTAGTTGGTATTGGAATTCATGTTGAAAATTTGGTAGTCCAAGTGGAGTCTGGTGAAGTTGGTTTTCGGCAGAGGTAAAAATTTGCCGTAATACGTAACCAAAAGTCTATCATGTTACCGGTTTTAGTGGCATAGTAGGAAAAATAATCGTTACATATTAGTATTCGATCAAGCTATATCATATCTTATCTTTAGGTTTGCAGGTGGGTTACCAACTGGTATCTAGCTACCGATTGAGGTTGATTTGCAATAATACAAAATTAACCAACACATGTTCAAATAATACCATATATGTATGTATAATCTATACACATTTTTTTTATCCATTTACTTATTTAAGTTCAAGTATTTGATGCGATAGATGGCGAGTGGGGTACTAGGCTTGCTTGGTTAGTTCAAAATCTATCCGTGGGTCTTCGAGGGTCATGCATTGACAAGTGAGGTTCTAGTTATCAACTTTTTCTCACCTCTATTACGTTGTGAAACGAACGAAAGAAAAAAAGCGATTTGTATATAAATAAATATATGTACAACTATATAGAATTTATATATGTCTATACAACTTAGTAGACTGTATCTTGGAAGGTTAAGTAATTTTTTGCTGATATTTTGTTTGTTATCATTTTCAGAACTTGCTAAATATGTGATGGTGAAATATGTGTGCCCTTCCTTGGTCACATTTTGGCAAGGCAACATATTAGTTGCAGTCATGGTGACTGATTATATGTTTCTGATGCAAATATTCCACTATGCTGATGTCTTCGGAAAGGCCAACTACTGCATGGAGTTTGGTTGCCGTCTTAGGAAATGGTAGCCTCTCTGTTGCTAAATGATTGTACGAAAAAAACATACGTTTTGCGAAGATTTGCAACACCGTTGTCCAGTTGGAATTTCTATCAGTGGCAACGTCTTTTGGTACTCACAACTCAAGAAGGTTTAATAAAATAGGCTGTGATGATAAATATGTGGGAGTTGGGTCGAGCAACGAGATAAAATGAGTTTGTATCTTGGCAGGGCAATCTAAAGATTGCAGCCATGGCGATTCATGTTCTCATGCTCGATTTTAAACACGGATCTGAGCCTGATTTCTCTTTTTATTTTTCCTTATTAACTTTTTGTTGGTACTGAGTTTAGCAAGTTGGTATTATATGTTGGTCTACCACAGTTGGTTGTAATTCGTGGTTATTTTCTGTAGTGGCAAAGGTTCGAGCCTTATGTGTCTTTGTTTTTTGGTATTTTATTTAACTGCGACGTATCTGCTAGCTGCCCCACTACGTGAGATTTTTTCCTTTTCACTTTCGCTGTTATGTTCTGTATGTTTTTTATTTTAGCAAAATAACAACCTACTCATCTTTTCTCTAGCGACCTGCACGTTTCACGTTACTGAAAATTCAACCCATCTTTTGTCATGGTTTAGCTTTAGATTACACCTCTGTTAGGTCAGTTGTTCATCTATACTTGCAAAAATCGATTCTACGCTTTCATCTGCAGGTATATTTTATTTTTTTTAATTTTGAGATGTTTTTATGTAAGATTCTAAGTACTGATATAGGACCTATATGTATATATTAGTAGTGGCGGTACTTAGTGGAACTCAAAGGGGGTATCCGCCCCACCTGGATTTTACGGAACAAAAAATTTTACACTAAATTTTTTTTTTTTTTTTTTACAAAAAATAAGTTTTTTAGTGTTTAGCCCTTGCTGACAATGAATATTTTATTAAATTTTTACACCGCCCCGTCTGTATTCGAGTTCAAGTTCCGCCACTGTATATTAGGAAATACTTCTGCGAGACAAGACGCTTTTACTATGTTCATGCATTTTTTTCTTTTATAATTTGCAAAGTTATTATTTATCTAGGTTTTTACTGTTCTCAGAAAGATGCCAATATTCTACAATAGACCCTAAGTAGTTGAAGATCATGGGTAGTAAAGATCATAAAAGATGGGCAATTTGATGAAGCTTTATCACTATACGATGCTACAACTTTAGTTGATCCTGAAAAAGCATCATATTGAAGCAAAAGAAATGCGACTTTGAGAAGCATCATATGTAATGAACCTGTCAGAGATCTTATCAAAGTTGGATATCCACTCAGAATTTTTGACGATCCAGAGGTAATAAGCACTTCAAGTATTGTTTTGCTAATTAATTTTTAGCTAATTTACTTTCTTGGTGAATTAGTGGTACACACAAACCGTGTGAGAAATAGAAAAGGGAAGGAGGTAGTTTTTGCTGCGTTTTTTTTTCTTTTTTGTTAACTTATACATTGTGAATTCATTTAACATCCTGTATTTTTTTCTCCAAGCTGTTGTTTGCAGTTAGTGTTGGAGTTTTTGGCTCTCCTTCTCTGTTGAATGTTTGTAGGTGACTGTTTTTAACATAGGCTTACAATATGGCTATCATTGATGTATTTCTGGCTACTAGAGAGAGGTGCAGCAAAATCGAAGCTATCATTGTGCACTATTATTCCATGTTCATATATGAGGTTTTTGAAATACTTTGTTCATGTTCATCCAGAAGGTGTTGCCACATGGGGAAGTTTTCATTTCTCTCTCTTTACTTTTTAGAAACTGAGTAGTATTCATCTTGCTCAAAATCCAACAATATTGCTTATGCATCTTAGTTTGTAGTAGAATCTATTCCTTGAGTTCCTTTCCCTTTGCCTTTCTAGGATTTTTGACTCGTATCGTAACAAGATTGAAATGTCCCGTTCATATTGATTATAAACGTTCCATATTAATTGATTTCGTTGCGAGGTTTTGACCTCTATATGAGACGTTTTTCAAAGACTGCATTCATTTTTAAAACAACCATAACCTTTATTTTATCAATAAAGGTTTTAAAAAAAATATTACGTAGATTATCAAATAATGATAATCTAAAATTTACTGTTTACACACGACCATTATGTAGTGACCCGAACTTTTCCATGTTTATATATATTAATTGAGATTGATATTTACATGATTAAATGTTTCCAACATGTTAAGCAATCAAACTTGTTAAGACTTGATTAATTGAAATATGTTTCATATAGACAATTGACCACCCAAGTTGACCGGTGATTCACGAACGTTAAAACTTGTAAAAACTATACGATGACATATATATGGTTATATATATAGTTAACATGTTTTTATTATAAGTATGTATCTCATTAGGTATTTTAACAATGAGTTATATACATAAAAATGAGACTATTAATTTAAGAAACTCGAAAACGATATATATAACGATTATCGTTATAACAACGTCTTACTAGGTACATATGAATCATATTAAGATATTGATACACTTGGTTAATTATGTTAAATGATAAGTAAATATATTATTAAGTGTATTAACAATGAAATACATATGTAAAAATAAGACTACTAACTTAATGATTTCGAAATGAGACATATATGTAACGATTATCGTTGTAACGACATTTAACTGTATATACATCATACTGAGATATATTATATATCATAATATCATGATAATATAATAATTTAAAATCTCTTTTGATATTATAAACATTGGGTTAACAACATTTAACAAGATCGTTAACCTAAAGGTTTCAAAACAACACTTACATGTAACGACTAACGATGACTTAACGACTCAGTTAAAATGTATATACATGTAGTGTTTTAATATGTATTTATACACTTTTGAAAGACTTCAATACACTTATCAAAATACTTCTACTTAACAAAAATGCTTACAATTACATCCTCGTTCAGTTTCATCAACAATTCTACTCGTATGCACCCGTATTCGTACTCGTACAATACACAGCTTTTAGATGTATGTACTATTGGTATATACACTCCAATGATCAGCTCTTAGCAGCCCATGTGAGTCACCTAACACATGTGGGAACCATCATTTGGCAACTAGCATGAAATATCTCATAAGATTACAAAAATATGAGTAATCATTCATGACTTATTTACATGAAAACAAAATTACATATCCTTTATATCTAATCCATACACCAACGACCAAAAACACCTACAAACACTTTCATTCTTCAATTTTCTTCATCTAATTGAACTCTCTCAAGTTCTATCTTCAAGTTCTAAGTGTTCTTCATAAATTCCAAAAGTTCTAGTTTCATAAAATCAAGAATACTTTCAAGTTTGCTAGCTCACTTCCAATCTTGTAAGGTGATCATCCAACCTCAAGAAATCTTTGTTTCTTACAGTAGGTTATCATTCTAATACAAGGTAATAATCATATTCAAACTTTGGTTCAATTTCTATAACTATAACAATCTTATTTCAAGTGATGATCTTACTTGAACTTGTTTTCGTGTCATGATTTTGCTTCAAGAACTTTGAGCCATCCAAGGATCCATTGAAGCTAAATCCATTTTTCTCTTTTCCAGTAGGTTCATCCAAGGAACTTAAGGTAGTAATGATGTTCATAACATCATTCGATTCATACATATAAAGCTATCTTATTCGAAGGTTTAAACTTGTAATCACTAGAACATAGTTTAGTTAATTCTAAACTTGTTCGCAAACAAAAGTTAATCCTTCTAACTTGACTTTTAAAATCAACTAAACACATGTTCTATATCTATATGATATGCTAACTTAATGATTTAAAACCTGGAAACACGAAAAACACCGTAAAACCGGATTTACGCCGTCGTAGTAACAGCGCGGGCTGTTTTGGGTTAGTTAATTAAAAACTATGATAAACTTTGATTTAAAAGTTGTTATTCTGAGAAAATTATTTTTATTATGAACATGAAACTATATCCAAAAATTATGGTTAAACTCAAAGTGGAAGTATGTTTTCTAAAATGGTCATCTAGACGTCGTTCTTTCGACTGAAATGACTACCTTTACAAAAACGACTTGTAACTTATTTTTCCGACTAGAAACCTATACTTTTTTTGTTTAGATTCATAAAATAGAGTTCAATATGAAACCATAGCAATTTGATTCACTCAAAACGGATTTAAAATGAAGAAGTTATGGGTAAAACAAGATTGGATAATTTTTCTCATTTTAGCTACGTGAAAATTGGTAACAAATCTATTCCAACCATAACTTAATCAACTTGTATTATATATTATGTAATCTTGAGATACCATAGACACGTATACAATGTTTCGACCTATCATGTCGACACATCTATATATATTTCGGAACAACCATAGACACTCTATATGTGAATGTTGGAGTTAGCTATACAGGGTTGAGGTTGATTCCAAAATATATATAGTTTGAGTTGTGATCAATACTGAGATACGTATACACTGGGTCGTGGATTGATTCAAGATAATATTTATCAATTTATTTCTGTACATCTAACTGTGGACAACTAGTTGTAGGTTACTAACGAGGACAGCTGACTTAATAAACTTAAAACATCAAAATATATTAAAAGTATTGTAAATATATTTTGAACATACTTTGATATATATATATGTATATATTGTTATAGGTTCGTGAATCAACCAGTGGCCAAGTCTTACTTCCCGACGAAGTAAAAATCTGTGAAAGTGAGTTATAGTCCCACTTTTAAAATCTAATATTTTTGGGATGAGAATACATGCAGGTTTTATAAATGATTTACAAAATAGACACAAGTACGTGAAACTACATTCTATGGTTGAATTATCGAAATCGAATATGCCCCTTTTTATTAAGTCTGGTAATCTAAGAATTAGGGAACAGACACCCTAATTGACGCGAATCCTAAAGATAGATCTATTGGGCCTAACAAACCCCATCCAAAGTACCGGATGCTTTAGTACTTCGAAATTTATATCATATCCGAAGGGTGTCCCGGAATGATGGGGATATTCTTATATATGCATCTTGTTATTGTCGATTACCAGGTGTTCACCATATGAATGATTTTTATCTCTATGTATGGGATGTGTATTGAAATATGAAATCTTGTGGTCTATTGTTACGATTTGATATATATAGGTTAAACCTATAACTCACCAACATTTTGTTGACGTTTTAAGCATGTTTATTCTCAGGTGATTATTAAGAGCTTCCGCTGTCGCATACTTAAATAAGGACAAGATTTGGAGTCCATGCTTGTATGATATTGTGTAAAAACTGCATTCAAGAAACTTATTTTGTTGTAACATATTTGTATTATAAACCATTATGTAATGGTCGTGTGTAAACAGGATATTTTAGATTATCATTATTTGATAATCTACGTAAAGCTTTTTAAACCTTTATTGATGAAATAAAGGTTATGGTTTGTTTAAAAATGAATGCAGTCTTTGAAAAAAAACGTCTCATATAGAGGTCAAAACCTCGCAACGAAATCAATTAATATGGAACGTTTTTAATCAATAAGAACGGGACATTTCAGTTGGTATCCGAGCGTTGGTCTTAGAGAACCAGAAAATTTGCATTAGTGTGTCTTATCGAGTTTGTTAGGATGCATTAGTGAGTCTGGACTTCGACCGTGTTTTCTTTAAAAATGATTGCTTAACATTTTTGTTGGAAACTATATATTTTTAACATATGAATATTATGTGATATATTAATCTCTTAACGTGTTTGATATTATGTGATAGATGTCTACCTCTAGAACAAGTCCCATTGACTCACCTAATAATAATGAAGAGTCAAATGTAAATTGGAATGATTTGTGGACTGATTCACAAGTTCCCGAAGAGGAACCGGAAGAAGAGTCGGAACCGGAAGAAGAATCGGAACCGGAAGAAGAATCGGAACCGGATGAAGAAATAGAACCGGTGGGGGAAATAATAAAACGGTTAAGTAAAAGAAAATCCTCAACCAACCGACCAAAGTTAATTATGGTCAATGGTGTTTCCGCCAAGGAAGCAAAATATTGGGAGGATTACCAATTCTCCGATGAATCGGATTCCGACGAGAATTCCGATGATGTTATAGAAATTACCCCAACTGAATTTAAAAAGGCAAAAGAAAATAATAAGGGAAAGGGCATAAAAATAGAGAAATCTAATTCCAACCCCGATGAACTTTATATGTATCGTCAACCCCCGAAGTCCTTAAGTTGTAACAATGACCCGGGAACCTCTAAACCACCAGGTTTTTCTAAACCAATGTGGACAACGACGGCTCGTATTAGGGGAACATCATATATCCCTAGAAACTTGGCAAAACGAACCAAAACCGAAGAAGAAGAAACGAGCGAGTCGGAATAAGATAGTTGTATTCGTGTGGTGTAATATATGGAATATAGTGTTCTTATGCTTTATGATATATGTAAAAATTGCTTGTATTAATAAGTATTTTTTTATGAATCTAACTCTTGTCTATTTTACAGTTTAAAAACACAAAATGGATAGACAACCCAATATTTTAAGAGACCTACCCGGAGACATGATTGATGAAATCTTGTCTAGAGTCGGCCAGAATTCTTCGGCACAACTATTTAAGGCGAGATCAGTTTGTAAGACATTCGAAGAACGTTCCAAGAATGTCTTGGTTTATAAGAGACTTTCGTTTGAAAGATGGGGGATATCACATTGGGAAACCCATAAGTTAAGATGTGTTTACTTTGACGCATATATTGCGGGGAACCCAAATGCTATTTTACGCAACGGGTTAAGAAATTATTTTGACTCAATATATCCGAATATTGGACTTCGTGATTTAGAAAAAGCGGCTAACATGCAACATAAAGAAGCATGTTATGCTTACGGATTAGTAATGTTCGCTTCTCACCAAAGTGAGAACAAGAACATCGGGCTACAACTATTAAACAAAACGTTTCCACAAGTGACGGAATCGGTAATTGGGGTAAGAAATGAGGTTTTTAGATTATTACGGGACTGTTGGACATTACGTAACCCTCGTCCCTTTGATGACGTTACAACACGTTGTCTTATCAACAGCCATAACGGTTATGTTGCACAAGACCAAGGATGGGAAGTAGTCCTAGTAAAACCAGAATGCATGACTTGTTTCTGGACGTATGAATTACGTGTCTTTATTGCCTTTGCTGAACGACTTGTGTACTAGCTAGAATTGTCTTCACAACTATCTTGTATCAAAGTTATTGTGTGCTATATTTCATGCTTTATGTAAAATAAGCGGTATTGTAAGTTTGTAAAATATTGTATAAAAGTTTGAACGCGAAATATTATTATAATCAGTTTTTCATATAGAATTGTAGTAGTTGAATTGTATATTAGCTACTAAGTATGAACTTAACGGGTAGGTACTACCCGAATTTAAACTTATAAAACGCTAATATGAAGAAAAAGCTTTTATAAATGAGTTCATATTATGCTACGAAATACTATTAACTACTCTTAATATTCTGTATGATTAACTTGTTCCATTTAACTATTTTGAAGGAAATGGCACCGACTACTCGACACACCGTGAATATGAATGAAGAGGAATTCCGTACTTTTCTAGCTTCAAACATAGCCGCAGTACAGGCTGCGCTACATACCAACAATAACCTTGGATCTAGCAGTACAGGAAATCGTGTAGGATGCACCTACAAAGAATTCACTGCCTGCAAACCTTTGGAATTTGATGGAACCGAAGGACCGATCGGATTGAAACGGTGGACCGAGAAGGTTGAATCGGTGTTTGCCATAAGTAAGTGTACTGAAGAGGACAAAGTGAAGTACGCTACGCATACCTTCACAGGTTCTGCGTTAACATGGTGGAATACCTATCTAGAGCAAGTGGGACAAGATGATGCGTACGCACTACCGTGGTCAGCATTCAAGCACTTGATGAACGAGAAGTACCGTCCCAGAACCGAGGTCAATAAGCTCAAGACAGAACTTAGAGGGTTACGAACCCAAGGATTTGATATTACCACGTACGAAAGACGATTCACAGAATTGTGCCTATTGTGTCCGGGAGCATTCGAAGATGAGGAAGAGAAGATCGACGCGTTTGTGAAAGGATTACCGGAAAGAATCCAAGAAGATATAAGTTCACATGAGCCCGCCTCCATACAACAGGCATGTAGAATGGCTCACAAACTAGTGAACCAGATTGAAGAAAGAATTAAAGAACAGACTGCTGAAGAGGCCAATGTGAAGCAAGTCAAAAGAAAGTGGGAGGAAAACGGTGATAAGAATCACCAATACAACAACAACAGCAATTACAACAATAATCGCAACAATTATCCCAACAATCGCAACATCAATCGCAACTACAACAAACGGCCCAACAACAACAACAACAGCAACAACAACAGCAACTACAACAATCATCCCAACAACAATAATAACCGCAACAACAACAACAATCAGAAGCAACTATGCCAAAGGTGTGAAAAGAATCACTCGGGGTTCTGCACCAAATTTTGCAACAAGTGTAAAAGAAATGGTCATAGCGCGGCGAAGTGTGAGGTCTACGGACCAGGGGTTAATAGAACGAAAGGAACAAATGGTGTCGGAACGAGTAATGGCGGAGCAAGTAGTGTCGGAGCAAGTTATGCCAATGTAGTTTGTTATAAATGTGGAAAACCAGGCCACATTATTAGAAATTGCCCGAACCAGGAGAACACGAATGGACAAGGCCGTGGAAGAGTTTTCAATATTAATGCGGTAGAGGCACAGGAAGACCCGGAGCTTGTTACGGGTACGTTTCTTATTGACAATAAATCTGCTTACGTTTTATTTGATTCGGGTGCGGATAGAAGCTATATGAGTAGAGATTTTTGTGCTAAATTAAGTTGTCCATTGACGCCTTTGGATAGTAAATTTTTACTCGAATTAGCAAATGGTAAATTAATTTCAGCAGATAATATATGTCGGAATCGAGAAATTAAACTGGTTAGCGAAACATTTAAGATTGATTTGATACCAGTAGAGTTAGGGAGTTTTGATGTGATAATCGGTATGGACTGGTTGAAAGAAGTGAAAGCGGAGATCGTTTGTTACAAAAATGCAATTCGCATTATACGAGAAAAAGGAAAACCCTTAATGGTGTACGGAGAAAAGGGCAACACGAAGCTACATCTTATTAGTAATTTGAAGGCACAAAAACTAATAAGAAAAGGTTGCTATGCTGTTCTAGCACACGTCGAGAAAGTACAAACTGAAGAAAAGAGCATCAATGATGTTCCCATTGCAAAAGAATTTCCCGATGTATTCCCGAAAGAATTACCGGGATTACCCCCACATCGATCCGTTGAATTTCAAATAGATCTTGTACCAGGAGCTGCACCAATAGCTCGTGCTCCTTACAGACTCGCACCCAGCGAGATGAAAGAACTGCAAAGCCAATTACAAGAACTTTTAGAGCGTGGTTTCATTCGACCAAGCACATCACCGTGGGGAGCTCCTGTTTTGTTTGTCAAGAAGAAAGATGGTACATTCAGGTTGTGTATCGACTACCGAGAGTTGAACAAACTTACCATCAAGAACCGCTACCCACTACCGAGAATCGACGACTTATTTGATCAACTACAAGGCTCGTCTGTTTATTCAAAGATTGACTTACGTTCCGGGTATCATCAAATGCGGGTGAAAGAAGATGATATTCCAAAGACTGCTTTCAGAACACGTTACGGTCATTACGAGTTTATGGTCATGCCGTTTGGTTTAACTAATGTACCAGCTGTGTTCATGGACCTTATGAACCGAGTGTGTGGACCATACCTTGACAAGTTTGTCATTGTTTTCATTGATGACATACTTATTTACTCAAAGAATGACCAAGAACACGGTGAACATTTGAGAAAGGTGTTAGAAGTATTGAGGAAGGAAGAATTGTACGCTAAGTTTTCAAAGTGTGCATTTTGGTTGGAAGAAGTTCAATTCCTCGGTCACATAGTGAACAAAGAAGGTATTAAGGTGGATCCGGCAAAGATAGAATCTGTTGAAAAGTGGGAAACCCCGAAAACTCCGAAACACATACGCCAGTTTTTAGGACTAGCTGGTTACTACAGAAGGTTCATCCAAGACTTTTCCAGAATAGCAAAACCCTTGACTGCATTAACGCATAAAGGGAAGAAATTTGAATGGAATGATGAACAAGAGAAAGCGTTTCAGTTATTGAAGAAAAAGCTAACTACGGCACCTATATTGTCATTGCCTGAAGGGAATGATGATTTTGTGATTTATTGTGACGCATCAAAGCAAGGTCTCGGTTGTGTATTAATGCAACGAACGAAGGTGATTGCTTATGCGTCTAGACAATTGAAGATTCACGAACAAAATTATACGACGCATGATTTGGAATTAGGCGCGGTTGTTTTTGCATTAAAGACTTGGAGGCACTACTTATATGGGGCCAAAAGTATTATATATACCGACCACAAAAGTCTTCAACACATATTTAATCAGAAACAACTGAATATGAGGCAACGTAGGTGGATTGAATTATTGAATGATTACGATTTTGAGATTCGTTACCACCCGGGGAAGGCAAATGTGGTAGCCGATGCCTTGAGCAGGAAGGATAGAGAACCCATTCGAGTAAAATCTATGAATATAATGATTCATAATAACATTACTACTCAAATAAAGGAGGCGCAACAAGGAGTTTTAAAAGAGGGAAATTTAAAGGATGAAATACCCAAAGGATCGGAGAAGCATCTTAATATTCGGGAAGACGGAACCCGGTATAGGGCTGAAAGGATTTGGGTACCAAAATTTGGAGATATGAGAGAAATGGTACTTAGAGAAGCTCATAAAACCAGATACTCAATACATCCTGGAACGGGGAAGATGTACAAGGATCTCAAGAAACATTTTTGGTGGCCGGGTATGAAAGCCGATGTTGCTAAATACGTAGGAGAATGTTTGACGTGTTCTAAGGTCAAAGCTGAGCATCAGAAACCATCAGGTCTACTTCAACAACCCGAAATCCCGGAATGGAAATGGGAAAACATTACCATGGATTTCATCACTAAATTGCCAAGGACTGCAAGTGGTTTTGATACTATTTGGGTAATAGTTGATCGTCTCACCAAATCAGCACACTTCCTACCAATAAGAGAAGATGACAAGATGGAGAAGTTAGCACGACTGTATTTGAAGGAAGTCGTCTCCAGACATGGAATACCAATCTCTATTATCTCTGATAGGGATGGCAGATTTATTTCAAGATTCTGGCAGACATTACAGCAAGCATTAGGAACTCGTCTAGACATGAGTACTGCCTATCATCCACAAACTGATGGGCAGAGCGAAAGGACGATACAAACGCTTGAAGACATGCTACGAGCATGTGTTATTGATTTCGGAAACAGTTGGGATCGACATCTACCGTTAGCAGAATTTTCCTACAACAACAGCTACCATTCAAGCATTGAGATGGCGCCGTTTGAAGCACTTTATGGTAGAAAGTGCAGGTCTCCGATTTGTTGGAGTGAGGTGGGGGATAGACAGATTACGGGTCCGGAGATTATACAAGAAACTACCGAGAAGATCATCCAAATTCAACAACGGTTGAAAACCGCCCAAAGTCGACAAAAGAGCTACGCTGACATTAAAAGAAAAGATATAGAATTTGAAATTGGAGAGATGGTCATGCTTAAAGTTTCACCTTGGAAAGGCGTTGTTCGATTTGGTAAACGAGGGAAATTAAATCCAAGGTATATTGGACCATTCAAGATTATTGATCGTGTCGGACCAGTAGCTTACCGACTTGAGTTACCTCAACAACTCGCGGCTGTACATAACACTTTCCACGTATCGAATTTGAAGAAATGTTTTGCTAAAGAAGATCTCACTATTCCGTTAGATGAAATCCAAATCAACGAAAAACTCCAATTCATCGAAGAACCCGTCGAAATAATGGATCGTGAGGTTAAAAGACTTAAGCAAAACAAGATACCAATTGTTAAGGTTCGATGGAATGCTCGTAGAGGACCCGAGTTCACCTGGGAGCGTGAAGATCAGATGAAGAAGAAATACCCTCATCTATTTCCAGAAGACTCGTCAACACCTTCAACAGCTTAAAATTTCGGGACGAAATTTATTTAACGGGTAGGTACTGTAGTGACCCGAACTTTTCCATGTTTATATATATTAATTGAGATTGATATTTACATGATTAAATGTTTCCAACATGTTAAGCAATCAAACTTGTTAAGACTTGATTAATTGAAATATGTTTCATATAGACAATTGACCACCCAAGTTGACCGGTGATTCACGAACGTTAAAACTTGTAAAAACTATACGATGACATATATATGGTTATATATATAGTTAACATGTTTTTATTATAAGTATGTATCTCATTAGGTATTTTAACAATGAGTTATATACATAAAAATGAGACTATTAATTTAAGAAACTCGAAAACGATATATATAACGATTATCGTTATAACAACGTCTTACTAGGTACATATGAATCATATTAAGATATTGATACACTTGGTTAATTATGTTAAATGATAAGTAAATATATTATTAAGTGTATTAACAATGAAATACATATGTAAAAATAAGACTACTAACTTAATGATTTCGAAATGAGACATATATGTAACGATTATCGTTGTAACGACATTTAACTGTATATACATCATACTGAGATATATTATATATCATAATATCATGATAATATAATAATTTAAAATCTCTTTTGATATTATAAACATTGGGTTAACAACATTTAACAAGATCGTTAACCTAAAGGTTTCAAAACAACACTTACATGTAACGACTAACGATGACTTAACGACTCAGTTAAAATGTATATACATGTAGTGTTTTAATATGTATTTATACACTTTTGAAAGACTTCAATACACTTATCAAAATACTTCTACTTAACAAAAATGCTTACAATTACATCCTCGTTCAGTTTCATCAACAATTCTACTCGTA
This sequence comes from Rutidosis leptorrhynchoides, assembly GCF_046630445.1. Taxonomy (NCBI): domain Eukaryota; kingdom Viridiplantae; phylum Streptophyta; class Magnoliopsida; order Asterales; family Asteraceae; genus Rutidosis; species Rutidosis leptorrhynchoides. Next base: position 415,880,265 of record NC_092338.1, read on the forward strand.
TGCACCCGTATTCGTACTCGTACAATACACAGCTTTTAGATGTATGTACTATTGGTATATACACTCCAATGATCAGCTCTTAGCAGCCCATGTGAGTCACCTAACACATGTGGGAACCATCATTTGGCAACTAGCATGAAATATCTCATAAGATTACAAAAATATGAGTAATCATTCATGACTTATTTACATGAAAACAAAATTACATATCCTTTATATCTAATCCATACACCAACGACCAAAAACACCTACAAACACTTTCATTCTTCAATTTTCTTCATCTAATTGAACTCTCTCAAGTTCTATCTTCAAGTTCTAAGTGTTCTTCATAAATTCCAAAAGTTCTAGTTTCATAAAATCAAGAATACTTTCAAGTTTGCTAGCTCACTTCCAATCTTGTAAGGTGATCATCCAACCTCAAGAAATCTTTGTTTCTTACAGTAGGTTATCATTCTAATACAAGGTAATAATCATATTCAAACTTTGGTTCAATTTCTATAACTATAACAATCTTATTTCAAGTGATGATCTTACTTGAACTTGTTTTCGTGTCATGATTTTGCTTCAAGAACTTTGAGCCATCCAAGGATCCATTGAAGCTAAATCCATTTTTCTCTTTTCCAGTAGGTTCATCCAAGGAACTTAAGGTAGTAATGATGTTCATAACATCATTCGATTCATACATATAAAGCTATCTTATTCGAAGGTTTAAACTTGTAATCACTAGAACATAGTTTAGTTAATTCTAAACTTGTTCGCAAACAAAAGTTAATCCTTCTAACTTGACTTTTAAAATCAACTAAACACATGTTCTATATCTATATGATATGCTAACTTAATGATTTAAAACCTGGAAACACGAAAAACACCGTAAAACCGGATTTACGCCGTCGTAGTAACAGCGCGGGCTGTTTTGGGTTAGTTAATTAAAAACTATGATAAACTTTGATTTAAAAGTTGTTATTCTGAGAAAATTATTTTTATTATGAACATGAAACTATATCCAAAAATTATGGTTAAACTCAAAGTGGAAGTATGTTTTCTAAAATGGTCATCTAGACGTCGTTCTTTCGACTGAAATGACTACCTTTACAAAAACGACTTGTAACTTATTTTTCCGACTAGAAACCTATACTTTTTTTGTTTAGATTCATAAAATAGAGTTCAATATGAAACCATAGCAATTTGATTCACTCAAAACGGATTTAAAATGAAGAAGTTATGGGTAAAACAAGATTGGATAATTTTTCTCATTTTAGCTACGTGAAAATTGGTAACAAATCTATTCCAACCATAACTTAATCAACTTGTATTATATATTATGTAATCTTGAGATACCATAGACACGTATACAATGTTTCGACCTATCATGTCGACACATCTATATATATTTCGGAACAACCATAGACACTCTATATGTGAATGTTGGAGTTAGCTATACAGGGTTGAGGTTGATTCCAAAATATATATAGTTTGAGTTGTGATCAATACTGAGATACGTATACACTGGGTCGTGGATTGATTCAAGATAATATTTATCAATTTATTTCTGTACATCTAACTGTGGACAACTAGTTGTAGGTTACTAACGAGGACAGCTGACTTAATAAACTTAAAACATCAAAATATATTAAAAGTATTGTAAATATATTTTGAACATACTTTGATATATATATATGTATATATTGTTATAGGTTCGTGAATCAACCAGTGGCCAAGTCTTACTTCCCGACGAAGTAAAAATCTGTGAAAGTGAGTTATAGTCCCACTTTTAAAATCTAATATTTTTGGGATGAGAATACATGCAGGTTTTATAAATGATTTACAAAATAGACACAAGTACGTGAAACTACATTCTATGGTTGAATTATCGAAATCGAATATGCCCCTTTTTATTAAGTCTGGTAATCTAAGAATTAGGGAACAGACACCCTAATTGACGCGAATCCTAAAGATAGATCTATTGGGCCTAACAAACCCCATCCAAAGTACCGGATGCTTTAGTACTTCGAAATTTATATCATATCCGAAGGGTGTCCCGGAATGATGGGGATATTCTTATATATGCATCTTGTTATTGTCGATTACCAGGTGTTCACCATATGAATGATTTTTATCTCTATGTATGGGATGTGTATTGAAATATGAAATCTTGTGGTCTATTGTTACGATTTGATATATATAGGTTAAACCTATAACTCACCAACATTTTGTTGACGTTTTAAGCATGTTTATTCTCAGGTGATTATTAAGAGCTTCCGCTGTCGCATACTTAAATAAGGACAAGATTTGGAGTCCATGCTTGTATGATATTGTGTAAAAACTGCATTCAAGAAACTTATTTTGTTGTAACATATTTGTATTATAAACCATTATGTAATGGTCGTGTGTAAACAGGATATTTTAGATTATCATTATTTGATAATCTACGTAAAGCTTTTTAAACCTTTATTGATGAAATAAAGGTTATGGTTTGTTTAAAAATGAATGCAGTCTTTGAAAAAAAACGTCTCATATAGAGGTCAAAACCTCGCAACGAAATCAATTAATATGGAACGTTTTTAATCAATAAGAACGGGACATTTCACATTACATAATGGTTTACAATAGAAATATATTACATCGACATATGTTTCTTGAATGCAGTTTTTACACAATATCATACAAACATGGACTCCAAATCTTGTCCTTATTTTAGTATGCAACAGCGGAAGCTCTTAGTATTCACCTGAGAATAAACATGCTTTAAACGTCAACAAAAATGTTGGTGAGTTATAGGTTTAACCTATATATATCAAATCGTAACAATAGACCACAAGATTTCATATTTCAATACACATCCCATACATAGAGATAAAAATCATTCATATGGTGAACACCTGGTAACCGACATTAACAAGATGCATATATAAGAATATCCCCATCATTCCGGGACACCCTTCGGATATGATATAAATTTTGAAGTACTAAAGCATCCGGTACTTCGGATGGGGTTAGTTAGGCCCAAAAGATCTATCTTTAGGATTCGCGTCAATTAGGGTGTCTGTTCCCTAATTCTTAGATTACCAGACTTAATAAAAAGGGGCATATTCGATTTCGATAATTCAACCATAGAATATAGTTTCAAGTATTTGTGTCTATTTTGTAAATCATTTATAAAACCTGCATGTATTCTTATCCCAAAAATATTAGATTTTAAAAGTGGGACTATAACTCACTTTCACAGATATTTCCTTCCTCGAAAATAAGACTTGGCCACGGATCAATTCACGAACCTATACAAATATGTACATATATATCAAAGTATGATCAAAATATAATTACAACCATTTTTATTATGTTTTAAAGATTTGAGTGTATTAAGTCAGCTGTCCTCGTTAGTAACCTACAACTAGTTGTCCACAGTTAGATGTACAGAAATAAATCGATATATATTATCTTGAATCAATCCATGACCCAGTGTATACACGTCTCAGGCTAGATCACAACTCAAAGTATATATATTTTTGGAATCAACCTCAACCCTGTATAGCTAACTCCAACATTACTGCATATAGAGTGTCTATGGTTGTTCCAAATAATATATATACATGGGTCGATATGATATGTCAAAACATTTGCATACGTGTCTATAGTATCCCAAGATTACATAATATATTAGAATACATGTATAATACAATATAAGTTAGCTAGGATATGATTTGTATAGATTTGTTAAACATTTCCCGTAGCTAAAAAGATCAAAAATATCCAATCTTGTTTTACCCATAACTTCTTCATTTTAAATCCGTTTTGAGTGAATAAAATTGCTATGGTTTCATATTGAACTCTAACTTAAGAATCTAAACATAAAAAGTATAGGTTTATAGTCGGAAATTTAAGTTACATGTCAATTACTAAAGAGGTAGTCATTTCCGTCGAAAGAACGACATCTTGATGACCATTTTGAAAAACATACTTTCACTTTGAGTTTAACCAATATTTTTGGATATAGTTTCATTTTCATATGAAAAATAATTTTCCCAGAAGAACAACTTTTAAATCAAAGTTTATCATAGTTTTTAATTATCCAAACCAAAACAGCCCCCGGTTTCACTACGACGGCGTATATCCGATTTTATGGTGTTCATCGTGTTTCCAGGTTTTAAATCATTAAGTTAGCATATCATATAGATATAGAAAATGTATTTAGTTGATTTTAAAAGTCAAGTTAGAAGGATTAACTTTTATTTGTGAACAAGTTTAGAATTAACTAAACTATGTTCTAGTGATTACAAGTTTAAACCTTCGAATAAGATAGCTTTATATGTATGAATCGAATGATGTTATGAATATCATTACTACCTCAAGTTTTCTGGATAACACTACTGGAAATGAAAAAAATGGATCTAGCTTCAAAGGATCCTTGGATGGCTTGAAAGTTCTTGAAGCAGAATCATGACACGAAAACAGTTCAAGTAAGATTTTCACTCGAAATAAGATTGTTATAGTTGTAGAAATTTAATCAAAGTTTGAATATGAATATTACCTTGAATTATAAAGATATCCTACTATAAATAACAAAGGTTCCTTGATCTTAGATGATTACTGGGAATGGATTAGAAAGCTTGGAAGTAGACTTGCAAACTTGGAAGTATTCTTGATTTTTATGAAACTATACTTATGGAATTTATGAAGAACACTTAGAACTTGAAGATGGAACTTGAGAGAGATCAATTAGATGAATAAAATGGAAGAATGAAAGTGTTTGTAGGTGTTTTTGGTCGTTGGTATATGGATTAGATATAAAGGATATGTAATTTTGTTTTCATGTAAATAAGTCATGAATGATTACTAATATTTTTGTAATTTTATGAGATATTTCATGCTAGTTGCCAAATGATGGTTCCCACATGTGTTAGGTGACTCACATGGGCTGCTAAGAGCTGATCATTAGAGTGTATATACCAATAGTACATACATCTAAAAGCTGTGTATTGTACGAGTACGAATACGGGTGCATACGAGTAGAATTGTTGATGAAACTGAACGAGGATGTAATTGTAAGCATTTTTGTTAAGTAGAAGTACTTTGATATGTGTCTTGAAGTCTTTCAAAAGTGTAAGAATACATATCAAAACACAACATGTATATACATTCTAATGAAGTCGTTAAGTCTTCGTTAGTCGTTACATGTAAGTGTTGTTTTGAAACCTTTAAGTTAACGATCTCAATTAATGTTGTTAACCCAATGTTTATTATATCAAATGAGATATTAAATTATTATATTATCATGATATTATTATGTTTGAATATCTCTTAATATGATATATACATTAAAATATCGTTACAACGATAATCGTTACATATAAGTCTCGTTTCGTAATTCTTGAGTTAGTAGTCTTGTTTTTACATATGTAGTTCATTGTTAACACACTTAATGATATATTTAAATATCATTTTATCATGTTAAATTAGTTTATCAATATCTTAATATGATACATATGTATTTAGTATACGTTATCATAACGATAATCGTTATATATACCATTTCGAGTTTCTTAACTTAGTAATCTCATTTCTTATGTATATCACACATTGTTAATATACTTAGTGAGATAATTACTCATCATAATCTCATGTCAACCATATATATATGTCTATATATACCACAACATGTAGTTTTTACAAATTTGTAACGTTCGTGAATCGCCGGTCAACTTGGGTGATCAACTGTCTATATGAAACTTATTTCATTTAATCAAGTCTTAACAAGTTTGATTGCTTAACACATTGGAAACATTTAGTCATGTAAATATCAATCTCAATTAATATATATAAACATGGAAAATTTTGGGTCACTACAGTACCTGCCCGTTAAATAAATTTCGTCCCGAAATTTTAAGCTGATGAAAGTGTTGATGAATCTTGTGGAAATAGATGCGGGTATTTCTTCTTCATCTGATCTTCACGCTCCCAGGTGAACTCGGGTCCTCTACGAGCATTTTATCGAACCTTAACAATCGGTATCTTGTTTTGCTTAAGTCTCTTAACCTCACGATCCATTATTTCGACGGTTCTTCAATGAATTGAAGTTTTTCATTGATTTGGATTTCGTTCAACGGAATAGTGAGATCTTATTTAGCAAAACATTTCTTCAAATTTGAGACGTGGAAAGTGTTATGTACAGCCGCGAGTTGTTGAGGTAGCTCCAGTTGGTAAGCTACTGGTCCGACACGATCTATAATCTTGAATGGTTCAATGTACCTTGGATTTAGTTTCCCCCGTTTACCAAATCGAGCAACGCCTTTCCAAGGTGAAACCTTAATCATGACCATTTCTCCAATTTCAAACTCTATATCTTTTCTTTTACTGTTCGCTTAGCTCTTTTGTCGACTCTGGGAGGTTTTCAATCGTTGTTGAATTTGGATGATTTTCTCGGTAGTTTCTTGTATTATCTCCGGACCCGTAATCTGTCTATCCCCTAATTTATTCCAACAAATCGGAGACCTGCACTTTTTACCATAAAGTGCCTCAAACGGCGCCATCTCAATACTAGAATGATAACTGTTGTTGTAGGAAAATTCTGCTAACGGTAGGTGTCGATCCCAACTGTTTCCAAAATCAATAACACATGCTCGTAGCATGTCTTCAAGCGTTTGTATCATCCTTTCGCTCTGCCCATCAGTTTTTGGATGATAGGAAGTACTCATATCTAGACGAGTCCCCAATGCTTGTTGCAACGTCTGCCAGAACCTTGAAACAAATCTACCATCCCTATCAGAGATAATAGAGACGGGTATTCCATGTCTGGAGACAACCTCCTTCAAATACAATCGCGCCAACTTCTCCATTTTATCATCTTCTCTCATTGGCAGGAAGTGTGCTGACTTGGTGAGACGATCAACTATTACCCAAATAGTATCATAACCACTTGCAGTCCTTGGCAATTTAGTAATGAAATCCATGGTAATGTTTTCCCATTTCCATTTCGGGATTTCAGGTTGTTGTAGTAGACCTGATGGTTTCTGATGTTCAGCTTTGACCTTAGAACACGTCAAACATTCTCCTACATATTTAGCAATATCGGCTTTCATACCCGGCCACCAAAAGTGTTTCTTGAGATCTTTATACATCTTCCCCGCTCCGAGATGTATTGAATATCTGGTTTTATGTGCTTCCTTAAGTACCATTTCTCTCACATCTCCAAAACTTGGTACCCAAATTCTATCAGCCCTATATCGGGTTTCGTCTTCCCGAATATTAAGATGTTTCTCTGATCCTTTGGGTATCTCATTCTTCAACTTTCCTTCTTTTACAACCCCCTGTTGTGCCTCCTTTATTTGAGTAGTAAGGTTAGTACGAATAATTATATTCATAGCTTTTACCCGTATAGGTTCTCTGTCCTTTCTACTCAAAGCGTCGGCTACCACATTCGCCTTCCCCGGGTGGTATCGAATCATAAAATCATAATCATTCAACAGTTCAATCCACCTGCATTGTCTCATATTCAGTTGCTTCTGATTAAATATATGTTGGAGACTTTTGTGGTCGGTATATATAATACTTTTGACCCCATATAAATAATGCCTCCGAGTCTTTAATGCAAAAACAACAGCACCCAATTCCTAATCGTGAGTCGTATAATTTTGCTCGTGAATCTTCAATTGTCTAGACGCATAAGAAATCACCTTCGTTCGTTGCATTAATACACAACCGAGACCTTGCTTTGATGCGTCACAATAAATCACAAAATCATCATTCCCTTCAGGCAATGACAATATAGGTGCCGTAGTTAGCTTTTTCTTCAATAACTGAAACGCCTTCTCTTGGTCATCCTTCCATTCAAATTTCTTCCCTTTATGCGTTAATGCAGTCAAGGGTTTTACTATTTTGGAGAAATCTTGGATGAATCTTCTGTAGTAACCAGCCAATCCTAAAAATTGACGTATATGCTTCGGAGTTTTTGGGGTTTCCCACTTTTCAACGGTTTCGATCTTTGCCGGGTCCACCTGGATACCTTCTTTGTTCACTATGTGACCGAGGAATTGAACTACTTCCAACCAAAATGCACACTTTGAAAACTTAGCGTACAGTTTTTCTTTCCTTAATACTTCTAGCACTTTTCTCAAATGTTCTTCGTGCTCTTGATCATTCTTTGAGTAAATAAGTATGTCATCGATGAAAACAATGACAAACTTGTCAAGATATGGCCCACACACTCAGTTCATAAGGTCCATGAACACAGCTGGTGCGTTAGTCAATCCAAACGGCATAACCATAAACTCGTAATGATCGTAACGCGTCCTAAAAGCAGTTTTTATAATATCATCCTCCTTTACTCGCATTTGATGATATCCAGAACGTAAATCAATTTTTGAATAAACCGACGAGCCTTGTAGTTGATCAAATAAGTCGTCAATTCTCGGTAGTGGATAACGGTTTTTGATGTTAAGTTTATTCAACTCTCTGTAGTCAATACACAACCTAAATGTACCATCCTTCTTCTTGACAAACAAAACAGGAGCTCCCCATGGTGATGTGCTTGGTCGAATGAAACCACGTTCTAATAGTTCTTGCAGTTGGCTTTGCAGTTCTTTCATCTCGCTGGGTGCGAGTCTGTAAGGAGTACGAGCTATTGGTGCAGCTCCTGGTACAAGATCTATTTGAAATTCAACAGATCGATGTGGAGGTAGTCCCGGTAATTCTTTCGAAAATACATCGGGAAATTCTTTTGCGACGGGAACATCATTGATGCTCTTTTCTTCAGTTTGTACTTTCTCGACGTGTGTTAGAACAGCATAGCAACTTTTTATTATTAGCTTTTGTGCCTTCAAATTACTAATAAGATGTAGCTTCGTTTTACTCTTTTCTCCGTACACCATTAAGGGTTCTCCTTCTTCTCGTACAATTCGAATTGCATTTTTGTAACATACGATCTCTGCTTTCATCTCCTTCAGCCAGTCCATGCCAACTATTACATCAAAACTCCCTAACTCTACTGGTATCAAATCAATCTTAAATATTTCGCTACCCAGTTTAATTTCTCGATTCCGGCATATATAATCTGCTGAAATTAATTTACCGTTTGCTAATTCGAGTAAAAATTTACTATCCAACGGTGTCAATGGACAACTTAATTTAGCACAAAAATCTCTACTCATATAGCTTCTATCCGCACCCGAATCAAATAAAACGTAAGCAGATTTATTGTCAATAAGAAACATACCCGTAACAAGCTCCGGGTCTTCCTGTGCCTCTGCCGCATTAATATTGAAAACTCTTCCGCGGCCTTGTCCATTCGTGTTCTCCTGGTTCGGGCAATTTCTAATAATGTGACCCGGTTTTCCACATTTATAACAAACTACATTGGCATAACTTGCTCCGACACTACTCGTTCCGACACCATCTGTTCCTTTCATTCTGTTAACCCCTGGTCCGTAGACCTCACACTTCGCCGCGCTATGACCATTTCTTTTACACTTCTTGCAAAATTTGGTGCAGAACCCCGAGTGATACTTTTCACACCTTTGACATAGCTGCTTCTGATTGTTGTTGTTGTTGTTGTTGTTGTTGTTGTTGCGGTTGTTATTGTTGTTGGGATGGTTGTTGTTGTTGTTGTTGTTGTTGTTGTTGTTGTTGTTGTTGTTGTTGTTGTTGTTGTTGTTGTTGTTGTTGTTGTTGTTGTTGTTGTTGTTGTTGTTGTTGTTGTTGTTGTTGTTGTTGTTGTTGTTGTTGTTGTTGTTGTTGTTGTTGTTGTTGTTGTTGTTGTTGTTGTTGTTGTTGTTGTTGTTGTTGTTGTTGTTGTTGTTGTTGTTGTTGTTGTTGTTGTTGTTGTTGTTGTTGTTGTTGTTGTTGTTGTTGTTGTTGTTGTTGTTGTTGTTGTTGTTGTTGTTGTTGTTGTTGTTGTTGTTGTTGTTGTTGTTGTTGTTGTTGTTGTTGTTGTTGTTGTTGTTGTTGTTGTTGTTGTTGTTGTTGTTGTTGTTGTTGTTGTTGTTGTTGTTGTTGTTGTTGTTGTGCCGTTTGTTGTAGTTGCGATTGATGTTGCGATTGTTGGGATAGTTGTTGTTGTATTGGTGACTCTTATCACCGTTTTCCTCCCACTTTCTTTTGACTAGCTTCACGTTGGCCTCTTCGGCCTCCTGTTCTTTAATTCTTCCCTCAATCTGGTTCACTAGTTTGTGAGCCATTCTACATGCCTTTTGTATGGAGGCAGGCTCGTGTGAACTTATATCTTCTTAGATTCTCTCCGGTAACCCTTTCACAAACGCGTCGATCTTCTCTTCCTCATCTTCGAACGCTCTCGGACACAATAGGCACAATTTTGTGAATCGTCTTTCGTACGAAGTAATATCGAATCCCTGTGTTCGTAACCCTCTAAGTTCTGACTTGAGCTTATTGACCTCGGTTCTGGGACGGTACTTCTCGTTCATCAAGTGCTTGAATGCTGACCACGGTAGAGCGTAAGCAGCATCTTGTCCCACTTGCTCTAGATAGGTATTCCACTATGTTAACGCAATACCTGTGAAGGTATGCGTAGCGTACTTCACTTTGTCTCCTTTAGCACACTTACTTATGGCAAACACTGATTCAACTTTCTCGGTCCACCGTTTCAATCCGATTGGTCCTTCGGTCCCATCAAATTATGAAGGTTTGCAGGCAGTGAATTCCTTGTAGGAGCATCCTACACGATTTCTTACGCCGTTAGCTGTATTGCTAGATTCAGAGTTATTGTTGGTATGTAGCGCGGCCTGTACTGCAGCTATGTTTGAAGCAAGAAAGGCACGAAATTCCTCTTCACTCATATTCAAGGTGTGTCGAGTAGTCGGTGCCATTTCCTTCAAAATAGTCAAATGAAACAAGTTAATCATATAGAATATTAAGAGTAGTCAATAGTATCTCGTAGCATAATATGAACTCATTTATAAAAGCTTTTTCTTCATATTAGCATTTTATAAGTTTAAATTCGGGTACTACCTACACGTTAAGTTCATACTTAGTAGCTAATACACAATTCAACTACTACAATTCCATATGAAAAACTGATTATAATAATATATCACATATAAATATTCTTCAAACTTACAACTTCGCTATATTACATATAACATGAAATATAGTACACTATGATACATGACAGTTTTGAAGATAAATCTAGTTAATACGCGAGTTGTTCAGCAAAGGAAATAAAGACACGTAATTCATAAGTCCAGAAACAAGTCATGCATTCTGGTTTTACTAAGACGACTTCCCATCCTTGGTCTTGTGGAAAATAACCGTTATGACCATTGGCTAGACAGCATATTGTAATGTCGTCAAAAGGACGAGGGTTTCGTAATGTCTAACAGCCCCGTAATAATCTAAAAACCTTGTTTCTCACCCCAACTACTGAATCCGTCACTTGTGGGAAAGTTTTATTTAAAAACTGCAATCCGATGTTCTTTTTCTCATTTTGGTAAGAAGCGAACATCACCAACCCGTAAGCATAACATGCTTCTTTATGTTGCATGTTAGAAGCTCTTTCTAATTCACGAAATCCTATGTTGGAATATGTTGAGTCAAAATAGGTTCTTAACCCGTAGCGTAAAATTGCATTTGGGTTCTCCGTATTTAACGCTTTAAAGAAAACACGGCATAACTTAAAGTCTCCCCAATGTGATACACCCCACCTATTAAAGGAAAGCCTTTTATAAACTAAGGCATTTCTGGAAAGTCTTTCAAATGTTTGACAAGTTAATTTTACCATAACTAAATGTGCTGATGAATTCTGACCGACTCTAGACAAGATTTCCTCAATCATATCCTCTGGTAGGTCTTCTAAAATATTCGGTTGTCTACCCTTAACGTCCATTTTATTTTTATACTGTAAAATAGACAAGGATTAGATTCGTAATAACAAACAATACAAACAATTTTTACATAGAACATAAAAGTACAAGCACACTACAATACATTTATTACACAACATGCTCACACCCCTCTAATCTGAATCACTGATTTCTTCTTCTTCGGACTTGGTTCGTTTTCCTAAACTTCTAGGGATATATGATGTTCCTATAATACGAGTTGTCGTTTTCCACATTGGTTTAGAAAAACCTGGTGGTTTAGAGGTTCCCGGGTTATTGTCACGATATTGAAAATACGGGTGTTGACGGTACATATAAAGTTCATCGGGGTCGGAATCAGATTTCTCTATTTTGATGCTTTTTCCCTTATTATTTTCTTTTGCCTCATTAAATTGAGTCGGGGTAATTTCTATAACATCATCGGAATCCTCATCAGGATCCGATTCATCGAAAAATTAGTAATTTTTCCAATATTTTGCTTCCTTAGCGGAAACAACATTGACCATTATTAACTTTGGTCCATTGGTTGAGGATTTTATTTTATTTGACCGGTTTTCTGTGGTTCCTACTATTCCCCCCTCCAGAACCTCTTCTTCTTCCGGTTCCTCTTCTTCTGGTTCCTCTTCTTCCGGTTCCTCTTCTTCCGGTTCCGTTTCCTCTTCTTCCGGTTCTTCGGGAACTTGTGAATCTTGCCAATATATATTCGACTCTTCGTTATTATTAGGTGAGTCAATGGGATTTGTGCTAGAGGTAGACATCTATCACACAATACCAAACATGTTAAGAGATTAATATATCACATAATATTTACATGTTAATAATATATAGTTTCCAACAAAAATGTTAAGCAATCATTTTTAAAGAAAACACGGTCGAAGTCCAGACTCACTAATGCATCCTAACAAACTCGATAAGACACACTAATGCAAATTTTCTGGTTTCCTAAGACCAACGCTCGGATACCAACTGAAATGTCCCGTTCATATTGATTATAAACGTTCCATATTAATTGATTTCGTTGCGAGGTTTTGACCTCTATATGAGACGTTTTTCAAAGACTGCATTCATTTTTAAAACAACCATAACCTTTATTTTATCAATAAAGGTTTTAAAAAAAACATTACGTAGATTATCAAATAATGATAATCTAAAATTTATTGTTTACACACGACCATTACATAATGGTTTACAATAGAAATATATTACATCGACATATGTTTCTTGAATGCAGTTTTTACACAATATCATACAAACATGGACTCCAAATCTTGTCCTTATTTTAGTATGCAACAGCGGAAGCTCTTAGTATTCACCTGAGAATAAACATACTTTAAACGTCAACAAAAATGTTGGTGAGTTATAGGTTTAACCTATATATATTAAATCGTAACAATAGACCATAAGATTTCATATTTCAATACACATCCCATACATAGAGATAAAAATCATTCATATGGTGAACACCTGGTAACCGACATTAACAAGATGCATATATAAGAATATCCCCATCATTCTGGGACACCCTTCAGATATGATATAAATTTCGAAGTACTAAAGCATCCGGTACTTTGGATGGGGTTTGTTAGGCCCAAAAGATCTATCTTTAGGATTCGCGTCAATTAGGGTGTCTGTTCCCTAATTCTTAGATTACCAGACTTAATAAAAAGGGGCATATTCGATTTCGATAATTCAACCATAGAATGTAGTTTCACGTACTTGTGTCTATTTTGTAAATCATTTATAAAACCTGCATGTATTCTCATCCCAAAAATATTAGATTTTAAAAGTGGGACTATAACTCACTTTCACAGATATTTCCTACCTCGAAAATAAGACTTGGCCACGGATCGATTCACGAACCTATACAAATATGTACATATATATCAAAGTATGATCAAAATATAATTACAACCATTTTTATTATGTTTTAAAGATTTGAGTGTATTAAGTCAGCTGTCCTCGTTAGTAACCTACAACTAGTTGTCCACAGTTAGATGTACATAAATAAATCGATATATATATTATCTTGAATCAATCCACGACCCAGTGTATACACGTCTCAGGCTAGATCACAACTCAAAGTATATATATTTTTGGAATCAACCTCAACCCTGTATAGCTAACTCCAACATTACTGCATATAGAGTGTCTATGGTTGTTCCAAATAATATATATACATGGGTCGATATGATATGTCAAAACATTTGTATACGTGTCTATGCTATCCCAAGATTACATAATATATTAGAATACATGTATAATACAATATAAGTTAGCTAGGATATGATTTGTATAGATTTGTTAAACATTTCCCGTAGCTAAAAAGATCAAAAATATCCAATCTTGTTTTACCCATAATTTCTTCATTTTAAATCCGTTTTGAGTGAATCAAATTGCTATGGTTTCATATTGAACTCTAATTTAAGAATACAAACAGAAAAAGTATAGGTTTATAGTCGGAAATTTAAGTTACATGTCAATTACTAAAGAGGTAGTCATTTCCGTCGAAAGAACGACATCTTGATGACCATTGTGAAAAATATACTTTCACTTTGAGTTTAACCAAGATTTTTGGATATAGTTTCATGTTCATATGAAAAATAATTTTCCCAGAAGAACAACTTTTAAATCAAAGTTTATCATAGTTTTTAATTATCCAAACCAAAACAGCCCCCGGTTTCACTACGACGGCGTATATCCGATTTTATGGTGTTCATAGTGTTTCCAGGTTTTAAATCATTAAGTTAGCATATCATATAGATATAGAAAATGTGTTTAGTTGATTTTAAAAGTCAAGTTAGAAGGATTAACTTTTGTTTGCGAACAAGTTTAGAATTAACTAAACTATGTTCTAGTGATTACAAGTTTAAACCTTCGAATAAGATAGCTTTATATGTATGAATCGAATGATGTTATGAACATCATTACTACCTCAAGTTTTCTGGATAACACTACTGGAAATGAGAAAAATGGATCTAGCTTCAAAGGATCCTTGGATGGCTTGAAAGTTCTTGAAGCAGAATCATGACACGAAAACAGTTCACGTAAGATTTTCACTCAAAATAAGATTGTTATAGTTGTAGAAATTGAATCAAATTTTGAATATGAATATTACCTTGAATTAGAAATATAACCTACTGTAAATAACAAAGGTTCCTTGATCTTAGATGATTACTTGGAATGGATTAGAAAGCTTGGAAGTAGACTTGCAAACTTGGAAGTATTCTTGATTTTTATGAAACTATACTTATGAAATTTATGAAGAACACTTAGAACTTGAAGATGGAACTTGAGAGAGATTAATTAGATGAAGAAAATTGAAGAATGAAAGTGTTTGTAGGTGTTTTTGGTCGTTGGTATATGGATTAGATATAAAGGATATGTAATTTTGTTTTCATGTAAATAAGTCATGAATGATTACTAATATTTTTGTAATTTTATGAGATATTTCATGCTAGTTGCCAAATGATGGTTCCCACATGTGTTAGGTGACTCACATGGGCTGCTAAGAGCTGATCATTGGAGTGTATATACCAATAGTACATACATCTAAAAGATGTGTATTGTACGAGTACGAATACGGGTGCATACGAGAAGAATTGTTGATGAAACTGAACGAGGATGTAATTGTAAGCATTTTTGTTAAGTAGAAGTACTTTGATATGTGTATTGAAGTCTTTCAAAAGTGTAA
The DNA here is from genome assembly GCF_046630445.1 of Rutidosis leptorrhynchoides. Lineage (NCBI taxonomy): Eukaryota > Viridiplantae > Streptophyta > Magnoliopsida > Asterales > Asteraceae > Rutidosis > Rutidosis leptorrhynchoides. The sequence goes on from NC_092338.1 coordinate 415,895,781, forward strand.
GAATACATATCAAAACACAACATGTATATACATTCTAATGAAGCCGTTAAGTCTTCGTTAGTCGTTACATGTAAGTGTTGTTTTGAAACCTTTAAGTTAACGATCTCAATTAATGTTGTTAACCCAATGTTTATTATATCAAATGAGATGTTAAATTATTATATTATCATGATATTATGATGTATGAATATCTCTTAATATGATATATACATTAAAATATCGTTACAACGATAATCGTTACATATAAGTCTCGTTTCGTAATTCTTGAGTTAGTAGTCTTGTTTTTACATATGTAGTTCATTGTTAACACACTTAATGATATATTTAAATATCATTTTATCATGTTAAATTAGTGTATCAATATCTTAATATGATACATATGTATTTAGTAGACGTTATCATAACGATAATCGTTATATATACCATTTCGAGTTTCTTAACTTAGTAATCTCATTTCTTATGTATATCACACATTGTTAATATACTTGGTGAGATACTTACTCATCATAATCTCATGTCAACCATATATATATGTCTATATATACCACAACATGTAGTTTTTACAAATTTGTAACGTTCGTGAATCGCCGGTCAACTTGGGTGATCAACTGTCTATATGAAACTTATTTCATTTAATCAAGTCTTAACAAGTTTGATTGCTTAACACGTTGGTTACATTTAGTCATGTAAATATCAATCTCAATTAATATATATAAACATGGAAAAGTTCGGGTCACTACAAGGATACACTACAATAATAGTTGTTTTAGCTATCAAACATTGTTCTAATCAAATGTTTTAATTTTTATCTAAATATGTACTATTGTCTTGCGATCATAAAGTTCAAATGTCTTGCCCATGTTCGTATGATCTCTGATTATCCATGCTAATATATAGTAAAACCGACAATTCCTTTTAAGTGCACTTTTTAAGAACAGTAGAGAAAGAAAGCTACTGTAAGACCTCAATATTTATGGCACAAAATGATGTACGTATAGTGGATGAAGCTTAGTGTAAAAGTTAAAAGGTCAGAATCTGCCCAGACATGGGTGCGCGCCGCGCACCATAAGGTGTGCGCGCCGCGCACGTGGCCTGCGACAGAATTCAGCCTTTTTCTATTTTAAGTTTAATGAGGGGTTTTTTGGTCTTTTCACTTGAGGCCGGATCTCAGGCCTTATCAGTTGGGTTGGATCCACTTTTGGATCATATTTCACATCCACAAACACTCTCAAGTATCTTAGAGAGAGAGGGAGAATTCTAGTGAGAGAATTGGGGTTTTGGAGGAGAAGGAGCTTGAATTGATCAAAGTCTCGGGTTTTAAAGTTGTTCACCTCGTTCCTAGCTACGTTTTAGTTGTTGTGGTAAGTTCTAACTCCGAATTTCATTGTTTGATTTTGATTTTCAAGTTAGGGTTTGAACTTAAATTGTTGAGAAGCCCATTTTAACTCATGAAGTGAGTTTGGTGATGCTAGTAATCGGGTTTATTGTTTTTGTTGGTGAATTTTGGGTTGGTGAACAAATTGGCCATGATTAGAACTTGTAATTGAGATTAATCACTAGGTTAGTGATTATGGAAGTATTGGAACCCATTTGGTGTGTTTGAAAGACTAATTTTGAATTGAGTCAAAATTAGGGTTTATGGGTGATTTTGAGAATTTTAAGTGTTTTACATTTATGATTGGGTTAATTTGGCATATTAGGACCATTGTCACTAGTGTTAGTGATTATTGGTTAGTTTGGGCGCGTTTTGTGTTTGTTAGTGCAATTGGTCGAATTTGCACTAAGTGTCAAATTGAGTTGGTTGTAAATCCACTCTAAGTGTGTTGTTGTAATTGTGATAATGGAATAGGTACTTTCCATTGACGAGTTGCGGATTACTTGGAAGCATTCATCAAGGCGATAAGGTGAGTGTTAATATCTTATGTACATATGTATGTGTAGGATGGGTGCGGGTCGGGTGAAGTGATTCTCGGTTATAGAGCTCACTTCACATATAGGTGGATTTGGTGAACTTGTGTATAGGTCCAATTGGAACGGTTGTGCGTTTTAGTTGACCACCTTTGGCGAGGTACACGTTTTGTGTGTACATTATCGCACGTAGTTGTGATGTGGATGATATAACCCCAATGGCGAAGGGTTTGATGTTGAGAAGTGAGTCGCGTGTAGTTCGGATTCACGATGACGCGTGTAGTTCGGTCATCTTATTGTGAAAGTGGATCTCATTGAAATGTCCCGTTCTTATTGATTAAAAACGTTCCATATTAATTGATTTCGTTGCGAAGTTTTGACCTCTATATGAGACGTTTTTCAATGACTGCATTCATTTTAAAACAAACCATAACCTTTATTTCATCAATAAAGGTTTAAAAAGCTTTACGTAGATTATCAAATAATGATAATCTAAAATATCCTGTTTACACACGACCATTACATAATGGTTTACAAAACAAATATGTTACAACAAAATAAGTTTCTTGAATGCAGTTTTTACACAATATCATACAAGCATGGACTCCAAATCTCGTCCTTATTTAATATGCGACAGCGGAAGCTCTTAATAATCACCTGAGAATAAACATGCTTAAAACGTCAACAAAAATGTTGGTGAGTTATAGGTTTAACCTATATATATATATATATATCAAATCATAATAATAGACCACAAGATTTCATATTTCAATACACATCCCATACATAGAGATAAAAATCATTCATACGGTGAACACCTGGTAACCGACATTAACAAGATGCATATATAAGAATATCTCCATCATTCCGGGACACCCTTCGGATATGATATAAATTTCGAAGTACTAAAGCATCCGGTACTTTGGATGGGGTTTGTTAGGCCCAATAGATCTACCTTTAGGATTCGCGTCAATTAGGGTGTCTGTTCCCTAATTCTTAGATTACCAGACTTAATAAAAAGGGGCATATTCGATTTCGATAATTCAACCATAGAATGTAGTTTCGTGTACTTGTGTCTATTTTGTAAATCATTTATAAAACCTGCATGTATTCTCATCCCAAAAATATTAGATTTTAAAAGTGGGACTATAACTCACTTTCACAGATTTTTACTTCGTCGGGAAGTAAGACTTGGCCACTGGTTGATTCACGAACCTATAACAATATATACATATATATCAAAGAATGTTCAAAATATATTTACAACACTTTTAATATATTTTGATGTTTTAAGTTTATTAAGTCAGCTGTCCTCGTTAGTAACCTACAACTAGTTGTCCACAGTTAGATGTACAGAAATAAATCGATAAATATTATCTTGAATCAATCCACGACCTAGTGTATACGTATCTCAATATTGATCACAACTCAAACTATATATATTTTGGAATCAACCTCAACCCTGTATAGCTAACTCCAACATTCACATATAGAGTGTCTATGGTTGTTACGAAATATATATAGATGTGTCGACATGATAGGTCGAAACATTGTATACGTGTCTATGGTATCTCAAGATTACATAATATACAATACAAGTTGATTAAGTTATGGTTGGAATAGATTTGTTACCAATTTTCACGTAGCTAGAATGAGAAAAATTATCCAATCTTGTTTTACCCATAACTTCTTCATTTTAAATCCGTTTTGAGTGAATCAAATTGCTATGGTTTCATATTGAACTCTATTTTTTGAATCTAAACAGAAAAAGTATAGGTTTATAGTCGGAAAAATAAGTTACAAGTCGTTTTTGTAAAGGTAGTCATTTCAGTCGAAAGAACGACGTCTAGATGACCATTTTAGAAAACATACTTCCACTTTGAGTTTAACCATAATTTTTGGATATAGTTTCATGTTCATAATAAAAATCATTTTCTCAGAATAACAACTTTTAAATCAGAGTTTATCATAGTTTTTAATTAACTAACCCAAAACAGCCCGCGGTGTTACTACGACGGCGTAAATCCGGTTTTACGGTGTTTTTCGTTTTTTCAGGTTTTAAATCATTAAGTTAGCATATCATATAGATATAGAACATGTGTTTAGTTGATTTTAAAAGTCAATTTAGAAGGATTAACTTTTGTTTGCGAACAAGTTTAGAATTAACTAAACTATGTTCTAGTGATTACAAGTTTAAACCTTCGAATAAGATAGCTTTATATGTATGAATCGAATGATGTTATGAACATCGTTACTACCTTAAGTTCCTTGGATAAACCTACTGGAAAATAGAAAAATGGATCTAGCTTCAACGGATCCTTGGATGGCTCGAAGTTCTTGAAGCAGAATCATGACACGAAAACAAGTTCAAGTAAGATCATCACTTGAAATAAGATTGTTATAGTTATAGAAATTGAACCAAAGTTTGAATATGATTATTACCTTGTATTAGAATGATAACCTACTGTAAGAAACAAAGATTTCTTGAGGTTGGATGATCACCTTACAAGATTGGAAGTGAGCTAGCAAACTTGAAAGTATTCTTGATTTTATGTAACTAGAACTTGTAGAATTTATGAAGAACACTTAGAACTTGAATATAGAACTTGAGAGAGATCAATTAGATGAAGAAAATTGAAGAATGAAAGTGTTTGTAGGTGTTTTTGGTCGTTGGTGTATGGATTAGATATAAAGGATATGTAATTTTGTTTTCATGTAAATAAGTCATGAATGATTACTCATATTTTTGTAATTTTATGAGATATTTCATGCTAGTTGCCAAATGATGGTTCCCACATGTGTTAGGTGACTCACATGGGCTGCTAAGAGCTGATCATTGGAGTGTATATACCAATAGTACATACATCTAAAAGCTGTGTATTGTACGAGTACGAATACGGGTGCATACGAGTAGAATTGTTGATGAAACTGAACGAGGATGTAATTGTAAGCATTTTTGTTAAGTAGAAGTATTTTGATAAGTGTATTGAAGTCTTTAAAAAGTGTATAAATACATATTAAAACACTACATGTATATACATTTTAACTGAGTCGTTAAGTCATCGTTAGTCGTTACATGTAAGTGTTGTTTTGAAACCTTTAGGTTAACGATCTTGTTAAATGTTGTTAACCCAATGTTTATAATATCAAATGAGATTTTAAATTATTATATTATCATGATATTATCATGTATGAATATCTCTTAATATGATATATATACATTAAATGTCTTTACAACGATAATCGTTACATATATGTCTCGTTTAAAAATCATTAAGTTAGTAGTCTTGTTTTTACATATGTAGTTCATTGTTAATATACTTAATGATATGTTTACTTATCATAGTATCATGTTAACTATATATATATCCATATATATGTCATCATATAGTTTTTACAAGTTTTAACGTTCGTGAATCACCGGTCAACTTGGGTGGTCAATTGTCTATATGAAACATATTTCAATTAATCAAGTCTTAACAAGTTTGATTGCTTAACATGTTGGAAACATTTAATCATGTAAATATCAATCTCATTTAATATATATAAGCATGGAAAAGTTCGGGTCACTACAGTACCTACCCGTTAAATAAATTTCGTCCCGAAATTTTAAGCTGTTGAAGGTGTTGACGAATCTTCTGGAAATAGATGCGGGTATTTCTTCTTCATCTAATCTTCATGCTCCCAGGTGAACTCGGGTCCTCTACGAGCATTCCATCAAACCTTAACAATTGGTATCTTGTTTTGCTTAAGTCTTTTAACCTCACGATCCATTATTTCGACGGGTTCTTCGATGAATTGGAGTTTTTCGTTGATTTGGATTTCATCTAACGGAATAGTGAGATCTTCTTTAGCAAAACATTTCTTCAAATTTGAGACGTGGAAAGTGTTATGTACAGTCGCGAGTTGTTGAGGTAACTCAAGTCGGTAAGCTACTGGTCCGACACGATCAATAATCTTGAATGGTCCAATATACCTTGGATTTAATTTCCCTCGTTTACCAAATCGAACAACGCCTTTCCAAGGTGCAACTTTAAGCATGACCATCTCTCCAATTTCAAATTCTATATCTTTTCTTTTAATGTCAGCGTAGCTCTTTTGTCGACTTTGGGCGGTTTTCAACCGTTGTTGAATTTGGATGATCTTCTCGGTAGTTTCTTGTATAATCTCCGGACCCGTAATCTGTCTATCCCCCACTTCACTCCAACAAATTGGAGACCTGCACTTTCTACCATAAAGTGCTTCAAACGGCGCCATCTCAATGCTTGAATGGTAGCTGTTGTTGTAGGAAAATTCTGCTAACGGTAGATGTCGATCCCAACTGTTTCCGAAATCAATAACACATGCTCGTAGCATGTCTTCAAGCGTTTGTATCGTCCTTTCGCTCTGCCCATCAGTTTGTGGGTGATAGGCAGTACTCATGTCTAGACGAGTTCCTAATGCTTGCTGTAATGTCTGCCAGAATCTTGAAATAAATCTGCCATCCCTATCAGAGATAATAGAGATTGGTATTCCATGTCTGGAGACGACTTCCTTCAAATACAGTCGTGCTAACTTCTCCATCTTGTCATCTTCTCTTATTGGCAGGAAGTGTGCTGATTTGGTGAGACGATCAACTATTACCCAAATAGTATCAAAACCACTTGCAGTCCTTGGCAATTTAGTGATGAAATCCATGGTAATGTTTTCCCATTTCCATTCCGGGATTTCGGGTTGTTGAAGTAGACCTGATGGTTTCTGATGCTCAGCTTTGACCTTAGAACACGTCAAACATTCTCCTACGTATTTAGCAACATCGGCTTTCATACCCGGCCACCAAAAATGTTTCTTGAGATCCTTGTACATCTTCCCCGTTCCAGGATGTATTGAGTATATGGTTTTATGAGCTTCTCTAAGTACCATTTCTCTCTGATGTCGTAGGGGGTGTATACAAAATAGTATTATTTTAGTGCGAAATACTATTAAATATGCTACAATTTTACACAAGTTATTTATTTATTTATCGAGTGGGATATACTTAAACCTTGCTACAACACTTATAGGCAGTGTACCTAATCGTATTATAGTATAGTTTTTAGTAAGTCCGGTTCGTTCCACAGGGAGCTCGTGAAGTTTAACGCTATATTTTTTACACACAATATTTGTAAAAATACAAAAATATATATGTACTAGTAGTATTATTATTATAAAAGGGGGTTTTTTTTTACCGTTTAATGACCGGTTTGTCGATTTTTAAAACTTAAAATACAATTAAAACCTAATGTAAAATATAAAAAAAACTAAAACTTAATTTAAAGAGTAAGTAAATGACGATAATTTAAATGACAGAAATTAAAGTGCAATAAATAAAAGTGCGATTAAATATGAAATTAAAGGGATTATGCTTATTTAAACTTCCATAATCATGATGTTTGACGTGTTGATTTTAGTTTTATGCCCATGGGTTAATTGTCCTTTGTCCTGGATTATTTAATATGTCCGTCTAGTTTTTGTCCATAACAGTCCATCAGTCATAAATATAAAGTGCGAGTGTCCTCGTCAAATTATTCTTATACCCGAAGTTAAATATTCCAACTAATTGGGGACTTAAACTGTAACAAGATTTTAATACTTTGTTTAGTAATTACACCAGGATGTCGACTGAGTGTAACCCAAGGTTTTAATATTTTGTTATCAATTATACCAAGTGTCCTTGTACATAATTTCACCCCTGTTTTAATTATTCTAGTGGCTATTAATCCATTCCCGTGTCCGGTTAGATGAACGATTATTCGTACATATAAATACCCCGCCCATCGTGTCCGATTGAGTGTATATGGTAATTTATAGGGACGCCCAATTGTAAATCTTTATATTAACATTAACAAACTATCATTTAGTTAAACAAATATAAAGCCCATTAATAGCCCATAGTCTAATTTCCACAAGTGTCGTTCTTTTGTCCAAACCCCAATTATGGTACAAAGCCCAATTACCCAATTTTAGTAATTAGCCCAACATCATGATTACTTCGTTTTAAATAAGCATAATAATAACTTAGCTACGAGACATTAAATTAAAAAGGAAAGACATAACTTACAGTGGGTATTAATATCGTAGTATTACACGGGCAGAGTTCTGACTTAAAACCCGTAAATCATTTGTTACATAACTAAACTAAAGCATAATTTAAATTATTATTAAAATTAAAATTAAAATTAAAATTATAAATATATAATACGTTACATATGGAGAGAGAGATAGATTTTTTTCATTGAAAAGGTATATCAAATACATCGAGTAACAAGGCCTTTTATAGGCAAAAGTTTAATTTGAATTTTCACTTATGACCCCTGAACTATGCTCAATTAACAACTTTTTAATATTTAATATTATTCTTATTATGAATTATTTAAATATTATATTTTATTCTTGTGCATAGTTGACTTGTAATTTTTACACCGTTGCGTCGAGCGTTGAGAGTTGACTCATGTCCCGGTTCCGGATTTTCGAACGTCCTTTCGTACTATTTTATATCGTGTACTTTGCGTTTTGTAACTTGTACTCTTGTCATTTTTAGACGTTCCTCATCAATAATTTGAACCTTTTTGATTGTATCTTGTACTTTTTAGCATTTTGGACCTTTTTGTCTTCAAATCTTCATTTTCGCCTTTTGTCTTCGCACTTATTAAATATAAACGAATATTACTTGAAAATGGAACAATTGCAACTAAAAACTTGTCATTCTTGGGGGGATAATGCTATGAAATATATGTTCCTTTTTAGCCTTATCAATATCCCCACACTTGAGCGTTGCTTGTCCTCAAGCAATACAGTCTTGAAATATAATACATCACACGAATCACTTCTTTATTCTTCACACTTTGTACATCAGTGATTTTGATACGGCGGTATAAACAATGATAGTAACCATAGAACCATGGTTAAAGGTGGGTGTGTCATCCACAGTTGCCTCGGGTTTAGGTCAACGACACTTGCAATCAAATAGCCGATTTACTTTCGGTTTCCAAAGCAAAGTGCACATTTGAAAGGCGGTTTACAGTCCCACATGACTATGAAAATTTAGATCCTTAAGGAAATTAGATCTTTATGAAAACATTTGATCTTTTGAAAATTCAAGCTAGATTTTACCCTAGACAAGTTTTCTGATTTGACCCACCATTCGGTGTTGCAAAATATATTTGTGGATCAATATTTTGGCTAAAACTTTTAGGTTCATGTAATCCACTACTATCCCGGTATCGGAAAGCACACATCCAGTTTACTTGTTCCGTATATTACCTTTCGGTAAACTACCGTCCGGTTGTAAAGGAAAGCGATGAACAAGAAACTGTTAGGGCAATGTCCTGTGACATGCAGATGATTATGGTCTTTTTAACGTGTCGGATGCTAGAACTATCCTTGGTAGGAGCAATAGTAAAGATCATCCTTTGATTTTTCGGTCTGGCACAAGGTCCTGTCTTCGACCATGCTATGCAACCACCGTTCTTACGGTTGACACCCGATTTGGTTCAGGTGACCTAATGAATTCCAGGTGAATTCCTAGGATTTTACGTTCAATGGTAATGAACGCATTGAAAATGGATTTTCAGAAAACAAATCGGTTTGCAATTTTGATCAAAATATTTTCTCGTTCAAGCTCGAGTTTAGATATCATCGAATTCCATGAGTTTGAATTCTCAATCTTTAAGGTCAATCTCAAGGATTGAGTAATATCAGGCTTAAAAGCTGATTTTTAATCTTTAAGGAGATTATCCTTTCTGGGGATCTGATTCATTAGTCTTATCAAGCTAATTTGCACGGTGCCTCCCCATTGTACGAGATAAATCCTTCTCATGGTTAGGATAAATCTGACCACTTGGCGACCCTGTTTGATGCTGAGGTCCGTGGATTTCCTGCTGATTTTAGTGATGACTTTTCTAGATTTTTCGTCAACCTACAGCTGGTCTGGACGACAACTTCTTGACCTATATCAAAAAGCGCGTGTCTTTTTCAGAAGACTTTACTTCCTTTTAAAGATGGAATTGATTCATCGTGTAGATCCATCTTTCTTTCAAAAGTATTACAATAAATCGGGTAAAATAGTTTAGTATCGTCCAAAACAAAAGTACCTGCAATAATCTTGTACAAAATATGTGATAAATGTTTTAAAGAACTTGGTAAATTCTTCCCACACTTAGTTTCTTTCTTTGCCTTTTTATTCTCCTTTATTCCATTTTAAATAAATTCAAGCGTTTTGGGTTGTTTCTCAATTTATATCCTCGAGGTAACAATAATTTCAGTATTAACACCTAGTTTTCATCGTTCATAAATATGTATAAACATTATTTTGACTTCATTTAATTGAAAATTTTTCAAATTTTCACAAAATTTGGCAAATAAACCAAGTATAAACCTGAGAGAATTTATAACCCTTCCCCACACTTAAGATCATGCAATGCCCTCATTTGCATGAAATCAGACTATAATTTAAATTCATGAGGGTGATTAGCGTAGAAAAGTGATTAAAAATACCGAGTTTGTAATTACAAAGCTCGTCGAATGATAGATGGCGCCTCATCGTTCATTCCTTCATTTGTTATATCATATTTGTTGTTTTGCGTCTTGTCGTCAAAATTAGTACCTTTTGCTGAACTTTAATGACAGTCTTTGAAAGTGCGTTGTTTTACCCTGTTTTGTACATAAGATAAAATACAAACATATATATATATTTTTGAAGTTTGGTTTATAACCCCACTTTTCAAAAATTTATAAAGTATAATATTTTTGGCATACTTTAAATCAATAAAATTAAAAATAATGATAACAAAATTTGTCGCCCCGCCCTCGGGTAAAGTAATTTCGGCTTAATGACCTAGTCTTCAACTCAAGACGAATTTTAGAAATCATTTTTTCAACTTAATGAATTAAAGTAAATTTTGTTTTTAAAATCACACAAAAACTTAAATTTGAAAAGCATATTAATTTCATATAAAACCTACAAAACAAAAAAAAATTCAGAATGGAGGGAGAAAACTAGTTCTTTAGTGTCTGCTAGCGGAAAAGACCAATCGGATTCCATTCTCGGAACTACACGAGAACAGAACAACTAACTCTAGACAGCATTTTCTTTTTAGAACATTTGAATCTCCCCACACTTAGGTAGCTGTGGTGTCGAAATTGTTATTAGCTTCATCGTCAATTTCTCTTGGTCCATAATCAACTTGTATATCCGTGACTTTTTCTTTAAGCCATTGGTCGGATTCATGTGTTATATCCACAATTTCAATTAGCTTCGCCTTTTCTTTAGGCGACAGATTAGATACTAATCGGTTACATAACTTAAAGTTTCCCTTGGTTCTAGCATCGCGAATCCGTTTAATAAGTTTCTTCATTGAACTATTAATAACGGGATCATTTAATTTCGTATCAACAACGGGGTTCTTTGTTATCAAGTCATCATTAGGTGTTACTTCATTTTCCCCACACTTAGGCGTTTTATTATTATTAAGCACTACCGTTGGAGTTGGTAAAACAACATGGTTCTTACCAATCATTTTTTCTGGTTCAACGGTCTTGGTTGGTGGAGATTTAGACTTTCGAATCATAAAGGTGATTGATTTGTCACCACTACTAAGTGTCATTCTACCATTTCTTACATCAAAGAACGCCCCGGTGGATGCTAAGAATGGTCGACCTAAAATTAGAGGAATGTTTGGGTCCTCTTCTATGTCAATGACAATGAATTCGACTAGAAAGGTTAAATTGCCTACTTGAATGGGTAGGTTGTCAGCAATTCCAACTGGGTGCTTAATGGTTTGATCAAAGAGTCGAACACTCATATCCGTTGGACTTAACTTACCTACACCTAATCTCTTATATAAGGAAAGAGGCATAACACTTACACTCGCACCTAAATCTGCTAGTGCATCATACATGACACAATCACTAAGTAGACAAGGAACAATAAATTCACCCGGATCACCTACCCTAGGTGGAGGTTTTGGTGGAACTGTCTTCACCGGGTTTACTTTTACGGCTTTTGTTTCTTGCACTTTCTTATTCTTCTTCTTCTTCTTCTTTCCAATGGTATCACCAACTTTATTACCTATTACTTGCTCATACTCAACTCCTTTTCTTGGAAACGGGATGGGTGGTTTATATGGTGCCACCACTGGCTTTACATACTTGGGTGGTGGTGGTGGTGGTGTAACTTCTTCATTGTTACTAACATTTAAAACCTTCCCATCTTCTGGAGCTGGTTTTTCAGAGTCTGTTGAAACCATATTAACATTCTCATTTCGAGGATTTACTTCAGTATTACTCGGTAGCTTTCCTTGTTCCCTCTCACTTATCATGCTAGCAAGAGTACCTACGTGTTTTTCTAGATTCAAAATGGAAGCTTGTTGAGTTCTTAATGACTGATCAAACCTATCATTTGTTTGGGTTTGAGATGTAATAAATTGTGTTTGAGATTCAACTAGCTTTGCCATCATTTCTTCTAGATTTGGCTTTTTCTCTTCGATTTGTTGTGGTGGTTTATACAAGCCAGGTCTTTGTTGATTGAAAGTATTGTTTTGAGTTGGTTGGTTATTCGGACCTTGTTGGTTATACGAGTTATTGTCGGGTCCTTTTGGATTGTAAAGAATGTTTTGATTTCGATTGAAGTTTGGCCTTGGCGGTTGATAATTATTCTGATAACTATTTTCCAGCCTTTGGTTCATGTAGACAACATTCTCACGTTGTTCCATCGTTGGTTCAATGTGACAATCTTTCAATAAGTGTGGTCCACCGCATTGCTCACAACTGATTCGTATTGCGTGAATATCTTTATTCATCTTTTCCATTCGTCTTTCGAAAGCATCTATTTTTGCGGAAACGGAATCAAAGTCATGGCTAGAATCGGCTCTAGCCGCTTTAGATGATCGAAAGATATCTTTTTCTTGATGCCACTCATGTGAGTGGGAGGCTGTGTTATCAATAATTTTGTAAGCTTCAGTTGCGGTTTTCTTCATAATGGAACCACCAGCTGTTATGTCGATGTCTTTTCTTGTAGCGATGTCTACGCCTTTATAGAAGATTTGCACTATTTGAAAAGTATCTAATCCGTGTTGAGGACATCCTCTCAACATCCTTCCGAATCTTGTCCACGCCTCATATAATGTTTCATTTGGCTTTTGCGCGAACGTAACAATTTCTCCTTGAAGTCTCACGGCTTTAGATGCCGGAAAGAATTGTTTAAGAAATTTTTCAACTAAAACATCCCATGTATCTATCGTCCCTTCAGGTAACGATTCTAACCAATCTTTGGCTTCTCCCTTTAAAGTCCAGGGAAATAACATGAGATAAATTTGTTCGTCTTCCACTTCTCGGATTTTGAATAGTGTACATATCCTATTAAACGTTCGAAGATGTTCATTGGGATCTTCCTTCGGCGTACCACTATATTGGCACTGATTAGTTACCATGTGTAGGATTTGTCCTTTGATTTCATAATCTGGTGCATTAATATCTGGCTTAACAATGGCGTGACCTTGGCCCGTGCGTGTAGCTCTCATTCGATCTTCCATACTTAGAGGTTCCGTTACTTCCATAATTGAATTTGTTGAATACGAATCACTAGAGGATTCTGATTTAACGGTTTGTGGTTCAGGAGGAATAATTAGTGGATCAGGATCTCGGAATTGTCCCTGAGTATCCTCCGGGTTCTTAGTTGTGAGGTTGGGTTCAAAAATTGGATTATCGGAAATTTGAGTTTGAGTACTTGGTCGACTTGATGACGATTCTAAGGAAAAATCAACGGCTACAATATTGGCTAGATGTCTTGATCGAGTTACAGGTGGTGAACGTTTTGCTCGGTGCATTCACAGAATATCCTATTAGTTATAAAAATAGAAAAACTTATATAAGTTGTCCAATTAATAGACTTTTCTGATTTTGCCCACGTTTCGAATAGCCAAAAGATGCAGCAGGTAGCCAGGACCCTTTAAATCGGAAGCCCACAACTAGCCACTAACAAATCCAACTATTACTACGAACCAGAAAAATGTCAACGTCTATTAATTTAACCGCTTAAATAATTTTTCTTTCCGTTTGAAGAATTAGATAAGAAATAGAGAAAATTCTAGGTCCAAAAAAACTAGAGCGTCGAGAAATAAGAAAGAAATAGATTGCGCGTCGAAAAATGTCGAAAAATAAAAGGTCAAAAAATAGGCGTCGAAAAATAAAAATAAGAAAGTAGCGCGAAAAACGGCGTCGCAAAATTCTAAAGCACCTAAATCTTAGTCTAAGGAATAAGCACTTAAGGGATTTTACGGCAAAGCCTAAAAATCTAAAAGTATAAAAATAATTATGGCAAAACTAAACTTAATACTAAAAGTTGCGACTAGATTCTAAAAATCTAAAGATAATAAAACTTAAATTTTTTTTTTAAATTTTTTTTTTTTTTTTACGTTTTTTTTTTTTTTTTTTTTTTTACGTTTTTGTTTTTTTTTTTACCTTTTTTTTTTTTTTTACGTTTTTTTTTTACGTTTTTGTTTTTTTTGTACCTTTTTTTTTTTAAATGAAATAAGTCCAAATCTCATATAAATGATCCGCGACTAGATTTATTAACAATTAAATTAATTACAGTCATTAACTTGTACCAAATCTCATTTCGTTCTTTTTTTGATTTCTATTAAAGCACAGCATCCAAGAAAATGAATAAGGTATTTTTAGTAGGCAATTAAGAAGTGGGACCCATTGCTTTTGCTTTTGCTTTTGGTGGTCACGATAGAAACAAAGAAAAAGAAGGGTGAAAATCTAGTGAAATCTAGTGAAAATCTATAAAAACTAATTAAAAAAAAAAAATCTATTAGACACAACGTGTCCCCAAAATTACTTTATTTTATATAATTTTATTTTTACAAATATAAATTAAAAATATAGCGTTTTAGCGTTCCCCGGCAGCGGCGCCAAAAATACTTGATGTCGTAGGGGGTGTATACAAAATAGTATTATTTTAGTGCGAAATACTATTAAATATGCTACAATTTTACACAAGTTATTTATTTATTTATCGAGTGGGATATACTTAAACCTTGCTACAACACTTATAGGCAGTGTACCTAATCGTATTATAGTATAGTTTTTAGTAAGTCCGGTTCGTTCCACAGGGAGCTCGTGAAGTTTAACGCTATATTTTTTACACACAATATTTGTAAAAATACAAAAATATATATGTACTAGTAGTATTATTATTATAAAAGGGGGTTTTTTTTACCGTTTAATGACCGGTTTGTCGATTTTTAAAACTTAAAATACAATTAAAACCTAATGTAAAATATAAAAAAAACTAAAACTTAATTTAAAGAGTAAGTAAATGACGATAATTTATATGCCAGAAATTAAAGTGCAATAAATAAAAGTGCGATTAAATATGAAATTAAAGGGATTATGCTTATTTAAACTTCCATAATCATGATGTTTGACGTGTTGATTTTAGTTTTATGCCCATGGGTTAATTGTCCTTTGTCCTGGATTATTTAATATGTCCGTCTGGTTTTTGTCCATAACAGTCCATCAGTCATAAATATAAAGTGCGAGTGTCCTCGTCAAATTATTCTTATACCCGAAGTTAAATATTCCAACTAATTGGGGACTTAAACTGTAACAAGATTTTAATACTTTGTTTAGTAATTACACCAGGATGTCGACTGAGTGTAACCCAAGGTTTTAATATTTTGTTATCAATTATACCAAGTGTCCTTGTACATAATTTCACCCCTGTTTTAATTATTCTAGTGGCTATTAATCCATTCCCGTGTCCGGTTAGATGAACGATTATTCGTACATATAAATACCCCGCCCATCATGTCCGATTGAGTGTATATGGTAATTTATAGGGACGCCCAATTGTAAATCTTTATATTAATATTAACAAACTATCATTTAGTTAAACAAATATAAAGCCCATTAATAGCCCATAGTCTAATTTCCACAAGTGTCGTTCTTTTGTCCAAACCCCAATTATGGTACAAAGCCCAATTACCCAATTTTAGTAATTAGCCCAACATCATGATTACTTCGTTTTAAATAAGCATAATAATAACTTAGCTACGAGACATTAAATTAAAAAGGAAAGACATAACTCACAGTGGGTATTAATATCGTAGTATTACACGGGCAGAGTTCTGACTTAAAACCCGTAAATCATTTGTTACATAACTAAACTAAAGCATAATTTAAATTATTATTAAAATTAAAATTAAAATTAATATTATAAATATATAATACGTTACATATGGAGAGAGAGATAGATTTTTTTCATTGAAAAGGTATATCAAATACATCGAGTAACAAGGCCTTTTATAGGCAAAAGTTTAATTTGAATTTTCACTTATGACCCCTGAACTATGCTCAATTAACAACTTTTTAATATTTAATATTATTCTTATTATGAATTATTTAAATATTATATTTTATTCTTGTGCATAGTTGACTTGTAATTTTTACACCGTTGCGTCGAGCGTTGAGAGTTGACTCATGTCCCGGTTCCGGATTTTCGAACGTCCTTTCGTACTATTTTATATCGTGTACTTTGCGTTTTGTAACTTGTACTCTTGTCATTTTTAGACGTTCCTTATCAATAATTTGAACCTTTTTGATTGTATCTTGTACTTTTTAGCATTTTGGACCTTTTTGTCTTCAAATCTTCGTTTTCGCCTTTTGTCTTCGCACTTATTAAATATAAACGAATATTACTTGAAAATGGAACAATTGCAACTAAAAACTTGTCATTCTTGGGGGATAATGCTATGAAATATATGTTCCTTTTTAGCCTTATCACTCTCATATCTCCAAATTTTGGTACCCAAATCCTTTCAGCCCTATACCGGGTTCCGTCTTCTCGAATATTAAGATGCTTCTCCGATCCTTTGGGTATTTTATCCTTTAAATTTCCTTCTTTTAAAACTCCTTGTTGCGCCTCCTTTATTTGAGTAGTAAGGTTATTATGAATCATTATATTCATAGATTTTACTCGAATGGGTTCTCTATCCTTCCTGCTCAAGGCATCGGCTACCACATTTGCCTTCCCCGGGTGGTAACGAATCTCAAAGTCGTAATCATTCAACAATTCAATCCACCTACGCTGCCTCATATTCAGTTGTTTCTGATTAAATATGTGTTGAAGACTTTTGTGGTCGGTATATATAATACTTTTGACCCCATATAAGTAGTGCCTCCAAGTCTTTAATGCAAAAATAACCGCTCCTAATTCCAAATCATGCGTCGTATAATTTTGTTCGTGAATCTTCAATTGTCTAGACGCATAAGCAATCACCTTCGTTCGTTGCATTAATACACAACCGAGACCTTGCTTTGATGCGTCACAATAAATCACAAAATCATCATTCCCTTCAGGCAATGACAATATAGGTGCCGTAGTTAGCTTTTTCTTCAATAACTGAAACGCTTTCTCTTGTTCATCATTCCATTCAAATTTCTTCCCTTTATGCGTTAATGCAGTCAAGGGTTTTGCTATTATGGAAAAGTCTTGGATGAACCTTATGTAGTAACCAGCTAGTCCTAAAAACTGGCGTATGTGTTTCGGAGTTTTCGGGGTTTCCCACTTTTCAACAGTTTCTATCTTTGCCGGATCTACCTTAATACCTTCTTTGTTCACTATGTGACCGAGGAATTGAACTTCTTCCAACCAAAATGCACACTTTGAAAACTTAGCGTACAATTCTTCCTTCCTCAATACTTCTAACACCTTTCTCAAATGTTCACCGTGTTCTTGGTCATTCTTTGAGTAAATAAGTATGTCATCAATGAAAACAATGACAAACTTGTCAAGGTATGGTCCACATACTCGGTTCATAAGGTCCATGAACACAGCTGGTGCATTAGTTAAACCAAACAGCATGACCATAAACTCGTAATGACCGTAACATGTTCTGAAAGCAGTCTTTGGAATATCATCTTCTTTCACCCGCATTTGATGATACCCAGAACGTAAGTCAATCTTTGAATAAACAGACGAGCCTTGTAGTTGATCAAATAAGTCGTCGATTCTCGGTAGTGGGTAGCGGTTCTTGATGGTAAGTTTGTTCAACTCTCGGTAGTCGATACACAACCTGAATGTACCATCTTTCTTCTTGACAAACAAAACAGGAGCTCCCCACGGTGATGTGCTTGGTCGAATGAAACCACACTCTAAAAGTTCTTGTAATTGGCTTTGCAGTTCTTTCATCTAGCTGGGTGCGAGTCTATAAGGAGCACGAGCTATTGGTGCAGCTCCTGGTACAAGATCTATTTGAAATTCAACAGATCGATGTGGAGGTAGTCCCGGTAATTCTTTCGGAAATACATCGGGAAATTCTTTTGCGATGGGAACATCATTGATGCTCTTTTCTTCAGTTTGTACTTTCTCTACGTGTGCTAGAACAGCATAGCAACCTTTTCTTATTAGTTTTTGTGCCTTCAAATTACTAATAAGATGTAGCTTCATGTTGCCCTTTTCTTCGTACACCATTAAGGGTTCGCCTTCTTCTCGTACAATGCGAATTGCATTTTTATAACATACGATCTCTGCTTTCACCTTCTTCAGCCAGTCCATGCCAACTATTACATCAAAACTCCCTAACTCTACTGGTATCAAATCAATCTTAAATGTTTCGCTAACCAGTTTAATTTCTCGATTCCGACATATATTATCTGCTGAAATTAATTTACCATTTGCTAATTTGAGTAAAAATTTACTATCCAAAGGCATCAATGGACAAATTAATTTAGCACAAAAATCTCTACTCATATAGCTTCTATCCGCACCCGAATCAAATAAAACGTAAGTAGATTTATTGTCAATAAGAAACGTACCCGTAACAAGCTTCGGGTCTTCCTGTGCCTCTGCCGCATTAATATTGAAAACTCTTCCGCGGCCTTGTCCATTCGTGTTCTCTTGGTTCGGGCAATTTCTAATAATGTGGCCCGGTTTTCCACATTTATAACAAACTACATTGGCATAACTTGCTCCGACACTACTTGCTCTGCCATTACTCGTTCCGACACCATTTGTTCCTTTCGTTCTATTAACCCCTGGTCCGTAGACCTCACACTTCGCCGCGCTATGACCATTTCTTTTACACTTATTGCAAAATTTGGTGCAGAACCCCGAGTGATACTTTTCACACCTTTGGCATAGCTGCTTCTGATTGTTGTTATTGTTGCGGTTATTATTGTTGTTGGGATGATTGTTGTAGTTGCTGTTGTTGTTGTTGTTGTTGTTGTTGTTGTTGTTGTTGTTGTTGTTGTTGTTGGGCCGTTTGTTGTAGTTGCGATTGATGTTGCGATTGTTGGGATAATTGTTGCGATTATTGTTGTAATTGCTGTTGTTGTATTGGTGATTCTTATCACCGTTTTCCTCCCACTTTCTTTTAACTTGCTTCACATTGGCCTCTTCAGCAGTCTGTTCTTTAATTCTTTCTTCAATATGGTTCACTAGTTTGTGAGCCATTCTACATGCCTGTTGTATGGAGGCGGGCTCGTGTGAACTTATATCTTCTTGGATACTTTCCGGTAATCCTTTCACAAACGCGTCGATCTTTTCTTCCTCATCTTCGAATGCTCCCGGACACAATAGGCACAATTCTGTGAATCGTCTTTCATACGTGGTAATATCAAATCCTTGGGTTCGTAACCCTCTAAGTTCTGTCTTGAGCTTATTGACCTCGGTTCTGGGAAGGTACTTCTCATTCATCAAGTGCTTGAATCCTGACCACGGTAGTGCATACGCATCGTCTTGTCCCACTTGCTCTAGATAGGTTTTCCACCATGTTAACGCAGAACCTGTGAAGGTATGCGTAGCGTACTTCACTTTGTCCTCTTCAGTACACTTACTTATGGCAAACACCGATTCGACCTTCTCGGTCCACCGTTTCAATCCGATCGGTCCTTCGGTTCCATCAAATTCCAAAGGTTTGCAGGCAGTGAATTCTTTGTAGGTGCATCCTACACGATTTCCTGTACTGCTAGATCCAAGGTTATTGTTGGTATGTAGAGCAGCCTGTACTGCGGCTATGTTTGATGCTAGAAAAGTACGGAATTCCTCTTCATTCATATTCACAGTGTGTCGAGTAGTCGGTGCCATTTCCTTCAAAATAGTCAAATGGAACAAGTTAATCATACAGAATATTAAGAGTAGTTAATAGTATTTCGTAGCATAATATGAACTCATTTATAAAAGCTTTTTCTTCATATTAGCATTTTATAAGTTTAAATTCGGGTAGTACCTACCCGTTAAGTTCATACTTAGTAGCTAATATACAATTCAACTACTACAATTCTATATGAAAAACTGATTATAATAATATTTCGCGTTCAAACTTTTACACAATATTTTACAAACTTACAATACCACTTATTTTACATATAGCATGAAATATAGCACACAATAAATTTGATACAAGATGGTTGTGAAGATAATTCTAGCTAGTACACAAGTCGTTCAGCAAAGGCAATAAAGACACGTAATTCATACGTCCAGAAACAAGTCATGCATTCTGGTTTTATTAGGATTACTTCCCATCCTTGGTCTTGTGGAACATAACCGTTATGGCCATTGATAAGACATCGTGTTGTAACGTCGTCAAAGGGACGAGGGTTACGTAATGTCCAACAGTCCCGTAACAATCTAAAATCCTCATTTCTTACCCCAATTACCGACTCCGTCACTTGTGGGAACATTTTGTTTAATAGTTGTAGCCCGATGTTCTTGTTCTCACTTTGGTGAGAAGCGAACATTACTAATCCGTAAGCATAACATGCTTCTTTATGTTGCATGTTAGCCGCTTTTTCTAAATCACGAAGTTCAATATTCAGATATATTGAGTCAAAATAATTTCTTAACCCATTGCGTAAAATAGCATTTGGGTTCCCCGCAATATATGCGTCAAAGTAAACACATCGTAACTTATGGAGTTCCCAATGTGATATCCCCCATCTTTCGAACGAAAGCCTTTTATAAACCAAGGCATTCTTGGAACGTTCTTCGAATGTCTTACAAACTGATCACGCCTTAAATAGTTGTGCCGAAGAATTCTGACCGACTCTAGACAAGATTTCATCAATCATGTCTCCGGGTAGGTCTCTTAAAATATTGGGTTGTCTATCTATTTTGTGTTTTTATACTGTAAAATAGACAAGAGTTAGATTCATAAAAAATATATACTTATTAGTACAAGCAATTTTTACATATATCATAAAGCATAAGCACACTATATTACATATATTACACCACACGAATACAACTATCTTATTCCGACTCGCTTGTTTCTTCTTCTTCGGCTTTGGTTCGTTTTGCCAAGTTTCTAGGGATATATGATGTTCCCCTAATACGAGCCGTCGTTTTCCACATTGGTTTAGAAAAACCTGGTGGTTTAGAGGTTCCCGGGTCATTGTTACAACTTAAGGACTTCGGGGGTTGACGATACATATAAAGTTCATTGGGGTTGGAATTAGATTTCTCTATTTTTATGCCCTTTCCCTTATTATTTTCTTTTGCCTTTTTAAATTCAGTTGGGGTAATTTCTATAACATCATCGGAATTCTCGTCGGAATCCGATTCATCGGAGAATTGGTAATCCTCCCAATATTTTGCTTCCTTGGCGAAAACACCATTGACCATAATTAACCTTGGTCGGTTGGTTGAGGATTTTCTTTTACTTAACCATTTTATTATTTCCCCACCTGTTCTATTTCTTCATCCGGTTCCGATTCTTCTTCCGGTTCCGATTCTTCTTCCGGTTCCGACTCTTCTTCCGGTTCCTCTTCGGGAACTTGTGAATCAGTCCACGAATCATTCCAATTTACATTTGACTCTTCATTATTATTAGGTGAGTCAATGGGACTTGTTCTAGAGGTAGACATCTATCACATAATATCAAACGCGTTAAGAGATTAATATATCACATAATATTCACATGTTAAAAATATATAGTTTCCAACAAAATTTGTTAAGCAATCATTTTTCAAGTAAACACGGTCGAAGTCCAGACTCACTAATGCATACTAACAAACTCGATAAGACACACTAATGCAAAATTCTGGTTCTCTAAGACCAACGCTCGGATACCAACTGAAATGTCCCGTTCTTATTGATTAAAAACGTTCCATATTAATTGATTTCGTTGCGAAGTTTTGACCTCTATATGAGACGTTTTTCAAAGACTGCATTCATTTTAAAACAAATCATAACCTTTATTTCATCAATAAAGGTTTAAAAAGCTTTACGTAGATTATCAAATAATGATAATCTAAAATATCCTGTTTACACACGACCATTACATAATGGTTTACAAAACAAATATGTTACAACAAAATAAGTTTCTTGAATGCAGTTTTTATACAATATCATACAAGCATGGACTCCAAATCTCGTCCTTATTTAAGTATGCGACAGCGGAAGCTCTTAATAATCATCTGAGAATAAACATGCTTAAAACGTCAACAAAAATGTTGGTGAGTTATAGGTTTAACCTATATATATCAAATCATAATAATAGACCACAAGATGTCATATTTCAATACACATCCCATACATAGAGATAAAAATCATTCATACGGTGAACACCTGGTAACCGACATTAACAAGATGCATATATAAGAATATCCCCATCATTCCGGGACACCCTTCGGATATGATATAAATTTCGAAGTACTAAAGCATCCGGTACTTTGGATGGGGTTTGTTAGGCCCAATAGATCTACCTTTAGGATTCGCGTCAATTAGGGTGTCTGTTCCCTAATTCTTAGATTACCAGACTTAATAAAAAGGGGCATATTCGATTTCGATAATTCAACCATAGAATGTAGTTTTGCGTACTTGTGTCTATTTTGTAAATCATTTATAAAACCTGCATGTATTCTCATCCCAAAAATATTACATTTTAAAAGTGGGACTATAACTCACTTTCACAGATTTTTACTTCGTCGGGAAGTAAGACTTGGCCACTGGTTGATTCACGAACCTATAACAATATATACATATATATCAAAGTATGTTCAAAATATATTTACAACACTTTTAATATATTTTGATGTTTTAAGTTTATTAAGTCAGCTGTCCTCGTTAGTAACCTACAACTAGTTGTCCACAGTTAGATGTACAGAAATAAATCGATAAATATTATCTTGAATCAATCCACGACCCAGTGTATACGTATCTCAGTATTGATCACAACTCAAACTATATATATTTTGGAATCAACCTCAACCCTGTATAGCTAACTCCAACATTCACATATAGAGTGTCTATGATTGTTCCGAAATATATATAGATGTGTCGACATGATAGGTTAAAACATTGTATACGTGTCTATGGTATCTCAAGATTACATAATATACAATACAAGTTGATTAAGTTATGGTTGGAATAGATTTGTTACCAATTTTCACGTAGCTAAAATGAGAAAAATTATCCAATCTTGTTTTACCCATAACTTCTTCATTTTAAATCCGTTTTGAGTGAATAAAATTGCTATGGTTTCATATTGAACTCTATTTTTTGAATCTAAACAGAAAAAGTATAGGTTTATAGTCAGAAAAATAATTTACAAGTCGTTTTTGTAAAGGTAGTCATTTCAGTCGAAAGAACGACGTCTAGATGACCATTTTAGAAAACATACTTCCACTTTGAGTTTAACCATAATTTTTGGATATAGTTTCATGTTCATAATAAAAATCATTTTCTCAGAATAACAACTTTTAAATCAAAGTTTATCATAGTTTTTAATTAACTAACCCAAAACAGCCCGCGGTGTTACTACGACGGCGTAAATCCGGTTTTACGGTGTTTTTCGTGTTTCCAGGTTTTAAATCATTAAGTTAGCATATCATATAGATATAGAACATGTGTTTAGTTGATTTTAAAAGTCAAGTTAGAAGGATTAACTTTTGTTTGCGAACAAGTTTAGAATTAACTAAACTATGTTCTAGTGATTACAAGTTTAAACCTTCGAATAAGATAGCTTTATATGTATGAATCGAATGATGTTATGAACATCATTACTACCTTAAGTTCCTTGGATAAACCTACTGGAAAAGAGAAAAATGGATCTAGCTTCAACGGATCCTTGGATGGCTCGAAGTTCTTGAAGCAGAATCATGACACGAAAACAAGTTCAAGAAGATCATCACTTGAAATAAGATTGTTATAGTTATAGAAATTGAACCAAAGTTTGAATATGATTATTACCTTGTATAGAATGATAACCTACTGTAAGAAACAAAGATTTCTTGAGGTTGGATGATCACCTTACAAGATTGGAAGTGAGCTAGCAAACTTGAAAGTATTCTTGATTTTATGTAACTAGAACTTGTAGAATTTATGAAGAACACTTAGAACTTGAAGATAGAACTTGAGAGAGATCAATTAGATGAAGAAAATTGAAGAATGAAAGTGTTTGTAGGTGTTTTTGGTCGTTGATGTATGGATTAGATATAAAGGATATGTAATTTTGTTTTCATGTAAATAAGTCATGAATGATTACTCATATTTTTGTAATTTTATGAGATATTTCATGCTAGTTACCAAATGATGGTTCCCACATGTGTTAGGTGACTCAAATGGGCTGCTAAGAGCTGATCATTGGAGTGTATATACCAATAGTACATACATCTAAAAGCTGTGTATTGTACGAGTACGAATACGGGTGCATACGAGTAGAATTGTTGATGAAACTGAACGAGGATGTAATTGTAAGCATTTTTGTTAAGTAGAAGTATTTTGATAAGTGTATTGAAGTCTTTCAAAAGTGTATAAATACATATTAAAACACTACATGTATATACATTTTAACTGAGTCGTTAAGTCATCGTTAGTCGTTACATGTAAGTGTTGTTTTGAAACCTTTAGGTTAACGATCTTGTTAAATGTTGTTAACCCAATGTTTTTAATATCAAATGAGATTTTAAATTATTATATTATCATGATATTATCATGTATGAATATCTCTTAATATGATATATATACATTAAATGTCTTTACAACGATAATCGTTACATATATGTCTCGTTTAAAAATCATTAAGTTAGTAGTCTTGTTTTTACATATGTAGTTCATTGTTAATATACTTAATGATATGTTTACTTATCATAGTATCATGTTAACTATATATATATCCATATATATGTCATCATATAGTTTTTACAAGTTTTAACGTTCGTGAATCACCGGTCAACTTGGGTGGTCAATTGTCTATATGAAACATATTTCAATTAATCAAGTCTTAACAAGTTTGATTGCTTAACATGTTGGAAGCATTTAATCATGTAAATATCAATCTCATTTAATATATATAAGCATGGAAAAGTTCGGGTCACTACACTCGTGTAGTTCGGATTCACGATGACGTGTGTAGTTCGGTCATCTCGTTGAGGTAGTAATATCGTGTGGTTTCGGATTACTAAGGCTCGTGTAGTTCGGCCAACCTCGATGTTGTGTTAATGAAGATAGTAGTCTCGTGTGGTTTCGGATTACTAAGGCTCGTGTAGTTCGGCCAATCTTCATTGTGGTTTCGGTTCTCGGTAAAGGGTTAAGGGGTTAACCTTATTCATTTATATATCGTTATATATGTACTTGTATTGTTGTGATGTAGCTAGCCCTTCGGGTGTAGCTCCTTGGCGTTGTTCATCTCGTCGTGGGTGAACTTATAATTGTGATGTTATTAGCTCATTGCTTAGTGTTCGTACGGTATGCTTAGCTCAGCTTGCTTTTATGCATGGATGCTCCAGTATGTGTTATTTGATTATTTGTGTGGCGTGTCCATTTTATGCATATATATGTATGTAGTATATTTTCACTCACTAAGCGTTAGCTTACCCTCTCGTTGTTTACATTTTTATAGATTGCTTGGAGACGGTGGCTCGGGTAAGCGTGCGGGCTAGTGGACTTGCATAGTTGCTTTAGAAGATCTTGCTTTTAGATTGATTAGGATTGGGTAGCGTATCCCCAATCACCATGCTCGGTCTTTATTTTGTGTTAAAAATCATGTGGTTGAAAACTTGTATTTTGTACAAAAGTCGTAAAACGGCCGATGTGGGCCCGGTCTCGTAAAACTCATTTTATTATTGGAACGTGTTAGTTTTAACGAGTATTAAATGTTGTGTAAACCGTTTCGTCTAAAAGTGTCGGGAAGTCGAAGATCATTAAACGAAAAATGGAAAATTCGGACAGAAGCTGCCAGGCCTTGTGCGCGCAGCGCACTAGGTGTGGTGCGCTCAGCGCACCCTACTGTTAAAAAAAAAATTATTCCGCATTTTTGGTTGGTTAACGGGTTGGGTTGTTACAGCTACCTAACTTCATTATGTTCTACAACAATTGAGAAACTCATGGGTCTACATTTATTCTTATTTTTTCTTCTCTATGTAGCTACATACATATGACGATTTGTAACGCTTTTTGTATTGGAATTGTCTCATAACAGCACCACCACCACTTCAAAAAAAAAACATAACACCAAAGGCGACAGCAGTAGAGCAGTAAACACGAGGAAGAAGAAGAAGAAGAAGAAGAAGAAGAAGACGACCCAACAACCAAAAAAATGCTATTTCCTCAAGCCGAAGGCAAAGAATTCAAGCAGAATGGGCCATTTTGCTAACTAAGTAGACATTTAGTATATGATCAGATATTTTACATATAACATCATTAGGTATTAAAATAAGATTCGACGTATACCTAAATGTAACCGCCGCAACGCGCGGTCCAGTATTTATCTAGTTAGGTAGAAAATAAACGGACAACCTCACATGTCTTGCACATGGTACTACTTAACAGGATAAAATAAACGGACGTTAGTTTCAAGGTCAACCATGTTATAGTTGTATAGTTCAAGGTCATTTAGATCAAAAAATAAGTTTAAGGTCACCTGTTACATATTGTACTTCACATATCCATCCCCTTTAAACAATACGGGGTAAAAATATAAACCTAATTTGAGCACCCAACTTTTCTGCATATAGTGATTGGGATTTAGGTCATAAAGTAGGAGACACTAAATAAAAGAAGATGATTAATTGGACGATTGAATCAAGTTAAACGCATGTACAAATACATAAGTAATAAAATAAACCTAACTAGTTTTCGAACCCTCGCTTCGCGCCGGGAGTTCGGTTTTCAATGTATTTTATTGCGTTTAGTTTGTAAAATTATTACGTGGCTAACGATGATGTCGTTGAAACGCAACTCGAGTCGAACTAAAAGGTATAACCCGTGAAAGATTTAGCTGTTATTTTAAATTAACAATATATGTGCATCTTCGCGTTTCGCTATGGAATTTTCGACTTTTAAAAATTTAACACAAAATCAACATGTATGAAAAGTACCCCAAATATTTAGCGTTTTTTAAAAAGCGTCTGTTTTACGTATAGCTAGTGACATTGTGTTCCTAAAATTATTTCGAGTTTAACGATGGTGTCGGAAAAATTTAACTCGTTGCGAACGAGAAGATATGACCCGTTGAATATTTGCGTGTAGTTTATTTAAGATTTTTTTATGAAAATAGTTATTTGACACTTTACCCCCTGTTTGGGGGGTCGATATGATTTTTTTTTAAAAAGTGTGGGGAGCTTTGTTGGTAGAATGAAATTTAGTTAAAATTTAAAAAAAAAGTGAAAAGTCAAAAATGCCCGTAGTTACTATTCATAACTTTTGTCTATTAGATAGTATGGTAATAATTTGGGCAACCAATTTTACATATATACTAGTACATATGTACATATACAAACGCACAATAATGAAGAAGATGGGCACCACGCATTACCCACAGCTCGACACGCATCATGCTTTGTAAAATCTTCAAATTGGGCCTAGTGGTAATTGACCATTTTGCCCTTGTTTATATTAATTTATTAATATTAGCAATTTTATAATTATATGCTTATAACTATTTGAATAGTCATTTAAGTGCGTGTTGGTTGAATGTTGGTTAATGAACTAAACGACAAAGTTAAGTATAATGATTAACCAAAGAATATGTTTTGATGATGACACATACATATACATAAGTGATGACCTACATCTTAACATAAAACACGCAAGATCACTAATCCATACTTTATCTTGCAAATGACCAAGTCAAACATAGCTTAAAGAATAGAATTAAAGATCAGTAAAATACACGGTCAAAGGTACGGTCGACCGCATAGCCAGGCGTTGAACCTCAAACTGAATTGCAACACAGTTTTGTAAAACCAAGTTGCACGGTCGCCACCACGGTCAACCGCAGTGCGACTGCAGTTTTCTCTGTTACCACTTTTGACCCAATTAAGTTTGACTAGTTCCCGACATCTATAATTCATGAAACCTTTCTCAACATGCTTAGAATAGATGCCTTCTCTATACTCAATTGAGTTTTGATCATAAAAACACTAATCGTGGTTAATTACGCCTAATGACATCTTAATGAAAATTAACCAAGATTAGGCATAACACATAAATGTTAAACAACAACTTGTGATCTTAAATATTATCTAGACATCCTTAGTATGATCATCAAGTACCAACACACTTAAGCCAATGTCACTAGAACAATAATTACTATTAAAGATGACTTAGTGATTAATTAAGGTTAAATGAAGAACAATGTTTTCGAATGTAACTAGTAAAGACTTGTAATCCTAAAATACACTTAGATATATTTAGGATGGTCACCAAGTCCCAACTAGAGATTGCTCTTCCCTTGTGTATGTGTTGGACATTAATGTGTGCTTACACATTAATGATGCAATATATTATATTGCAAGTAAGCTTACTAAAAGCTTAAATTATAAGTTATGCAAATATCTATATGATTGATCTTAGAGTAACTATCTTTTGCTATGTGTGAGTATTACTTGCTACTTGCTAATATGTTTAATACTCATAAATTTGTCAACTTAATTAATATGTTTGCTATGTGCTTACTAGTTAGAATACTAGGATTCAAGTAACTAGCCTACTCCAATAAATTAAGTGTAAAATGGTTCACAATGGAATTATAGTCAATTGCTTATTTGGTCTTGTCTAAGTAACAAGTTGTGATTGCTTACTCAAGTATGACTTAACTTTGATGTCTCTACACACTTAATGATTATCTTAGAAAGACATCATTCAATTAATCTCTATGTAATCTTAAGATGAACATGACTTGTGATTAATTGAAACTAGGAAGTTAATGACATATTGACTAGTCTTTAGAATTGAACCAAATGCATTAATGTGACTAACTAAGTCTTGACCAAACTGAGATTTCCTAAAATATCAATCAAGACACTTCTCTAAGAATGTTTGATTTACCACTATTGGAGTGTTATATCACTTTCACTCAATAAGACCAAATCTCACACACTTAATGCATATAGTACTTGTATAGGATGTTGGGTTTCTTTTGCAGGTGCTAGATGGAGTAAAGGTTCCAATATGTGGTGTTCAAATCTTAGTCAAACGTTCATACAACGGATACATATTTTGGACTAGAGCACGCACGGTCGAACCACGGTCGATCGTGCTGGCAACCGTGTGACAACGACTATTTTTTGAATCCTACTATAAAAGGCAAGCATTGAAGAGCATTTGAAGCTGACCCTCTTGCATATTTCAAAAGCTTATTTCCAGAGATCACAAGGGCTCTAATTACTACTCAAATGTGATCGAGCAAGAGAAGATTCTATGATCTTATAGATATAGAATTTGGTTGTTGTAAACTTACTAATCAAAATCATTAATCTTGTGAGTTTACCTAGTGTAATGTATGTCCTAGTATTGTCTTAGGATCATCATTACAAAGTGTATAAGTCTTGTAACTTCAATTAGCAGAAGCATAGGCTAGCTTAGTGATCTACTTCCTTAAAGGGACTTAGGAAGTTGATTAATCTTATTTGGAGATTAATACTTATCAAAGGTGAAGACAAGTTGATCTAGGCTGGAGTTGATCTTTCAAAGGGATAGAAAGATTAGGTTTGTTGTCTACCCAAGAAGTTGAAGACTTGTAAATCGGATCTCCACCGGGTTTGGAGAAAAGTGCTTAGTGAAGCAACAAATCCCGATTAGTGTAATCGGGGAGTGGATTAATGTGGATTAGTTAACATCCATCCGAACCACTATAAATCCTTGTGTCTATGTTCTTTACATTACTTCATTCATCATTGTGAACATATACACTACACACATCAAGTTTGAGTTGAATTGGTTGATCATAGTTAATCAAATTTGGCGATCAATCGAAAAAGTGTTAAAAACGTATTAAGTAACTATTCACCCTCCCTCTAGTTACTTACAATTGGTATCAGAGCGGTTGCTCAAATCATTGCTCTATAAACGTTTTTGAAAGTGTCAAAATTCGTTTTGTGCAAAAACTTTAGTCAACGATTCTCGGATCAACTCAAACTACGGGATACTTGGAAGAATTGGTGAAAGAAGCACCAATCTTTGATAAAGAATATATTGATGTGTGGAGATCAAGATTTGAGAATTATCTCAAATATAAGGATTACTACTTGTAGAAGATAATCAAAGTAGGAGACTTTGTTCCACAAGCTAGTTCAAGATTAGTGAAGTCAACATTTCAAAACAATGAAGTTTTGAAACAATTTGATGCAATTTCACTAATTCATGGAGTTTTTCCTAATGAAGAAAGAATAAAGATAATCTCATGTGAAAGTGCAAAAGAATGTTGGGATTCACTATGCTCTCAAGGAGAAGAAAACTCTAGGATTTAAAGGGTAAAGGGATAAGGAAGAATTTGGAGAAGCTTGGAGACTTTGATTTTCTAGAAAAAGGTTTGAATGGAGATGAAGTTGTTTGCCTCATGGGTTCATGGAATGATTTGGATCAAGATGGTCAAAGTGAAGACGAGGTTGAATCTCCCCTCAAAGAAGATGATGTCTCAAGCATGGATTGCAATGAGGTACATGTATTCTATCCTTCTAATTATGAAGAATTGTTAGATGATTACAAGACCATTAAATTTGTGTATGATAGTAGTCGTGACAAAGTAAAACTATTAGAAAAAGAATTACACAAAGTTATACAACTTAACAAAGTTTTACTTGATGAAAACAATAATTTAAAAAGAAAACTTGAAAGGATGACTACTTATGATTCATCAAGAGATAAATGTGAAATGAACGTGTCATGTAACGACCCGAATTTTTTGACTTACAGTTATATTTATTACTTTCACGAAATTGTGTATTTGTGCGTACTGAGCTATATTATATTCTGGGATATTTATTCATGTTAATTACTTTCGTTAATATCTTACAACGTGTTATTAAGTGCGTAATCACTTAACTTGATCCTCGAATGCTTTTACGACCGTTAGTGTCACTTGTCGTTTAAAACGAGCTATGTACTTTGTACACGTTAAACTTTTGTCATAATGGGAATATTATGACTACGTAAAACTAATTGTTATTTTCTAATGACAATTACTTAGCTTATTGGTTACTTTAATTACGCTTAGTGTTTTACTAATGTACACTAGTTAGTCTTAATGGACTTTTTACCTTAATGGACTTAGGCCCACCCTACTCTAGCTAATGGACTTTTAAGTTAGTCCAATTTTAATAGATTTATGACTCATTAAGATATAAAACAAAAACCCATTAAGATAAGCCAACATAAAAGCATACATTTGTACCATTCTTACACTTTGTTGCATGAGATCCCAACATGCAAGCACCACCTTTGTACCACCACCATGCAAAAGAAAAATGGTCCCCCCTTTTGTCCCCAAAACCGTCGGCCACCACTACCCCCACCACCACTATAAATTCAAGCTTGATTCCCCATTTCACACTTCATTTCATTTCTCACTTCACACACACTTACTGTCTAATTCTCTCTATAGTCTTTCTCACACTAAAAGCTTAAGAAATTGTAAGTTCTTGAATTTCTTCTTCTTCTCTTTTTCTTCTTAAATCACGAGATCATCATCATCAGCAAAGGATCAAGCTTTTTAGCTTTTTTGATCTTGTTACATCCTGTAGATTCAAACTTTGATTTGGAATCTTCAAGAACATGAAATATTCAAGCTTTTTAGCTTTGAAGACCAATTTATACGACATGGATACTACGGGGGTCACACGGATGCGTACAAGCCACATGGCAAGGACCTATACTTTTACGATGTAAACTCTCTCTATCCATTTATCATGAAGGAATTCCCAATGCCACATGGTGCGCCTGTCTGGTATGTAAATCTTTAAGAGAAGGACTTAGATAACAAGTTAGGGTTTATTGAGGCATATGTGGAATGTCCGAAAACTATCAAGAATCCATTTCTACCCTATCGAGACAAGAACGGGCTTCTCCTTTTTCCAACAGGAAAGTTTGTGGGTGTATACTTTAGCGAAGAATTGAAGTTTGCTAGAGAGATTGGCTACACTGTGATTCCACTCTCGGGCTACCTCTTTGAGAAGAAGGAAAGCCCTTTCAGTAACTTTGTAAGCAATCTCTTTGAAAGCAGGTTAGAAGCTAAGAAGTCTGGGAATGATGCGTTGTCTTATGTGTACAAAATCCTTATGAATTTGCTCTATGGTAGATTTTATCTTCATTACTTTGTTGGATCTAAGTTTTATAGCTTAAGATCACTTTATTTTGTTAAAAGATCAAAACTTGTGTTTATGATCTTCACGAAACTTGAAGATCTAACTTTTTGCTTTAAAGATCTTCAAGAACATTAAAGATCCAAACTTTCTTGCTTAGGGTTTCATTATTTTGTTTAGATCTAAGTTTTTTTAGCTTATAATCTCATTACTTTTACTAGATCTTAGCTTTCTAGCCTATGGTCTCGTTAATCTTGTAAAAATCCAAGCTTTCTAGCTTATGGTTTCTTAACACTTGAGATCTAAGTTATTATTGTAGTGACCCGAACTTTTCCATGATTATATATTAAATGAAAACTATATTTGCATGATTAAATGTTTCCAACATGTTAAGCAGTCAAACTTGTTAAGACTTGATTATTTGAAATGAGTTTCATGTAGACAATTGACCACCCAAGTTGACCGGCGATTTACGAACGTTAAAACTTGTAAAAATTCTATGATATATATATATATATATATATATATATATATATATATATATATATATATATATATATATATATATATATATATATATATATATATATATATATATATATATATGGATATATATATATAGTTAACATTATATTATGATAAGAAAGTGTCTCACTAGGTATATTAACAATGAGTTATATACATAAAATGAGACTATTGAATTAAGAAAACACGAAACGATAAATATAATGATTATCGTTATAACAACGTCTTACTAAATACATATGTATCATATTAAGATATTAATACACCATGTTAATATGTTAACATAACAATTTAACATCTCATTTAAGTGTAGTAACAATGTATCAATTACATTTAACAAGATCGTTAACTTAAAGGTTCCGAAACAACACTTACATATAACGACTAACGATGACTTAACGACTCAGTTAAATGTATATACATATAGTGTATTAAGATGTATTAATACACTTTTGGAAGACTTCATGACATATATCAAAGTACTTCTACTTAACAAAAATGCTTACAATTACATCCTCATTCATTTTCATCAACAATTCTACTCGTATGCACCCGTATTCGTACTCGTACAATACACAGCTTCTAAGATGTATATACTATTGGTATATACACTCAATCATCAGATCCTTAGCATCCCATGTGAGTCATTTAACATGTGGGAACCATCATTTGGCAACTAGCATGAAATATCTCACAAAATTACAAAAAATATTATAAATCATTCATGAATTATTTACATGAAAACAAACTTACACATCCTTAATATCTAATCCATATACCAACGACCAAAAACACCTACAAACACTTTCATTCTTCAATTTTCTTCATCTAATTGATCTCTCTCAAGTTCTATCTTCAAGTTCTAAGTGTTCTTCATAAATTCTATAAGTTCTAGTTTCATAAAATCAAGAATACTATCAAGTTTGCAAGATTACTTCCAAGCTTTCTAATCCAATCCAAGTAATCATCTAAGCTCAAGAAATCTTTCTTATTTACAGTAATATATCTTTCTAATACAAGGTAATACTCATATTCAAACTTTGATTCAATTTCTATAACTATAACTATCTTATTTCGAGTGGAAATCTTACTTGAACTTGTTTTCGTGTCATGATTCTACTTCAAGAACTTTCAAGCCATCCAAGAATCCTTTGAAACTAGATTAATTTTTGGTACTTCCAGTAGGTTTACCTACTAAACTTGAGGTAGTAATAATGTTCATAACATCATTCGATTATATATATATATATATAACTATCTTATTCGAAGATTTAAACTTGTAATCACTAGAACATAGTTTAGTTAATTCTAAACTTGTTCGCAAATAAAGCTAATACTTCTAACTTGACTTTTAAAATCAACTAAATACATATTCTATATCTATATGATATGCTAACTTAATGATTTAAAACCTGAAAATACGAAAAACACCGTAAAACCGGACATACGCCGTTGTAGTAACACCGCGGGCTGTTTTGGGTTTGATAATTAAAAACTATGATAAACTTTGATTTAAAAGTTATTTTTCTGGGAAAATGATTTTTCTTATGAATATGAAAGTATATCCAAAAATCATGGTTAAACTCAAAGTGGAAGTATGTTTTTCAAAATGGTCATCAAGATGTCGTTCTTTCGATAGAAATGACTACCTCTTTAAAAAATGACTTGTAACCTGTATTTCTGAATATAAACATATATTTTTTCTGTTTAGATTCATAAACTTAAGTTCAATATGAAACCATAGCAACTTGAATCACTCAAAACGGATTTGAAACGAAGAAATGACGGGTAAAATAAAATTGGATAAATTTGCTAGTTTTAGCTACGAAAATTTTGTAACAAATCTAGACTAAACATATCCTAACTAATTTATATTGTATTATACATATTATGAAATCTTGGGATACCATAGACACGTATACAATGTTTTGACATATCATATCGACCCATCTATATATATATATATATTTCGGAACAACCATAGACACTCTATATGCAGTAATGTTTGAGTTAGCTATACAGGGTTGAGGTTGATTCCAAAATAATATATATACTTTGAGTTGTGATCGAGTCTGAGACTTGTAGACACTGGGTCGTGGATTGATTTGAGATAATATATATTGCTTTATTTCTTTACATCTAACTGTGGACAACTAGTTGTAGGTTACTAACGAGGACTGCTGACTTAACAAACTCAAATCATTAAAACGTAATAAAAATGTTGTAAATATATTTTGAACATACTTTGATATATATGTACATATTTGTTATAGGTTCGTGAATCGACCAATGGTCAAGTCTTACTTCCCGACGAAGTAAAAATCTGTGAAAGTGAGTTATAGTCCCACTTTTAAAATATGATATTTTTGGGATGAGAATACATGTAGTTTTATAAATGTTTTACGAAATAGACACAAGTAATCGAAACTACATTCTATGGTTGAATTATTAAACCGAATATGCCCCCTTTAGCTTGGTAGCCTAAGAATTAGGGAACTGGCCCCTAATTGACGCGAATCCTAAAGGTAGATCTACGGGAACTAACAACCCCCATTCTGGAATTTGGAATGCTTTAGTACTTCGAGTTTATCATGTCCGATGGGTGTCCCGGAATGATGGGTATGTTCTATATGCATCTTGTTAATGTCGGTTACCAGGTGTTCACCATATGAATGATTTTTATCTCTATGCAGTTTGCGAAATGCCTGATATGAGATGTGTTATAAAAATGAAATCTTGTGGTCTATTATTATGATTTGATAATATATAGGTTAAACCTATAACTCACCAACATTTTTGTTGACGTTTTAAGCATGTTTATTCTCAGGTGATTATTTAGAGCTTCCGCTGTTGCATACTAAAATAAGGACAGGATTTGGAGTCCAAGTTTGTATGATATTGTGTAAAAACTGCATTCAAGAAACTTATTTCGATGTAATATATTTTTATTGTAAACCATTATGTAATGGTCATGTATAAACGGTATATTTTAGATTATTATTATTTGATAATCTACGTAATGTTTTTTTAAACCTTTATCGATAAAATAGAAGTTATGGTTTTTTTTTAAAAATGAATGCAGTCTTTGAAAAACGTCTCATATAGAGGACAAAACCTCGCGACGAAATCAATTAATATGGAACGTTTATAATCTATATGAACGGGACATTTCAGTTGGTATCCGAGCGTTGGTCTTAGAGAACCAGAAATTGCATTAGTGTGTGTCTAACCGAGTTTGTTAGGATGCATTAGTGAGTCTGGACTTCGACCATGTTTTCTTTAAAAACGATTGCTTAACACTTTTTGTTGGAAACTATATATTATTAACCTGTAAATATTATGTGATATATTAATCTCTTAACGTGTTTGATATTGTATGATAGATGTCTACCTCTAGTACAAATCCCATCGACTCACCTAATAATAATAAAGAATCGAATATATTTTGGGAAGATTCACAAATTCCCGAAGAGGAATCGGAAGAAGAGGAACCGGAAGAGGAGGAACCGGAAGAAGAGGAACCGGAAGAAGAGGTTCCGGAGGAGGAAATATTAGGAACCACAGAAAAACAGATAAATAAAAGAAAATCCTCAACCAATGGACCAAAGTTAATAATGGTCAATGGTGTTTCCGCCGAGGAAGCAAAATATTGGGAAGATTACCAATTTTCCGATGAATCGGATCCCGATGAGGATTCCGATGATGTTATAGAAATTACCTCGACCCAATTTGAAAAAGCAAAAGAAAATAATAAGGGAAAGGGCATCAAAATAAAGAAACCTAATTCCAACCCCGATGAACTTTATATGTATCGTCAACACCCGTATTTCTTAAGTTGTAACAATAACCCAGGAACCTCTAAGCCACCAGGTTTTTCTAAACCATTTGTGACAACGGCTCGTATTAGAGAAACATCATATATCCCTAGAAAATTAGCAAAACGAAATAGGTCCGAAGAAGAAGAAACTAGTGAGTCGGAATAAAGAGTTGTAACCATGAGGTGTAAAATATGTAAAATAAGTGTGCTTGTATTTTTCTTATTGTATGTGAAAATTGCTTGTATTATTTGATAATTATCTTTTACGAATCTAACTCTCATCTATTTTTACAGTATAGAAATAAAAAAATGGATGTTAAGGATAGACAACCAAAAATTTTAGAAGACCTATCCGGGGACATGATTGATGAAATCTTGTCTAAAGTCGGTCAGAATTCGTCGGCACAATTATTTACGGCAAAATTAGTTTGTAGAACATTTGAAGAACGTTCCAGGCATGCCTTAGTTTATAAAAGACTTTCATTTGAAAGATGGGGTATATCACATTGGGGACACCGTAAGTTACGCCGTGTTTTCTTTAAAGCTTTAAATGTGGGGAACCCAAATGCAATTTTACGCTACGGGTTAAGAACCTATTTTGACTCAACATATCCCAACATAGGACTTCGTGAGTTAGAAAGAGCTTTTAACATGCAACATAAAGAAGCATGTTATGCTTACGGGTTAGTGATGTTCGCTTCTCACCAAAGAGAGAAAAAGAACATCGGATTACAACTTTTAAATGAAACCTTCCCGCAAGTGACGGATTCAGTAGTTGGGGTGAGAAACAAGGTTTTTAGATTATTACGGGGCTGTTGGGCATTACGAAACCCTCGTACCTTTGACGACGTTACAACATGCTGTCTTGTCAACGGCTACAACTGTTATGTTCCACAAGACCAAGGATGGGAAGTAGTCTTAGTAAAACCAGAATGCATGACTTGTTTCTGGACTTATGAATTACGTGTTTTTATTGCCTTTGCTGAACAACTTGCGTATTAACTAGGAATGTTGTCACAACTATTTTGTATCAAAGTGATTGTGTGATATATTTCATGCTTTATGTATAATAGCGGTATTGTAAGTTTGTAAATTTTTGTATAAATGTTTGAACGTGAAATATTATTATAATCAGTTTTTCATATAGAATTGTAGTAGTTGAATGGTATATTAGCTACTAAGTATGAACTTAACGGGTAGGTACTACCCGAATTAAAACTATAAAATGCTAATATGAAGAAAAAGCTTTTATAAATGAGTTCATATTATGCTACGAAATACTATTGACTACTCTTAATATTCTATATGATTAACTTAATTCTTTTGGGCTATTTTTGAAGGAAATGGCACCGACGACTCGTCAGAATTTGAACATGAGTGAGGAAGACTTCTGTGTTTTCCTTGCAGCAAACATAGCCGCAGTACAGGCTGCAATGCAAAACAACAACAATAACTTGGAATCTAGTAATGCAAATAACGCCACAAGAAATCGTGTAGGATGCTCCTACAAAGAATTCATTGCCTGTAAACCTATGGAATTCGATGGAACCGAGGGTCCAATCGGATTGAAACCGTGGACCGAAAAGGTTGAATCGGTGTTTGCCATAAGTAAGTGTACTGAAGAAGACAAAGTAAAGTACGTTACACATACCTTCACAGGTACTGCGTTAACATGGTGGAATACCTATCTAGAACAATGTAGCGACCCGATAAAATCGTCATTGACGGCACCGTCTACTTAGGTCCCGTCACGTGGTCATAAGTCTTTAAAACAACGTTTGACCAAAATATGTCGCATTCATTTCAATTATAAAGATGTTTTAAGGTTTACAAAGTAGCGACGACCAAACATGTTACAATGTTATAAGTACAATTGAAACCTATGCGACACAAATTAAGTTAAGTTAAAAGACGCTCCACGTATGCATGTATACTCGACATCCAAGCAAGTATCAAAAGTAATGAGCGGAAGCATGTATCACAAAACGTTCAAAGACCTGAGAAAAACATAGAAATCTGTCAACGAAAACGTTGGTGAAATCATAGGTTTAAGTAAGTAAGTACAAATGAACCACAAGATTTATATCATTGAAATAATAGTAAACCATTCTAAAATTGTTATCACGAGCACCCAATTATCAAGGCTTAAATTTCCATCCATAGAACCCCATCACAATAGTGTTAGAACATACACTGTTTTTCGAAAATATATTTCATCCGAATAACAGTAGAGAACCATCCGAATGAGGGTTTGTCAAACCCATATGGCCATATAACATAAGTTCTCGCTTACACCCGACAAGTGTAACTAATGATAATCGAATTGAGAATTTTTGTTCAAACTCGTATGTAGAATGTTTGTTTTCCTGTACTTGTGTTCACTTAGTAAAAAGAAACGTTTATGTTTTCTCATCCCAAATGTAAGTTCAAAAATGTAAAAGTGGTACTATGATCTCACCTTGAGTGCAAGTGTATAAAAGTACTTCAGAAGTAAACGTGTGCAAGGACGAATGCTAGTCTTGACCTAAACAAGTAGGTCGTATCAATAACGGTAAACACGATTGGTTAAAGTGTTCAATTAGTCCTATGGCTCGTTTCGACTCGATTATTATAGCATGCGAATCAAATTGTCAAGTTTCATGCAAGGTAAAAGTATAAAGACATGTTAAAATGGTTGCATCAGTATTTGGTTAAGTTTGGACAAAAGTCAACTTTAGTCAAGTCAAAGTCAACGAAAAAGTCAACACGTTCGGGTCGGGTCCCGAACTATTTTTCTGAGGTTTTTAATCATATATAAGCATGTTAGAACAAGTTACATGTGAATCGGAGGTGCGTAGCATAGCAAACATTTTTTGTAAAAGTGTAAGCTTGATCAGAACCCAAACACGGCAAATGTCGCGTCGCGACCAAAGAGTGTCGCGCCGCGGCAATCAACGTGAACTGATGCCTGGTCTGCTTCAATTGTCCAAGTCCCAAACCAAATTTCATTTAAACACAAAACACAAACCGTAAACTCTTAAGACATGTATCTTATATCGTTGGAAAGGTAATTTGACAAGGAACACAACTAAACACGTTTCATCAATCAAAAACACCATTTGCAATAATCGAATTTCCAAATTAAATGATCAATTAATGCTCATAATTAATGCTTCAATTTCATAAATGCACAATTATGATTCTGGAATTAAATGCACACATATGATACGCCGTTTCGTAGATAATTACGCATACAATGCAACTAAACATTTACAAACAACATTGTATAGCATTCGGTGCATGAAAAATCCATTTTACTTCTATCAAACCCTACTCAAAGTCACAATTTTTGCAATTAAGTTTATGGAGTCTTTCCAAGTCAACCTACACATCAAATTGGAGCTAGTGATGCTAGTAACACATTTAATACATGCACTATTAACATCTAACAACATTTAAACAACTAAATCTCAAGATCAAACACACCAAAATTCAAGTTCATGATAGTTGCTTAAAATAACAAGATCGAGCATACAAATCACATAATCATGCTAGATTTGAGCCATAGACACTAATTAATACTTTTTATAAGTCAAAAACATCAAGAACACAAAATCTAGTGTTTTTAGAAAGTTACCCAAATGAGAAGTAATCGGTATGGATTCGAAGAGGAAGATGCAAGGATTCCAAATATGTAATTTGTTTTGATGTTTGATTGTTAGATTGAAAATGGATGGTGAATCTTTGAATTGGTGTTTGAGAGAATATGTTGAAAGTATTAAAGAAAATGGAAATGAAATGGATAATGAAAGGAGGTGGGTGTTGACTAGTCCATCTAGTCACATCTTTGATCAATTGGCAAAACTAGTCCTTCGAGTTCGGTTGCGGGTGCGTGAATTACCTAAACAAGATAATTTAGAAACGCGTATTAACGGAAGGTGTTATAATTATATAACAGACTTTAGAATAATTAAACGGAAAGTAAACGGAAAAAGGCGGGATGTTACATTACCTACTCCTTAAAAGAAATTTCGTCCCGAAATTTAAGTAGGCGTAGTAGTCGTTGTTTCTTCCTCGGGATCTTGCATTTTCGAGTCCATGAATAAATGAGGGTATTTCCTTTGCATTTGATCTTGCCTTTCTCATGTAGTGACCCGAACTTTTCCATGTTTATATATATTAATTGAGATTGATATTTATATGATTAAATGTTTCCAACATGTTAAGCAATCAAACTTGTTAAGACTTGATTAATTGAAATATGTTTCATATAGACAATTGACCACCCAAGTTGACCGACGATTCACGAACGTTAAAACGTGTAAAAACGACATGACGATATATATATGGATATACATATGGTTAACATGAGATTATGATAATTAAGTATCTCCATAAGTATATTAACAATGAGTTATATACATATAAACAAGACTACTAACTTAAGGATTTCGAAACGAGACATATATGTAACGATTATCGTTGTAACGAAATTTAAATGTATATATATCATATTAAGATATATTAATATATCATAATATCATGATAATATAATAATTTAACATCTCATTAGATATAATAAACAATGGGTTAACAACATTAATTGAGATCGTTAACTTAAAGGTTTCAAAACAACACTTACATGTAACGACTAACGATGACTTAACGACTCAGTTAAAATGTATATACATGTAGTGTATTTAGATGTATTAAAATACTTTTGGAAGACTTCAAGACATATATCAAAACACTCATACTTAACGAAAATGGTTACAGTTACTTTTCCATTCTTTTCTTTCATCAAGAATTCTAGTCGTATTCTTACCCGTATTATACACAGCTTCAAAACGTACTTACTATGAGTATATACCAATATGAACTAGCATGGGATTCCACTCTTGATTATTTCATGTATGACTAATCAATTTTAACTTCTACCATGAGCTAGTCAACTAACTAGAACTCCTTTTAACCCCACTCACCACTCACCAATTACCACTCATCATTCACTCCATTTCACTTCCAATTCTCTTTCTAATTCTCTCTCAACACACACACACACACTATTATGAACGTATTTTTCCAGTAGTTAATCATCATCTTCATCAAAAATCACTTCAAGAATCAAGCAATAATCATCATAGGAAGAACACTTCAAGAACACTTCAAAAATCCCTTCAAGTTTACTAATTTACTTCCAAGCTTTCTATTCCATTCCAAGTAATCATCTAAGATCAAGAAACCTTTGTTATATACAGTAGGTTATCTTTCTTATTCAAGGTAATATTCATATTCAAACTTTGATTCAATTTCTATAACTATAAACTATCTTAATTCGAGTAAAAATCTTACTTGAACTTGTTTTTGTGTCATGATCCTACTTCAAGAACTTTCAAGCCATCCAAGATCCTTT
Organism: Rutidosis leptorrhynchoides; assembly: GCF_046630445.1. Taxonomy (NCBI): domain Eukaryota; kingdom Viridiplantae; phylum Streptophyta; class Magnoliopsida; order Asterales; family Asteraceae; genus Rutidosis; species Rutidosis leptorrhynchoides. The sequence goes on from NC_092338.1 coordinate 415,937,966, forward strand.
GAAGCTAGATCATTTCTTGTCACTTCCATTAGGTTTACCTACTAAACTTGAGGTAGTAATGATGTTCATAACATCATTCGATTCATATATATAAAACTATCTTATTCGAAGGTTTAAACTCGTAATCACTAGAACATAGTTTAGTTAATTCTAAACTTGTTCGCAAACAAAAGTTAATACTTCTAACTTGACTTTTAAAATTAACTACACACATGTTCTATATCTATATGATATGCTAACTTAATGATTTAAAACCTGGAAACACGAAAAACACCGTAAAACCGGATTTACGCCGTCGTAGTAACACCGCGGGCTGTTTTGGGTTAGTTAATTAAAAACTATGATAAGATTTGATTTAAAAGTTGTTATTCTGAGAAAATGATTTTTATTATGAACATGAAACTATATCCAAAAATTATGGTTAAACTCAAAGTGGAAGTATGTTTTCTAGAATGGTCATCTAGACGTCGTTCTTTCGACTGAAATGACTACCTTTACAAAAACGACTTGTAACTTATTTTTCCGACTATAAACCTATACTTTTTATGTTTAGATTCATAAAATAGAGTTCAATATGAAACCATAGCAATTTGATTCACTCAAAACGGATTTAAAATGAAGAAGTTATGGGTAAAACAAGATTGGATACTTTTTCTCATTTTAGCTACGTCAAAATTGGTAACAAATCTATTCTAACCATAACTTAATCAACTTGTATTGTATATTATGTAATCTTGAGATACCATAGACACGTATATAATGTTTCGACCTATCATGTCGACACATCTATATATATTTCGGAACAACCATACACACTCTATATGTGAATGTTGGAGTTAGCTATACAGGGTTGAGGTTGATTCCAAAATATATATAGTTTGAGTTGTGATCAATACTGAGATACGTATACACTGGGTCGTGGATTGATTTAAGATAATATTTATCGATTTATTTCTGTACATCTAACTGTGGACAACTAGTTGTAGGTTACTAACGAGGACAGCTGACTTAATAAACTTAAAACATCAAAATATATTAAAAGTGTTGTAAATATATTTTGAACATACTTTAATATATATGTATATATTGTTATAGGTTCGTGAATCAACAGTGGCCAAGTCTTACTTCTCGACGAAGTAAAAATATGTGAAAGTGAGTTATAGTCCCACTTTTAAAATCTAATATTTTTGGGATGAGAATACATGCAGGTTTTATAAATGATTTACAAAATAGACACAAGTACGTGAAACTACATTCTATGGTTGAATTATCAAAATCGAATATGCCCCTTTTTATTAAGTCTGGTAATCTAAGAATTAGGGAACAGACACCCTAATTGACGCGAATCCTAAAGATAGATCTATTGGGCCTAACAAACCCCATCCAAAGTACCGGATGCTTTAGTACTTCGAAATTTATATCATATCCGAAGGGTGTCCCGGAATGATGGGGATATTCTTATATATATGCATCTTGTTAATGTCGGTTACCAGGTGTTCACCATATGAATGATTTTTATCTCTATGTATGGGATGTGTATTGAAATATGAAATCTTGTGGTCTATTGTTACGATTTGATACATATAGGTTAAACCTATAACGCACCAACATTTTTGTTGACGTTTAAAGCATGTTTATTCTCAGGTGAATACTAAGAGCTTCCGCTGTTGCATACTAAAATAAGGACAAGATTTGGAGTACATGTTTGTATGATATTGTGTAAAAACTGCATTCAAGAAACTGATTTCGATGTAACATATTTGTATTGTAAACCATTATGTAATGGTTGTGTGTAAACATGATATTTTAGATTATCATTATTTGATAATCTACGGGTAAAGCTTTTTAAACCTTTATTTATGAAATAAAGGTTATGGTTTGTTTTAAAAATGAATGCAGTCTTTGAAAAACGTCTCATATAGAGGTCAAAACCTCGCAACGAAATCAATTAATATGGAACGTTTTTAATCAATAAGAACGGGACATTTCAGTTGGTATCCGAGCGTTGGTCTTAGAGAACCAGAAAATTTGCATTAGTGTGTCTTATCGAGTTTGTTAGGATGCATTAGTGAGTCTGGACTTCGACCGTGTTTTTTTTAAAAATGATTGCTTAACATTTTTGTTGGAAACTATATATTTTTAACATATGAATATTATGTGATATATTAATCTCTTAACGTGTTTGATATTATGTGATAGATGTCTACCTCTAGAACAAGTCCCATTGACTCACCTAATAATAATGAAGAGTCAAATGTAAATTGGAATGATTCGTGGACTGATTCACAAGTTCCCGAAGAGGAACCGGAAGAAGAGTCAGAACCGGAAGAAGAGTCGGAACCGGAAGAAGAATCGAAACCGGAAGAAGAAATAGAACCGGTGGGGGAAATAATAAAACGGTTAAGTAATAGAGAATTCTCAACCAACCGACCAAGGTTAATTATGGTCAATGGTGTTTCCGCCAAGGAAGCAAAATATTGGGAGGATTACCAATTCTCCGATGAATCGGATTCCGACGAGAATTCCGATGATGTTATAGAAATTACCCCAACTGAATTTAAAAAGGCAAAAGAAAATAATAAGGGAAAGGGCATAAAAATAGAGAAATCTAATTCCAACCCCGATGAACTTTATATGTATCGTCAACCCCCGAAGTCCTTAAGTTGTAACAATGACCCGGGAACCTCTAAACCACCAGGTTTTTCTAAACCAATGTGGACAACGACGGCTCGTATTTGGGGAACATCATATATCCCTAGAAACTTGGCAAAACGAACCAAAACCGAACAAGAAGAAACGAGCGAGTCGGAATAAGATAGTTGTATTCGTGTGGTGTAATATATGTAATATAGTGTGCTTATGCTTTATGATATATGTAAAAGTTACTTGTATTAATAAGTATTTTTTTTATGAATCTAACTCTTGTCTATTTTACAGTATAAAAACACAAAATGGATAGACAACCCAATATTTTAAGAGACCTACCCGGAGACATGATTGATGAAATCTTGTCTAGAGTCGGTCAGAATTCCTCGGCACAACTATTTAAGGCGAGATCAGTTTGTAAGACATTTGAAGAACGTTCCAAGAATGCCTTGGTTTGTAAAAGGCTTTCGTTCGAAAGATGGGGGATATCACATTGGGAAATCCATAAGTTACGATGTGTTTACTTTGACGCATATATTGCGGGGAACCCAAATGCTATTTTACGTAACGGGTTAAGAAATTATTTTGACTCAGTATATCCGAATATAGGACTTCGTGATTTAGAAAAAGCGGCTAACATGCAACATAAAGAAGCATGTTATGCTTACGGGTTAATAATGTTCGCTTCTCACCAAAGTGAGAACAAGAACATCGGGCTACAACTATTAAACAAAACGTTCCCACAAGTGACGGAGTCGGTAATTGGGGTAAGAAATGAGGTTTTTAGGTTATTACAAGACTGTTGGTCATTACGTAACCCTCATCCCTTTGACGACGTTACAACACGCTGTCTTATCAACGGCCATAACGGTTATGTTCCACAAGACCAAGGATGGGAAGTAGTCCTAGTAAAACCAGAATGCATGACTTGTTTCTGGACGTATGAATTACGTGTCTTTATTGCCTTTGCTGAACGACTTGTGTACTAGCTAGAATTATCTTCACAACTATCTTGTATCAAAGTTATTGTGTGCTATATTTCATGCTTTATGTAAAATAAGCGGTATTGTAAGTTTGTAAAATATTGTATAAAAGTTTGAACGCGAAATATTATTACAATCAGTTTTTCATATAGAATTGTAGTAGTTGAATTGTATATTAGCTACTAAGTATGAACTTAACGGGTAGGTACTACCCGAATTTAAACTTATAAAACGCTAATATGAAGAAAAAGCTTTTATAAATGAGTTCATATTATGCTACGAAATACTATTAACTACTCTTAATATTCTGTATGATTAACTTGTTCCATTTGACTATTTTGAAGGAAATGGCACCGACTACTCGACACACCTTGAATATGAATGAAGAGGAATTCCGTACTTTTCTAGCTTCAAACATAGCTGCAGTACAGGCTGCGCTACATACCAACAATAACCTTGGATCTGGCAGTACAGGAAATCGTGTAGGATGCACCTACAAAGAATTCACTGCCTGCAAACCTTTGGAATTTGATGGAACCGAAGGACCGATCGGATTGAAACGGTGGACCGAGAAGGTCGAATCGGTGTTTGCCATAAGTAAGTGTACTGAAGAGGACAAAGTGAAGTACGCTACGCATACCTTCACAGGTTCTGCGTTAACATGGTGGAATACCTATCTAGAGCAAGTGGGACAAGATGATGCGTACGCACTACCGTGGTCAGCATTCAAGCACTTGATGAACGAGAAGTACCGTCCCAGAACCGAGGTCAATAAGCTCAAGACAGAACTTAGAGGGTTACGAACCCAAGGATTTGATATTACCACGTACGAAAGACGATTCACAAAATTGTGCCTATTGTGTCCGGGAGCATTCGAAGATGAGGAAGAGAAGATCGACGCGTTTGTGAAAGGATTACCGGAAAGAATCCAAGAAGATATAAGTTCACACGAGCCCGCCTCCATACAACAGGCATGTAGAATGGCTCACAAACTAGTGAACCAGATTGAAGAAAGAATTAAAGAACAGACTGCTGAAGAGGCCAATGTGAAGCAAGTCAAAAGAAAGTGGGAGGAAAACGGTGATAAGAATCACCAATACAACAACAACAGCAATTACAACAATAATCGCAACAATTATCCCAACAATCGCAACATCAATCGCAACTACATCAAATGGCCTAACAACAACAACAATAACAACAACAACAACAACAACAACAACAGCAACTACAACAATCATCCCAACAACAATAATAACCGCAACAACAACAACAATCAGAAGCAGCTATGCCAAAGGTGTGAAAAGTATCACTCAGGGTTCTGCACCAAATTTTACAACAAGTGTAAAAGAAATGGTCATAGCGCGGCGAAGTGTGAGGTCTACGGACCAGGGGTTAATAGAACGAAAGGAACAAATGGTGTCGGAACGAGTAATGGCGGAGCATGTAGTGTCGGAGCAAGTTATGCCAATGTAGTTTGTTATAAATGTGGAAAACCGGGCCACATTATTAGAAATTGCCCGAACCAGGAGAACACGAATGGACAAGGCCGCGAAAGAGTTTTCAATATTAATGCGGCAGAGGCACAGGAAGACCCGGAGCTTGTTACGGGTACGTTTCTTATTGACAATAAATCTGCTTACGTTTTATTTGATTCGGGTGCGGATAGAAGCTATATGAGTAGAGATTTCTGTGCTAAATTAAGTTGTCCATTGACGCCTTTGGATAGTAAATTTTTACTCGAATTAGCAAATGGTAAATTAATTTCAGCAGATAATATATGTCGGAATCGAGAAATTAAACTGGTTAGCGAAACATTTAAGATTGATTTGATACCAGTAGAGTTAGGGAGTTTTGATGTGATAATCGGTATGGACTGGTTGAAAGAAGTGAAAGCAGAGATCGTTTGTTACAAAAATGCAATTCGCATTATACGAGAAAAAGGAAAACCCTTAATGATGTACGGAGAAAAGGGCAACACGAAGCTACATATTATTAGTAATTTGAAGGCACAAAAACTAATAAGAAAAGGTTGCTATGCTGTTCTAGCACACGTCGAGAAAGTACAAACTGAAGAAAAGAGCATCAATGATGTTCCTATTGCAAAAGAATTTCCCGATGTATTTCTGAAAGAATTACCGGGATTACCCTCACAACGATCCGTTGAATTTCAAATAGATCTTGTACCAGGAGCTGCACCAATAGCTCGTGCTCCTTACAGACTCGCACCCAGCGAGATGAAAGAACTACAAAGCCAATTACAAGAACTTTTAGAGCGTGGTTTCATTCGACCAAGCACATCACCGTGGGGAGCTCCTGTTTTGTTTGTCAAGAAGAAAGATGGTACATTCAGGTTGTGTATCGACTACCGAGAGTTGAACAAACTTACCATCAAGAACCGCTACCCACTACCGAGAATCAACGACTTATTTGATCAACTACAAGGCTCGTCTGTTTATTCAAAGATTGGCTTACGTTCCGGGTATCATCAAATGCGGGTGAAAGAAGATGATATTCCAAAGACTGCTTTCAGAACACGTTACGGTCATTACGAGTTTATGGTCATGCCGTTTGGTTTAACTAATGCACCAGCTGTGTTCATAGACCTTATGAACCGAGTGTGTGGACCATACCTTGACAAGTTTGTCATTGTTTTCATTGATGACATACTTATTTACTCAAAGAATGACCAAGAACACGGTGAACATTTGAGAAAGGTGTTAGAAGTATTGAGGAAGGAAGAATTGTACGCTAAGTTTTCAAAGTGTGCATTTTGGTTGGAAGAAGTTCAATTCCTCGGTCACATAGTGAACAAAGAAGGTATTAAGGTGGATCCGGCAAAGATAGAAACTGTTGAAAAGTGGGAAACCCCGAAAACTCCGAAACACATACGCCAGTTTTTAGGACTAGCTGGTTACTACAGAAGGTTCATCCAAGACTTTTCCAGAATAGCAAAACCCTTGACTGCATTAACGCATAAAGGGAAGAAATTTGAATGGAATGATGAACAAGAGAAAGCGTTTCAGTTATTGAAGAAAAAGCTAACTACGGCACCTATATTGTCATTGCCTGAAGGGAATGATGATTTTGTGATTTATTGTGACGCATCAAAGCAAGGTCTCGGTTGTGTATTAATGCAACGAACGAAGGTGATTGCTTATGCATCTAGACAATTGAAGATTCACGAACAAAATTATACGACGCATGATTTGGAATTAGGCGCGGTTGTTTTTGCATTAAAGACTTGGAGGCACTACTTATATGGGGTCAAAAGTATTATATATACCGACCACAAAAGTCTTCAACACATATTTAATCAGAAACAACTGAATATGAGGCAGCGTAGGTGGATTGAATTGTTGAATGATTACGACTTTGAGATTCGTTACCACCCGGGGAAGGCAAATGTGGTAGCCGATGCCTTGAGCAGGAAGGACAGAGAACCCATTCGAGTAAAATCTATGAATATAATGATTCATAATAACCTTACTACTCAAATAAAGGAGGTGCAACAAGGAGTTTTAAAAGAGGGAAATTTAAAGGATGAAATACCCAAAGGATCGGAGAAGCATCTTAATATTCGGGAAGACGGAACCCGGTATAGGGCTGAAAGGATTTGGGTACCAAAATTTGGAGATATGAGAGAAATGGTACTTAGAGAAGCTCATAAAACCAGATACTCAATACATCCTGGAATGGGGAAGATGTACAAGGATCTCAAGAAACATTTTTGGTGGCCGGGTATGAAAGCCGATGTTGCTAAATACGTAGGAGAATGTTTGACGTGTTCTAAGGTCAAAGCTGAGCATCAGAAACCATCAGGTCTACTTCAACAACCCGAAATCCCGGAATGGAAATGGGAAAACATTACCATGGATTTCATCACTAAATTGCCAAGGACTGCAAGTGGTTTTGATACTATTTGGGTAATAGTTGATCGTCTCACCAAATCAGCACACTTCCTGCCAATAAGAGAAGATGACAAGATGGAGAAGTTAGCACGACTGTATTTGAAGGAAGTCGTCTCCAGACATGGAATACCAATCTCTATTATCTCTGATAGGGATGACAGATTTATTTCAAGATTCTGGCAGACATTACAGCAAGCATTAGGAACTCGTCTAGACATGAGTACTGCCTATCATCCACAAACTGATGGGCAGAGTGAAAGGACGATACAAACGCTTAAAGACATGCTACGAGCATGTGTTATTGATTTCGGAAACAGTTGGGATCGACATCTACCGTTAGCAGAATTTTCCTACAACAACAGCTACCATTCAAGCATTGAGATGGCGCCGTTTGAAGCACTTTATGGTAGAAAGTGCAGGTCTCCGATTTGTTGGAGTGAAGTGGGGGATAGACAGATTACGGGTCCGGAGATTATACAAGAAACTACCGAGAAGATCATCCAAATTCAACAACGGTTGAAAACCGCCCAAAGTCGACAAAAGAGCTACGCTGACATTAAAAGAAAAGATATAGAATTTGAAATTGGAGAGATGGTCATGCTTAAAGTTGCACCTTGGAAAGGCGTTGTTCGATTTGGTAAACGAGGGAAATTAAATCCAAGGTATATTGGACCATTCAAGATTATTGATCGTGTCGGACCAGTAGCTTACCGACTTGAGTTACCTCAACAACTCGCGGCTGTACATAACACTTTCCACGTCTCGAATTTGAATAAATGTTTTGCTAAAGAAGATCTCACTATTCCGTTAGATGAAATCCAAATCAACGAAAAACTCCAATTCATCGAAGAACCCGTCGAAATAATGGATCGTGAGGTTAAAAGACTTAAGCAAAACAAGATACCAATTGTTAAGGTTCGATGGAATGCTCGTAGAGGACCCGAGTTCACCTGGGAGTGTGAAGATCAGATGAAGAAGAAATACCCGCATCTATTTCCAGAAGATTCGTCAACACCTTCAACAGCTTAAAATTTCGGGACGAAATTTATTTAACGGGTAGGTACTGTAGTGACCCGAACTTTTCCATGTTTATATATATTAATTGAGATTGATATTTACATGATTAAATGCTTCCAACATGTTAAGCAATCAAACTTGTTAAGACTTGATTAACTGAAATATGTTTCATATAGACAATTGACCACCCAAGTTGACCGGCGATTCACGAACGTTAAAACGTGTAAAAACGACATGACGATATATATATGGATATACATATGGTTAACATGAGATTATGATAAGTAAGTATCTCCATAAGTATATTAACAATGAGTTATATACATATAAACAAGACTACTAACTTAAGGATTTCGAAACGAGACATATATGTAACGATTATCGTTGTAACGACATTTAAATGTATATATATCATATTAAGATATATTAATATATCATAATATCATGATAATATAATAATTTAACATCTCATTAGATATAATAAACAATGGGTTAACAACATTAATTGAGATCGTTAACTTAAAGGTTTCAAAACAACACTTACATGTAATGACTAACGATGACTTAACGACTCAGTTAAAATATATATACATGTAGTGTATTTAGATGTATTAAAATACTTTTGGAAGACTTCAAGACATATATCAAAACACTCATACTTAACGAAAATGGTTACAGTTACTTTTCCATTCTTTTCTTTCATCAAGAATTCTAGTCGTATTCTTACCCGTATTATACACAGCTTCAAAACGTACTTACTATGAGTATATACCAATAGGAACTAGCATGGGATTCCACTCTTGATTATGTCATGTATGACTAATCAATTTTAACTTCTACCATGAGCTAGTCAACTAACTAGAACTCCTTTTAACCCCACTCACCACTCACCAATTACCACTCATCATTCACTCCATTTCACTTCCAATTCTCTTTCTAATTCTCTCTCAACACACACACACACACACACACTATTATGAACGTATTTTTCCAGTAGTTAATCATCATCTTCATAAAAAATCACTTCAAGAATCAAGCTATAATCATCATAGGAAGAACACTTCAAGAACACTTCAAAAATCCCTTCAAGTTTACTAATTTACTTCCAAGCTTTCTAATCCATTCCAAGTAATCATCTAAGATCAAGAAACCTTTGTTATATACAGTAGGTTATCTTTCTTATTCAAGGTAATATTCATATTCAAACTTTGATTCAATTTCTATAACTATAAACTATCTTAATTCGAGTAAAAATCTTACTTGAACTTGTTTTTGTGTCATGATCCTACTTCAAGAACTTTCAAGCCATCCAAGATCCTTTAAAGCTAGATCATTTCTTGTCACTTCCAGTAGGTTTACCTACTAAACTTGAGGTAGTAATGATGTTCATAACATCATTCGATTCATATATATAAAACTATCTTATTCGATGGTTTAAACTCGTAATCACTAGAACATAGTTTAGTTAATTCTAAACTTGTTCGCAAACAAAAGTTAATCCTTCTAACTTGACTTTTAAAATTAACTACACACATTTTCTATATCTATATGATATGCTAACTTAATGATTTAAAACCTGGAAACACGAAAAACACCGTAAAACCGGATTTACGCCGTCGTAGTAACACCGCGGGCTGTTTTGGGTTAGTTAATTAAAAACTATGATAAACTTTGATTTAAAAGTTGTTATTCTGAGAAAATGATTTTTATTATGAACATGAAACTATATCCAAAAATTATGGTTAAACTCAAAGTGGAAGTATGTTTTCTAAAATGGTCATCTAGACGTCGTTCTTTCGACTGAAATGACTACCTTTACAAAAACGACTTGTAACTTATTTTTCCGAATATAAACCTATACTTTTTCTGTTTAGATTCATAAAATAGAGTTTAATATGAAACCATAGCAATTTGATTCACTCAAAACGGATTTAAAATGAAGAAGTTATGGGTAAAACAAGATTGGATACTTTTTCTCATTTTAGCTACGTCAAAATTGGTAACAAATCTATTCTAACCATAATTTAATCAACTTGTATTGTATATTATGTAATCTTGAGATACCATAGACACGTATACAATGTTTCGACCTATCATGTCGACACATCTATATATATTTCGGAACAACCATAGACACTCTATATGTGAATGTTGGAGTTAGCTATACAGGGTTGAGGTTGATTCCAAAATATATATAGTTTGAGTTGTGATCAATACTGAGATACGTATACACTGGGTCGTGGATTGATTCAAGATAATATTTATCGATTTATTTCTGTACATCTAACTGTGGACAACTAGTTGTAGACTACTAACGAGGACAGCTGACTTAATAAACTTAAAACATCAAAATATATTAAAAGTGTTGTAAATATATTTTGAACATACTTTAATATATATGTATATATTGTTATAGGTTCATGAATCAACAGTGGCCAAGTCTTACTTCTCGACGAAGTAAAAATCTGTGAAAGTGAGTTATAGTCCCACTTTTAAAATCTAATATTTTTGGGATGAGAATACATGCAGGTTTTATAAATGATTTACAAAATAGACACAAGTACGTGAAACTACATTCTATGGTTGAATTATCGAAATCGAATATGCCCCTATTTATTAAGTCTGGTAATCTAAGAATTAGGGAACAGATACCCTAATTGACGCGAATCCTAAAGATAGATCTATTGGGCCTAACAAACCCCATCCAAAGTACCGGATGCTTTAGTACTTCGAAATTTATATCATATCCGAAGGGTGTCCCGGAATGATGGGGATATTCTTATATATATGCATCTTGTTAATGTCGGTTACCAGGTGTTCACCATATGAATGATTTTTATCTCTATGTATGGGATGTGTATTGAAATATGAAATCTTGTGGTCTATTGTTACGATTTGATACATATAGGTTAAACCTATAACTCACCAATATTTTTGTTGACGTTTAAAGCATGTTTATTCTCAGGTGAATACTAAGAGCTTCCGCTGTTGCATACTAAAATAAGGACAAGATTTGGAGTCCATGTTTGTATGATATTGTGTAAAAACTGCATTCAAGAAACTGATTTCGATGTAACATATTTGTATTGTAAACCATTATGTAATGGTCGTGTGTAAACAGGATATTTTAGATTATCATTATTTGATAATCTACGGGTAAAGCTTTTTAAACCTTTATTTATGAAATAAAGGTTATGGTTTGTTTTAAAAATGAATGCAGTCTTTGAAAAACGTCTCATATAGAGGTCAAAACCTCGCAACGAAATCAATTAATATGGAACGTTTTTAATCAATAAGAACGGGACATTTCATCTCAAGTAAACTCGGGTCCTCTTTTGGCGTTCCAACGGACCTTGACAATCGAGATTCGGCTTTATTTTATCGTCTTGACGGAGGTGTCCACAATTTCAACCGGTTCCTCCACAAAATGAAGTTTGTCATCAATAGTAAGTTCCTCCAGAGGGATGACGAGTTCGGTTTCGGCAAAACACTTCTTCAAGTTCGATACATGGAAAGTAGGATGAACGGAGCTCAGTTGAGGCAGAAGATCTAAACGATAAGCAACGGTCCTAACACGCTCCAAGATTTCGAAAGGACCAATATACCACGGATTTAGCTTTTCACGTTTCCCGAAACGGATTACACCTTTCCAAGGTGCGACTTTTAACATTACGCGATCACCGACTTGAAATTCAAGGTCGTTGCGTCGTTTGTCGGTATAGCTCTTTTGACGACTTCGGGCAGTCCTAAGCCTATCTCGGATTTGAACGATCTTCTTGGTTGTTTCATGAATGATTTCGGGTCCGGTGATTTGTGTGTCGCCTACTTCGGTCCAACAAAGAGGTGAACGACATTTTCGGCCATATAATGCTTCAAATGGTGCGGCGTTAATACTCGCGTGATAACTATTGTTGTAGGAGAATTCGGTGAGAGGCAAGTGCTTGTCCCAAGCTTTTCTGAAATCGATAACGCAAGCTCGTAGCATGTCTTCCAAGGTTTGAATTGTGCATTCGCTTTGTCCGTCGGTTTGTGGATGATATATGGTGCTCATGTCTAAACGCGTTCCCAACGCTTCTAGTAAAGTACGCCAAAATCTAGAAACAAAATGGCCATCTCGGTCGGAAATAATCGATAAAGGTACACCGTGATGGCCGACGATCTCTTTAATGTAAAGTTGTGCAAGTTTCTCCATTTTGTCGGTTTTCTTCATGGCTAGGAAGTGTGCGGATTTGGTGAGACGGTCAATAATAACCCAAATAGTATCATAACCGCCCACCGTCTTTGGTAGTTTGGTGATAAAATCCATCGTTATCCTTTCTAACTTCCATTGCGGGATTTCGGGTTGTTGAAGTAGTCCGGACGGTCTTTGATGTTCGGCTTTGACTTTGGAGCAAGTTAGGCATTTTCCAACATAAGTAGCGACGTCCCTTTTAATGTTCGGCCACCAATATTGTTCCTTGAGGTCATGGTACATCTTATTGGCACCGGGGTGAATCGAATATCTTGACTTATGGGCTTCATCTAAAATAAGGCTTCGTAGGTCCCCATAACTAGGTACCCAAATTCTTCCGGCAAAATATCGGAGTTCGGTTTCTTTAACTTCGAATCGAGAGGTGAGGACGTTCAAGTGTTCGAGAGAGATGTTTTCATCCTTGAGAGCCTCGTCTTGGGCTACACGAATTTGACTATTGAGGTTGGTGTAAATGGTGATGTTTAAAGCTGGACACGAAGAGGCACCGCTCTTTCCTTTCGACTTAAGACATCGGCTACTACGTTTGCATTCCCGGGATGGTAACGAAGCTCACAATCATAATCATTTAAAGTTTCAATCCACCGGCGTTGTCTCATGTTTAGTTGCTTTTGGTCGAAGATGTGTTGGAGGCTTTTGTGATCGGTGAAGATAGTACTCTTGGGTCCATAAAGATAGTGTCTCCACATTTTAAGTGCAAAGACAACAACTCCGAGTTCGAGATCATATGTCGTGTAGTTCCGTTCATGTATTTTTAGTTGTCGAGAGGCATAGGCAATGACTTTCTTTCGTTGCATCAATACACACCCAAAACCATGTTTCGAGGCATCGTAATATACAACAAAATCATCATTGCCTTCGGGAAGAGACAAGATATGAGCGGTGGTTAGCTTTGTCTTCAAGACTTAAAATGCGGATTCTTGCTCGGTCGCCCAAATGAATTTCTTTCCCTTGTGAGTTAACGCAGTTAGAGGATGTGCAACCAAAGAGAAGTTTTCGATGAATCTACGATAGTACCCGGCGAGACCCAAGAATTGACGTACGTGAGTAGGAGTAGTAGGAGTCTCCCATTTGCTAATGGCTTCGATTTTTGAGGGATCGACCTTAATACCTTGATCGCTTACAACATGACCAAGAAATTGAACTTCCTTCAACCAAAATTCACACTTGGAGAATTTGGCGTAGAGTCGTTCTTGTCTAAGGAGTTCGATTACGAGTCGGAGGTGTTGTTCGTGTTCTTCTTCACTTTTAGAATAGACCAAGATGTCATCGATGAACACAATAACGAATTTATCAAGATACGGTTTGTACACGCAGTTCATAAGGTTCATGAACACCGCCGGTGTGTTAGTGAGACCAAATGGCATTACAAGAAATTCATAACTACCATAACGAGTCCGGAAAGCGGTTTTGGAGACATCTTTCCCCTTAACCCTTAATTGATGATAACCCGAGCGGAGATCGATTTTTGAATATACACGAGATCCTTGTAATTGATCAAAGAGGTCATCGATACGTGGAAGAGGGTATCGGTTCTTAACCGTCAATTTATTTAGTTCACGATAGTCGATACACATTCGTAGGGATCCATCTTTCTTCTTAACAAATAAAATCGGAGTGCCCAATGGTGAATGGCTAGGTTGGATAAAACCACGTCAAGTAGTTCTTGGATTTGACTTTGCAATTCTTGCATTTCGGAGGGAGCAAGTCTATATGGTGCACGTGCTACGGGTGCGGCTCCCGGAATAAGATCGATTTTGAATTCTACCGGTCGATGAGGTGGAAGACCCTGCCATTCGTCAGGAAATACATCGGAAAAGTCACTAACAATTGGCACATCATCGATATGCTTCTCATCGGACTTGACTTTCTTAACGTGGGCAAGGATCGCAAAACAACCCTTACGAAGTAGTTTTCTAACTTTAAGGCACGAGACGAGGTTGAGTCCGGTGCAACTCTTATCGCCATAAACAATCAAAGGTTCACCATTCTAGATAGGAATTTGGATTGCGTTAAGATCACAAAGGATGTGAGATTTTATTTTTGCTAACCAATTCATACCAATTATTACATCGAAGCTCCCTAGTTCCATAGGTATCAAGTCAATTTCAAATTCCTTACCCAATAAGTTTAACGTACACCACCGATAATATTTGTCGGCACTCAATAGTTTCCCGTTGGCCACTTCAATGGTATAAGTGGTATCTAGTGGAAGTGGTGGAGTGCTAAAAGAATGAGTTAAAGTCTTGGATACAAAACTCTTATCGGCACCCGAATAGAATAAACAAGAAACATAAGAATTGTTGAGAAGAAACGTACCCGTGACTAGTTCATTGTCATCTCGGGCTTCCTCGGTGTTAATGTGGAAAGCTTGGCAGTGCGTATTGGGGTTATCTTTCTTCTTTGGTCATGCATTTCTATAATGATCCGTTTGTCCACATTCGTAACAAGTGATCGTCTTTGGTGCATTGGGCCCTTTTCGAGCGACGGTGGCTGCACTTTTACATTCGTTGGCCTTATAACCAATTCCTTGGCACCGATGACAAATTAGCTTGCCACATTCACTAAAGTGATGCTTGTTGCATTTGTTACAAAGTGGTAGGTTTCCGGCATAACCCTTCTTGCCGTCGGAGGTGAAAGGCTTCTTGTCAAAGTTCTTGTTGCTTGATTGGGGGGCTTCCCATTTTCTTTTGTTGTTACCCGACTTATCCTCGGCTTTAGGTGCCGGCACTACAATTTCGTCCACCATTTCTATCAATTTGCGGGCCATGTTCCTTGATGATTAGTGGGTTTGGATGACATTACTCTGTGTTTGATGCTCTTTGGAAGACCATCCATGTAAAGTTCAACCCTTGAAGACTCGGGGTTCACAAGGTTTGGGCACATTAAGGCTAATTCGAAAAATCGTTGATTATAAGCCTTGAGATCATTTCTGACCGCTTTTAAAGTTCTTAGCTCTTGTTCGAGCTTTCGGGCTTCTTCACGAGGGAAATATTCGATGATCATCTTTTCCCTTAAATCGGCCCAAGAGAGAGCGTGGGCTTCATCGGTACCCACCGATTGTACATAGGTGTTCCACCAAGTGAGAGCGACACCGGCGAAAGTGTGAGTGGAGTACTTGACCTTGTCTTAGTCCCGACAACCACTTATGCTAAAGACGACTTCCATTTGCTCAAACCATCGGGTGAGCACAACCGGTCCCCCGGTTCCATCGAAGGTGTGAGGTTTGCACCCCATGAAAGCTTTATAGGAGCATCCCTCGTTTGAGTTACCGGCTCCATTGTTGTTGTTATTGTTGTTGTGGTAGTTGTTGTTGTTGGATGAGTGTCCGGCCATGGCCGCATCAACGGCGGTGGGTATCATTTGTTGTAGAGCTTGTTCGGGTGTTTCATGGTGTGGTACACGGCGAGGAGGCATTGTTCCTTCAAAACGCAAGAATATCGTTGATTAGTATTTTCAATAATACTAACCGTGATATGGAATGAGGATAAAGAGAAAATTTTCCTTGACTCGCCTTAAATTCTTTATGTCATAATGTCGGAACGTTCATATGAGTCACCGTAACATAATCCCGAAAATTATATTACCATAATTCATATGTGCATTCGACATTATTTCACGAAGTCAAGGTGGCGTGTCAATCAAATTAAACAACGTGAGATTAAGATGGAATATAAGTTAGATATGAATAGAAGAGTTCGAGTATAAATGCACAAGTAGTCAAGTAATTCCTACTTCAAGTCTATATGCCGGTTGTAGTCTAGACTCACTAATGTACCCTACGACTCGGGGTTGACACCAATGAACTCTAAATCCCTATAACCAATGCTCTGATACCATCTGTAGCAACAGATGGGGTAGAAACCCACCCAGTGCCTTTCCAGATAACCGGTTGGTGACCACTGAGCGTACCTTAGACACTAATTTTACGACCCACATTTCAGCCAAACTGCCAACCCTCCTACAAAAGGGACCGCAAGGGGTAAGAGCCAATGCTTCGTCACAAGTTACACTGTGAGAACCCCCTCTACGATTAACCCGCCAAAAAGCATAGTCCGTTCGGGTGCCCGGCGTGACAGCCAGACGCATGACTACCTTTACGGCTAAGGTTAAACCTGGCTCTGATACCATCTATAGCGACCCGACAAAATTGCCATTGACGGCGCCATCTACTTAGGTCCCGTCACGTGGTCATAAGTCTTTAAAACAACGTTTGACCAAAATATGTCGCATTCATTTCAATTATAAAGATGTTTTAAGGTTTACAAAGTAGGTTCGACGACTAAACATGTTACAATGTTATAAGTACAATTGAAACCTATGCGACACAAATTAAGTTAAGTCAAAAGACGCTCCACTTATGCATGTATACTCGACATCCAAGCAAGTATCAAAAGTAATGAGCGGAAGCATGTATCACAAAATGTTTAAGGACCTGAGAAAAACATAGAAATCTGTCAACGAAAACGTTGGTGAAATCATAGGTTTAAGTAAGTAAGTACAAATGAACCACAAGATTTATATCATTGAAATAATAGTAAACCATTCTAAAATTGTTATCACGAGCACCCAATTATCAAGGCTTAACTTTCCATCCATAGAACCCAATCACAATAGTTTTAGAACATACACTGTTTCTCAAAAATATATTTTATCTGAATAACGGTAGCGAACCGTCCGAATGAGGGTTTGTCAAACCCATATGTCCATATAACATAAGTTCTCGCTTACACCCGGCAAGTGTAACTAATGATAATCGAATTGAGGATTTTTGTTCAAACTCGTATGTAGAATGTTTGTTTTCCTGTACTTATGTTCACTTAGTAAAAAGAAATGTTTATGTTTTCTCATCCCAAATGTAAGTTCAAAAGTCTAAAAGTGGGACTATGATCTCACCTTGAGTGCAAGCGTATAAAAGTACTTCACAAGTAAACGTGTGCAAGGACGAATGCTAGTCTTGACCTAAACAAGTAGGTCGTATCAATAACGGTAAACACGATTGGTTAAATTGTTCAATTAGTCCTATGGCTCGTTTCGACTCGATTATTATAGCATGCGAATCAAATTGTCAAGTTTCATGCAAGGTAAAAGTATAAAGACATGTTAAAATGGTTGCATCAGTATTTGGTTAAGTTTGGACAAAAGTCAACTTTAGTCAAGTCAAAGTCAACGAAAAAGTCAACACGTTCGGGTCGGGTCCCGAACTATTTTTCTGAGGTTTTTAATCATATATAAGCATGTTAGAACAAGTTACATGTGAATCGGAGGTGCGTAGCATAGCAAACATTTTTTGTAAAAGTGTAAGCTTGATCAGAACCCAAACACGGCAAATGTCGCGTCGCGACCAAAGAGTGTCGCGCCGCGGCAATCAACGTGAACTGATGCCTGGTCTGCTTCAATTGTCCAAGTCCCAAACCAAATTTCATTTAAACACAAAACACAAACCGTAAACTCTTAAGACATGTATCTTATATCGTTGGAAAGGTAATTTGACAAGGAACACAACTAAACACGTTTCATCAATCAAAAACACCATTTGCAATAATCGAATTTCCAAATTAAATGATCAATTAATGCTCATAATTAATGCTTCAATTTCATAAATGCACAATTATGATTCTGGAATTAAATGCACACATATGATACGCCGTTTCGTAGATAATTACGCATACAATGCAACTAAACATTTACAAACAACATTGTATAGCATTCGGTGCATGAAAAATCCATTTTACTTCTATCAAACCCTACTCAAAGTCACAATTTTTGCAATTAAGTTTATGGAGTCTTTCCAAGTCAACCTACACATCAAATTGGAGCTAGTGATGCTAGTAACACATTTAATACATGCACTATTAACATCTAACAACATTTAAACAACTAAATCTCAAGATCAAACACACCAAAATTCAAGTTCATGATAGTTGCTTAAAATAACAAGATCGAGCATACAAATCACATAATCATGCTAGATTTGAGCCATAGACACTAATTAATACTTTTTATAAGTCAAAAACATCAAGAACACAAAATCTAGTGTTTTTAGAAAGTTACCCAAATGAGAAGTAATCGGTATGGATTCGAAGAGGAAGATGCAAGGATTCCAAATATGTAATTTGTTTTGATGTTTGATTGTTAGATTGAAAATGGATGGTGAATCTTTGAATTGGTGTTTGAGAGAATATGTTGAAAGTATTAAAGAAAATGGAAATGAAATGGATAATGAAAGGAGGTGGGTGTTGACTAGTCCATCTAGTCACATCTTTGATCAATTGGCAAAACTAGTCCTTCGAGTTCGGTTGCGGGTGCGTGAATTACCTAAACAAGATAATTTAGAAACGCGTATTAACGGAAGGTGTTATAATTATATAACAGACTTTAGAATAATTAAACGGAAAGTAAACGGAAAAAGGCGGGATGTTACATTACCTACTCCTTAAAAGAAATTTCGTCCCGAAATTTAAGTAGGCGTAGTAGTCGTTGTTTCTTCCTCGGGATCTTGCATTTTCGAGTCCATGAATAAATGAGGGTATTTCCTTTGCATTTGATCTTGCCTTTCTCATGTAGTGACCCGAACTTTTCCATGTTTATATATATTAATTGAGATTGATATTTATATGATTAAATGTTTCCAACATGTTAAGCAATCAAACTTGTTAAGACTTGATTAATTGAAATATGTTTCATATAGACAATTGACCACCCAAGTTGACCGACGATTCACGAACGTTAAAACGTGTAAAAACGACATGACGATATATATATGGATATACATATGGTTAACATGAGATTATGATAATTAAGTATCTCCATAAGTATATTAACAATGAGTTATATACATATAAACAAGACTACTAACTTAAGGATTTCGAAACGAGACATATATGTAACGATTATCGTTGTAACGAAATTTAAATGTATATATATCATATTAAGATATATTAATATATCATAATATCATGATAATATAATAATTTAACATCTCATTAGATATAATAAACAATGGGTTAACAACATTAATTGAGATCGTTAACTTAAAGGTTTCAAAACAACACTTACATGTAACGACTAACGATGACTTAACGACTCAGTTAAAATGTATATACATGTAGTGTATTTAGATGTATTAAAATACTTTTGGAAGACTTCAAGACATATATCAAAACACTCATACTTAACGAAAATGGTTACAGTTACTTTTCCATTCTTTTCTTTCATCAAGAATTCTAGTCGTATTCTTACCCGTATTATACACAGCTTCAAAACGTACTTACTATGAGTATATACCAATATGAACTAGCATGGGATTCCACTCTTGATTATTTCATGTATGACTAATCAATTTTAACTTCTACCATGAGCTAGTCAACTAACTAGAACTCCTTTTAACCCCACTCACCACTCACCAATTACCACTCATCATTCACTCCATTTCACTTCCAATTCTCTTTCTAATTCTCTCTCAACACACACACACACACTATTATGAACGTATTTTTCCAGTAGTTAATCATCATCTTCATCAAAAATCACTTCAAGAATCAAGCAATAATCATCATAGGAAGAACACTTCAAGAACACTTCAAAAATCCCTTCAAGTTTACTAATTTACTTCCAAGCTTTCTATTCCATTCCAAGTAATCATCTAAGATCAAGAAACCTTTGTTATATATAGTAGGTTATCTTTCTTATTCAAGGTAATATTCATATTCAAACTTTGATTCAATTTCTATAACTATAAACTATCTTAATTCGAGTAAAAATCTTACTTGAACTTGTTTTTGTGTCATGATCCTACTTCAAGAACTTTCAAGCCATCCAAGATCCTTTGAAGCTAGATCATTTCTTGTCACTTCCATTAGGTTTACCTACTAAACTTGAGGTAGTAATGATGTTCATAACATCATTCGATTCATATATATAAAACTATCTTATTCGAAGGTTTAAACTCGTAATCACTAGAACATAGTTTAGTTAATTCTAAACTTGTTCGCAAACAAAAGTTAATACTTCTAACTTGACTTTTAAAATTAACTACACACATGTTCTATATCTATATGATATGCTAACTTAATGATTTAAAACCTGGAAACACGAAAAACACCGTAAAACCGGATTTACGCCGTCGTAGTAACACCGCGGGCTGTTTTGGGTTAGTTAATTAAAAACTATGATAAGCTTTGATTTAAAAGTTGTTATTCTGAGAAAATGATTTTTATTATGAACATGAAACTATATCCAAAAATTATGGTTAAACTCAAAGTGGAAGTATGTTTTCTAGAATGGTCATCTAGACGTCGTTCTTTCGACTGAAATGACTACCTTTACAAAAACGACTTGTAACTTATTTTTCCGACTATAAACCTATACTTTTTATGTTTAGATTCATAAAATAGAGTTCAATATGAAACCATAGCAATTTGATTCACTCAAAACGGATTTAAAATGAAGAAGTTATGGGTAAAACAAGATTGGATACTTTTTCTCATTTTAGCTACGTGAAAATTGGTAACAAATCTATTCCAACCATAACTTAATCAACTTGTATTGTATATTATGTAATCTTGAGATACCATAGACACGTATACAATATTTCGACCTATCATGTCGACACATCTATATATATTTCGGAACAACCATACACACTCTATATGTGAATGTTGGAGTTAGCTATACAGGGTTGAGGTTGATTCCAAAATATATATAGTTTGAGTTGTGATCAATACTGAGATACGTATACACTGGGTCGTGGATTGATTCAAGATAATATTTATCGATTTATTTCTGTACATCTAACTGTGGACAACTAGTTGTAGGTTACTAACGAGGACAGCTGACTTAATAAACTTAAAACATCAAAATATATTAAAAGTGTTGTAAATATATTTTGAACATACTTTGATATATATGTATATATTGTTATAGGTTCGTGAATCAACCAGTGGCCAAGTCTTACTTCCCGACGAAGTAAAAATATGTGAAAGTGAGTTATAGTCCCACTTTTAAAATCTAATATTTTTGGGATGAGAATACATGCAGGTTTTATAAATGATTTACAAAATAGACACAAGTACGTGAAACTACATTCTATGGTTGAATTATCGAAATCGAATATGCCCCTTTTTATTAAGTCTGGTAATCTAAGAATTAGGGAACAGACACCCTAATTGACGCGAATCCTAAAGATAGATCTATTGGGCCTAACAAACCCCATCCAAAGTACCGGATGCTTTAGTACTTCGAAATTTATATCATATCCGAAGGGTGTCCCGGAATGATGGGGATATTCTTATATATATGCATCTTGTTAATGTCGGTTACCAGGTGTTCACCATATGAATGATTTTTATCTCTATGTATGGGATGTGTATTGAAATATGAAATCTTGTGGTCTATTGTTACGATTTGATACATATAGGTTAAACCTATAACGCACCAACATTTTTGTTGACGTTTAAAGCAAGTTTATTCTCAGGTGAATACTAAGAGCTTCCGCTGTTGCATACTAAAATAAGGACAAGATTTGGAGTACATGTTTGTATGATATTGTGTAAAAACTGCATTCAAGAAACTGATTTCGATGTAACATATTTGTATTGTAAACCATTATGTAATGGTTGTGTGTAAACGTGTTTCGATGTACACGTATTAACCAGTGACAAGGGTCACAATTTTAACAATCAACACAACAATCACAACTTCAATCCTACCAATTATCGCAACAACAAACGCAACAACAATCGTTCCAACAACAACTACAACAACCATCCTAACAACAATAACCACCACAACAATCGTCCCAACATCAATAACAACCGCAACAACAACAATTCCTATAACAATAATAATCAGAAAAAGCCATGCCAAAGGTGTGAAGAGTACCACCCGAATGAGTTCTGCACGACATTTTGCACCAATTGTAAAAGAACTGGCCATGGTGCGAGAAAGTGTGAGGTCTACGGCCCAATGAATAACAGAAATAAAAGAACAGATAATGTCGGAACAAGTAATGTCGCCTTTATTTGTTATGGATGTGGAAAACCGGGCCACATTAGGAGTAATTGCCCGAACCCAGAGAAAAATAATGGGCAAAGTCATGGAAGAGTTATCAATTTTAATACGGCAGAAGCGCAGGAAGACCCGGAGCTTGTTACGGGTACGTTTCTTATTGACAATAAATCTGCTTATGTTTTATTTGATTCGAGTGCGGATAGGAGCCATATGAGTAGAGATTTTTGTGCCAAATTAAGTTGTCCATTGACGCCTTTGGATAATAAATTTTTACTTGAATTAGCAAACGGTAAATTAATTTCAGCAGATAATATATGTCGGAATCGAGAAATTAAACTGGTTAGCGAAAAGTTTAAGATTGATTTGATACCAGTAGAGTTAGGGAGTTTTGATGTGATAATCGGCATGGACTGGTTGAAAGAGGTGAAAGCAGAGATCGTTTGTTACAAAAATGCGATTCGCATCATACGAGAAAAAGGAAAACCCTTAATGGTGTACGGAGAAAAGAGCAACGCGAAGCTAAATCTTATTAGTAATTTGAAGGCGCAAAAACTAATAAGAAAAGGTTGCTATGCTGTTCTAGCACATGTCGAGAAAGTACAAACCGAAGAAAAGAACATCAATGATGTTCCCGTCGCAAAAGAGTTTCCCGATGTATTTCCAAAAGAATTACCGGGATTACCTCCACACCGATCCGTTGAATTTCAAATAGACTTGGTACCAGGAGCTGTACCAATAGCCCGTGCTCCATATAGACTTGCACCCAGCGAAATGAAGGAACTCTAGAGCCAATTACAGGAACTTTTAGAGCGAGGTTTCATTCGACCAAGCACGTCACCGTGGGGAGCCCCTGTTTTGTTTGTCAAGAAGAAAGATGGTACATTCAGGTTGTGTATCGACTACCGAGAGTTGAACAAACTTACTATCAAGAACCGTTACCCACTACTGAGAATCGAAGACTTACTTGATCAATTACAAGGTTCGTCAGTTTATTCGAAGATTGATTTACGTTCCGGATATCATCAAATGCGGGTGAAGGAGGATGATATTCCGAAGACTGCTTTTAGGACGCGTTACGGTCATTACAAGTTTATGGTTATGCCGTTTGGTTTAACTAACGCACCAGCTGTGTTCATGGACCTCATGAACCAAGTGTGTGGGCCATATCTTGACAAGTTTGTCATTGTCTTCATCGATGACATACGTATCTACTCAAAGAATGATCAAGAGCACGAAGAACATTTGAGAAAAGTGCTAGAGTTGTTAAGGAAAGAAAAACTGTACGCTAAGTTTTCAAAGTGTGCATTTTGGTTGGAAGAAGTTCAATTTCTCGGTCACATAGTGAACAAAGAAGGTATTTGAAATGTCCCGTTCTTATTGATTAAAAACGTTCCATATTTATTGATTTCGTTGCGAGGTTTTGACCTCTATATGAGACGTTTTTCAAAGACTGCATTCATTTTAAAACAAACCATAACCTTTATTTCATAAATAAAGGTTTAAAAAGCTTTATGTAGATTATCAAATAATGATAATCTAAAATATACTGTTTACACACGACCATTACATAATGGTTTACAATACAAATATGTTACATCGAAATCAGTTTCTTGAATGCAGTTTTTACACAATATCATACAAACATGGACTCCAAATCTTGTCCTTATTTTAGTATGCAACATCGGAAGCTCTTAATAATCACCTGAGAATAAACATGCTTAAAACGTCAATAAAAATGTTAGTGAGTTATAGGTTTAACCTATATATACCAAATCGTAACAATAGACCACAAGATTTCATATTTCAATATATACATCCCATACATAGAGATAAAATTCATTCATATGGTGAACACCTGGTAACCGACATTAACAAGATGCATATATAAGAATATCCCCATCATTCCAGGACACCCTTCGGATATGATATAAATTTCGAAGTACTAAAGCATCCGGTACTTTGGATGGGGTTTGTTAGGCCCAATAGATCTATCTTTAGGATTCGCGTCAATTAGGGTGTCTGTTCCCTAATTCTTAGATTACCAGACTTAATAAAAAGGGGCATATTCAATTTCAATAATTCAACCATAGAATGTAGTTTCACGTACTTGTGTCTATTTTGTAAATCATTTATAAAACCTGCATGTATTCTCATCCCAAAAATATTAGATTTTAAAAGTGGGACTATAACTCACTTTCACAGATTTTTACTTCGTCGGGAAGTAAGACTTGGCCACTGGTTGATTCACGAACCTATAACAATATATACATATATATCAAAGTATGTTCAAAATATATTTACAACACTTTTAATATATTTTGATGTTTTAAGTTTATTAAGTCAGCTGTCCTCGTTAGTAGTCTACAACTAGTTGTCCACAGTTAGATGTACAGAAATAAATCGATAAATATTATCTTGAATCAATCCACGACCCAGTGTATACGTATCTCAGTATTGATCACAACTCAAACTATATATATTTTGGAATCAACCTCAACCCTGTATAGCTAACTCCAACATTCACATATAGAGTGTCTATGGTTGTTCCGAAATATATATAGATGTGTCGACATGATAGGTCGAAACATTGTATACGTGTCTATGGTATCTCAAGATTACATAATATACAATACAAGTTGATTAAGTTATGGTTGGAATAGATTTGTTACCAATTTTCACGTAGCTAAAATGAGAAAAATTATCCAATCTTGTTTTACCCATAACTTCTTCATTTTAAATCCGTTTTGAGTGAATCAAATTGCTATGGTTTCATATTGAACTCTATTTTATGAATCTAAACAGAAAAAGTATAGGTTTATAGTCGAAAAAATAAGTTACAAGTCGTTTTTGTAAAGGTAGTCATTTCAGTCGAAAGAACGACGTCTAGATGACCATTTTAGAAAACATACTTCCACTTTGAGTTTAATCATAATTTTTGGATATAGTTTCATGTTCATAATAAAAATCATTTTTTCAGAATAACAACTTTTAAATCAAAGTTTATCATAGTTTTTAATTAACTAACCCAAAACAGCCCGCGGTGTTACTATGACGGCGTAAATCCGGTTTTACGGTGTTTTTCGTGTTTCCAGGATTTAAATCATTAAGTTAGCATATCATATAGATATAGAACATGTGTTTAGTTGATTTTAAAAGTCAAGTTAGAAGGATTAACTTTTGTTTGCGAACAAGTCTAGAATTAACTAAACTATGTTCTAGTGATTACAAGTTTAAACCTTCGAATAAGATAGCTTTATATGTATGAATTGAATGATGTTATAAACATCATTACTACCTTAAGTTCCTTGGATAAACCTACTGGAAAAGAGAAAAATGGATCTAGCTTCAACAGATCCTTGGATGGTTCGAAGTTCTTGAAGCAGAATCATGACACGAAAACAAGTTCAAGTAAGATCATCACTTGAAATAAGATTGTTATAGTTATAGAAATTGAACCAAAGTTTGAATATGATTATTACCTTGTATTAGAATGATAACCTAATGTAAGAAACAAAGATTTCTTGAGGTTGGATGATCACCTTACAAGATTGGAAGTGAGCTAGCAAACTTGAAAGTATTCTTGATTTTATGTAAACTAGAACTTGTAGAATTTATGAAGAACACTTAGAACTTGAAGATAGAACTTGAGAGAGATCAATTAGATGAAGAAAATTGAAGAATTAAAGTGTTTGTAGGTGTTTTTGGTCATTGGTGTATGGATTAGATATGAAGGATATGTAATTTTGTTTTCATGTAAATAAGTCATGAATGATTACTCATATTTTTGTAATTTTATGAGATATTTCATGCTAGTTGCCAAATGATGGTTCCCACATGTGTTAGGTGACTCACATGGGCTGCTAAAAGCTGATCATTGGAGTGTATATACCAATAGTACATACATCTAAAAGCTGTGTATTGTACGAGTACGAATACGGGTGCATACGAGTAGAATTGTTGAAGAAACTGAACGAGGATGTAATTGTAAGCATTTTTGTTAAGTAGAAGTATTTTGATAAGTGTATTGAAGTATTTCAAAAGTGTATAAATACATATTAAAACACTACATGTATATACATTTTAACTGAGTCGTTAAGTCATCGTTAGTCGTTACATGTAAGTGTTGTTTTGAAACCTTTAGGTTAACGATCTTGTTAAATGTTGTTAACCCAATGTTTATAATATCAAATGAGATTTTAAATTATTATATTATCATAATATTATCATGTATGAATATCTCTTAATATGATATATATACATTAAATGTCTTTACAACGATAATCGTTACATATATGTCTCGTTTAAAAATCATTAAGTTAGTAGTCTTGTTTTTACATATGTAGTTCATTGTTAATATACTTAATGATATGTTTACTTATCATAGTATCATGTTAACTATATATATATATCCATATATATGTCATCATATAGTTTTTACAAGTTTTAACGTTCGTGAATCACCGGTCAACTTGGGTGGTCAATTGTCTATATGAAACATATTTCAATTAATCAAGTCTTTACAAGTTTGATTGCTTAACATGTTGGAAACATTTAATCATGTAAATATCAATCTCAATTAATATATATAAACATGGAAAAGTTCGGGTCACTACAGTATTCAGGTGGATCCGGCAAAGATTGAAATCGTTGAAAAGTGGGAAACCCCGAAAACTCCGAAACACATACGCCAATTTTTAGGATTAGATGGTTACTACAGAAGATTCATCCAGGATTTTTCCAAAATAGCAAAACCCTTGACTGCATTAACGCATAAAGGGAAGAAATTTGAATGGAAGGATGAACAAGAAAAAGCATTTCAATTGTTGAAGAAAAAGTTAACTACGGCACCTATATTGTCATTGCCTGAAGGGAATGATGATTTTGTGATATATTGTGATGCCTCAAAGTAATGCCTCGGTTGTGTATTAATGCAACGAACGAAAGTAATTGCTTATGCGTCTAGACAATTGAAGATTCACGAGCAGAATTATATGTGACAACGGGGAAATTTCCGAGTTAATTTAAACAAAATCTTTTCACGAATTAATTTAACCTCAACAAATTCCGACGATTCACGAACAACTATTTGTAAATAGATACATTAACAATCTAAATATATATATCAACTATCCTATATTTGTATATATACATGTAAATTGTCTTTGTTATTATTATTATTATGACCACTATCATAAAAATCATTATTATTATTATACAACAACAACAGAAATTATTATCATCATTATTATTATAGTTATCTTGTATAAAAATAATACAATTATTATTATCATTAATAATAATAAAAATAACATTTTATAGTTATTATCATCATTATTATTAATTATAATTAAAATTATCATTTTTATTATTAATATTGTCATATTAATATTATTATCATTATTTTTATCTATTATTATTATTATTATTATTATTATTATTATTATTATTAATATTATTATCATTATTT
This sequence comes from Rutidosis leptorrhynchoides, assembly GCF_046630445.1. Taxonomy (NCBI): domain Eukaryota; kingdom Viridiplantae; phylum Streptophyta; class Magnoliopsida; order Asterales; family Asteraceae; genus Rutidosis; species Rutidosis leptorrhynchoides. Next base: position 415,966,250 of record NC_092338.1, read on the forward strand.
TTATCTATTATTATTATTATTATTATTATTATTATTATTAATATAATTATTATTAGTATTATTATTAATGTATTTATTTAATAATAATAATTAAAAGTAAAAGACCACAAATACCTAAATTAGGTAATATCATTATCGGTATTTTTTTTAATCGTGATTTCATATATGCCTTTTCTGATTTTTTTTATTATTTTATATAAAGCAATTAGGTATTTGATTTTTATATAAATGTGATCCAACTTTATTTTTTTTATATATTCTTTTTCTTCCATGATCGAGCTTTTATATTTTTTCTGATTTCCTGATTGATTTCTTGTCGATCACATTTAGCTATAAAATAATTGAGCATTCCACTGACATTCTCAATTATCAATTTAAACTACAATGATCGGGTTTAAAACAGAAATATAAAAAAAATATAGAAGTTGTACCCTGTTCTTATTCAATTTTTACAAAACTTCGAATTCAAAATTATTTCAAAAAGTGTAAATGCAGTCTTGTTAGTAATCGATTACTCAAACTATCTACAAAGTCTTAGTTCTCAATTCTCAAAATTAAAGTCGAATTTTCGAGTCAAAGGTTTGAAACCAAAAAGTCAAACCTGTGTTCATCAATCAAATTGAAGTTTTGTAGATCGTTTCTTTCGAAATTGATGATTGAAAAAGTTTTTATGAATCATTTGAAACTAAATTCATGTTATAACATTTTTCTAAAACACACAAAAAATCGAAAACATTAATTTTTTTTAAAACACCTTCGACAGCAGCAGTAGCTGTGTTGATTTTTTTTATTTTTTTTATTTCTTTTTCGTTTTCAATTAATTCAAGTGTCAATATGGATCGATTATATTTTAAAGTTCTAAAACCAATTAAGTAACATATTGAAAGCTTAGTTTGATCTTTGGTCGTTTGAGGATTTTGAAGAAGAAGAAAAAGGGTTCAGGAAGATATACGGGTTATAACATTTAATGGTAATTTAAAACAGAAAATACATATACAGCGTACTGGTTAAGGGTGTTGATGGGTTTCGAGAGGTCACGGGTTCAAGTCCCATCTTGGGCAATTTTTTGGAAAAAGTCTTATAAGGTAGTTCTTATTATTATAGTTATTATTATTATTGTTATTGTTATTATTAAAGTATTATTATTAGTAGTAATATTACTATTATTATTATTACAAAGTATTATAATTATTATTATTGAAAATGTATTAGTTATCATTTTGTCATAATTATATTTACAAGTAATATTATTATTATTATTATAATTATTATTATTATTATTATTATTATTATTATTATTATTATTATTGTTATTACTAAATATTAGTATTATTATAAAAATTGATATAAGTATTTTAATGGAATTAACATTATTATTATTATTTTTATCATTAATATTACACTAAAAATTATCATTTAGATTATTATTATTATTATTATTATCATAATTATTATTATTATTATTACTAGTATCAAGTATTATTATCAAAAATTATTATTTTCATTATCATTTTATTATTATCATAAGTATTTTTACTATTATTAAGAACTATTGTTATTATCATTTTCATTAAAAACTACTGTTATTATGATTATTTTTACTACTAATATTATTATTATTATTACAAAATAATACAACTATTATTTCATTATTAAAATCATTTTATCAAACTAATACTTATACATAGAATATATATATATATATTTCTATATATATATATATATATATATATATATATATATATATATATATATATATATATATATGTATATATATATATATATATATATATATATATATATATATATATATAGAAATATATAACAATTGAAATATATATAAACTTGTTCAATTACAATTATAGATTTTAATATATATATATATAAACTGATATAGGTTCGTGAATCCAAGGACAACTCCGCACTTGTTTAGTACCATCATACACATATTTACTACAAACTATCGTATCGTATCGTGAGTTTTCATAGCTCCCTTTTTATCTATATTTTTGGGCTGAGAATACATGCGCAACTTTTTTAACTGTTTTACACGTTAGACACAAGTACTCAAACTTTTATGCTGAATATGTGCTTTGTCATGCTAAATCTCTGCCGTAATATCGTTAATTGCTTGGTGAACGCAAACTTAGTTATTATGAATAGCGCTATTGAGAGTAACGTCTCTAATCATTTGACCTCTGGTCTTTGGTTACATAATAATGATTCAAACTCACACTGACTGTTCAAGGTGTCTCGACGTAAAATTCTGTTTAGTCGCGACATTACAAACTACAGCAACTCTTTAGATTGATATGATGGGTATCAATCAACTTTAAACTTAAATCTTATGGTCTAATACTATACTGAACTATTGATTTATAATAAACCTATGAACTCACTCAACCTCGTGTTGACTTTTTAAGCATATTTATTCTCAGGTACTTAAATATTGCTTTCGCTGTATATCTGCTACTTCGATGATGATTGCTTGCTATGCTTGGAGTCTTCATTACATATAATATCAATTAAAGACATTTAACGCACTAAATACAATGTAATCTATTTATCTTCCGCTGTAAAACTGAATAAAACGTCTCATTTAGATTCGTTCTCGTTTATACAACTGTGATTTGATATAATTAGTCACAAATACCCCAGGCCTTATTTGGTGGTGTGACAGATTGGTATCAGAGCAGTTTGTTGCAGAGAACCAGGATTGCATTTTATGTGTGCCTTATACGATTAGGTACCTTAGCAATGTAGGACTACAACTTTCCATGACCGTAGTGCCTTTAATTGTTGCCTTTAATTGCTACACTATACTTTAGAAACTTTACTTATCTTAGAATATCAAGCCAATCTAAGAACTCTGCTCACTCTCCTAAGCACTACCCAATTCCGCTACCACATTTAAATGCGACACCATGATTTCTGATATTCTCGACATTCCTTTGTTATCTATCATGGTTTTATGTATTACATATGTATTACATGAAATGTTATCCATGAGTCTTGAAATCTCTACTATTCATATTCATTACTTTCAAAATCCTTGCTTTCTCGTTATTTTTGATCATTGAAATTTTCTTGACGGATGACGTCTACGAAACTCTAGAATGGAAGGGTTTGGATTACCGATTTAAAGGATCCTATAGCTCAAGCCCCTAAACCTGAATAGGCCATTACGAATTGAAAGTGTTTAATCGAAAGATTATCATATTACATAATTATTATTTATAATCTCAACACGTCATACCGCCAATATTACATAAATGGAAGACACATCATATCTTATCATATCTATCCCAGTAAACTTTGTCTAACACTTTTCCTAAATTTCCTCCGTAAATTACGGAAATCTTTTTGCTATATATACATATTCAAGGAGACGAATATATCATTCAGTATCCAACACCCATTTCATATCAAACCCTATTCCAAACACATAATATGGATTCCTCGAACTCCTCGAGCTCCAATGGCAGCGTAACCGGAACAAACGAACCAATCAGTCATCATCTATTTTGGATGAATTGGGGATGGGTTCGTAGTCAACTCAATCAATGGAGGCAAGAAGAAGGTGATCCCTTCCACCAACCGAATTCACCACTTGACGAAGAACCTGAAGCACTTACCGGCGAACCAGTCTGAAACAGCATTTTCTCTCTTCTTTCCAGGGTATCCCGTCACGATTATATAATATCGAAGATTCTAGATCTCATTCATCCCCTTGTTCCAACCGCCAATCATCCCGGAATAGTAGAAGAAGTCAACGAGCTTCGCGCTCGAGTGGTGGCTCTGGAGAATATGGTGTGATATCTACAAGCATCAGCAGCACTAGCAGCATAACCAGTAGTACCATTAGTACCACCAACATCACCAACACCGCAAGCACTGAAGGCACCAGTATCAGCAACAGCAACACCAGTACCATCAGCACCATCAGCATCACCACTAACAGCATCAGCTTTACCAACAACAACATTCGCATCCCACGCCTCAACATCACACTCGGTACCTCAGATATCAACATCATACACCCCAAAGATACCAAGGAATATTAGCAATAATGAGTTAAGATGTATTGACTCATTCTTCGTGAAGAATTATATATGTATACTTTATATATATATGATTTGGAACAATAATAAATCTTGTCGTACTAAGCTATTACGTGTGAATCTTAACTAGTAAGTACTACTTGGTTAATTCATATCACTAATATGCTATGATGTAAACCCTTCGTTAATGACTTAACAATTGTTAATCACTGCTTCAACACAATAAACTCTATTTCATAATAAACCAAGTGTATTATTCAAATACATGTTTGGTTTTACACTTCTATTTTCAATGTAATCAAAACTCTCTAGAAAACATCATTCGTGCCTTGCAAATTTCACAAGAATCCTACGAGCACCAACATCATATACCGATGTATATCAATAACAATGGACGATGAAGTATTGATTCATATCTTCATTAAAGAAATATTCCGCGACGATTATGTAATCTCTAAAGTTTTGGAGATTATTTATCCTCGTTTCAACCGTAAATCAAATGAGTTTAATATTATATTAACTCATTAAATCCATAATTACATCTGAAGGAAGATATATATGTACGTATATTTTCATAAAGATTGTAATTAAAAATTCTTTTGTACAAACTGTTAATTGTGAAAATATTTTAACGGGTAGGTAATACCCGAGAAATATTTATATCTCACATTAATATGTTACATTGTACATTCTTCAAAATTCTTGAAAACACCTCAGAACTATAACCAACGATTCAGATTCGCTAACCTTATGAAGGCTAATGAAGCAACAAAAGCTATAGAAGGTCTTAAGGGCCAAAAGTTTGATGATAAAGAATGGTATAAGCTCAGATTTGGAACTAGAAAACGGATTAAGCAAACCATGAAGGAGATTATGGATAAATCACAAAGACTAAACATGTCTTCAAAGAATTCAAATGATTCAGTATCTGCTGAAGTTGTGAAGACCCGTCCTAATCCATCCGGACAAAGTCCATCTCGATTATAAACGAATCACAACAGTTGATTACATCGCGAGGTACTTGACCTCTATATGATACATTTACAAACATTGCATTCGTTTTTGAAAAGACAATCTTTCATTACATCGAAAGTTGACGGCATGCATATTGTAGTGACCCGAACTTTTCCAAGTTTATATATATTAATTGAGATTGATATTTACATGATTAAATGTTTCCAACATGTTAAGCAATCAAACTTGTTAAGACTTAATTAATTGAAATATGTTTCATATAGACAATTGACCACCCAAGTTGACCGGTGATTCACGAACGTTAAAACTTGTAAAAACTATATGATGACATATATATGGATATATATATAGTTAATATGATACTATGATAAGTAAACATATCATTAAGTATATTAACAATGAACTACATATGTAAAAATAAGACTACTAACTTAATGATTTTTAAACGAGACATATATGTTACGATTATCGTTGTAAAGACATTTAATGTATATATATATCATATTAAGAGATATTCATACATGATATTATCATGATAATATAATAATTTAAAATCTCATTTGATATTATAAACATTGGGTTAACAACATTTAACAAGATCGTTAACCTAAAGGTTTCAAAACAACACTTACATGTAACGACTAACGATGACTTAACGACTCAGTTAAAATGTATATACATGTAGTGTTTTAATATGTATTTATACACTTTTGAAAGACTTAAATACACTTATCAAAATACTTCTACTTAAAAAAAATGCTTACAATTACATCCTCGTTCAGTTTCATCAACAATTCTACTCGTATGCACCCGTATTCGTACTCGTACAATACACAGCTTTTAGATGTATGTACTATTGGTATATACACTCCAATGATCAGCTATTAGCAGCCCATGTGAGTCACCTAACACATGTGGGAACCATCATTTGGCAACTAGCATGAAATATCTCATAAAATTACAAAAATATGAGTAATCATTCATGACTTATTTACATGAAAACAAAATTACATATCCTTTATATCTAATCCATACACCAACGACCAAAAACACCTACAAACACTTTCATTCTTCAATTTTCTTCATCTAATTGATCTCTCTCAAGTTCTATCTTTAAGTTCTAAGTGTTCTTCATAAATTCTACAAGTTCTAGTTACATAAAATCAAGAATACTTTCAAGTTTGCTAGCTCACTTCCAATCTTGTAAGGTGATCATCCAACCTCAAGAAATTTTTGTTTCTTACAGTAGGTTATCATTCTAATGCAAGGTAATAATCATATTCAAACTTTGGTTCAATTTCTATAACTATAACAATCTTATTTCAAGTGATGATCTTAGTTGAACTTGTTTTCGTGTCATGATTCTGCTTCAAGAACTTCGAGCCATCCAAGGATCCGTTGAAGCTAGATCCATTTTTTTTCTCTTTTCCAGTAGGTTTATCTAAGGAACTTAAGGTAGTAATGATGTTCATAACATCATTCGATTCATACATATAAAGCTATCTTATTCGAAGGTTTAAACTTGTAATCACTAGAACATAGTTTAGTTAATTCTAAACTTGTTCGCAAACAAAAGTTAATCCTTTTAACTTGACTTTTAAAATCAACTAAACACATGTTCTATATCTATATGATATGCTAACTTAATGATTTAAAACCTGAAAACACGAAAAACACCGTAAAACCGGATTTACGCCGTCGTAGTAACACCGCGGGCTGTTTTGGGTTAGTTAATTGAAAACTATGATAAACTTTGATTTAAAAGTTGTTATTCTGAGAAAATGATTTTTATTATGAACATGAAACTATATCCAAAAATTATGGTTAAACTCAAAGTGGAAGTATGTTTTCTAAAATGGTCATCTAGACGTCGTTCTTTCGACTGAAATGACTACCTTTACAAAAATGACTTGTAACTTATTTTTCTGACTATAAACCTATACTTTTTCTGTTTAGATTCATAAAATAGAGTTCAATATGAAACCATAGCAATTTGATTCACTCAAAACGGATTTAAAATGAAGAAGTTATGGGTAAAACAAGATTGGATAATTTTTCTCATTTTAGCTACGTGAAAATTGGTAACAAATTTATTCCAACCATAACTTAATCAACTTGTATTGTATATTATGTAATCTTGAGATACCATAGACACGTATACAATATTTCGACCTATCATGTCGACACATCTATATATATTTCGGAACAACCATAGACACTCTATATGTGAATGTTGGAGTTAGCTATACAGGGTTGAGGTTGATTCCAAAATATATATAGTTTGAGTTGTGATCAATACTGAGATACGTATACACTGGGTCGTGGATTGATTCAAGATAATATTTATCGATTTATTTCTGTACATCTAACTGTGGACAACTAGTTGTAGGTTACTAACGAGGACAGCTGACTTAATAAACTTAAAACATCAAAATATATTAAAAGTGTTGTAAATATATTTTGAACATACTTTGATATATATGTATATATTGTTATAGGTTCGTGAATCAACCAGTGGCCAAGTCTTACTTCCCGACGAAGTAAAAATCTGTGAAAGTGAGTTATAGTCCCACTTTTAAAATCTAATATTTTTGGGATGAGAATACATGCAGGTTTTATAAATGATTTACAAAATAGACACAAGTACGTGAAACTACATTCTATGGTTGAATTATCGAAATCGAATATGCCCCTTTTTATTAAGTCTGGTAATCTAAGAATTAGGGAACAGACACCCTAATTGACGCGAATCCTAAAGATAGATCTATTGGGCCTAACAAACCCCATCCAAAGTACCAGATGCTTTAGTACTTCGAAATTTATATCATATCCAAAGGGTGTCCCGGAATGATGGGGATATTCTTATATATACATCTTGTTAATGTCGGTTACCAGGTGTTCACCATATGAATGATTTTTATCTCTATGTATGGGATGTGTATTGAAATATGAAATCTTGTGGTTTATTATTATGATTTGATATATATATAGGTTAAACCTATAACTCACCAACATTTTTGTTGACGTTTTAAGCATGTTTATTCTCAGGTGATTATTAAGAGCTTCCGCTGTCGCATACTTAAATAAGGACGAGATTTGGAGTCCATGCTTGTATGATATTGTGTAAAAACTGCATTCAAGAAACTTATTTTGTTGTAACATATTTGTATTGTAAACCATTATGTAATGGTCGTGTGTAAACAGGATATTTTAGATTATCATTATTTGATAATCAATAAAGCTTTTTAAACCTTTATTGATGAAACAAAGGTTATGGTTTGTTTTAAAATGAATGCAGTCTTTGAAAAACGTCTCATATAGAGGTCAAAACCTCGCAACGAAATCAATTAATATGGAACGTTTTTAATCAATAAGAACGGGACATTTCAGTTGGTATCAGAGCGTTGGTCTTAGAGAACCGGAATTTTGCATTAGTGTGTCTTATCGAGTTTGTTAGGATGCATTAGTGAGTCTGGACTTCGATCGTGTTTACTTGAAAAATGATTGCTTAACAAATTTTGTTGGAAACTATATATTTTTAACATGTGAATATTATGTGATATATTAATCTCTTAACGCGTTTGATATTATGTGATAGATGTCTACCTCTAGAACAAGTCCCATTGACTCACCTAATAATAATGAAGAGTCAAATGTAAATTGGAATGATTCGTGGACTGATTCACAAGTTCCCGAAGAGGAACCGGAAGAAGAGTCGGAACCGGAAGAAGAATCGGAACCGGAAGAAGAATCGGAACCGGATGAAGAAATAGAACCGGTGGTGGAAATAATAAAACGGTTAAGTAAAAGAAAATCCTCAACCAACCGACCAAGGTTAATTATGGTCAATGGTGTTTCCGCCAAGGAAGCAAAATATTGGGAGGATTACCAATTCTCCGATGAATCGGATTCCGACGAGAATTCCGATGATGTTATAGAAATTACCCCAACTGAATTTAAAAAGGCAAAAGAAAATAATAAGGGAAAGGGCATAAAAATAGAGAAATCTAATTCCAACCCCGATGAACTTTATATGTATCGTCAACCCCCGAAGTTCTTAAGTTGTAACAATGACCCGGGAACCTCTAAACCACCAGGTTTTTCTAAACCAATGTGGAAAACGACGGCTCGTATTAGGGGAACATCATATATCCATAGAAACTTGGCAAAACGAACCAAAACCAAAGAAGAAGAAACAAGCGAGTCGGAATAAGATAGTTGTATTCGTGTGGTGTAATATATGTAATATAGTGTGCTTATGCTTTATGATATATGTAAAAATTGCTTGTATTAATAAGTATTTTTTTTTATGAATCTAAATCTTGTCTATTTTACAGTATAAAAACACAAAATGGATAGACAACCCAAGAATGCCTTGGTTTATAAAAGGCTTTCGTTCGAATGATGGGGGATATCACATTGGGAAATCCATAAGTTACGATGTGTTTACTTTGACGCATATATTGTGGGGAACCCAAATGCTATTTTACGCAATGGGTTAAGAAATTATTTTGACTCAATATATTCGAATATTGGACTTCGTGATTTAGAAAAAGAGGCTAACATGCAACATAAAGAAGCATGTTATGCTTACGGATTAGTAATGTTCGCTTCTCACCAAAGTGAGAACAAGAACATCGGGCTACAACTATTAAACAAAACGTTCACACAAGTGACGGAGTCGGTAATTGGGGTAAGAAATGAGGTTTTTAGATTGTTACGGGACTGTTGGACATTACGTAACCCTTGTCCATTTGACGACGTTACAACACGCTGTCTTATCAACGGCCATAACAGTTATGTTCCACAAGACCAAGGATGGGAAGTAATCCTAGTAAAACCAGAATGCATGACTTGTTTCTGGACGTATGAATTACGTGTCTTTATTGCCTTTGCTGAACGACTTGTGTACTAGCTAGAATTATCTTCACAACCATCTTGTATCAAATTTATTGTGTGCTATATTTCATGCTATATGTAAAATAAGCGGTATTGTAAGTTTGTAAAATATTGTGTAAAAGTTTGAATGCGAAATATTATTATAATCAGTTTTTCATATAGAATTGTAGTAGTTGAATTGTATATTAGCTACTAAGTATGAACTTAACGGGTAGGTACTACCCGAATTTAAACTTATAAAACGCTAATATGAAGAAAAAGCTTTTATAAATGAGTTCATATTATGCTACGAAATACTATTAACTACTCTTAATATTCTGTATGATTAACTTGTTCCATTTGACTATTTTGAAGGAAATGGCACCGACTACTCGACACACCGTGAATATGAATGAAGAGGAATTCCGTACTTTTCTAGCTTCAAACATAGCCGCAGTACAGGCTGTGCTACATACCAACAATAACCTTGGATCTAGCAGTACAGGAAATCGTGTAGGATGCACCTACAAAGAATTCACTGCCTGCAAACCTTTGGAATTTGATGGAACCGAAGGACCGATCGGATTGAAACGGTGGACCGAGAAGGTCGAATCGGTGTTTGCCATAAGTAAGTGTACTGAAGAGGACAAAGTGAAGCACGCTACGCATACCTTCACAGGTTCTGCGTTAACATGGTGGAATACCTATCTAGAGCAAGTGGGACAAGACGATGCGTACGCACTACCGTGGTCAGCATTCAAGCACTTGATGAACGAGAAGTACCGTCCCAGAACCGAGGTCAATAAGCTCAAGACAGAACTTAGAGGGTTACGAACCCAAGGATTTGATATTAGCACGTACGAAAGACGATTCACAGAATTGTGCCTATTGTGTCCGGGAGCATTCGAAGATGAGGAAGAGAAGATCTTTGTGAAAGGATTACTGGAAAGAATCCAAGAAGATATAAGTTCACACGAGCCCGCCTCCATACAACAGGCATGTAGAATGGCTCACAAACTAGTGAACCAGATTGAAGAAATAATTAAAGAACAGACTGCTGAAGAGGCCAATGTGAAGCAAGTCAAAAGAAAGTGGGAGGAAAACGGTGATAAGTATCACCAATACAACAACAACAGCAATTACAACAATAATCGCAACAATTATCCCAACAATCGCAACATCAATCGCAACTACAACAAACGGCCCAACAACAACAACAACAACAACAACAACTACAATAATCATCCCAACAACAATAATAACCGCAACAACAACAACAACAATCAGAAGCAGCTATGCCAAAGGTGTGAAAAGTATCACTCGGGGTTCTGCACCAAATTTTGCAACAAGTGTAAAAGAAATGGTCATAGCGCGGCGAAGTGTGAGGTCTACGGACCAGGGGTTAATAGAACGAAAGGAACAAATGGTGTCGGAACGAGTAATGGCGGAGCAAGTAGTGTCGGAGCAAGTTATGCCAATGTAGTTTGTTATAAATGTGGAAAACCGGGCCACATTATTAGAAATTACCCGAACCAGGAGAACACGAATGGACAAGGCCGCGGAAGAGTTTTCAATATTAATGCAGCAGAGGCACAGGAAGACCCGGAGCTTGTTACGGGTACGTTTCTTATTGACAATAAATCTGCTTACGTTTTATTTGATTCGGGTGCGGATAGAAGCTATATGAGTAGAGATTTTTGTGCTAAATTAAGTTGTCTATTGATGCCTTTGGATAGTAAATTTTTACTCGAATTAGCAAATGGTAAATTAATTTCAGCAGATAATATATGTCGGAATCGAGAAATTAAACTGGTTAGCGAAACATTTAAGATTGATTTGATACCAGTAGAGTTAGGGAGTTTTGATGTGATAATCGGTATGGACTGGTTGAAAGAAGTGAAAGCAGAGATCGTTTGTTACAAAAATGCAATTCGCATTATACGAGAAAAAGGAAAACCCTTAATGGTGTACGGAGAAAAGGGCAACACGAAGCTACATCTTATTAGTAATTTGAAGGCACAAAAACTAATAAGAAAAGGTTGCTATGCTATTCTAGCACACGTCGAGAAAGTACAAACTGAAGAAAAGAGCATCAATGATGTTCCCATTGCAAAAGAATTTCCTGATGTATTTCCGAAAGAATTACCGGGATTACCCCCACATCGATCCGTTGAATTTCAAATAGATCTTGTACCAGGAGCTGCACCAATAGCTCGTGCTCCTTACAGACTCGCACCCAGCGAGATGAAAGAACTGCAAAGCCAATTACAAGAACTTTTAGAGCGTGGTTTCATTCGACCAAGCACATCACCGTGGGGAGCTCCTGTTTTGTTTGTCAAGAAGAAAGATGGTACATTCAGGTTGTGTATCGACTACCGAGAGTTGAACAAACTTACCATCCAGAACCGCTACCCACTACCGAGAATCGATGACTTATTTGATCAACTACAAGGCTCGTCTGTTTATTCAAAGATTGACTTACGTTTCGGGTATCATCACATGCGGGTGAAAGAAGATGATATTCCAAAGATTGCTTTCAGAACACGTTACGGTCATTACGAGTTTATGGTCATGCCGTTTGGTTTAACTAATGCACCAGCTGTGTTCATGGACCTTATGAACCGAGTGTGTGGACCATACCTTGACAAGTTTGTCATTGTTTTCATTGATGACATACTTATTTACTCAAAGAATGACCAAGAACACGGTGAACATTTGAGAAAGGAGTTAGAAGTATTGAGGAAGGAAGAATTGTACGCTAAGTTTTCAAAGTGTGCATTTTGGTTGGAAGAAGTTCAATTCCTCGGTCACATAGTGAACAAAGAAGGTATTAAGGTGGATCCGGCAAAGATAGAAACTGTTGAAAAGTGGGAAACCCCGAAAACTCCGAAACACATACGCCAGTTTTTAGGACTAGCTGGTTACTACAGAAGGTTCATCCAAGACTTTTCCAGAATAGCAAAACCCTTGACTGCATTAACACATAAAGGGAAGAAATTTGAATGGAATGATGAACAAGAGAAAGCGTTTCAGTTATTGAAGAAAAAGCTAACTACGGCACCTATATTGTCATTGCCTGAAGGGAATGATGATTTTGTGATTTATTGTGACGCATCAAAGCAAGGTCTCGGTTGTGTATTAATGCAACGAACGAAGGTGATTGCTTATGCGTCTAGACAATTGAAGATTCACGAACAAAATTATACGACGCATGATTTGGAATTAGGCGCGGTTGTTTTTGCATTAAAGACTTAGAGGCACTAATTATATGGGGTCAAAAGTATTATATATACCGACCACAAAAGTCTTCAACACATATTTAATCAGAAACAACTGAATATGAGGCAGCGTAGGTGGATTGAATTGTTGAATGATTACGACTTTGAGATTCGTTACCACCCGGGGAAGGCAAATGTGGTAGCCGATGCCTTGAGCAGGAAGGACAGAGAACCCATTCGAGTAAAATCTATGAATATAATGATTCATAATAACCTTACTACTCAAATAAAGGAGGCGCAACAAGGAGTTTTAAAAGAGGGAAATTTAAAGGATGAAATACCCAAAGGATCGGAGAAGCATCTTAATATTCGGGAAGACGGAACCCGGTATAGGGCTGAAAGGATTTGGGTACCAAAATTTGGAGATATGAGAGAAATGGTACTTAGAGAAGCTCATAATTCCAGATACTCAATACATCCTGGAACGGGGAAGATGTACAAGGATCTCAAGAAACATTTTTGGTGGCCGGGTATGAAAGCCGATGTTGCTAAATACGTAGGAGAATGTTTGACGTGTTCTAAGGTCAAAGCTGAGCATCAGAAACCATCAGGTCTACTTCAACAACCCGAAATCCCGAAATGGAAATGGGAAAACATTACCATGGATTTTATCACTAAATTGCCAAGGACTGCAAGTGGTTTTGATACTATTTGGGTAATAGTTGATCGTCTCACCAAATCAGCACACTTCCTGCCAATAAGAGAAGATGAGAAGATGGAGAAGTTAGCACGACTGTATTTGAAGGAAGTCGTCTCCAGACATGGAATACCAATCTCTACTATCTCTGATAGGGATGGCAGATTTATTTCAAGATTCTGGCAGACATTACAGCAAGCATTAGGAACTCGTCTAGACATGAGTACTGCCTATCATCCACAAACTGATGGGCAGAGCGAAAGGACGATACAAATGCTTGAAGACATGCTACGAGCATGTGTTATTGATTTCGGAAACAGTTGGGATCGACATCTACCGTTAGCAGAATTTTCCTACAACAACAGCTACCATTCAAGCATTGAGATGGCGCCGTTTGAAGCACTTTATGGTAGAAAGTGCAGGTCTCCGATTTGTTGGAGTGAAGTGGGGGATAGACAGATTACGGGTCCGGAGATTATACAAGAAACTACCGAGAAGATCATCCAAATTCAACAACGGTTGAAAACCGCCCAAAGTCGACAAAAGAGCTACGCTGACATTAAAAGAAAAGATATAGAATTTGAAATTGGAGAGATGGTCATGCTTAAAGTTGCACCTTGGAAAGGCGTTGTTCGATTTGGTAAACGAGGGAAATTAAATCCAAGGTATATTGGACCATTCAAGATTATTGATCGTGTCGGACCAGTAGCTTACCGACTTGAGTTACCTCAACAACTCACGACTGTACATAACACTTTCCACGTCTCGAATTTGAAGAAATGTTTTGCTAAAGAAGATCTCACTATTCCATTAGATGAAATCCAAATCAACGAAAAACTTCAATTCATCGAAGAACCCGTCGAAATAATGGATTTTGAGGTTAAAAGACTTAAGCAAAACAAGATACCAATTGTTAAGGTTCGATGGAATGCTCGTAGAGGACCCGAGTTCACCTGGGAGCGTGAAGATCAAATGAATAAGAAATACCCGCATCTATTTCCAGAAGATTCGTCAACACCTTCAACAGCTTAAAATTTCGGGACGAAATTTATTTAACGGGTAGGTACTGTAGTGACCCGAACTTTTCCAAGTTTATATATATTAATTGAGATTGATATTTATATGATTAAATGTTTCCAACATGTTAAGCAATCAAACTTGTTAAGACTTAATTAATTGAAATATGTTTCATATAGACAATTGACCACCCAAGTTGACCGGTGATTCACGAACGTTAAAACTTGTAAAAACTATATGATGACATATATATGGATATATATATAGTTAACATGATACTATGATAAGTAAACATATCATTAAGTATATTAACAATGAACTACATATGTAAAAACAAGACTACTAACTTAATGATTTTTAAACGAGACATATATGTAACGATTATCGTTGTAAAGACATTTAATGTATATATATCATATTAAGAGATATTCATACATGATAATATCATGATAATATAATAATTTAAAATCTCATTTGATATTATAAACATTGGTTTAACAACATTTAACAAGATCGTTAACCTAAAGGTTTCAAAACAACACTTACATGTAACGACTAACGATGACTTAACGACTCAGTTAAAATGTATATACATGTAGTGTTTTAATATGTATTTATACACTTTTGAAAGACTTCAATACACTTATCAAAATACTTCTACTTAACAAAAATGCTTACAATTACATCCTCGTTCAGTTTCATCAACAATTCCACTCGTATGCACCCGTATTCGTAATCGTACAATACACAGCTTTTAGATGTATGTACTATTGGTATATACACTCCAATGATTAGCTCTTAGCAGCCCATGTGAGTCACCTAACACATGTGGGAACCATCATTTGGCAACTAGCATGAAATATCTCATAAAATTACAAAAATATGAGTGATCATTCATGACTTATTTACATGAAAACAAAATTACATATCCTTTATATCTAATCCATACACCAACGACCAAAAACACCTACAAACACTTTCATTCTTCAATTTTATTCATCTAATTGATCTCTCTCAAGTTCTATCTTCAAGTTCTAAGTGTTCTTCATAAATTCTACAAGTTCTAGTTACATAAAATCAAGAATACTTTCAAGTTTGCTAGCTCACTTCCAATCTTGTAAGGTGATCATCCAACCTCAAGAAATCTTTGTTTATTATAGTAGGTTATCATTCTAATACAAGGTAATAATCATATTCAAACTTTGGTTCAATTTCTATAACTATAACAATCTTATTTCAAGTGATGATCTTAGTTGAACTTGTTTTCGTGTCATGATTCTGCTTCAAGAACTTCGAGCCATCCAAGGATCCGTTGAAGCTAGATCCATTTTTTTCTCTTTTATAGTAGGTTTATCCAAGGAACTTAAGGTAGTAATGATGTTCATAACATCATTCGATTCATACATATAAAGCTATCTTATTCGAAGGTTTAAACTTGTAATCACTAGAACATAGTTTAGTTAATTCTAAACTTGTTCGCAAACAAAAGTTAATCCTTCTAACTTGACTTTTAAAATCAAATAAACATATGTTCTATATCTATATGATATGCTAACTTAATGATTTAAAACCTGGAAACACGAAAAATACCGTAAAACCGGATTTACGCCGTCGTAGTAACACCGCGGGCTGTTTTGGGTTAGTTAATTAAAAACTATGATAAACTTTGATTTAAAAGTTGTTATTATGAGAAAATGATTTTTATTATGAACATGAAACTATATCCAAAAATTATGGTTAAACTCAAAGTGAAAGTATATTTTCTAAAATGGTCATCTAGACGTCGTTCTTTCGACTGAAATGACTACCTTTACAAAAATGACTTGTAACTTATTTTTCTGACTATAAACCTATAATTTTTCTGTTTAGATTCATAAAATATAGTTCAATATGAAACCATAGCAATTTGATTCACTTAAAACGGATTTAAAATGAAGAAGTTATGGGTAAAACAAGATTGGATAATTTTTCTCATATTAGCTACGTGAAAATTGGTAACAAATCTATTCCAACCATAACTTAATCAACTTGTATTGTATATTATGTAATCTTGAGATACCATAGACACGTATACAATGTTTCGACCTATCATGTCGACACATCTATATATATTTCGGAACAACCATAGACACTCTATATGTGAATGTTGGAGTTAGCTATACAGGGTTGAGGTTGATTCCAAAATATATATAGTTTGAGTTGTGATCAATACTGAGATACGTATACACTGGGTCATGGATTGATTCAAGATAATATTTATCGATTTATTTCTGTACATCTAACTGTGGACAACTAGTTGTAGGTTACTAACGAGGACAGCTGACTTAATAAACTTAAAACATCAAAATATATTAAAAATGTTGTAAATATATTTTGAACATACTTTGATATATATGTATATATTGTTATAGGTTATTGAATCAACCAGTGGCCAAGTCTTACTTCCCGACGAAGTAAAAACCTGTGAAAGTGAGTTATAGTCCCACTTTTAAAATCTAATATTTTTGGAATGAGAATACATGCAGGTTTTATAAATGATTTACAAAATAGACATAAGTATGTGAAACTACATTCTATGGTTGAATTATCGAAATCGAATATGCCCCTTTTTATTAAGTCTGGTAATCTAAGAATTAGGGAACAGACACCCTAATTGACGTGAATCCTAAAGATAGATCTATTGGGCCTAACAAACCCCATCCAAAGTACTGGATGCTTTAGTACTTCGAAATTTATATCATATCCGAAGGGTGTCCCGGAATGATGGGGATATTCTTATATATGCATCTTGTTAATGTCGGTTACCAGGTGTTTACCATATGAATGATTTTTATCTCTATGTATGGGATGTGTATTGAAATATGAAATCTTATGGTCTATTATTATGATTTGATATATATAGGTTAAACCTATAACTCACCAACATTTTTGTTGACGTTTTAAGCATGTTTATTCTCAGGTGATTATTAAGAGCTTCCGCTGTCGCATACTTAAATAAGGATGAGATTTGGAGTCCATGCTTGAATGATATTGTGTAAAAACTGCATTCAAGAAACTTATTTTGTTGTAACATATTTGTATTGTAAACCATTATGTAATGGTCGTGTGTAAACAGGATATTTTAGATTATCATTATTTGATAATCTACATAAAGCTTTTTAAACCTTTATTGATGAAATAAAGGTTATGGTTTGTTTTAAAATGAATGCAGTCTTTGAAAAACGTCTCATATAGAGGTCAAAACCTCGCAACGAAATCAATTAATATGGAACGTTTTTAATCAATAAGAACGGGACATTTCACATATCATTTCATAAAACATCTAACTATAATTGACTTAATAATAATCTTGATGAACTCAACGACTCGAATGCAACGTCTTTTGAAATATTCCATGAATGACTCCAAGTAATGTCTCTAATATGAGCTAATGCACAGCGGAAGATTTCTTTCATACCTGAGAATAAACATGCTTTAAAGTGTCAACCAAAAGGTTGGTGAGTTCATTAGTTTAACATAAATAATCATTTCAGAATTTTTAATAGACCACAAGATTTCATATTTCCATTTCTCATAAACATACGTCCCATGCATAGAGACAAAAATATCATTCATATGGATTGAACACCTGGTAACCGACATTCACAATATATACATATAAGAATATCCCCATCATTCCGGGATCCTCCTTCGGACATGATATAAATTTCGAAGTACTAAAGCATCCGGTACTTTGGATGGGGCTTGTTGGGCCCGATAGATCTATCTTTAGAGTTCGCGTCAATTAGGGTTTCTGTTCCCTAATTCTTAGATTACCAGACTATAAAGGGGCATATTTGAAAGGACCCGTCCTAATCCATCCGGACAAAGTCCACATCGATTACAAACGATTCACAATAGTTGGTTACATCGCGAGGTACTTGACCTCTATATGATACATTTTACAAACATTGCATTCGTTTTGAAAAGACAAACTTCCTTACATCGAAAATTGACGATATGCATACCATTTCATAACATATCTAATTATAATTATCTAAATAATAATCTTGATGAACTCGACGACTCGAATGCAACGTCTTTTGAAATATGCTATGAATGACTCCAAGTAATGTCTCTAATATGAGCAAATGCACAGCGGAAGATTTCTTTCATACCTGAGAATAAACATGCTTTCAAGTGTCAACCAAAAGGTTGGTGAGTTCATTAGTTTAACATAAATAATCATTTCCATCATTTTAATAGACCACAAGATTTTCATTTCTCATAAACATACGTCCCATACATAGAGACAAAATATCATTCATATGGATTGAACACCTGGTAACCGACATTCACAATATGTATATAAGAATATCCCCATCATTCCGGGATCCTCCATCGGACATGATATAAATTTTGAAGTACTAAAGCATCCGGTACTTTGGATGGGGCTTGTTGGGCCCGATAGATCTATCTTTAGAGTTCGCGTCAATTAGGGTTTCTGTTCCCTAATTCTTAGATTACCAGACTATATAAAAAGAGGCATATTCAGTTTCGATCATTCAACCATAGAACGTAATTTCGATTACTTGTGTCTATTTCGTAAAACAGTTATAAAAGTTGCGCATGTATTCTCAGCCCAAAAATATAAAGGGTAAAAAGATAAATGAAACTCACAGTACTGTACTTTGTAGTAAAAATACATATGACGACTTTGAACAATGCAGGGTTGACCTCGGATTCACGAACCTATATCATTCGTATATATACATCAAAATATATACTTGTAATCGAGCAATTTCATATCTTATAACCTCATATATTATATATTTTGTTTATATATATATTTGAAAATGATTATTATTTATATAGTTATATTAATATGTCTATATCTAGAAACTACTTAATTTGTTGTATATAAGTTTTTATAAGGTTATTATGCTTTATATATAGTTATATGGTTTATTAATATAATTGTAGTATGTATAATAAGTATGTTTTTATATTCAAATTATTTATTTGTTTAAAAATGATGGTTTTGATATTAACGTTTTACTAATACTAATAATAATGCTAATACTATCTTCATTAAAAATGATAATTTTAATAATAGTAATGATATTGTTAATAATGATACTTTTATCTAATTATAAGAGTAATAATACTAATGGTTATAAAAGTGATACTAGTACTAATATTAATGAGAAAAATAATAACTTGTATTATATTCCATAATAATAATAATAATAATAATAATAACCCTAGTCATAATGATATTAATACATACATTAGTAATAATAGTCATAATACATAAATGATATAATTAACCATAATCAACGTATTAGTATTGTTTATAACAATAATAATAATAATACTTATTATGATAATTATAATTATGATAATATTAATAATTGTGATAATTATAATTCTAAAACTACTACTAGTTATAATAATTATAAATATAAATATGGTAATAATTATAATCATAATATGAATCATAATCATAATAATCATAATAACAAGAATAATACTAACAATAATAATGATAACAATTATAACAACAACAACAACAACAATAATAATAATAATAATAATAATAATAATAATAATAATAATAATAATAATAATAATAATAATAATAATAATAATAATAATAATAATAATAATAAATGAATATACTAGTAACTACCTTTAAAAGCTCAAAAATATACAAAACTGCCCAAGCCGGGACTCGAACCCGAGACCTCTCGCTCCACAACCACCTGCCTAACCATCCGTCTGTTCTTTCTTTTTCTCAAATATGTTGGATTCTAATTATACTTAACACTACATTACTGATTTCCCTTTCTTCTTCACCTCAATCTCCAATAGACCAGACCAGGGATCGTTTCACACTAGTAACACTTTACACGATTAGTTTTAAGACTCATAAACTATTAGTGATTGATTAAATTAATTAAAACAACAGATTTATTTAATTAAAAACTGCTACCAGTAAAGAAACTGACCCGTTGAACTCAAAAATCAAATTCAAGTTTAGAGGTTGTTTTAGGTCACGATCATAAAATGAAAAATGTTTCAAAACTCTCCTGGAAACTATTGGAACTATCAATTTAATCTATATTTAAACAGAAAGCCCGAATTTGGCTGAAGAACAATCGTTGACTTTATGATTTTAAAACTTTGACCCCTAAATTCGAAGTGAATAAAAAGAATTGGGAGCTTATATTTTGCAGATAGTTTAAACAAAATATTCCTAACAAAACCACATTTACACATTTTGAAATCTATTTCGAATTCGAGCTGTTTAATAAATGGAACAAGAACAGAGCAGGTACTGCTGTTCTTCCCATTTTTCTGATTAAAACCGATGATTTAAAAGCTGTAAAAGGATAATTGAAGTTGTTAATTGATATTGTAGGTGGTCTGGTGTTGTTTACTCTAAATTTGATTGAGTCATATAGTCTTAAAAAAAGTCGACAGGATCATAATCAGAGAGATAAATTAAAAAAATAAAATAAAGCAGATGTGTAATTGTGACAGGTTTTGGATTATCTCAGCGTTTGGGAATCATTTGTAATCAATCAGAGATAATAAGTCACATATAACAGTTAGACAGCTAAGTATAACAGATTAGATTTACTTTTAAATATAAAACTTAATTTTTAATAATAATAATCCTATTAATAAATAATAAGAACAATACTGAATATTATTAATAATAACATAATAATATTAACAATTCTAATAATAGTATTAATTTTAATTATCTTAATAATAATGCTACTATTAATAACAATAAATAATAATGTTTCTGATAAACTAAAAAAAAATTGTTGATATTAGTATTGTTTTAATGATAAAGTTAATTGTAATGACATAATTAATATTACTACTGATAAGGATAGTAATTCGTATTATTAAATAATATAACTTATATAAAATGATAATAGTAATACTATACTAGTTTGCACATATCGAATTTCATATTTATATCATAATATTATTAATATTGATATTTATTCTAATAGCAATGAAAGTAAGAATATTTAATAATCATAATAATTGTAATTTTATTACTATCTATAATAATAATGATATTAATAATGTTAACATTAATAATGATATAATAAATTAAATGTATTAAATTTTATATTATTCATAACTATATTGTTAATACTGATATTAATATTACTATTAATATTTATTTAAATGAAAGTAATAATAGTTTAGCAACTATATTCTAGTCTTGTAAGTAAGTTTAGTATACATAATATTCAATAATTATTTATATAATAGCATATAGTTACTTATGATATTATGTTATTTATACTAGCAATAGATATTGAAATTTTCGACACACAACATTTATAATATTAATTATGCATTGTAACCATATATTTTTACAGATTCATTATAACTAAATTATTGTGTATCTTATTTTATATTTATATAATTTTAAATGTTTTAATTTATATTTTAAAATTTCAATTTATTATATATACTTACATTTACATGTATATATATACACAATTATTTATAAATCATTGTTCGTGAATCGTCGTGAATAGTCAAAAGGGCAAATGCGTTCATGTAAATTGTTCCAAAGTTTTCGAGACTCAACATTACAGATTTTACTTATCGTGTCGGAAACATATAAAGATTAAGTTTAAATTTGATCGGAAATTCCCGGGTCATCACAGTACCTACCCGTTAAAGAAATTTCGTCCTGAAATTTGAGTGAGGTCGTCATGGCTAACAATAAATATGTTTTCCTGACGAATATGAGCTGATAAATAGAGTTTATCATTATTGAATAATACAGATAAAAATAATTCAATTATTCGAAGAGTACGAATGAAGCTATCACCAAAGAGTGAAATAGGAAAGTAAGGATTCATCTTAACTTTTGACGTAGTCATGGTTGAATTTAGAAAATGAGGTGCGTCTTAACTTTTAACGTAGAGGGTTGAATTCCGGAATTCAAGGGATTAAGGAAAATCTTCGAAATCTAAAAGATTTGATTCTTCGGCGAATGAGAAAATTAAGATCTTTCTAATTAAATACGGTGATCTGCTTCGATTACTCTGTCTGATATTTCCATTATAAATTAAACTCTTCCGTTCCATTATTCTCACCATTCCTATACTTTCCTTCTTGTTTCATACATCCAAAAGATTCTGAAAATGTTTAATCCAGTTCTGATCATTGTAATCATCCTTACTATCACAACAATCATTCTCCTTTTCCAACTTCCACCAGAGGAATCTGCTTTCTTCTACTTCGCCCTTGGGATTATAATGTTTTTAATTCTCCCGTGTATTTATGTTGCTATAAACATTGATATATACGGTTTGTAATTTATGTGTTGCTATCGGGATTTATATTCTCCCTTAAATTTCAAAGCTCTATGCTTTTGTTTTCTCTTCCCGACTTCAAGTCAAGCGAATAATGGTCCAGAATTTGTAGATATAGAGTTTTGAATGATTATAATGTTCTAAGCAGGAAGGAACGTGATAGCACGATTTGATTTTCAAATTTATCAACATCACGGAAGATAGAACCATCAAGAATACATTTTCTTGATTTGTTTAGGAGTTGAGTAGAATGAAAGAGTTATGTAACATGGCACATGATGACGTTATGATCTGTGAATCATCACGTCTCATTAGAAACTCAGCATGACCTACTGTAATATAATCACGTTGATCAAGTGTCATTATATTATACTAACTCATGCATCAGTTCCCAACATTACTTCAATAACATTCATATTTTAAGCTCGAAAGTTTACATAATATAGAAACTAACAGTTTCTATATGATGTAACACTGATAGCACGAAGAGATTAATGATTTCAGATAAGAACAGTTATGAAAATATCTTCAGAATTATGGAGGATATTTATAATGAAAGATATGATGATATCTTGGAATTTCTAATATCGATGGATGATGAAGAAGATTTATCCGTAAGGGTTTAGATTCGGAAGCAAGGTATTCGCTAAAGATTTCATCAGAAACAGAATCATTTGGATTCTTTGAAGTCAAACTTATTCTTTGTGATTTGTCCACGGCTTTCTTCCTAGTTTCGTATAATCTGCTTTTCGGTACTAAATTTTCTATTGAATGTTTCCAATATAATGATACACAGGAAGCACGAAGAGGTATATAATTTCGGACGAGAGTATTTATGAAAATATCCTCAGAATATCGAAGATATTGATGATAATATTTTGGAATTTCTAAGTTCGATGGTTGATGGAGAAAGATTTTCCGCAAGATTTTAACATGACTTCGGAGCAAGATATTCTTTGAAGGTTTCATCGGATCCAGAATCACCTGGATTCTTTGAATATATGGTATGGTCCTGGTATTTGTCCTTGGTCTCCTTCGTGGTTAGCTCAATCCGTTTTCCAGTTCCAACTTTTCTGAGCTTTTCCAACATACTATTCTTTATCATCAAACTCTTGGCCATTTAGGCCATCTACAATTTTACTGTTTCCTCTGCATTTAATGCAGCCATATTTGTATCGTCGGTTGTCAATCCGAGGTGGTTTCAGAAGAATGGTGTTTTTAGATGATTAAACACTGATGGTAATATGGTGGAATATAAAAGGTTTTCCGGTAACAATAAAGAGCACACATATAAATATCAAGGTTATAATAAGGTTGTTTTGAACGAAAAGTCGAAGTTGACTTGTTGGAGCTGTGACAAAATTGGCTAATTTGAAAAGAAATTGCGTTGTTATTTTCGGAAATAACAATGCCAAAGAAGCTATCACAGATACGTGTTAAACATTTATACAGGTTCTGAGAATTTTCAGGTGCATAACTATACGCATCAATCTTTTCTTCCGTAAATGAAGTGCGGTTGGTTCATCCTCCCGATTGAGGTGTTTTCAAGAATTACGAAAGGTTTGAACGCAGATTGTAATCGTGAAGATACGAATGAGGTTTATGATGAAATCAAGTGGCAAACTTGAAGAATTGTTTAGTTTCATATGTTATAATCAATATTTTAATTCAGTTTAATTGTCCAGTGTTGGTAGTCTACAGTAACAGTCCAGTAATTCATATACAGTTTAATATATAAAATTCAAATTAATTAATACGTTTCGTGACCCGTATACGTCTCAGACTCGATCACAACTCAAACTATATATATTCATATAGATGGGTCGATATGATATGTCAAAACATTGTATACGTGTCCCGATATTTAAAGTGCGTAAAATAAATAACAGAAATTAAATAACGATAAATAAAGTGCGTAAAGTAAATAACAGAAATTAAATGATAAAAAATAAAATTGCGAGAATATAAATTGCGATAAAATAAATTACGATAATTAAATTGCGATAAATAAAGTGTAATACGGAATTAACAGTTAGCTAGGAATAGTTAGCTAGGATTTTGTTAGCGTGGTTCCTTAATAAAATTTAATATTGTTAATTAGTCTGTTTCTAATCAATTTTTATTGTGTTCATTATTTCTTCATTATGCCACTTGTTGGATTCTGATAGGTCAAAATCCAAATATGAAATTGAATTTGAATGAAAATAGTTATTCTTTGGTGAACGGATACGTATCTCGGTGGTTGTAAATAGGATAGTGAATAACTGTTGAATCAGATTCGAAGAATATACAGTGTAACTTATTAATGTGAAATTTAAATATTCCTCGGGTATTACCTACCCGTTAAAATATTTTCACCATTAACTGTTTGTACAAAAGAATTTTTAATTACAATCTTTATGAAAATATATTTACATATATATTTTTTTCAGATGTAATATAGATTTAATGAGTTAATATGATATTAATCTCATTTGATTTATTATTAAAATTAGAATACATAATCTCTAAAACATTAGAGATTACATAATTTCCATGAAGAACAAAGATAATTAATGTAGAACGATACGTTGAGCGATGATTATACTCGAGGTATAGAATGTGATATTGAGGCATGTGATGTTGAAACTTGGGTTGTTGGTGCCGGTGATGTTGCTGAAGCTGGTACATTTTGCACCATAATCTCTGAATTGATTATTCGAGCGCGAAGTTCGTTGACTTATTACTTCAGGATGATTGTCGGTCTGAACGAGTGGATGAATAAGGTTCAGAATTGTGGATAGAATATAATCTTGTCGAGTTATCCTGGAAATGAGACTGAAAATGGTGTCTCGAACAGGTTCGCCGGTAAACGCTTCAGATTCATTGTCAAGAGGTGAATTCGGTTGGTGGAAGGGATCGCCTTCTGCGCGTCTCCATTGATTAAGTCGACTACAAATCCATCACATGAATTGGGAATGGATGATTGGTTGATTCATGCCGATGACACTGTTTTCGGAGCTTAGGTGAACATCTATGTCGGAATAGCTATCAGAATAACTATCGAAATAGCTATTGGAATCTGAGAGACTCAAACTGGTTGAGGAATTCATCTCGTACAATCAGGTGAAAGATTTTCGATAAGAAATAGATTATAGGATGTAGATTAGTACCCTGCAATACATAATTTACATATGCATATATAATACTAAAATCCCATAAGTTACGGAGGAATCTACGGAAGTTGTCAGGCAAAGCTACAGTAACAGATACGCTAAGATATAAAGTGGCAGATACGCTAAGATATGAATTTTTGTCTATACACTATTCATGCAGTCCATGCAGTAAAACGTGTCTAGACTAAGAATGATAAGCAAGTGATTCCCTAAGAATGATAAGCAGGAAATTTTTGACACGAAATGATAAGCAAGACTTTTGACATGCAGACACGGTCGGAGTCCAGACTCACTAATGCATCCTAACGACTTATCAGTTAGACACACTAATGCAGACCTGGTTCGCTAAGACCACCGCTCTGATACCAACTGAAAGGACCCTTCCTAATCCATCCGGACAAAGTCCACATCGATTACAAACGATTCACAATAGTTGGTTACATCGCGAGGTACTTGACCTCTATATGATACATTTTACAAACATTGCATTCGTTTTGAAAAGACAAACTTCCTTACATCGAAAATTGACGATATGCATACCATTTCATAACATATCTAATTATAATTATCTAAATAATAATCTTGATGAACTCGACGACTCGAATGCAACGTCTTTTGAAATATGCTATGAATGACTCCAAGTAATGTCTCTAATATGAGCAAATGCACAGCGGAAGATTTCTTTCATACCTGAGAATAAACATGCTTTCAAGTGTCAACCAAAAGGTTGGTGAGTTCATTAGTTTAACATAAATAATCATTTCCATCATTTTAATAGACCACAAGATTTTCATTTCTCATAAACATACGTCCCATACATAGAGACAAAATATCATTCATATGGATTGAACACCTGGTAACCGACATTCACAATATGCATATAAGAATATCCCCATCATTCCGGGATCCTCCATCGGACATGATATAAATTTCGAAGTACTAAAGCATCCGGTACTTTGGATGGGGCTTGTTGGGCAAGATAGATCTATCTTTAGAGTTCGCGTCAATTAGGGTTTCTGTTCCCTAATTCTTAGATTACCAGACTATATAAAAAGAGGCATATTCAGTTTCGATCATTCAACCATAGAACGTAATTTCGATTACTTGTGTCTATTTTGTAAAACAGTTATAAAAGTTGCGCATGTATTCTCAGCCCAAAAATATAAAGGGTAAAAAGGTAAATGAAACTCACAGTACTGTACTTTGTAGTAAAAATACATATGACGACTTTGAACAATGCAGGGTTGACCTCGGATTCACGAACCTATATCATTCGTATGTATACATCAAAATATATACTTGTAATCGAGCAATTTCATATGTTATAACCTCATATATTATATATTTTGTTTATATATATATATATTTGAAAATGATTATTATTTATATAGTTATATTAATATGTCTATATCTAGAAACTACTTAATTTGTTGTATATAAGTTTTTATAAGGTTATTATGCTTTATATATAGTTATATGGTTTATTAATATAATTGTAGTATGTATAATAAGTATGTTTTTATATTCAAATTATTTATTTGTTTAAAAATGATGGTTTTGATATTAACGTTTTACTAATACTAATAATAATGCTAATACTATCTTCATTAAAAATGATAATTTTAATAATAGTAATGATATTGTTAATAATGATACTTTTATCTAATTATAAGATTAATAATACTAATGGTTATAAAAGTGATACTAGTACTAATATTAATGAGAAAAATAATAACTTGTATTATATTCCATAATAATAATAATAATAACCCTAGTCATAATGATATTAATACATACATTAGTAATAATAGTCATAATACATAAATGATATAATTAACCATAATCAACGTATTAGTATTGTTTATAACAACAATAATAATAATAATAATAATAATAATAATAATAATAATAATAATAATACTTATTATGATAATTATAATTATGATAATATTAATAATTGTGATAATTATAATTCTAAAACTACTACTAGTTATAATAATTATAAATATAAATATGGTAATAATTATAATCATAATATGAATCATAATCATAATAATCATAATAACAAGAATAATACTAACAATAATAATGATAACAATTATAACAACAAAAACAACAACAATAATAATAATAATAATAATAATAATAATAATAATAATAATAATAATAATAATAATAATAATAATAATAATAATAATAATAATAATAATAATAATAATAATAATAATAATAATAATAATAATAATAATAATAATAATAATAATAAATGAATATACTAGTAACTACCTTTAAAAGCTCAAAAATATACAAAACTGCCCAAGCCGGGACTCGAACCCGAGACCTCTCGCTCCACAACCACCTGCCTAACCATCCGTCTGTTCTTTCTTTTTCTCAAATATGTTGGATTCTAATTATACTTAACACTACATTACTGATTTCCCTTTCTTCTTCACCTCAATCTCCAATAGACCAGACCAGGGATCGATTCACACTAGTAACACTTTACACGATTAGTTTTAAGACTCATAAACTATTAATGATTGATTAAATTAATTAAAACAACAGATTTATTTAATTAAAAACTGCTAACAGTAAAGAAACTGACCCGTTGAACTCAAAAATCAAATTCAAGTTTAGAGGTTGTTTTAGGTCACGATCATAAAATGAAAAATGTTTCAAAACTCTCCTGGAAACTATTGGAACTATCAATTTAATCTATATTTAAACAGAAAGCCCGAATTTGGCTGAAGAACAATCGTTGACTTTATGATTTTAAAACTTTGACCCCTAAATTCGAAGTGAATAAAAAGAATTGGGAGCTTATATTTTGCAGATAGTTTAAACAAAATATTCCTAACAAAACCACGTTTACACATTTTGAAATCTATTTCGAATTCGAGCTGTTTAATAAATGGAACAAGAACAGAGCAGGTACTGCTGTTCTTCCCATTTTTCTGATTAAAACCGATGATTTGAAAGCTGTAAAAGGATAATTGAAGTTGTTAATTGATATTGTAGGTGGTCTGGTGTTGTTTACTCTAAATTTGATTGAGTCATATAGTCTTAAAAAAAGTCGACAGGATCATAATCAGAGAGATAAATTAAAAAATAAATAAATAAAGCAGATGTGTAATTGTGACAGGTTTTGGATTATCTCAGTGTTTGGGAATCATTTGTAATCAATCAGAGATAATAAGTCACATATATAACAGTTAGACAGCTAAGTATAACAGATTGGATTTACTTTTAAATATAAAACTTAATTTTTAATAATAATAATCCTATTAATAAATAATAAGAACAATACTGAATATTATTAATAATAACATAATAATATTAATAATAATATTAACAATTCTAATAATAGTATTAATTTTAATTATCTTAATAATAATGCTACTATTAATAACAATAACTAATAATGTTTCTGATAAACTAAAAAAAAAATTGTTGATATTAGTATTGTTTTAATGATAAAGTTAATTGTAATGACATAATTAATATTACTACTGATAAGGATAGTAATTCATATTATTAAATAATATAACTTATATAAAATGATAATAGTAATACTATACTAGTTTGCACATATCGAATTTCATATTTATATCATAATATTATTAATATTGATATTTATTCTAATAGCAATGAAAGTAAGAATATTTAATAATCATAATAATTGTAATTTTATTACTATCTATAATAATAATGATATTAATAATGTTAACATTAATAATGATATAATAAATTAAATGTATTAAATTTTATATTATTCATAACTATATTGTTAATACTGATATTAATATTACTATTAATATTTATTTAAATGAAAGTAATAATAGTTTAGCAACTATATTCTAGTCTTGTAAGTAAGTTTAGTATATATAATATTCAATAATTATTTATATAATAGCATATAGTTACTTATGATATTATGTTATTTATACTAGCAATAGATATTGAAATTTTCGACACACAACATTTATAATATTAATTATGCATTGTAACCATATATGTTTACAGATTCATTATAACTAAATTATTGTGTATCTTATTTTATATTTATATAATTTTAAATGTTTTAATTTATATTTTAAAATTTCAATTTATTATATATACTTACATTTACATGTATATATATACACAATTATTTATAAATCATTGTTCGTGAATCGTCATGAATAGTCAAAAGGGCAAATGCGTTCATGTAAATTGTTCCAAAGTTTTCGAGACTCAACATTACAGATTTTACTTATCGTGTCGAAAACATATAAAGATTAAGTTTAAATTTGATCGGAAATTCCCGGGTCATCACAATATTCGATTTCGATCATTAAACCATATAATGTAGTTTCAATTACTTGTGTCTATTTCGTAAAACATTTATAAAAGTGCATGCATTCTCAGTCCCAAAAATATATATTGCAAAAGCATTTAAAAAGGGAATAATGAAACTCACTTGATGTATTTTGTAGTGAAAATACATAGGACGACATTGAATAAGTATAGGGTTGGCCTCGGATTCACGAACCTATATCAGGTATATATATATATATATATATATATATATATATATATATATATATATATATATATTAACATATAATATATTTAATCAACTAAATTTATTTATATTTTATAATGTCTTGATTAATATCTTTTATATATTTATTTAATTACATTATTACTTATAATTTGTCATAATATATATATGATATATAATTTAATTAATGTTATTTCAATAAAAATACTAATATATTAGTTAGTATGTTAAATCATATTAGTGTGCATTATTAGTTTACTTGAAACATATTTTTGTATAGATATCCTTCGTTTGTTAAAATAATACTAACTAATAATAGTTTTGATAATAATAATAATAATAATAATAATGATTAATAATAATAATGATAATAATAATAATACTGATAATAATAGTAATAATAATAATAATAATAATCAAAATATCAATATTAGTACTAGTGGAATAATAATTATGATTTTTATAATAATAATTAGAATTCTACCTTATGAGTGTAAGTTTCAAAAAAAAAAAAAAAACTACCTCAGTCCAGGTTCGAACTCAAGACCTCCAGCTCACCCACTAACACCACTAAACCATCTAGGCGGTCTTGCCTTGTTCTTATAAAATATAACTGAAACTGTATAACTCCTTTAATTCGAACAGCCCAACAGCATAGCTACGGCCCAATAGAAAATCTTGGTTGAATCTCGGCCCAAGTTTTCTGGTCCACACAATTCCATTAGCCCAAATAGATCTGTTGTAAAATTAAAAACAATTTGCCATGGCCAGGGATTGAACCCGCGACCTCTTGCTAACCCACAACTTCCCATAGCCACTCTTCCATGTCTGATTATCTGTTCTATTAATACCATAATTGTATTTATTCCGTAACTGTTTCTCTTTTCTCTTCTTAAAAACTTGCAGCTGATTACCATCAAGTAATACCATCATCATCATTGACTACATCATATCCGATATCATCATCAATCATCGTCATTTAGTACCCAACATAGCAACCCAAAAAGAAAACTGCTTCGTGTCATGGCTCAAAAGCACATGAACGAAATCGTCCCAATTAACATACTTGGCCCACAAAAAAGAAAAAAAATAAAAAGAGAAGAAAGGGAATCGTTGTGCTTCGGTCCAGGAAAGGGAAAAAAAAATATATCACATGTTCACCACCAATGTGCTCATGTATAGTTTATCATATCCCTACCATCCACTTGCTCTTGTCTCTTTCAATTTGTCGACCAACAACAGAATTAAATCGAATTGTTCTAAATTTCTTTTTCATGTACAGACCCTATTAATATTTATATCCTCCCACTAACTTGTTTCAAAGTTAAAATATACAAAGAAATTATGGTGGTGGGGTTCGTCTGGCATTAGTATCTCAAACGCTCCTTAATCTTGATCATGATATTCATCATCATTATCTTCCTTATTACATGGTGATATTCATTATTTTATGTGAACACACCATTCACGATTTACACAACTAGCTCATCACCTTCGTCATTCAATATCTTTCCCGTTAATTGTTGTTTTGAAACATAAGGAAATGCTACAACAACAACAGCAGGAATGGCAGGTGGTGATTCATGGCGTGGTTTACAACTAAACAGAAATCATAACAGTTAACTAAAGTGCTGTTTTTGATCAAAACAGAAATTAACAACAGAAACAGAAGTGGCAGCGAGCAGTAGTTAATATGATTTGTGTGGTGTTGGTGATAATTGATGATGGTTGTAATTGATGTTAGAACGAAACAGAAAGTTTTATAGAAGTGGGTTTCGGTTCGAGTGGATTTTTGTTGGGTGCTTTATGGCTGTAAACTAGAGGCGTAATTGGTGATGGTTCGTGGTTTTCATGCTGAACAAAACAAAAAAAAAATATATATATATATATATATATATATATATACACCAACCGCAATAGTAATTCATGGTGGTGATGATTATCTAACCTAGTGATGGTATTTGATGATGGTTTGATTGCAATTGTGGTGATTCATGATGGTGAATCGGTGGTGGTTGTTTTGGGTCACAACAAGGAACAATAACAAACCTTTATGAGATACAGAAGTTGTACTAGACATAAGAAAAAGAAACATAAGTGTACGCAGCTGCAACAGCAGTGATGGGTGGTTTGTTTACGTTCGGTTGTAACAGAAACAGGAAGTATATGCATATCAGTAAGTAAGAGTATTCGGTTAAAATGGCTGTAAAGAGTGGTTGTTATTGATAATTGATAATGAGGGTGTGTGTAGTTGATTGAATGAGGCAATGACCCTAAATAATTCGTTTGTCTTGAAGCAGATTTGAGTCGACAGATTTATTATTCTCAAGGACAGAATTTATTAAAAAAAATAGACATGAAATGGATGTCTAACTGATTTTGGAATTATTCTGTGATTGGATTTAGTTTAATTACCTTTACAGCCAGAAAAGTAAAACTCAACTATAGATGATGTATACACGATCTGAATTGATCTTATATCCCTAGTTCTATAAATTTATTATTAATAATTAATAATAATATTAATACAAATAATTCTTTAATAATAATTGTAGTAATAAATAATGTCTAATAATAATACTAATAATAACTAAAATTATAACTTTCATTCTTGTTATATTAATAATAATTTTAACAATAATATTAATAATAAGGATATTATAACAAATCATATATGTCAACTTTCATATTTATATATAACTAATACTAATTTTAATGGTAATGATAGTAAGTATAACAATTATATTTTAAACTTGTAAATAAATTTTATTTATTAATATTACATTTTTATTAGCGTTGACCAATAAGAATTGAACTCTTTTATATTCAATATACTCTATATATTCACTACAATAAGTTTCAATTATCTTTCATAATGACTAAATTACTTAATAGTTCATTAATATGTTTAATTTATTATGTATAATTATTCACATATATAATTATCTATATATATATTTCTGTTTACAATTAAATGTTCGTGAATCGTCGAAAATAGTCAAAGGTCAAATATATACGTGAACACTGTTCAAAGTTTTTGAGACTTCTATATTAGAGACTTTACTTATCGTGTCGGAAACATATAAAGATTAAAGTTTAAATTTGGTTGGAAATTCCCGGGTCATCACAGTACCTACCCGTTAAAGAAATTTCGTCCCAAAATTTGAGTGAGGTGGTCATGGCTAACAATAAAAATGTTTTCATGATGAATATGAGTTGATAAATAGAGTTTTATCATCATTGAGTAATATGGGTAAAAATAATTCTATTATTCGAAGAGTACGAATGAAGCTATTCACAAAAAAAATGAAATGAGAAACAAAGAATTGTTTTTTTTTTAACTTTTGATGTAGTCATGTTTGAATTCCGGAATTCAAGGGATTTAAAAGAAAATCTTAAAGATCTATAAGATCTGATTCTTCGGCGAATAAGGAAATTAAGATCTCTCGAATTAAATGCGGTGATCTGCTTCGATTACTCTGTCTGATACTTCCATTATAAATTAAACTCTTCCGTTCCATTATTCTCACCATTCCTATACTTTCCTTCTTGTTTCATATATCCAAAGGATTCTGAGAATGCTTAATCCAGTTCTGATCCTTGTCACCATCCTTATTATCGCAACAGTCATTCTCCTTTTCCAACTTCCACCAGAGGAATCTGTTTTCTTCTACTTCGCCCTCGGGATTATAATGTTTTTATTTCTCCCGTGTCTTTATGTTGCGATAAACATTGATATACACGGTTTGTAATTTATGTGTTGTTATCGGGCTTTATATTCTCCCTTATATTTCAAAGCTCTATGCTTTTGTTTTCTCTTCCTGATTTCAAGTCAAGCGAATAATGGTCCAGAATTTGTAGATATAGAGTTTCGAATGATTATAATGTTCAAAGCAGGAAGGAACGTGATAGCACGATTTTATTTTTCAAATTTATCAATCATTAAGGAAGATAGAACCATCAAGAATACATTTTCTTGATTTGTTCAGGAGTTAAGTAGAATGAAAGAGTTATGTGACATGGCATATGATGATGTTATGATCTGTGAATCATCACGTCCCATTAGAAACTCAGCATGACTTACTGTAATATAATCACGTTGATCAAGTGTCATTATATTATACTAACTCATGCATCAGTTCCCAACACTACTTCAAAACATTCATATTTTAAATTTGAAAGTTTACAGAATATAGAAACTAACAGTTTCTATATGATGTAATACTGATAGCACGAAGCGATTAATGATTTCAGATAAGAATAATTATAAAAATATCTTCAGAAATATGGAGGATATTTATAATGAAAGATACGATGATATCTTGGAATTTCTAATATCGATGGATGATGAAGAAGATTTATCCGTAAGGGTTTAGATTCGGAAGCAAGGTATTCGCTAAAGATTTCATCAGAAACGGAATCATTTGGATTCTTTGAAGTTAAACTTATTCTTTGTGATTTGTTCACGGCTTCCTTCATAGTTTCGCATAATCCGCTTTTCGGTACTAAATTTTCCATTGAATGTTTCCAACATAAAGATACACAGGAAGCACGAAGAGGTATATAATTTCGGACGAGAATATTTATGAAAATATCCTCAGAAATATCGAAGATATTGATGATGATATTTTGGAATTTCTAAGTTCGATGGTTGATGAGGAAGATTTTTCGCAAGATTTTAACATGAGAACAGAGCAAGATATTCGTTGAAGGTTTCATCAGATCCAGAATTACCTGGTTTCTTTGAATATATGGTATGGTCCTTGTATTTGTCCTTGGTCTCCTTCGTGGTTAGCTCAATCCATTTTTCAGTTCCAACTTTTCTGAGATTTTCCAACATACTATTCTTTATCATCAACTTCTGATGATTAAGGTCGTTTACGGTTGTCTATGGTTTCTGCTGCTTCATTCAACTTTTTCAACATTTATAGTATTGATTTGTGACTGAGTGTTTTTCAGAATTTCAGAATGAGAGATCATAATTCTAAGAGATAAATGTCATACATATAACTGTTGATGTAGATATGATGTGAGTTTTCAAAGTACTAATTTGCTGATTCCCGGTAATTGGTATGGCAGTTCTCGTTACAAGATGCGGATGAGTATATGATAGGGTTTCAATGAATAAATATAATGATTTATCAGAGAGATCTAAGCCAAGAAGCAACGAGGTTGCTGGTACGTTTGCTGGTAATATGGTGGAATATAAAGAATTTTCCGGTATCAAAAGGGTAATCGTATATATATCAGGATTATAGTAAGGCTACTTCGAATGAAAATTCGAAGTTGACTTGCTGGAGCTGTGACGAATTTGGCTAATTTAGAAAGGGATTGCAAAGTTATTTTGGGTAATAATAACACTAAAGGAATTAACACAGCTATGTGTTAAACGTTTACTCAGTTTTCGAGAGTTTTTCAGGTGCATAACTATATACGTCAATCTCTTCTTTCGTAGATGAAGTGCGGTTGGTTCATCCTCTCGGTTGAGGTATTTTCAAGGATTATGAAAAGTTTGAACGCAGATTGTAATCGTCAAGATACAAATGAGGTTTAAG
The DNA here is from genome assembly GCF_046630445.1 of Rutidosis leptorrhynchoides. Classification (NCBI taxonomy): domain Eukaryota; kingdom Viridiplantae; phylum Streptophyta; class Magnoliopsida; order Asterales; family Asteraceae; genus Rutidosis; species Rutidosis leptorrhynchoides. The sequence continues at coordinate 416,002,688 of NC_092338.1, forward strand.
ATGAGATCAAGTGGCAAACTTGAAGAATTGTTTTGTTTTATATGTTATAATCAATATTTTAACTCATTTTAATTGTCCAATGTTGGTAGTCCTCAGTTGATAGTCCACAGTTGACAGTCCAATAATTCATATATAATTTAATATGTAGTATTCAAATTAATTAATACGTATCGTGACCCGTATACGTCTCAGACTCGATCACAACTCAAAGTATATATATTATTATAGAATCAACCTCAACCCTGTATAGAGAACTCGATCATTACTGCATATAGAGAGTCTATGGTGATTCCAAATAATATATATAGATGTGTCGATATGATATGTCAAAACTTTGCATACGCGTCCCGATATTTAAAGTGCGTAAAATGAATCACAGATAATAAATGACGATAAATAAAGTGCGTAAAGTAAATAACAGAAATTAAATGACGATAAATAAAATTACGAGAATATAAATTGCGATAAAATAAATTGCGATAATTAAATTGCAATAAATAAAATGTAATACAGAATTAATAGTTAGCTAGGAATAGTTAGCTAGGATTTTGTTAGCGTGGATTCTTAACAAAATTTTTCATAGTTAATTTGTTTGTTTCTAATAAATTTTATTTTTGTCCAATGTTTTCTTCATTATGCCACTTTTTGGATTCTGATAGATCAAAATTCAAGTATGAAATTGAATAAAAATGGTTATTCTGTGGTGAACGGATACGTATATCGATGGATCTAAGTAGAATAGTACATGACTGTTGAATCAGATTTGAAGAATGTACAGTGTAACTTATTAATGTGAAATTTAAATATTCCTCGGGTATTTCCTACCCGTTAAAATATTTTCACCATTAACAGTTTGTACAATAAAATTTTTAATTACAATCTTTATGAAAACATATATACATATATATTTTCTTCAGACGTAATTATAGATTTAATGAGTCAATGTGATATTAAACTCATCAGATTTACGACTAGAATTAGAGTACATAATCTTTAAAACATTATAGATTACATAATCGCCACGAAGGACGAAGATAGTTTATGTCGAACGATTCATAGAACAATTCGTAGAACGATGATCATGCTTGAGGTATAGATTGTGAGGTTGAGACGTGTGGTGATGTTGTTGTTGTTGGTACTGGTTATGCTGCTGGTGCTGCTGATGGTGGTACTGTTGTTGTCGGTGTTACAAGTGTTGTTGGTGCTAAGGTTGGTGATGATGTTGGTGTAGTAAGTATAGCTTGTAAATCACGCACTATTCTTGTCAGGTTTTCTATCCTACCTTCTATCATTTCTATCCATCCACTCATCTGATTCGATAGATCCTGATTATCAATTCGAAGTTCCCTAACTTCTTCTAATATTCCCCTTCGATTGGTATTCGGAAGTAGAGGTTGAATTTTTTTCTGAGATTGCAGTAACGCGACCTTCGAGGTGGAAAACTTTAGCAAGAAGGGTGAATACAGTATTGCGTATAGGTTCACCGGTGAGTACATCGTTTTCTCCGATGTTAGGAGGTAAGTTTGATTCGCGGTAGGGCTCGCCTACTTCATTTCTCCATCGAGTGAGTAAGTCTCGGACCCACCCCCATCTTCTCCAGAAAGAAAAATAACTAAATGGTTGAGGCACTTCTGGTTCATTGACTTCGAAGTCCGCTTCAATATACATCTCGAAATCGCTTCCGGAACTAATGGAATCCAAGCTAGGTGTAGGATCCATCTCTCACGATCAGTTAAAGGGTTTTGATATGAAATGATTTTCGAATATCGAATGATATTCTAATTATATATAGAATATCTATACATACTTCCAAAGATCCCGTGAATTACGGAGAAAATTAAGGAAACGTGTCAGATAAAGTCTACAGTGATAGATACGCTAAGATATGGATTAGTAGATATGCTAAGATATGAATTTTGTCTATACACTATTCATGCAGTCAATGCAATAAAACGTGTCTAGACTAAGAATAATGAGCAGGTAATTTCCTAAGGATGATAAGCAGATGATTTCTGACAAAAATGATAAGCAAAACTCTTGACATGCAGACACGGTCGAAGTCCAGACTCACTAATGCATCCTAACAACTTATCAGTTAGACATACTAATGCAGACCTGGTTCGCTAAGACCACCGCTCTGATACCAAATGTGAAGACCCATCCTAATCCATCCGGACAAAGTCCATCTCGATTATAAACGAATCACAACAGTTGATTACATCGCGAGGTACTTGACCTCTATATGATACATTTACAAACATTGCATTCATTTTTGAAAAGACAATCTTTCATTACATCGAAAGTTGACGGCATGCATATCATTTCATAATACATCTAACTATAATTGACTTAATAATAATCTTGATGAACTCAACGACTCGAATGCAATGTCTTTTGAAATATGCCATGAATGACTCCAAGTAATGTCTCTAATATGAGCTAATGCACAGCGGAAGATTTCTTTCATACCTGAGAATAAACATGCTTTAAAGTGTCAACCAAAAGGTTGGTGAGTTCATTAGTTTAACATAAATAATCATTTCAGAATTTTTAATAGACCACAAGATTTCATATTTCCATTTCTCATAAACATACGTCCCATGCATAGAGACAAAAATATCATTCATATGGATTGAACACCTGGTAACCGACATTCACAATATATACATATAAGAATATCCCCATCATTCCGGGATCCTCCTTCGGACATGATATAAATTTCGAAGTACTAAAGCATCCGGTACTTTGGATGGGGCTTGTAGGGCCCGATAGATCTATCTTTAGAGTTCGCGTCAATTAGGGTTTCTGTTCCCCAATTCTTAGATTACCAGACTATAAAGGGGCATATTTGAAATGTCCCGTTCTTATTAATTAAAAACGTTCCATATTAATTGATTTCGTTGCGAGGTTTTGACCTCTATATGAGACGTTTTTCAAAGACTGCATTCATTTTTAAAACAAACCATAACCTTTATTTCATAAATAAAGGTTTAAAAAGCTTTACGTAGATTATCAAATAATGAAAATCTAAAATATCCTGTTTACACACGACCATTACATAATGGTTTACAATACAAATATGTTACATCGAAATCAGTTTCTTGAATGCAGTTTTTACACAATATCATACAAACATGGACTCCAAATCTTGTCCTTATTTTAGTATGCAACAGCGGAAGCTCTTAATATTCACCTGAGAATAAACATGCTTTAAACGTCAACAAAAATGTTGGTGAGTTATAGGTTTAACCTATATATATCAAATCGTAACAATAGACCACAAGATTTCATATTTCAATACATATCCCATACATAGAGATAAAAATCATTCATATGGTGAACACCTGGTAACCGACAATAACAAGATGCATATATAAGAATATCCCCATCATTCCGGGACACCCTTCGGATATGATATAAATTTCGAAGTACTAAAGCATCCGGTACTTTGGATGGGGTTTGTTAGGACCAATAGATCTATCTTTAGGATTCGCGTCAATTAGGGTGTCTGTTTCCTAATTCTTAGATTACCAGACTTAATAAAAAGGGGCATATTCGATTTCGATAATTCAACCATAGAATGTAGTTTCACGTACTTGTGTCTATTTTGTAAATCATTTATAAAACCTGCATGTATTCTCATCCCAAAAATATTAGATTTTAAAAGTGGGACTATAACTCACTTTCACAGATTTTTACTTCATCGGGAAGTAAGACTTGGCCACTGTTGATTCACGAACCTATAACAATATATACATATATATTAAAGTATGTTCAAAATATATTTACAACACTTTTAATATATTTTGATGTTTTAAGTTTATTAAATCAGCTGTCCTCGTTAGTAACCTATAACTAGTTGTCCACAGTTAGATGTACAGAAATAAATCGATAAATATTATCTTGAATCAATCCACGACCCAGTGTATACGTATCTCAGTATTGATCACAACTCAAACTATATATATTTTGGAATCAACCTCAACCCTGTATAGCTAACTCCAACATTCACATATAGAGTGTCTATGGTTGTTCCGAAATATATATAGATGTGTCGACATGATAGGTCGAAACATTGTATACGTGTCTATGGTATCTCAAGATTACATAATATACAATACAAGTTGATTAAGTTATGGTTGGAATAGATTTGTTACCAATTTTCACGTAGCTAAAATGAGAAAAATTATCCAATCTTGTTTTACCCATAACTTCTTCATTTTAAATCCGTTTTGAGTGAATCAAATTGCTATGGTTTCATATTGAACTCTATTTTATGAATCTAAACAGAAAAAGTATAGGTTTATAGTCGGAAAAATAAGTTACAAGTCGTTTTTGTAAAGGTAGTCATTTCAGTCGAAAGAACGACGTCTAGATGACCATTTTAGAAAACATACTTCCACTTTGAGTTTAACCATAATTTTTGGATATAGTTTCATGTTCATAATAAAAATCATTTTCTCAGAATAACAACTTTTAAATCAAAGTTTATCATAGTTTTTAATTAACTAACCCAAAACAGCCCGCGGTGTTACTACGACGGCGTAAATCCGGTTTTACGGTGTTTTTCGTGTTTCCAGGTTTTAAATCATTAAGTTAGCATATCATATAGATATAGAACATGTGTTTAGTTGATTTTAAAAGTCAAGTTAGAAGGATTAACTTTTGTTTGCGAACAAGTTTAGAATTAACTAAACTATGTTCTAGTGATTACAAGTTTAAACCTTCGAATAAGATAGCTTTATATGTATGAATAGAATGATGTTATGAACATCATTACTACCTTGATTTCCTTGGATAAACCTACTGGAAAAGAGAAAAATGGATCTAGCTTCAATGGATCCTTGGATGGCTCGAAGTTCTTGAAGCAGAATCATGACACGAAAACAAGTTCAAGTAAGATCATCACTTGAAATAAGATTGTTATAGTTATAGAAATTGAACCAAAGTTTGAATATGATTATTACCTTGTATTAGAATGATAACCTACTGTAAGAAACAAAGATTCCTTGAGGTTGGATGATCACCTTACAAGATTGGAAGTGAGCTAGCAAACTTGAAAGTATTCTTGATTTTATGAAACTAGAACTTTTGGAATTTATGAAGAACACTTAGAACTTGAAGATAGAACTTGAGAGAGATCAATTAGATGAAGAAAATTGAAGAATGAAAGTGTTTGTAGGTGTTTTTGGTCGTTGGTGTATGGATTAGATATAAAGGATATGTAATTTTGTTTTCATGTAAATAAGTCATGAATGATTACTCATATTTTTGTAATTTTATGAGATATTTCATGCTAGTTGCCAAATGATGGTTCCCACATGTGTTAGGTGACTCACATGGGCTGCTAAGAGCTGATCATTGGAGTGTATATACCAATAGTACATACATCTAAAAGCTGTGTATTGTACGAGTACGAATACGGGTGCATACGAGTAGAATTGTTGATGAAACTGAACGAGGATGTAATTGTAAGCATTTTTGTTAAGTAGAAGTATTTTGATAAGTGTATTGAAGTCTTTCAAAAGTGTATAAATACATATTAAAACACTACATGTATATACATTTTAACTGAGTCGTTAAGTCATCGTTAGTCGTTACATGTAAGTGTTGTTTTGAAACCTTTAGGTTAACGATCTTGTTAAATGTTGTTAACCCAATGTTTATAATATCAAATGAGATTTTAAATTATTATATTATCATGATATTATCATGCATGAATATCTCTTAATATGATATATATACATTAAATGTCTTTGATAATCGTTACATATATGTCTCGTTTAAAAATCATTAAGTTAGTAGTCTTGTTTTTACATATGTAGTTCATTGTTAATATACTTTATGATATGTTTTCTTATCATAGTATCATGTTAACTATATATATATATCCATATATATGTCATCATATAGTTTTTACAAGTTTTAACGTTCGTGAATCACCGATCAACTTGGGTGGTCAATTGTCTATATGAAACATATTTCAATTAATCAAGTCTTAAAAAGTTTGATTGCTTAACATGTTGGAAACATTTAATCATGTAAATATCAATCTCAATTAATATATATAAACATGGAAAAGTTCGGGTCACTACAGTACCTACCCGTTAAATAAATTTCGTCCCGAAATTTTAAGCTGTTGAAGGTGTTGACGAATCTTCTGGAAATAGATGCGGGTATTTCTTCTTCATCTGATCTTCACGCTCCCAGGTGAACTCGGGTCCTCTACGAGCATTCCATCGAACCTTAACAATTGGTATCTTGTTTTGCTTAAGTCTTTTAACCTCACGATCCATTATTTCGACGGGTTCTTCGATGAATTGAAGTTTTTCGTTGATTTGGATTTCATCTAACGGAATAGTGAGATCTTCTTTAGCAAAACATTTCTTTAAATTCGAGACGTGGAAAGTGTTATGTACAGCCGCGAGTTGTTGAGGTAACTCTAGTCGGTAAGCTACTGGTCCGACACGATCAATAATCTTGAATGGTCCAATATACCTTGGATTTAATTTCCCTCGTTTACCAAATCGAACAACGCCTTTCCAAGGTGCAACTTTAAGCATGACCATCTCTCCAATTTCAAATTCTATATCTTTTCTTTTAATGTCAGCGTAGCTCTTTTGTCGACTTTGGGCGGTTTTCAACCGTTGTTGAATTTGGATGATCTTCTCGGTAGTTTCTTGTATAATCTCTGGACCCGTAATCTGTCTATCCCCCACTTCACTCCAACAAATCGGAGACCTGCACTTTCTACCATAAAGTGCTTCAAACGGCGCCATCTCAATGCTTGAATGGTAGCTGTTGTTGTAGGAAAATTCTGCTAACGGTAGATGTCGATCCCAACTGTTTCCGAAATCAATAACACATGCTCGTAGCATGTCTTCAAGCGTTTGTATCGTCCTTTCGCTCTGCCCATCAGTTTGTGGATGATAGGCAGTACTCATGTCTAGACGAGTTCCTAATGCTTGCTGTAATGTCTGCCAGAATCTTGAAATAAATCTGCCATCCCTATCAGAGATAATAGAGATTGGTATTCCATGTCTGGAGACGACTTCCTTCAAATACAGTCGTGCTAACTTCTCCATCTTGTCATCTTCTCTTATTGGTAGGAAGTGTGCTGATTTGGTGAGACGATCAACTATTACCCAAATAGTATCAAAACCACTTGCAGTCCTTGGCAATTTAGTGATGAAATCCATGGTAATGTTTTCCCATTTCCATTCTGGGATTTTGGGTTGTTGAAGTAGACCTGATGGTTTCTGATGCTCAGCTTTGACCTTAGAACACGTCAAACATTCTCCTACGTATTTAGCAACATCGGCTTTCATACCCGGCCACCAAAAATGTTTCTTGAGATCCTTGTACATCTTCCCCGTTCCAGGATGTATTGAGTATCTGGTTTTATGAGCTTCTCTAAGTACCATTTCTCTCATATCTCCAAATTTTGGTACCCAAATCCTTTCAGCCCTATACCGGGTTCCGTCTTCCCGAATATTAAGATGCTTCTCCGATCCTTTGGGTATTTCATCCTTTAAATTTCCCTCTTTTAAAACTCCTTGTTGCGCCTCCTTTATTTGAGTAGTAATGTTATTATGAATCATTATATTCATAGATTTTACTCGAATGGGTTCTCTGTCCTTCCTGCTCAAGGCATCGGCTACCACATTTGCCTTCCCCGGGTGGTAACGAATCTCAAAGTCGTAATCATTCAATAATTCAATCCACCTACGCTGCCTCATATTCAGTTGTTTCTGATTAAATATGTGTTGAAGACTTTTGTGGTCGGTATATATAATACTTTTGACCCCATATAAGTAGTGCCTCCAAGTCTTTAATGCAAAAACAACCGCGCCTAATTCCAAATCATGCGTCGTATAATTTTGTTCGTGAATCTTCAATTGTCTAGACGCATAAGCAATCACCTTCGTTCGTTGCATTAATACACAACCGAGACCTTGCTTTGATGCATCACAATAAATCACAAAATCATCATTCCCTTCAGGTAATGACAATATAGGTGCCGTAGTTAGCTTTTTCTTCAATAACTGAAACGCTTTCTCTTGTTCATCATTCCATTCAAATTTCTTCCCTTTATGCGTTAATGCAGTCAAGGGTTTTGCTATTCTGGAAAAGTCTTGGATGAACCTTCTGTAGTAACCAGCTAGTCCTAAAAACTGGCGTATGTGTTTCAGAGTTTTCGGGGTTTCCCACTTTTCAACAGTTTCTATCTTTGCCGGATCCACCTTAATACCTTCTTTGTTCACTATGTGACCGAGGAATTGAACTTATTCCAACCAAAATGCACACTTTGAAAACTTAGCGTACAATTCTTCCTTCCTCAATACTTCTAACACCTTTCTCAAATGTTCACCGTGTTCTTGGTCATTCTTTGAGTAAATAAGTATGTCATCAATGAAAACAATGACAAACTTGTCAAGGTATGGTCCACACACTCGGTTCATAAGGTCCATGAACACAGCTGGTGCATTAGTTAAACCAAACGGCATGACCATAAACTCGTAATGACCGTAACGTGTTCTGAAAGCAGTCTTTGGAATATCATCTTCTTTCACCCGCATTTGATGATACCCGGAACGTAAGTCAATCTTTGAATAAACAGACGAGCCTTGTAGTTGATCAAATAAGTCGTCGATTCTCGGTAGTGGGTAGCGGTTCTTGATGGTAAGTTTATTCAACTCTCGGTAGTCGATACACAACCTGAATGTACCATCTTTCTTCTTGACAAACAAAACAGGAGCTCCCCACGGTGATGTGCTTGGTCGAATGAAACCACGCTCTAAAAGTTCTTGTAATTGGCTTTGCAGTTCTTTCATCTCGCTGGGTGCGAGTCTGTAAGGAGCACGAGCTATTGGTGCAGCTCCTGGTATAAGATCTATTTGAAATTCAACGGATAGATGTGGGGGTAATCCCGGTAATTCTTTCGGAAATACATCGGGAAATTCTTTTGCAATGGGAACATCATTGATGCTCTTTTCTTCAGTTTGTACTTTCTCGACGTGTGCTAGAACAGCATAGCAACCTTTTCTTATTAGTTTTTGTGCCTTCAAATTACTAATAAGATGTAGCTTCGTGTTGCCCTTTTCTCCGTACACCATTAAGGGTTTTCCTTTTTCTCGTATAATGCGAATTGCATTTTTGTAACAAACGATCTCCGCTTTCACTTCTTTCAACCAGTCCATACCGATTATCACATCAAAACTCCCTAACTCTACTGGTATCAAATCAATCTTAAATGTTTCGCTAACCAGTTTAATTTCTCGATTCCGACATATATTATCTGCTGAAATTAATTTACCATTTGCTAATTCGAGTAAAAATTTACTATCCAAAGGCGTCAATGGACAACTTAATTTAGCACAAAAATCTCTACTCATATAGCTTCTATCCGCACCCGAATCAAATAAAACGTAAGCAGATTTATTGTCAATAAGAAACGTACCCGTAACAAGCTCCGGGTCTTCCTGTGCCTCTACCGCATTAATATTGAAAACTCTTCCACGGCCTTGTCCATTCGTGTTCTCCTGGTTCGGGCAATTTCTAATAATGTGGCCTGGTTTTCCACATTTATAACAAACTACATTGGCATAACTTGCTCCGACACTACTTGCTCCGCCATTACTCGTTCCGACACCATTTGTTCCTTTCGTTCTATTAACCCCTGGTCCGTAGACCTCACACTTCGCCGCGCTATGACCATTTCTTTTACACTTGTTGCAAAATTTAGTGCAGAACCCCGAGTGATTCTTTTCACACCTTTGGCATAGCTGCTTCTGATTGTTGTTGTTGTTGCGGTTATTATTGTTGTTGGGATGATTGTTGTAGTTGCTGTTGTTGTTGTTGTTGTTGTTGTTGGGCCGTTTGTTGTAGTTGCGATTGATGTTGCGATTGTTGGGATAATTGTTGCGATTATTGTTGTAATTGCTGTTGTTGTTGTATTGGTGATTCTTATCACCGTTTTCCTCCCACTTTCTTTTGACTTGCTTCACATTAGCCTCTTCAGCAGTCTGTTCTTTAATTCTTTCTTCAATCTGGTTCACTAGTTTGTGAGCCATTCTACATGCCTGTTGTATGGAGGCGGGCTCGTGTGAACTTATATCTTCTTGGATTCTTTCCGGTAATCCTTTCACAAACGCGTCGATCTTCTCTTCCTCATCTTCGAATGCTCCCGGACACAATAGGCACAATTCTGTGAATCGTCTTTCGTACGTGGTAATATCAAATCCTTGGGTTCGTAACCCTCTAAGTTCTGTCTTGAGCTTATTGACCTCGGTTCTGGGACGGTACTTCTCGTTCATCAAGTGCTTGAATGCTGACCACGGTAGTGCGTACGCATCATCTTGTCCCACTTGCTCTAGATAGGTATTCCACCATGTTAACGCAGAACCTGTGAAGGTATGCGTAGCGTACTTCACTTTGTCCTCTTCAGTACACTTACTTATGGCAAACACCGATTCAACCTTCTCGGTCCACCGTTTCAATCCGATCGGTCCTTCGGTTCCATCAAATTCCAAAGGTTTGCAGGCAGTGAATTCTTTGTAGGTGCATCCTACACGATTTCCTGTACTGCTAGATCCAAGGTTATTGTTGGTATGTAGCGCAGCCTGTACTGCGGCTATGTTTGAAGCTAGAAAAGTACGGAATTCCTCTTCATTCATATTCACGGTGTGTCGAGTAGTCGGTGCCATTTCCTTCAAAATAGTTAAATGGAACAAGTTAATCATACAGAATATTAAGAGTAGTTAATAGTATTTCGTAGCATAATATGAACTCATTTATAAAAGTTTTTTCTTCATATTAGCGTTTTATAAGTTTAAATTCGGGTAGTACCTACCCGTTAAGTTCATACTTAGTAGCTAATATACAATTCAACTACTACAATTCTATATGAAAAACTGATTATAATAATATTTTGCGTTCAAACTTTTATACAATATTTTACAAACTTACAATACCGCTTATTTTACATAAAGCATGAAATATAGCACACAATAACTTTGATACAAGATAGTTGTGAAGACAATTCTAGCTAGTACACAAGTCGTTCAGCAAAGGCAATAAAGACACGTAATTCATACGTCCAGAAACAAGTCATGCATTCTGGTTTTACTAGGACTACTTCCCATCCTTGGTCTTGTGCAACATAACCGTTATGGCCGTTGATAAGACAGCGTGTTGTAACGTCATCAAAGGGACGAGGGTTACGTAATGTCCAACAGTCCCGTAATAATCTAAAAACCTCATTTCTTACCCCAATTACCGACTCCGTCACTTGTGGAAACGTTTTGTTTAATAGTTGTAGCCCGATGTTCTTGTTCTCACTTTGGTGAGAAGCGAACATTACTAATCCGTAAGCATAACATGCTTCTTTATGTTGCATGTTAGCCGCTTTTTCTAAATCACGAAGTCCAATATTCGGATATATTGAGTCAAAATAATTTCTTAACCCGTTGCGTAAAATAGCATTTGGGTTCCCCGCAATATATGCGTCAAAGTAAACACATCGTAACTTATGGGTTTCCCAATGTGATATCTCCCATCTTTCAAACGAAAGTCTCTTATAAACCAAGACATTCTTGGAACGTTCTTCGAATGTCTTACAAACTGATCTCGCCTTAAATAGTTGTGCCGAAGAATTCTGGCCGACTCTAGACAAGATTTCATCAATCATGTCTCCGGGTAGGTCTCTTAAAATATTGGGTTGTCTATCCATTTTGTGTTTTTAAACTGTAAAATAGACAAGAGTTAGATTCATAAAAAAATACTTATTAATACAAGCAATTTTTACATATATCATAAAGCATAAGAACACTATATTACATATATTACACCACACGAATACAACTATCTTATTCCGACTCGCTCGTTTCTTCTTCTTCGGTTTTGGTTCGTTTTGCCAAGTTTCTAGGGATATATGATGTTCCCCTAATACGAGCCGTCGTTGTCCACATTGGTTTAGAAAAACCTGGTGGTTTAGAGGTTCCCGGGTCATTGTTACAACTTAAGGACTTCGGGGGTTGACGATACATATAAAGTTCATCGGGGTTGGAATTAGATTTCTCTATTTTTATGCCCTTTCCCTTATTATTTTCTTTTACCTTTTTAAATTCAGTTGGGGTAATTTCTATAACATCATCGGAATTCTCGTCGGAATCCGATTCATCGGAGAATTGGTAATCCTCCCAATATTTTGCTTCCTTGGCGGAAACACCATTGACCATAATTAACTTTGGTCGGTTGGTTGAGGATTTTCTTTTACTTAACCGTTTTATTATTTCCCCCACCGGTTCTATTTCTTCATCTGGTTCCGATTCTTCTTCCGGTTCCGGTTCCGACTCTTCTTCCGGTTCCTCTTCGGGAACTTGTGAATCAGTCCACAAATCATTCCAATTTACATTTGACTCTTCATTATTATTAGGTGAGTCAATGGGACTTGTTCTAGAGGTAGACATCTATCACATAATATCAAACACGTTAAGAGATTAATATATCACATAATATTCATATGTTAAAAATATATAGTTTCCAACAAAAATGTTAAGCAATCATTTTTAAAGAAAACACGGTCGAAGTCCAGACTCACTAATGCATCCTAACAAACTCGATAAGACACACTAATGCAAATTTTCTGGTTCTCTAAGACCAACGCTCGGATACCAACTAAAATGTCCCGTTCTTATTAATTAAAAACGTTCCATATTAATTGATTTCGTTGCGAGGTTTTGACCTCTATATGAGACGTTTTTCAAAGACTGCATTCATTTTTAAAACAAACCATAACCTTTATTTCATAAATAAAGGTTTAAAAAGCTTTACGTAGATTATCAAATAATGATAATCTAAAATATCCTGTTTACACACGACCATTACATAATGGTTTACAATACAAATATGTTACATCGAAATCAGTTTCTTGAATGCAGTTTTTAGACAATATCATACAAACATGGACTCCAAATCTTGTCCTTATTTTAGTATGCAATAGCGGAAGCTCTTAATATTCACCTGAGAATAAACATGCTTTAAACGTCAACAAAAATGTTGGTGAGTTATAGGTTTAACCTATATATATCAAATCGTAACAATAGACCACAAGATTTCATATTTCAATACATATCCCATACATAGAGATAAAAATCATTCATATGGTGAACACCTGGTAACCGACAATAACAAGATGCATATATAAGAATATCCCCATCATTCCGGGACACCCTTCGGATATGATATAAATTTCGAAGTACTAAAGCATCCGGTACTTTGGATGGGGTTTGTTAGGCCCAATAGATCTATCTTTAAGATTCGCGTCAATTAGGGTGTCTGTTCCCTAATTCTTAGATTACCAGACTTAATAAAAAGGGGCATATTCGATTTCGATAATTCAACCATAGAATGTAGTTTCACGTACTTGTGTCTATTTTGTAAATCATTTATAAAACCTGCATGTATTCTCATCCCAAAAATATTAGATTTTAAAAGTGGGACTATAACTCACTTTCACAGATTTTTACTTCGTCTGGAAGTAAGACTTGGCCACTGTTGATTCACGAACCTATAACAATATATACATATATATTAAAGTATGTTCAAAATATATTTACAACACTTTTAATATATTTTGATGTTTTAAGTTTATTAAATCAGCTGTCCTCGTTAGTAACCTATAACTAGTTGTCCACAGTTAGATGTACAGAAATAAATTGATAAATATTATCTTGAATCAATCCGCGACCCAGTGTATACGTATCTCAGTATTGATCACAACTCAAACTATATATATTTTGGAATCAACCTCAACCCTGTATAGCTAACTCCAACATTCACATATAGAGTGTCTATGGTTGTTCCGAAATATATATAGATGTGTCGACATGATAGGTCGAAATATTGTATACGTGTCTATGGTATCTCAAGATTACATAATATACAATACAAGTTGATTAAGTTATGGTTGGAATAGATTTGTTACCAATTTTCACGTAGCTAAAATGAGAAAAATTATCCAATCTTGTTTTACCCATAACTTCTTCATTTTAAATCCGTTTTGAGTGAATCAAATTGCTATGGTTTCATACTGAACTCTATTTTATGAATCTAAACAGAAAAAGTATAGGTTTATAGTCGGAAAAATAAGTTACAAGTTGTTTTTGTAAAGGTAGTCATTTCAGTCGAAAGAACGACGTCTAGATGACCATTTTAGAAAACATACTTCCACTTTGAGTTTAACCATAATTTTTGGATATAGTTTCATGTTCATAATAAAAATCATTTTCTCAGAATAACAACTTTTAAATCAAAGTTTATCATAGTTTTTAATTAACTAACCCAAAACAGCCCGCGGTGTTACTACGACGGCGTAAATCCGGTTTTACGGTGTTTTTCGTGTTTCCAGGTTTTAAATCATTAAGTTAGCATATCATATAGATATAGAACATGTGTTTAGTTGATTTTAAAAGTCAAGTTAGAAGGATTAACTTTTGTTTGCGAACAAGTTTAGAATTAACTAAACTATGTTCTAGTGATTACAAGTTTAAACCTTCGAATAAGATAGCTTTATATGTATGAATCGAATGATGTTATGAACATCATTACTACCTTAATTTCCTTGGATAAACCTACTGGAAAAGAGAAAAATGGATCTAGCTTCAACGGATCCTTGGATGGCTCGAAGTTCTTGAAGCAGAATCATGACACGAAAACAAGTTCAAGTAAGATCATCACTTGAAATAAGATTGTTATAGTTATAGAAATTGAACCAAAGTTTGAATATGATTATTACCTTGTATTAGAATGATAACCTACTGTAAGAAACAAAGATTCCTTGAGGTTGGATGATCACCTTACAAGATTGGAAGTGAGCTAGCAAACTTGAAAGTATTCTTGATTTTATGAAACTAGAACTTTTGGAATTTATGAAGAACACTTAGAACTTGAAGATAGAACTTGAGAGAGATAAATTAGATGAAGAAAATTGAAGAATGAAAGTGTTTGTAGGTGTTTTTGGTCGTTGGTGTATGGATTAGATATAAAGGATATGTAATTTTGTTTTCATGTAAATAAGTCATGAATGATTACTCATATTTTTGTAATTTTATGAGATATTTCATGCTAGTTGCCAAATGATGGTTCCCACATGTGTTAGGTGACTCACATGGGCTGCTAAGAGCTGATCATTGGAGTGTATATACCAATAGTACATACATCTAAAAGCTGTGTATTGTACGAGTACGAATACGGGTGCATACGAGTAGAATTGTTGATGAAACTGAACGAGGATGTAATTGTAAGCATTTTTGTTAAGTAGAAGTATTTTGATAAGTGTATTGAAGTCTTTCAAAAGTGTATAAATACATATTAAAACACTACATGTATATACATTTTAACTGAGTCGTTAAGTCATCGTTAGTCGTTACATGTAAGTGTTGTTTTGAAACCTTTAGGTTAACGATCTTGTTAAATGTTGTTAACCCAATGTTTATAATATCAAATGAGATTTTAAATTATTATATTATCATGATATTATCATGTATGAATATCTCTTAATATGATATATATACATTAAATGTCTTTGATAATCGTTACATATATGTCTCGTTTAAAAATCATTAAGTTAGTAGTCTTGTTTTTACATATGTAGTTCATTGTTAATATACTTTATGATATGTTTTCTTATCATAGTATCATGTTAACTATATATATATATCCATATATATGTCATCATATAGTTTTTACAAGTTTTAACGTTCGTGAATCACCGATCAACTTGGGTGGTCAATTGTCTATATGAAACATATTTCAATTAATCAAGTCTTAAAAAGTTTGATTGCTTAACATGTTGGAAACATTTAATCATGTAAATATCAATCTCAATTAATATATATAAACATGGAAAAGTTCGGGTCACTACAATATTCGATTTCGATCATTCAACCATATAATGTAGTTTCAATTACTTGTGTCTATTTCGTAAAACATTTATAAAAGCGCATGCATTCTCAGTCCCAAAAATATATATTGCAAAAGCATTTAAAAAGGGAATAATGAAACTCACTTAATGTATTTTGTAGTAAAAATACATAGGACAACATTGAACAAGTATAGGGTTGGCCTCGGATTCACGAACCTATATCAGGTATATATATATATATATATATATATATATATATATATATATATATATATATATATATATATATATATATATATATATATATATATATATATATATATATATATATATATATATATATATATATATATATATATATATATATATATATATATATATATATATATTAACATATAATATATTTAATCAACTAAATTTATTTATATGTTATAATGTCTTGATTAATATCTTTTATATATTTATTTAATTACATTATTACTTATAATTTGTCATAAAATATATATGATATATAATTTAATTAATGTTATTTCAATAAGAATACTAATATATTAGTTAGTATGTTAAATCATATTAGTGTGCATTATTAATTTACTTGAAACATATTTTTGTATAGATATCCTTCGTTTGTTAAAATAATACTAACTAATAATAGTTTTGATAATAATAATAATAATAATAATATAATAATAATAATAATAATAATAATAATAATAATAATAATAATGATTAATAATAATAATGATAATAATAATAATACTGATAATAATAGTAATAATAATAATAATAATTAAAATATCAATATTAGTACTAGTGGAATAATAATTATGATTTTTATAATAATAATTAGAATTCTACCTTATGAGTGTAAGTTTCAAAAAAAAAAAAAAAACTACCTCAGTCCAGGCTCGAACTCAAGACCTCCAGCTCACCCACTAACACCACTAAACCATCTAGGCGGTCTTGCTTTGTTCTTATAAAATATAACTGAAACTGTATAACTCCTTTAATTCGAACAGCCCAACAGCATAGCTACGGCCCAATAGAAAATCTAGGTTGAATCTCGGCCCAAGTTTTCTGGTCCACACAATTCCATTAGCCCAAATAGATCTATTGTAAAATTAAAAACAATTTGCCATGGCCAGGGATTGAACCCATGACCTCTTGCTAACCCACAACTTCCCATAGCCACTCTTCCATGTCTGATTATCTGTTCTATTAATACCATAATTGTATTTATTCCGTAACTGTTTCTCTTTTCTCTTCTTAAAAACTTACAGCTGATTACCATCAAGTAATACCATCATCATCATTGACTACATCATATCCGATATCATCATCAATCATCGTCATTTAGTACCCAACATAGCAACCCAAAAATAAAACTGCTTTGTGTCATGGCTCAAAAGCACATGAACGAAATCGTCCCAATTAACATACTTGGCCCACGAAAAAGAAAAAAAAAAGAGAAGAAAGGGAATCGTTGTGCTTCGGTCCAGGAAAGGGAAAAAAAATATATCACATGTTCACCACCAATGTGCTCATGTATAGTTTATCATATCCCTACCATCCACTTGCTCTTGTCTCTTTCAATTTGTCGACCAACAACAGAATTAAATCGAATTGTTCTAAATTTCTTTTTCATGTACAGACCCTATTAATATTTATATCCTCCCACTAACTTGTTTCAAAGTTAAAATATACAAAGAAATTATGGTGGTGGGGTTCGTCTGGCACTAGTATCTCAAACGCTCCTTAATCTTGATCATGATATTCATCATCATTATCTTCCTTATTACATGGTGATATTCATTATTTTATGTGAACACACCATTCACGATTTACACAACTAGCTCATCACCTTCGTCATTCAATATCTTTCCCGTTAATCATTGTTTTGAAACATAAGGAAATGCTACAACAACAACAGGAATGGCAGGTGGGGATTCATGGCGTGGTTTACAACTAAACAGAAATCATAACAGTTAACTAAAGTGCTGTTTTTGATCAAAACAGAAATTGACAACAGAAACAGAAGTGGCAGCGAGAAGTAGTTAATATGATTTGTGTGGTGTTGGTGATAATTGATGATGGTTGTAATTGATGTTAGAACGAAACAGAAAGTTTTATAGAAGTGGGTTTCGGTTCGAGTGGATTTTTGTTGCGTGCTTTATGGCTGTAAACTAGAGGCGTAATTGGTGATGGTTCGTGGTTTTCATGCTGAACAAAACAAAATATATATATATATATATATATATATACACCAACCGCAATAGTAATTCATGGTGGTGATGATTATCTAACCTAGTGATGGTATTTGATGATGGTTTGATTGCAATTGTGGTGATTCATGATGGTGAATCGGTGGTGGTTGTTTTGGGTCACAACAAGGAACAATAACAAACCTTTATGAGATGCAGAAGTTGTACTAGACATAAGAAAAAGAAACAGAAGTGTACGCAGCTGCAACAACAGTGATGGGTGGTTTGTTTACGTTCGGTTGTAACAGAAACAGGAAGTATATGCATATCAGTAAGTAAGAGTTTTCGGTTAAAATGGCTGTAAAGAGTGGTTGTTATTGATAATTGATAATTGAAATGTCCCATTCTTATTGATTAAAAACGTTCCATATTAATTGATTTCGTTGCGAGGTTTTGACCTCTATATGAGACGTTTTTCAAAGACTGCATTCATTTTAAAACAAACCATAACCTTTATTTCATCAATAAAGGTTTAAAAAGCTTTACGTAGATTATCAAATAATGATAATCTAAAATATCCTGTTTACACATGACCATTACATAATGGTTTACAATATAAATATGTTACAACAAAATAAGTTTCTTGAATGCAGTTTTTACACAATATCATACAAGCATGGACTCCAAATCTCGTCCTTATTTAAGTATGCGACAGCGGAAGCTCTTAATAATCACCTGAGAATAAACATGCTTAAAACGTCAACAAAAATGTTGGTGAGTTATAGGTTTAACCTATATATATATCAAATCATAATAATAGACCACAAGATTTCATATTTCAATACACATCCCATACATAGAGATAAAAATCATTCATATGGTGAACACCTGGTAACCGACATTAACAAGATGCATATATAAGAATATCCCTATCATTCCGGGACACCCTTCGGATATGATATAAATTTCGAAGTACTAAAGCATCCGGTACTTTGGATGGGGTTTGTTAGGCCCAATAGATCTATCTTTAGGATTCGCGTCAATTAGGGTGTCTGTTCCCTAATTCTTAGATTACCAGACTTAATAAAAAGGGGCATATTCGATTTCGATAATTCAACCATAGAATGTAGTTTCACGTACTTGTGTCTATTTTGTAAATCATTTATAAAATCTGCATGTATTCTCATCCCAAAAATATTAGATTTTAAAAGTGGGACTATAACTCACTTTCACAGATTTTTACTTCGTCGGGAAGTAAGACTTGGCCACTGGTTGATTCACGAACCTATAACAATATATACATATATATCAAAGTATGTTCAAAATATATTTACAACACTTTTAATATATTTTGATGTTTTAAGTTTATTAAGTCAGCTGTCCTCGTTAGTAACCTACAACTAGTTGTCCACAGTTAGATGTACAGAAATAAATCGATAAATATTATCTTGAATCAACCCACGACCCAGTGCATATGTATCTCAGTATTGATCACAACTCAAACTATATATATTTTGGAATCAACCTCAACCCTGTATAGCTAACTCCAACATTCACATATAGAGTGTCTATGGTTGTTCCGAAATATATATAGATGTGTCGACATGATAGGTAAAAACATTGTATACGTGTCTATGGTATCTCAAGATTACATAATATACAATACAAGTTGATTAAGTTATAGTTGGAATAGATTTGTTACCAATTTTCACGTAGCTAAAATGAGAAAAATTATCCAATCTTGTTTTACCCATAACTTCTTCATTTTAAATCCGTTTTGAGTGAATCAAATTACTACGGTTTCATATTGAACTCTATTTTATGAATCTAAACAGAAAAAGTATAGGTTTATAGTAGGAAAAATAAGTTACAAGTCATTTTTGTAAAGGTAGTCATTTCAGTCGAAAGAACGACGTCTAGATGACCATTTTAGAAAACATACTTCCACTTTGAGTTTAACCATAATTTTTGGATATAGTTTCATGTTCATAATAAAAATCATTTTCTTAGAATAACAACTTTTAAATCAAAGTTTATCATAGTTTTTAATTAACTAACCCAAAACAGCCCGCGGTGTTACTACGACGGCGTAAATCCGGTTTTACGGTGTTTTTTGTGTTTTCAGGTTTTAAATCATTAAGTTAGCATATCATATAGATATAGAACATGTGTTTAGTTGATTTTAAAAGTCAAGTTAGAAGGATTAACTTTTGTTTGCGAACAAGTTTAGAATTAACTAAACTATGTTCTAGTGATTACAAGTTTAAACCTTCGAATAAGATAGCTTTATATGTATGAATCGAATGATGTTATGAACATCATTACTACCTTAAGTTCCTTGGATAAACCTACTGGAAAATAGAAAAATGGATCTAGCTTCAACGGATCCTTGGATGGCTCGAAGTTCTTGAAGCAGAATCATGACACGAAAACAAGTTCAAGTAAGATCATCACTTGAAATAAGATTGTTATAGTTATAGAAATTGAACCAAAGTATGAATATAATTATTACCTTGTATTAGAATGATAACCTACTGTAAGAAACAAAGATTTCTTGAGGTTGGATGATCACCTTACAAGATTGGAAGTGAGCTAGCAAACTTGAAAGTATTCTTGATTTTATGTAACTAGAACTTGTAGAATATATGAAGAACACTTAGAACTTGAAGATAGAACTTGAGAGAGATCAATTAGATGAAGAAAATTGAAGAATGAAAGTGTTTGTAGGTGTTTTTGGTCGTTGGTGTATGGATTAGATATAAAGGATATGTAATTTTGTTTTCATGTAAATAAGTCATGAATGATTACTCATATTTTTGTAATTTTATGAGATATTTCATGCTAGTTTCCAAATGATGGTTCCCACATGTGTTAGGTGACTCATATGGGCTGCTAAGAGCTGATCATTGGAGTGTATATACCAATAGTACATACATCTAAAAGCTGTGTATTGTACGAGTACGAATACGGGTGCATACGAGTTGAATTGTTGATGAAACTGAACGAGGATGTAATTGTAAGCATTTTTGTTAAGTAGAAGTATTTTGATAAGTGTATTGAAGTCTTTCAAAAGTGTATAAATACATATTAAAACACTACATGTATATACATTTTAACTGAGTCGTTAAGTCATCGTTAGTCGTTACATGTAAGTGTTGTTTTGAAACCTTTAGGTTAACGATCTTGTTAAATGTTGTTAACCCAATGTTTATAATATCAAATGAGATTTTAAATTATTATATTATCATGATATTATCATGTATGAATATCTCTTAATATGATATATATACATTAAATGTCTTTACAACGATAATCGTTACATATATGTCTCGTTTAAAAATCATTAAGTTAGTAGTCTTGTTTTTACATATGTAGTTCATTGTTAATATACTTAATGATATGTTTACTTATCATAGTATCATGTTAACTATATATATATCCATATATATGTCATCATATAGTTTTTACAAGTTTTAACGTTCGTGAATCACCGGTCAACTTGGGTGGTCAATTGTCTATATGAAACATATTTCAATTAATCAAGTCTTAACAAGTTTGATTGCTTAACATGTTGGAAACATTTAATCATGTAAATATCAATCTCAATTAATATATATAAACATGGAAAAGTTCGGGTCACTACAGTACCTACCCGTTAAATAAATTTCGTCCCGAAATTTTAAGCTGTTGAAGGTGTTGACGAATCTTCTGGAAATAGATGCGGGTATTTCTTCTTCATCTGATCTTCATGCTCCCAGGTGAACTCGGGTCCTCTACGAGCATTCCATCAAACCTTAACAATTGGTATCTTGTTTTGCTTAAGTCTTTTAACCTCACGATCCATTATTTCGACGGGTTCTTCGATGAATTGAAGTTTTTCGTTGATTTGGATTTCATCTAACGGAATAGTGAGATCTTCTTTAGCAAAACATTTCTTCAAATTCGAGACATGAAAAGTGTTATGTACAGTCGCGTGTTGTTGAGGTAACTCAAGTCGGTAAGCTACTGGTCCGACACGATCAATAATCTTGAATGGTCCAATATACCTTGGATTTAATTTCCCTCGTTTACCAAATCGAACAAAGCCTTTCCAAGGTGCAACTTTAAGCATGACCATCTCTCCAATTTCAAATTCTATATCTTTTCTTTTAATGTCAGCGTAGCTGTTTTGTCGACTTTGGGCGGTTTTCAACCGTTGTTGAATTTGGATGATCTTCTCGGTAGTTTCTTGTATAATCTCCGGACCCGTAATCTGTCTATCCCCCACTTCACTCCAACAAATCGGAGACCTGCACTTTCTACCATAAAGTGCTTCAAACGGCGCCATCTTAATGCTTGAATGGTAGCTGTTGTTGTAGGAAAATTCTGCTAACGGTAGATGTCGATCCCAACTGTTCCTAAAATCAATAAAACATGCTCGTAGCATGTCTTCAAGCGTTTATATCATCCTTTCACTCTGCCCATCAGTTTGTGGATGATAGGCAGTACTCATGTCTAGAGGAGTTCCTAATGCTTGCTGTAATGTCTGCCAGAATCTTGAAATAAATCTGCCATCCCTATCAGAGATAATAGAGATTGGTATTCCATGTCTGGAGACGACTTCCTTCAAATACAGTCGTGCTAACTTCTCCATCTTGTCATCTTCTCTTACTGGCAGGAAGTGTGCTGATTTGGTGAGACGATCAACTATTACCCAAATAGTATCAAAACCACTTGCAGTCCTTGGCAATTTAGTGATGAAATCTATGGTAATGTTTTCCCATTTCCATTCCGGGATTTCGGGTTGTTGAAGTAGACCTGATGGTTTCTGATGCTCAGCTTTGACCTTAGAACACGTTAAACATTCTCCTACGTATTTAGCAACATCGGCTTTCATACCCGGCCACCAAAAATGTTTCTTGAGATCCTTGTACATCTTCCCCGTTCCAGGATGTATTGAGTATCTGGTTTTATGAGCTTCTCTAAGTACCATTTCTCTCATATCTCCAAATTTTGGTACCCAAATCCTTTCAGCCCTATACCGGGTTCCGTCTTCCCGAATATTAAGATGCTTCTCCGATCCTTTGGGTATTTCATCCTTTAAATTTCCCTCTTTTAAAACTCCTTGTTGCGCCTCCTTTATTTGAGTAGTAATGTTATTATGAATCATTATATTCATAGATTTTACTCGAATGGGTTCTCTGTCCTTCCTGCTCAAGGCATCGGCTACCACATTTGCCTTCCCCGAGTGGTAACGAATCTCAAAGTTGTAATCATTCAATAATTCAATCCACCTACGCTGCCTCATATTCAGTTGTTTCTGATTAAATATGTGTTGAAGACTTTTGTGGTCGATATATATAATACTTTTGACCCCATATAAGTAGTGCCTCCAAGTCTTTAATGCAAAAACAACCGCGCCTAATTCCAAATCATGCGTCGTATAATTTTGTTCGTGAATCTTCAATTGTCTAGACGCATAAGCAATCACCTTCGTTCGTTGCATTAATACACAACCGAGACCTTGCTTTGATGCGTCACAATAAATCACAAAATCATCATTCCCTTCAGGCAATGACAATATAGGTGCCGTAGTTAGCTTTTTCTTCAATAACTGAAACGCTTTCTCTTGTTCATCATTCCATTCAAATTTCTTTCCTTTATGCGTTAATGCAGTCAAGGGTTTTGCTATTCTGGAAAAGTCTTGGATGAACCTTCTGTAGTAACCAGCTAGTCCTAAAAACTGGCGTATGTGTTTCGGAGTTTTCGGGGTTTCCCACTTTTCAACAGTTTCTATCTTTGCCGGATCCACCTTAATACCTTCTTTGTTCACTATGTGACCGAGGAATTGAACTTCTTCCAACCAAAATGCACACTTTGAAAACTTAGCGTACAATTCTTCCTTCCTCAATACTTCTAACACCTTTCTCAAATGTTCACCGTGTTCTTGGTCATTTTTTGAGTAAATAAGTATGTCATCAATGAAAACAATGACAAACTTGTCAAGGTATGGTCCACACACTCGGTTCATAAGGTCCATGAACACAGCTGGTGCATTAGTTAAACCAAACGGCATGACCATAAACTCGTAATGACCGTAACGTGTTCTGAAAGCAGTCTTTGGAATATCATCTTCTTTCACCCGCATTTGATGATACCCGGAACGTAAGTCAATCTTTGAATAAACAGACGAGCCTTGTAGTTGATCAAATAAGTCGTCGATTCTCGGTAGTGAGTAGCGGTTCTTGATGGTAAGTTTGTTCAACTCTCGGTAGTCGATACACAACCTGAATGTACCATCTTTCTTCTTGACAAATAAAACAGGAGCTCCCCACGGTGATGTGCTTGGTCGAATGAAACCACGCTCTAAAAGTTCTTGTAATTTGCTTCGCAGTTCTTTCATCTCGCTGGGTGCGAGTCTGTAAGGAGCATGATCTATTGGTGCAGCTCCTGGTACAAGATCTATTTGAAATTCAACGGATCGATGTGGGGGTAATCCCGGTAATTCTTTCGGAAATACATTAGGAAATTCTTTTGCAATGAGAACATCATTGATGCTCTTTTCTTCAGTTTATACTTTCTCGACGTGTGCTAGAACAGCATAGCAACCTTTTCTTATTAGTTTTTGTGCCTTCAAATTACTAATAAGATGTAGCTTCGTGTTGCCCTTTTCTCCGTACACCATTAAGGGTTTTCCTTTTTCTCGTATAATGCGAATTGCATTTTTGTAACAAATGATCTCTGCTTTCACTTCTTTCAACCAGTCCATACCGATTATCACATCAAAACTCCCTAACTCTACTGGTATCAAATCAATCTTAAATGTTTCGCTAACCAGTTTAATTTCTCGATTCCGACATATATTATCTGCTGAAATTAATTTACCATTTGCTAATTCGAGTAAAAATTTACTATCCAA
The DNA here is from genome assembly GCF_046630445.1 of Rutidosis leptorrhynchoides. NCBI lineage: Eukaryota > Viridiplantae > Streptophyta > Magnoliopsida > Asterales > Asteraceae > Rutidosis > Rutidosis leptorrhynchoides. The sequence continues at coordinate 416,027,712 of NC_092338.1, forward strand.
AGGCGTCAATGGACAACTTAATTTAGCACAAAAATCTCTACTCATATAGCTTCTATCCGCACCCGAATCAAATAAAACGTAAGCAGATTTATTGTCAATAAGAAACGTACCCGTAACAAGCTCCGGGTCTTCCTGTGCCTCTGCCGCATTAATATTGAAAACTCTTCCGCGGCCTTGTCCATTCGTGTTCTCCTGGTTCGGGCAATTTCTAATAATGTGGCCCGGTTTTCCACATTTATAACAAACTACATTGGCATAACTTGCTCCGACACTACTTGCTCCGCTATTACTCGTTCCGACACCATTTGTTCCTTTCGTTCTATTAACCCCTGGTCCGTAGACCTCACACTTCGCCGCGCTATGACCATTTCTTTTACACTTGTTGCAAAATTTGGTGCAGAACCCTGAGTGATACTTTTCACACCTTTGGCATAGCTGCTTCTGATTGTTGTTATTGTTGCGGTTATTATTGTTGTTGGGATGATTGTTGTAGTTGCTGTTGTTGTTGTTGTTGTTGGGCCGTTTGTTGTAGTTGCGATTGATGTTGCAATTGTTGGGGTAATTGTTGCGATTATTGTTGTAATTGCTGTTGTTGTTGTATTGGTGATTCTTATCACCGTTTTCCTCCCACTTTCTTTTGACTTGCTTCACATTGGCCTCTTCAGCAGTATGTTCTTTAATTCTTTCTTCAATCTGGTTCACTAGTTTGTGAGCCATTCTACATGCCTGTTGTATGGAGGCGGGCTCGTGTGAACTTATATCTTCTTGGATTCTTTCCGGTAATCCTTTCACAAACGCGTCGATCTTCTCTTCCTCATCTTCAAATGCTCCCGGACACAATAGGCACAATTTTGTGAATCGTCTTTCGTACGTGGTAATATCAAATCCTTGGGTTCGTAACCCTCTAAGTTCTGTCTTGAGCTTATTGACCTCGGTTCTGGGACGGTACTTCTCGTTCATCAAGTGCTTGAATGCTGACCACGGTAGTGCGTACGCATCGTCTTGTCCCACTTGCTCAAGATAAGTATTCCACCATGTTAACGCAGAACCTGTGAAGCTATGCGTGGCGTACTTCACTTTGTCCTCTTCAGTACACTTACTTATGGAAAACACCGATTCGACCTTCTCGGTCCACCGTTTCAATCCGATCGGTCCTTCGGTTCCATCAAATTCCAAAGGTTTGCAGGCAGTGAATTCTTTGTAGGTGCATCCTACACGATTTCCTGTACTGCTAGATCCAAGGTTATTGTTGGTATGTAGCGCAGCCTATACTGCGGCTATGTTTGAAGCTAGAAAAGTACGGAATTCCTCTTCATTCATATTCACGGTGTGTCGAGTAGTCGGTGCCATTTCCTTCAAAATAGTCAAATGGAACAAGTTAATCATACAGAATATTAAGAGTAGTTAATAGTATTTCGTAGCATAATATGAACTCATTTATAAAAGCTTTTTCTTCATATTAGCGTTTTATAAGTTTAAATTCGGGTAGTACCTACCCGTTAAGTTCATACTTAGTAGCTAATATACAATTCAACTACTACAATTCTATATGAAAAACTGATTATAATAATATTTCGCGTTCAAACTTTTATACAATATTTTACAAACTTACAATACCGCTTATTTTACATAAAGCATGAAATATAGCACACAATAACTTTGATACAAGATAGTTGTGAAGATAATTCTAGCTAGTACACAAGTCGTTCAGCAAAAGCAATAAAAACACGTAATTCATACGTCCAGAAACAAGTCATGCATTCTGGTTTTACTAGGACTACTTCCCATCCTTGGTCTTGTGGAACATAAACGTTATGGCCGTTGATAAGACAGCGTGTTGTAACGTCGTCAAAGGGACGAGGGTTACGTAATGTCCAACAGTCCCGTAACAATCTAAAAACCTCATTTCTTACCCCAATTACCGACTCCGTCACTTGTGGAAACGTTTTGTTTAATAGTTGTAGCCCGATGTTCTTGTTCTCACTTTGGTGAGAAGGGAACATTACTAATCCGTAAGCATAACATTCTTCTTTATGTTGCATGTTAGCCGCTTTTTCTAAATCACGAAGTCCAATATTCGAATATATTGAGTCAAAATAATTTCTTAACTCATTGCGTAAAATAGCATTTGGGTTCCCCGCAATATATGCGTCAAAGTAAACACATCGTAACTTATGGATTTCCCAATGTGATATCCCCCATATTTCGAACAAAAGCCTTTTATAAACCAAGGCATTCTTGGAACGTTCTTCGAATGTCTTACAAACTGATCTCGCCTTAAATAGTTGTGTCGAGGAATTCTGACCGACTCTAGACAAGATTTCATCAATCATGTCTCCGGGTAGGTCTCTTAAAATATTGGGTTGTCTATCCATTTTGTGTTTTTATACTGTAAAATAGACAAGAGTTAGATTCATAAAAAAAAATACTTATTAATACAAGCAATTTTTACATATATCATAAAGCATAAGCACACTATATTACATATATTACACCACACGAATACAACTATCTTATTCCGACTCGCTTGTTTCTTCTGTTTCGGTTTTGGTTCGTTTTGCCAAGTTTCTAGGGATATATGATGTTCCCCTAATACGAGCCGTCATTTTTCACATTGGTTTAGAAAAACCTGGTGGTTTAGAGGTTCCCGGGTCATTGTTACAACTTAAGGACTTCGGGGGTTGACGATACATATAAAGTTCATCGGGGTTGGAATTAGATTTCTCTATTTTTATGCCCTTTCCCTTATTATTTTCTTTTGCCTTTTTAAATTCAGTTGAGGTAATTTCTATAACATCATCGGAATTCTCGTCGGAATCCGATTCATCGAAGAATTGGTATTCCTCCCAATATTTTGCTTCCTTGGCGGAAACACCATTAACCATAATTAACCTTGGTCGGTTGGTTGAGAATTTTCTTTTACTTAACCATTTTATTATTTCCCCCACCGGTTCTATTTCTTCATCCAGTTCCGATTCTTCTTCCGGTTCCGATTCTTCTTCCGGTTCCGACTCTTCTTCCGGTTCCTCTTCGAGAACTTGTGAATCAATCCACGAATCATTCCAATTTACATTTGACTCTTCATTATTATTAGGTGAGTCAATGGGACTTGTTCTAGAGGTAGACATCTATCACATAATATCAAACGCGTTAAGAGATTAATATATCACATAATATTCACATGTTAAAAATATATAGTTTCCAACAAAATTTGTTAAGCAATCATTTTTCAAGTAAACACGGTCGAAGTCCAGACTCACTAATGCATCCTAACAAACTTGATAAGACACACTAATGCAAAATTCTGGTTCTCTAAGACCAACGCTCTGATACCAACTGAAATGTCCCGTTCTTATTGATTAAAAATGTTCCATATTAATTGATTTCGTTGCGAGGTTTTGACCTCTATATGAGACGTTTTTCAAAGACTGCATTCATTTTAAAACAAACCATAACCTTTATTTCATCAATAAAGGTTTAAAAAGCTTTACGTAGATTATCAAATAATGATAATCTAAAATATCCTGTTTATACACGACCATTACATAATGGTTTACAATACAAATATGTTACAACAAAATAAGTTTCTTGAATGCAGTTTTTACACAATATCATACAAGCATGGACTCCAAATCTCGTTCTTATTTAAGTATGCGACAGCGGAAGCTCTTAATAATCACCTGAGAATAAACATGCTTAAAACATCAACAAAAATGTTGGTGAGTTATAGGTTTAACCTATATATATCAAATCATAATAATAGACCACAAGATTTCATATTTCAATACACATCCCATACATAGAGATAAAAATCATTCATATGGTGAACACCTGGACCGACATTAACAAGATGCATATATAAGAATATCCCCATCATTCTGGGACACCCTTCGGATATGATATAAATTTCGAAGTACTAAAGCATCCGGTACATTGGATGGGGTTTGTTAGGCCCAATAGATCTATCTTTAGGATTCGCGTCAATTAGGGTGTCTGTTCCCTAATTCTTAGATTACCAGACTTAATAAAAAGGGGCATATTCGATTTCGATAATTCAACCATAGAATGTAGTTTCACGTACTTGTGTCTATTTTGTAAATCATTTATAAAATCTGCATGTATTCTCATCCCAAAAATATTAGATTTTAAAAGTGGGACTATAACTCACTTTCACAGATTTTTACTTCGTCGGGAAGTAAGACTTGGCCACTGGTTGATTCACGAACCTATAACAATATATACATATATATCAAAGTATGTTCAAAATATATTTACAACACTTTTAATATATTTTGATGTTTGAAGTTTATTAAGTCAGCTGTCCTCGTTAGTAACCTATAACTAGTTGTCCACAGTTAGATGTACAGAAATAAATCGATAAATATTATCTTGAATCAACCCACGACCCAGTGTATATGTATCTCAGTATTGATTACAACTCAAACTATATATATTTTGGAATCAACCTCAACCCTGTATAGCTAACTCCAACATTCACATATAGAGTGTCTATGGTTGTTCCGAAATATATATAGATGTGTCGACATGATAGGTTGAAATATTGTATACGTGTCTATGGTATCTCAAGATTACATAATATACAATACAAGTTGATTAAGTTATGGTTGGAATAGATTTGTTACCAATTTTCACGTAGCTAAAATGAGAAAAATTATCCAATCTTGTTTTACCCATAACTTCTTCATTTTAAATCCGTTTTGAGTGAATCAAATTGCTATGGTTTCATATTGAACTCTATTTTATGAATCTAAACAGAAAAAGTATAGTTTTATAGTCAGAAAAATAAGTTACAAGTCGTTTTTGTAAAGGTAGTCATTTCAGTCGAAAGAACGACGTCTAGATGACCATTTTAGAAAACATACTTCCACTTTGAGTTTAACCATAATTTTTGGATATAGTTTCATGTTCATAATAAAAATCATTTTCTCAGAATAACAACTTTTAAATCAAAGTTTATCATAGTTTTTAATTAACTAACCCAAAACAGCCCGCGGTGTTACTACGACGGCGTAAATCCGGTTTTACGGTGTTTTTCGTGTTTCCAGGTTTTAAATCATTAAGTTAGCATATCATATAGATATAGAACATGTGTTTAGTTGATTTTAAAAGTCAAGTTAGAAGGATTAACTTTTGTTTGCGAACAAGTTTAGAATTAACTAAACTATGTTCTAGTGATTACAAGTTTAAACCTTCGAATAAGATAGCTTTATATGTATGAATCGAATGATGTTATGAACATCATTACTACCTTAAGTTCCTTGGATAAACCTACTGGAAAATAGAAAAATGGATCTAGCTTCAACGGATCCTTGGATGGCTCGAAGTTCTTGAAGCAGAATCATGACACGAAAACAAGTTCAAGTAAGATCATCACTTGAAATAAGATTGTTATAGTTATAGAAATTGAACCAAAGTTTGAATATGATTATTACCTTATATTAGAATGATAACCTACTGTAAGAAACAACGATTTCTTGAGGTTGGATGATCACCTTACAAGATTGGAAGTGAGCTAGCAAACTTGGAAGTATTCTTGATTTTATGTAACTAGAACTTGTAGAATATATGAAGAACACTTAGAACTTGAAGATAGAACTTGAGAGAGATCAATTAGATGAAGAAAATTGAAGAATGAAAGTTTTTGTAGGTGTTTTTGGTCGTTGGTGTATGGATTAGATATAAAGGATATGTAATTTTGTTTTCATGTAAATAAGTCATGAATGATTACTCATATTTTTGTAATTTTATGAGATATTTCATGCTAGTTGCCAAATGATGGTTCCCGCATGTGTTAGGTGACTCACATGGACTGCTAAGAGCTGATCATTGGAGTGTATATACAAATAGTACATACATCTAAAAGCTGTGTATTGTACGAGTACGAATACGGGTGCATACGAGTTGAATTATTGATGAAACTGAATGAGGATGTAATTGTAAGCATTTTTGTTAAGTAGAAGTATTTTGATAAGTGTATTGAAGTCTTTCAAAAGTGTATAAATACATATTAAAACACTACATGTATATACATTTTAACTGAGTCGTTAAGTCATCGTTAGTCGTTACATGTAAGTGTTGTTTTGAAACCTTTAGGTTAACGATCTTGTTAAATGTTGTTAACCCAATGTTTATAATATCAAATGAGATTTTAAATTATTATATTATCATGTATGAATATCTCTTAATATGATATATATATACATTAAATGTCTTTACAACGATAATCGTTACATATATGTCTCGTTTAAAAATCATTAAGTTAGTAGTCTTGTTTTTACATATGTAGTTCATTGTTAATATACTTAATGATATTTTTACTTATCATAGTATCATGTTAACTATATATATATCCATATATATGTCATCATATAGTTTTTACAAGTTTTAACATTCGTGAATCACCGGTCAACTTGGGTGGTCAATTGTCTATATGAAACATATTTCAATTAATCAAGTCTTAACAAGTTTGATTGCTTAACATGTTGGAAACATTTAATCATGTAAATATCAATCTCAATTAATATATATAAACATGGAAAAGTTCGGGTCACTACAATAATGAGAGTGTGTGTAGTTGATTGAATGAGGCAATAACCCTAAATAATTCATTCGTCTTGAAGCAGATTTGAGTCGACAGATTTATTATTCACAAGGAGATAATTTATTAAAAAAAATAGACATGAAATGGATGTCTAACTGATTTTGGAATTATTTTGTGATTGGATTTAGTTTAATTACCTTTACAGCCAGAAAAGTAAAACTCAACTATAGATGACGTATACACGATCTGAATTGATCTTATATCCCTAGTTCTATAAATTTATTATTAATAATTAATAATAATATTAATACAAATAGTTCTTTAATAATAATTGTAGAAATAATGTCTAATAATAATACTAATAATAACTAAAATTATAACTTTCATACTTGTTATATTAATAATAATTTTAACAATAATATTAATAATAAGGATATTATAACAAATCATATATGTCAACTTTCATATTTATATATAACTAATACTAATTTTAATGGTAATGATAGTAAGTATAACAATTATATTTTAAACTTGTAAATAAATTTTATTTATTAATATTACATTTTTATTAGCGTTGACCAATTAGAATTGAACTCTTTTATATTCAATATACTCTATATATTCACTACAATAAGTTTCAATTATCTTTCATAATGACTAAATTACTTAATAGTTCATTAATATGTTTAATTTGTTATGTATAATTATTCACATATATAATTATCTATATATATATTTCTGTTTACAATTAAATGTTCGTGAATCGTCGAAAATAGTCAAAGGTCAAATATATACGTGAACACTGTTCAAAGTTTTTGAGACTTCTATATTAGAGACTTTGCTTATCGTGTCGGAAACATATAAAGATTAAAGTTTAAATTTGGTTGAAAATTCCCGGGTCATCACAGAAGTCATTAACGAATACCTTGCTCCTGACTCTAACCCTTTACGGACAAATCTTCTTTATCATTCTTCGATATTAGAAATTCTAAGATATCATCGTAACCTTCATTATAAATATCCTCTATATTTCTTAAGATATCTTCATAACGATTCTTATCCGCAATTAATTATCTCTTTATGATATCTTTATTACATCATAAAGGAAAACTGTTTAAGTTTCTATATTCCGTAAAATTTAAATTTAAATTTTGAATGATTTGAAGTAGTGTTGGGAATTGAAGCATGAGTTAGTATAATATAATGACGTCAGGCCAACGTGGTTATATTACAGTAAGTCATGCTAAATTTCTAATGGAAAGATGATGATACATAGACTTTATAATCATCATGTACCATGTTACACGACTCTTACATTCTACTTAACCTCTCAAGAACATATATTCTTGATAGTTCTATACTCAGTAATTCTGGTAATTTAACTAATCAAATCGTGATATTACGTTCCTTTGTGCTTAGAACATTAGGTTCATTTGAAACTTCATACCTATGAATTCTGGACCATTGCTTGCTTTACAAAAGCATGAAGCTTCTATATATAAGGGAAAATATAAAGCCCTATAACGACACCGAATTACAAACCGTGTATATCAATTCGTATAGCAATATAAAGACACGAGAGAACTAAAAACACAATAAATCCAAGAGCATAGTAGAAGTAAACTGACTCTTCTGGCGACAGATGAAAAAGAAGCACGATAGATATAAAAGTCAGGACTATATCTAGAATAAGAACTGGATGGAGCATTTTCACAATCTTTTAGAAGTATGAATTGAGAAAGAAAGTATAGAAGTGGTGAAGATAATAAAACGGAAGAAGCTAATTTATAGCAAAAAAAAAAAAAAAAATTCCAGACACATCAACCGAGGCAATTTACCGCATTTAATCAAAGAAATCCTAATTTTCTTAATTACCAGAGAATCGAATCTTATAAAGATTAAGAAGAATTCTTTAAATCCCTTGAATTTCAGAAAATCAACTTTAACCGTATCAAAAGTTAAGGCGAATATTTAATTTTCTCATTTCAATCTTTTACGATAACTTCGTTTATACTCTTCCTATAATCGAATAGTTTCATCCATATTACCCAATGTTGATAAAACTCTATTTTTCAACTCATATTCATCATTCTTGTTGTAAACAATGACGATCTCTATCAAATTTCATGACTATGATTTTCATGAACTACTCTCTATTTTGTCTACCCTAATATTGTGGCATAAACACTCAAGGTTTAAATAAGCTCACTATTATTCATAACACATTTCATGTGTATTGAAATGCTTGTATAACGATATCATCTCCTTCTAAGGAAACCTAATCAATGACACTCTTGTAAATCCTTTAGATAACCTCCGTATTAATAATAAAATACACTTCGTAGAATTTATGGATCGTAAGATTTAAACGCTAGAAACAAAACAATATTCTATCCGTTGGAATTCACGCAAGGCCCCGAGTATACCTGGGAACGTGAAGACCAAATAAAATGAAAATATCTTCACCTGTTTACAAACCACGCTGACTGATGGCAACAACTAAATTTCGGGACGAAATTTCTATTAACAGGGGGATACTGTGACAACCCGGAAATTTCTGAGTTAATTTAAACAAAATCTTTTCACGAATTCATTTAACCTCAACAAATTTCGACGATTCATGAACAACTATTTGTAAATAGATACATTAACAATCTAAATATATATATCAACTATCCTATATTTGTATATATATATACATGTAAATTGTCTTTATAATTATTATTATTATGACCACTATCATAAAAATCATTATTATTATTATACAACAACAACAGAAATTATTATCATTATTATTATTATAGTTATCTTGTATAAAAATAATACAATTATTATTATCATTAATAATAATAAAATTAACATTTTATAGTTATCATCATCATTATTATTAATTATAATTATAATTAAAATTATCATTTTTATTATTAATATTGTCATATTAATATTATTATCATTATTTTTATCTATTATTATTATTATTATAATTATTATTAATATAATTATTATTAATGTATTTATTTAATAATAATAAATAAAAGTAAAAGACCACAAATACCTAAATTAGGTAATATCATTATCGGTATTTTTTTTAATCGTGATTTAATATCTGCCTTTTCTGATTTTTTTATATATTTTATATAAAGCAATTAGGTATTTAATTTTTATATAAATGTGATCCAACTTTATTTTTTTTATATATTCATTTTCTTCCATGATCGAGCTTTTATATTTTTTCTGATTTCCTGATTGATTTCTTGTCGATCACATTTAGCTATAAAACAATTGAGCATTCCACTGTCATTCTCAAATATCAATTTAAACTGCAATGATCGAGTTTAAAACAGAAATATAAAAAAATATATATAGAAGTCGTACCCTGTTCTTATTCAATTTTTACAAAACTTCGAATTCAAAATTATTTCAAAAAGTGTAAATGCAGTCTTGTTAGGAATTGATTACTCAAACTATCTGCCAAGTCTTAGTTCTCAATTCTCAAAATCAAAGTCGAATTTTTGAGTCAAAGGTTCGAAACCAAAAAGTCAAACCTGTGTTCATCAATCAAATTGAAGTTTTGTAGATCATTTCTGTCGAAATCGATGATTGAAAAAGTTTTTATGAATCATTTGAAACTAAATTCGTGTTATAACATTTTTCTAAAACACACTAAAAATCAAAAACATTAATTTTTTTTAAAAAACACCTTCGACAGCAGCAGTAGCTGTGTTGATTTTTTTTTATTTTTTTTTATTTTTCAGTTAATTCAAGTATCAATATGGATCGATTATAGTTTAAAGTTCTGAAACCAATTAAGTAACATATTGAAATCTTAGTTCGATCTTTGGTCGTTTGAGGATTTTGAAGAAGAAGAAAAAGGGTTCAGGAAGATATACGGGTTATAAACATTTAAGGGTAATTTAAAATAGAAAAGACATATACAGTGTACTGGTTAAGGGTGTTGATAGGTTTCGAGAGGTCACGGGTTCAAGTCCCATCTTGGGCAATTTTTTGTAAAAAGTCTTATAAGGTAGTTCTTATTATTATAGTTATTATTATTATTATTGTTGTTGTTATTATTAAAGTATTATTATTAGTAGTAATATTACTATTATTATTATTCCAAAGTATTATAATTATTATTATTGAAAATGTATTAGTTATCATTTATCATAATTATATTTACAAGTAATATGATTATTATTATTGTTAGTATTACTAAATATTAGTATTATTATAAAAATTGACATAAGTATTTTAATGGAATTAACATTATTATTATTATTTTTATCATTAATATTATTCCAAAAATTATCATTTAGATTATTATCATTATCATTATTATTATTATTATTATGATTATTATTATTATTATTATTACTAGTATAAAGTATTATTACCAAAAATTATTATTTTCATTATCATTTTATTATTATCATAAGTATTTTTATTATTATTAAGAACTATTGTTATTATCATTTTCATTAAAAACTACTTTTATTATAATTATTATTATTATTTTTACTACTAATATTATTATTATTATTACAAAATAATACAACTATTATTTCATTATTAAAATCATTTTATCAAACAAATACTTATACACTATATATATATATATATATATATATATATATATATATATATATATATATATATATATATATATATATATATATATATATACATATATATTATTTTTATCATTAATATTATTACAAAAATTATGATTTAGATTATTATTATTATCATTATTATTATTATTATTATTATTATTATTATTATTATTATTATTATTATTATTATTATTATTACTAGTATAAAGTATTATTACCAAAAATTATTATTTTCATTATCATTTTATTATTATCATAAGTATTTTTATTATTATTAAGAACTATTGTTATTATCATTTTCATTAACAATATTATTATTATTTTTATCATTAATATTATTCCAAAAATTATCATTTAGATTATTATTATTATCATTATTATTATTATTATTATTATTATTATTATTATTATTATTATTATTATTATTATTATTATTATTATTATTACTAGTATAAAGTATTATTACCAAAAATTATTATTTTCATTACCATTTTATTATTATCATAAGTATTTCTATTATTATTAAGAACTATTGTTATTATCATTTTCATTAAAAACTACTGTTATTATAATTATTATTATTATTTTTACTACTAATATTATTATTATTATTAAAAAATAATACAACTATTATTTCATTATTAAAATCATTTTATCAAACAAATACTTATACACTATATATATATATATATATATATATATATATATATATATGTATATATATATATATATATGTATATATATATATATATATATATATATATATATAAATTGAAATATATATAAACTTGTTCAATTACAATTATAGATTTTAATATATATAAACTGATATAGGTTCGTGAATCCAAGGACAACTCCGCACTTGTTCAGTACCATCATACACATATTTACTACAAACTATCGTATCGTATCGTGAGTTTTCATAGTTCCCTTTTTATCTATATTTTTGGGCTGAGAATACATGCGCAACTTTTTTAACTGTTTTACACGTTAGACACAAGTACTCAAACTTTTATGCTGAATACGTGCTTTGTCAGGCTAAATCCCTGCCGTAATATCGTTAATTGCTTGGTGAATGCAAACTTAGTTATTATGAATAGCGCTATTGAGAGTAACGTCTCTAATCATTTGACCTCTGGTCTTTGGTTACATAATAATGATTTAAACTGACACTGACTGTTCAAGGTGTCTCGGGGTAAAATTCTGTTTAGTCGCGATATTACAAACTACAGCAACTCTTTAGATTGATATGATGGGTATCAATAAATATTAAATTTAAATCTTGTGGTCTAATACTATACTGAACTATTGATTTATAATAAACCTATGAACTCACTCAACCTCGTGTTGACTTTTTAAGCATGTTTATTCTCAGGTACTTAAATATTGCTTCCGCTGTATATCTGCTACTTCGATGATGATAGCTTGCTATGCTTGGAGTCTTCATTACATATAATATCAATTAAAGACATTTAACGCACTAAATACAATTAAATCTATTTATCTTCCGCTGCAAAACTCAATAAAACGTCTCATTTAGAGTCGTTCTCGTTTATACAACCGTGATTTGATATAATTAGTCACAAATACCCAGGCCCTATTTGGGGGTGTGACATTATACGACACATGATTTGGAATTAGGCGCGGTTATTTTTGCATTAAAGACTTGGAGACACTACTTATATGGGGTCAAAAGTATCATATATACCGACCACAAAAGTCTCCAGCATATATTTAATCAGAAACAACTGAACATGAGGCAGCGTAGATGGATTGAATTGTTAAATGATTACGATTTTGAGATTCGTTACCACTCGGGGAAGGCGAATGTGGTAGCTAACGCTTTGAGTAGAAAGGACAGAGAACCTATGCGGGTAAAAGCTATGAATATAATTATTCATACTAACCTTACTACTCAAATAAAGGAGGCGCATCAGAGAGTTGTAAAAGAAGGAAAGTTGAAGAATGAAATACCTAAAGGATCGGAGAAACATCTTAATATTCGGGAAGACTGAACCCGGTATAGGGCTGAAAGAATTTGGGTACCAAAGTTTGGAGATATGAGAGAAAAGGTACTTAAGGAAGCACATAAAATCAGATATTCAATACATCCCGGAGCGGGGAAGATGTACAAAGATCTCAATAAACACTTTTGGTGGCCGGGTATGAAAATCGATATTGCTAAATACGTAGGAGAATGTTTGACGTGTTCTAAAGTCAAAGCTGGACATCAGAAACCATCGGGTCTACTTCAACAACCTGAAATCCCAGAATGGAAATGGGAAAACATTACCATGGATTTCATTACTAAATTGCCAAGGACTGCAAGTGGTTATGATACTATTTGGGTAATAGACGACCGTCTTACCAAATCAGCACACTTTCTGCCAATGAGAGAAGATGATAAAATGGAGAAGTTGGCGCGATTATATTTAATGGAAGTTGTCTCCAGACATGGAATACCAATCTCTATTATCTCTGATAGGGATGGCAGATTTGTTTCAAGGTTTTGGCAGACACTGCAACAAGCATTGGGGACTCGTCTAGACATTAGTACTGCTTATCATCCACAAATTTATGGGCAAAGCGAAAGGACTATACAGACCCTTGAAGACATGCTACGAGCATGTGTTATCGATTTCAGAAACAGTTGGGATTGACACCTACCGTTAGCAGAATTTTCCTACAACAACAGTTACCATTCGAGTATTGAAATGGCGCTGTTTGAAGCACTTTATGGTAGAAAGTGCAGGTCTCCGATTTGTTGGAGTGAAGTATGGGATAGACAGATTACGGGTCCGGAGATAATACAAGAAACAACCGAGAAAATCATCCAAATTCAAAAACGATTGAAAATTGCCTAGAGTCGACAAAAGAGCTACGCGGACAGTAAAAGAAAAGATATAGAATTTGAGATTGGAGAAATGGTTATGCTTAAGGTTTCACCTTGGAAAGGTGTTGTTCGATTTGGCAAACGAGGGAAACTAAATCCAAGGTACATTGGACCATTCAAGATTATAGATCGTGTCGGACCAGTAGCTTACCAACTTGAGTTACCTCAACAACTCGCGGCTGTACATAACATTTTCCACGTCTCGAATTTGAAGAAATGTTTTGCTAAATAAGATCTCACTATTCCATTAGACAAAATCCAAATCAACGAAAAACTTCAATTCATTGAAGAACCCGTCGAAATAATGGATCGTGAGGTTAAAAGACTTGAGCAAAACAAGATACCAATTGTTAAGGTTCGATGGAATGCTCGTAGAGGACCCGAGTTCACCTGGGAGTGTGAAGATCATATGAAGAAGAAATACCCGCACCTATTTCCAGAAGATTCGTCAACACCTTCTACAGCTTAAAATTTTGGGACGAAATTTATTTAACGGGTAGGTACTGTAGTGACCCAAAATTTTCCACGATTATATATTAAATGAAAACTATATTTGCATGATTAAATGTTTCCAACATGTTAAACAATCAAACTAGTTAAGACTTGATTATTTGAAATGAGTTTCATGTAGACAATTGACCACCCAAGTTGACTGCCGATTCACGAACGTTAAAACTTGTAAAAATTATATGATATATATATATATATATATATATATATATATATATATATATATATATATATATATATATATATATATATATATATATATATATATCGATATAGATATAGTTAACATGATATTATGATAAGAAAGTATCTCACTAGGTATATTAACAATGAGTATACATAAAATGAGACTATTGAATTAAGAAACTCGAAACGATAAATATAATGATTATCATTATAACAACGTCTTACTAAATACATATGTATCATATTAATATATTAATACACCATGTTAACATGTTAACATAACAATTTAACATCTCATTTAAGTGTAATAACAATGGATCAATTACATTTAACAAGATCGTTAACTTAAAGGTTCCGAAACAACACTTACATATAACGACTAATGATGACTTAACAACTCAGTTAAATGTATATACATATAGTGTATTAAGATGTATTAATACACTTTTGGAAGACTTCATGACATATATCAAAGTACTTCTACTTAACAAAAATGCTTACAATTACATCCTCATTCATTTTCATCAACAATTCTACTCGTATGCACCAGTATTCGTACTTGTGCAATACACAGCTTCTAAGATGTATATACTATTGGTATATACACTCAATCATCAGATCCTTAGCATCCCATGTGAGTCATTAAACATGTGGGAACCATCATTTGGCAACTAGCATGAAATATCTCACAAAATTACAAAAAATATTATGAATCATTCATGAATTATTTACATGAAAACAAACTTACACATCCTTTATATCTAATCCATATACCAATGAACAAAAACACCTACAAACACTTTAATTCTTCAATTTTCTTCATCTAATTGATCTCTCTCAAGTTTTATCTTCAAGTTCTAAGTGTTCTTCATAAATTCTATAAGTTCTAGTTTCATAAAATCAAGAATACTATCAAGTTTGCAAGATTACTTCCAAGCTTTCTAATCCAATCCAAGTAATCATCTAAGCTAATCATCTAAGCTCAAGAAATCTTTCTTATTTATGTAAGATATCTTTCTAATACAAGGTAATACTCATATTCAAACTTTGATTCAATTTCTATAACTATAACTATCTTATTTTGAGTGGAAATCTTACTTGAACTTGTTTCCGTGTCATGATTCTACTTCAAGAACTTTCAAGCCATCCAAGAATCCTTTGAAGCTAGATCAATTTTTGTTACTTCCAGTAGGTTTACCTACTAAACTTGAGGTAGTAATGATATTCATAACATCATTCGATTATATATATATATATATATATATATATATATATATATATATATATATATATATATATATATATATATAACTATCTTATTCGAAGATTTAAACTTGTAATTACTAGAACATAGTTTAGTTAATTCTAAACTTGTTCGCAAATAAAGTTAATCCTTCTAACTTGACTTTTAAAATCAACTAAACACATGTTCTATATCTATATGATATGCTAACTTAATGATTTAAAACCTGGAAACACGAAAAACACCGTAAAACCGGACATACGCCGTTGTAGTAACACCGCAGGTTGTTTTGGGTTTGATAATTAAAAACTGTGATAAACTTTGATTTAAAAGTTGTTCTTCTGGGAAAATGATTTTTCTTATGAACATGAAACTATATCCAAAAATCATGGTTAAACTCAAAGTAGAAGTATGTTTTTCAAAATGGTCATCAAGATGTCGTTCTTTCGACGGAAATGACTACCTCTTTAAAGAATGACTTGTAACCTGTATTTCCGACTATAAACTTATACTTTTTCTTTTTAGATTCATAAACTTAAGTTGACTACCTCTTTATATTGTATTATACATATTATGAAATCTTGGGATATCATAGACACGTATACAATGTTTTGACATATCATATCTACCCATCTATATATATATTTCGGAACAACCATAGACACTCTATATGCAGTAATGTTTGAGTTAGATATACAAGGTTGAGGTTGATTCCAAAATAATATATATACTTTGAGTTGTGATCGAGTCTGAGACTTGTAGACACTGGGTCGTGGATTGATTCGAGATAATATATATTGCTTTATTTCTGTACATCTAACTGTGGACAACTAGTTGTAGGTTACTAACGAGGACTGCTGACTTAACAAACTCAAATCACTAAAACGTAATAAAAATATTGTAAATATATTTTGAACATACTTTGATATATATGTACATATTTGTTATAGGTTCGTGAATCGACCAGTGGTCAAGTCTTACTTCCCGACGAAGTAAAAATCTGTGAAAGTGAGTTATAGTCCCACTTTTAAAATCTGATATTTTTGGGATGAGAATACATACAGTTTTATAAATATTTTATGAAATAGACACAAGTAATTGAAACTACATTCTATGGTTGAATTATTAAACCGAATATGCCCCTTTTAGCTTGGTAGCCTAAGAATTAGGGAACTGGCCCCTAATTGACGCGAATCCTAAAGGTAGATCTACGGGAACTAACAACACCCATTCTGGAATTTGGAATGCTTTAGTACTTCGAGTTTATCATGTCCGATGGGTGTCCTGGAATGATGGTGATATTCTATATGCATCTTGTTAATGTCGGTTACCAGGTGTTCACCATATGAATGATTTTTATCTCTATGCAGTTTGCTAAATGCCTGATATGAGATGTGTTATAAAAATGAAATCTTGTGGTCTAAATGCCTATAACTCACCAACATTTTTGTTGACGTTTTAAGCATGTTTATTCTCAGGTGATTATTAAGAGCTTCCGCTGTTGCATACTAAAATAAGGACAGGATTTGGAGTCCATGCTTGTATGATATTGTGTAAAAACTGCATTCAAGAAACTTATTTTGATGTAATATATTTTTATTGTAAACCATTATGTAATGGTCGTGTATAAATGGTATATTTTTTTTATTGTAGATCTCACTTACTTGGAACCTTTTTGTGGTTGTAGTGATGATAAAGATCAAGTCTTCATCATCTCATATGACGAAGATGCATAAACTTGTATCAAAAGGACAAAGATTGAAGCTTTATTGTGTTTATACAATAAAGAGACAACTTTGATGTTCAAAACTTATAGAAAGTTAGATTTTCCTTTTAGTTGTGTGTTGATGGTTAAAACATGGTCATAATGATGCTAAAACATCAAAGAGTTGTACACTTGAGGCTTATACGCATCAAGGATGAGAACCGTGATGAGCATCAAACACCAAGAAACCCACCGGAGCACTTGTTTCTGTTTTTCAGGGTCTGATCAGACTCCTGGAGCTTCTGGAAAGTTGATTTCCAGATATTTCAGTTTGAGTAGATGACTTTTTGTTTAAGACTCGCCTAAATCCAATATACGGTTTAGGATTTATAGCCTTCCGTCACTACGCCTTTGTAACGACGTGCTGAAATTTCTGACCTACTCGCGTTTGAACCATCGCCATGGTCAAACGACATCGATTTAGGATCTGAAAATTGGATAGCGGTAAGAGGACTCACAAACGGAGCCTTGGCCACTGGCCGCGTATAATTTCAGTTTGTATAAAGGTCATAGCGGCTGTACGAAGTCAGCCCTTTGTTTCGATCTCTATTCTTGTTGAAAACTTACTTTATCTTTTACGTATGATGATAATGATGATACTTAAGTCTTAACTTACTTACTTTTAAAACTTTTTGGGACAATTTACTGACTTAGTAACCTTTGACTTAGGTTGAGGACCTTTCGGACCGACTTACCACTTGTTTATATTTTCGTATCGACTTTACCCCATATTTACTGTGAGTTATAGCTCCCTTTTTACTTGAACTATTTTTGGGACTGAGAATACATGCGCTTTTTATGTTTTACTTACTAGATATGAGTACTTAAACTTTATATATGTGTGGGTGACATAACGGCACAAATTTCCCCTTAGCTCGGTAACATTTAGTCATTGGTTTATGAACCGGTGAACGCTAATCTTAGATATGGATCCATAGGGTTTGACATCCCCACTCGGGCTAGTCGCGCTAGCAATTAACGAGTTTCGTCTATTTTAACACACTTGCCAAGTGTACTTTTAGGGGGTGATATATTATTTTACGTTAAGTTAGTTACCAAGTGCCCACGGTTAAGCATATACCTTTTCATACTATTTTGAATACAAAAACTCATGGTCTACATTACATTATTGTTTACAATAAAACTATAGCTTACCAACATTCGTGTTGACGTTTTTAAGCATGTTATTTCTCAGGTGCTTAGATGAAATTGCTTTCGCTGTATTAGAGTTGTTGTGTTAGACTTCCGCTCCATTGTTAGAGTTGTCTCAATCATGGAACTTTTACTTTACATTCGTCACTTATGTTATTTTTGAACTATGGTTTTGTAATGACCTTAGTGTCACATACGTATGTTAATGCTTTCTATTCGTAGAAGCACGCTATCTTTTGTAAAACATTTGTCGTTGGTAAAACGTCATCTTTTATGAATGCAAAACTTTGTTTTAAAACAGCATATAGTATTATACCGTGTAATGGACCTGTTGTTGATGATCCGTACATGATGGTTTTGGACGGGTCATCACATGTCACGACTCTAGCAAACACAAATCGTGTAATCAAAGTCCATTGTCCATTAGTAGGAAAAGTGGGAACATGGGAAAAATGGACCAAGCTAGCAATTTAATGGAAGGGATAAGTCAAGGATTGAGTAACCTTAAAATCAATCAAAACCAATAATCAAAATATTAATGAGAATAACTTTTTCAAAAAGACCTTGAATTAATGAAAGGTTATTCTTACAAATACAAAATTGTTTTGAAAAATGATTTTAAAAGATTATTGAAGAAAGCTTACTTGCATTAGGATTGTATATTTATGTGAAACTATGTATTGCATGCTAAATACAAGATGGATGCGCTTTGTGTATACTATGTGTATGATTGAATATATATATATATATATATATATATATATATATATATATATATATATATATATATATATATATATATATATATATATATATATATATATATATATATATATATATATATATATATATATATATATTGATGATTAAACATCGGGAGGATGTAATCATTCAATGTTAGGGAAAGAAAACTTTTCCTCAAGTATTCTATAGAATCTAAGAATCGTCAAAACGCGCTCAAAAAAAGTAGAAGTGAAGAAATTGGTGATCAGAAGAATCCACGGCTGAATCACGGCTGACCGTATACTCGACCACAGATTCCTGTTCTATACGTTTGGAAATCCTCTCACGGCTGACACCACGGCCGACCGTGCTTCGACCGTGCGTGGTCTGATTCTGTTTTAAATTAAATAAAACCCTCACTTTTATTTCATTCAAACTCACTTCAAAACACACACACCTTGAACACGGCTGAGAAGATCGACCGCATGAAGAAGAACACGCATTCCTTCAATCTCAATTCCTACTTTCGGTATGATTAATCCTTTCTTTTCTAGCATTCAATTATGTATGTATGATGAATATGGGTTATGAAGAAACCCTAACTAGAATGAATCAAAACTCAAATTGATGCAAACAATCAAAATTGTTCTTGAAGAACAATTTAGAAACGATTGTAGTGATGATTGTAGTATATCTATGCATTGATTTAACTTTGGACAATTCTAGGGTTCATTATACATCTAGGTTAGATTTTCATAGAATTATTGTTCATATGATATAAACAACATTGTTGCGAATTGAGTGTGATAATGTTAGATGTCAAAACATGTGTTGATGATGATCTCAAAAGTCTAGAACCCATATGAACTTTGTGAAAATCATAATCTAGTTGCAAACTCATTAACACTAATGAAGAGTGAAAATGTGAAGAATATTAACATCAAAACGACTAAGTATCGATGATAATTAAAGTTTGCAAAACTTGTTGCCTACAATTGAATTACACACTCTGAATTAATTTGATACATCATTGTGTAGAAAATGGCAAGAGGAAAGGGAAAGAACATTGAACCAAGAAGAAAGGATTCATACGATCCACCATCAGATCCAATAGAAAGGATTAACTACAACATTGAGTTTCTCTCTGACCGACACATCACTGAAGGAAGAAGAGTTACCTACAGTCAAATGCCTGATCTCATGAGACAATTCAAAACTCTTAAATGGGAAGCATTTCTTACTCTTGATGGTCCTATATATCCATCTCTTGTTCGAGAAATCTATGCAAACTTCAACTTTGTGAATAACGAAGTTTTCTTCAATCTTCAAGAAATGAACTATCACTACTCTCTTAAGGACTTTGGGAACATTCTTCAAGTTCCAACTAACGGTTCTTTAGTGCAAATCATGGACTGGCACATCTTCTAAGCTTTATCTCTAATAAAATGGCAGTAATCGATACACTGTGCAAAGAAAGTGCTCCTCGAGCTGAAATCCAAAGACCCAGAGTACTGGGAAGACATCTCTCCTCTGAGTATGAGGCCTGGAATAAAGTAATTGACTAAAACATTTACTGCAAATCAGGAAATCACTCCAACATCCATGACACTCAATTTGCTCTCATGTGGTGCTTGGAACATGTCATCGAAGTGAATATAGCCTATCTGATGGCAACCAGAATTAGTGGAACTATCACCAAAACAACTCGAGGACTACCCTATGGAATGCATCTCAATAAATTATTCAGGCACCTCAAAATCTCAAGTGATGATGTGACCTCCCGGAAATTTTCGACCAAATTTAAACTTAATCTTTATATGATTCCGACATGATAAGCAAAGTCTGTAGTATTGAGTCTTGAAAATTTTGGAACTATGTTCATATATTCAATTACCCTTTTGACAAATGATCGAAGATTCACGAACATTTATGTGCATATAGATATGTATATACAATATATAGTTATGGTAATTGAAAATGTTAACAAAGTATTAGATATATAATACTTTACATGAACGTAATTGTTTCAATATATGTTTAACATATTTATCGAAAGAATTAAAAGATAATATCAAATGATTGAATTATCAGATACATTATGATATTGTTACGGGTCTCTATTACGAGGTCCACATTAATTTGAGAAATCATTAATTTTTAACGGTATTCGGAATAATTGGTAAAGTAATCTACCATTGAGAACAAAGTGTCAAATAACGAAAATTAGACAAAAGTTAGTGGAGAATTGAATTTATAATATTCAATTGATCTATTTTCAAACGTGCTGAAACGTTTTTTGATTCAATTGAATTTGATTATTAAAATGTTTTGTTTAAATAACATAATTTGAATATATACAAAATGATATTAATTAAATGTATAAATAACTCGCAACGTGTATTTAAAATGTGTTTATGAATATTGAAAATATATATGTATTAATAACGAGATGATGATTTAATGAAGCAAATGATCAAAACACTCAAATGAATAAGTTACATTTTGAGTGAGATAGTTTTTCATTGATTTGAGTCTTGTTATGTATAAAGGTACATTACACGAAATATAAAGTACTAGTTTTCTAAGCGTACGAATATGCGTTCGAGAAACCGGAATAGGGACATAAGTCGAGTGAGTCATTGGAACTAAATTTATAAGTAAACTATGCACGTAAATATAATATAATATTTATATAATTAATATAGATTATTAATTATTATATTTATTATTATTTAAACATTTCGGCAAGAAAATTTATGCGAATGTGAGCTGGCCATTGGATCCAAGCGAACGCATGGAGATATCACTTGACACTCATGCGATCGCATGAGTGTCAGTTCCAGAAAAGTCCTATAAAAGCATTCGGGTTCTGGTTTCAGTTTTATCTATTTATCTCTCACGATATATATATGTATATTTATATTATTATTATTATTATTATTATTATTATTATTATTATTATTATTATTATTATTATTATTATTATTATTATTATTATTATTATTATTATTAATTGTATTATTAGAAGTATTAGTATTATTATAATTGGTATTATACATAAAATACTACCACAGAGTGCTATTCAAGTGATCTCAAACAGGTTTTCAAAACCGGTTTAAGCTTTGGAATTATGGGTTATAGCTATGGAGGTTATGGGTATTGCTCAGGAGTTTTGATCGTGAGTCTAGTGTTTATCATCTCTGTCGCGTCTGCGTACTTTTCCTGGAATATTGAATCACAATATTGATACATGAGCATTCATATCTTATCTTTTATATATTAATAGTGTATCCATGTCTAGTGCTCGAGTATATATGTTTATAAATGCTGGTATGCTAAATTTTGTCGTTAGATAGTTTTACGATGAATCACGAATTTAATACATATACTACTGATATAAGGTATATGATATGCATGTTATTGGAAAGCTGGCGAAAAATTAATAACTTTCATTTAGAAATTGCGTGATTTCGATGAACGAATTAAAAGATATGGTCAACTGAATTATGGTTAATGTTAATTGAAATTGTGTTTGAAACTGTAAATTAATATTTAAACAACTTATCTATGAGATTGATAAATGGGATTTTTATATATTACTAATCGAGTAAATGAATTTCTATATAAGGCACGTTTTGTTTTGTTGATCAATTGTCAAAGTTGACTGTTTTATCATGTTTTAAAGCTTTATAAATACTATAATCTAATTTTACAAGTATTGAAAAACTATGTGAAATAATAAACATGTTCGATTGCCATGATGATTCAAATATAATATAGCTCCTGAAATAAATAATATTTTGAGTATGATAAACTATAAATTCGTCCAATTATCAAGACTTATACTATGTTAATAAACATGTATAAATTTAAAGATCATATTGGGTCAGGTTGACTTTTGAGATGACTTCTGTTAACTTTTGTATGAAGGTCTCGAGCATTAGGATTGTGATACACTATGACCAGACCTAGCTTGTTAGATATGTATTGACCAACATATGTTCTCTAGGTTGAGATCTACGGTTATTTTGCATTCCGAGTTTTGGTCACATTTCGGTGAATGACCTTATGTGCTGCTAAGGTGAGTTTTCATATGCTCCCTTTTTAATTGCTTTTGCAATCTATATTTTTGGGCTGACAATAAATGCACTTTATTTTAAACGCAATGGATACAAGTACATACTAAATTCTACACTGAGTTTGAACCGAAAATCCCTTAGCTTTGGTAACTAGTAACTGCCGATTATAAGAATTGGTGGGCGCGAGTAGTTATATATGGATCCATAGGGCTTGACATCCCCATCTGTTCCAGGTATAGAAACCCTAGCCTGAACTATAAAACAGACGTATGCTATTTGAGGTTAGTACACGTTGGATTACGTGTATTGTACATGTTGGTTGCATGTATGTTAAAACAGGGGTACTTATTAAAACGTTAAAGCTTAGTTACCAGGGTGCTCAATCTTGTAGAATATTTTGATAAACGTTTCTGGATGAAACAACTGAAATCTTGTGATCCACCTTTATATTCAGATTATGCGCAACATTAAAACTATGAACTCACCAACCTTTGTGCTGACACTTGAAAGCATGTTTATTCTTAGGTTCCTAGAAGTCTTCCACTGTTTGCTTATATGTGATACAAGCTATGTGCATGGAATCATACATACGTTATTCGAGAAAACGTTGCATTCACAAAATCATCACCATGTATCTTATTTTGACTGCATTATCAACGGATGTAGTTTTATAAACTATTAATTACGGTGATTGTCTATATCTAGAAATCATCCAACGTCAAAAACCTTGGAATTTAATATTCAATTATGGTGTGCGTTTTCAAAAAAATGCAATGTTTACAAAACGTATCATGTAGAGGTCAGTACCTCACTGTGAAATCGATGAATGATGTATTCGTCCAAAAAGGGATTTGGAAGGATCATCACAGTTGGTATCAGAGCTTGAGGTCATAGGGAACCAGAATTTGCATTAGTGTGTTTAACTGGTAATTGTTAGGATGCATTAGTGAGTCAGGACTATGACCGTATCTGTTTTTACCGAGTTTTGCTTATCATTTCTTGTCGAAAATTACATGCTTATCATTCCTAAGTCTAGACGTGTTTTCTTGCATTTATTGCATATATAGTGTACAGACAAATTCATATCTTGGCATATCTGTTACTGTAAACTTTACCTGACATCTACCGAAAATTTCTTCGTAATTTATGGGATTTTGGTATTATATATACATATGTAAATTATGTGTTGAAGAATACCAATCTAAGTCCTATAATCTATTTCATATCAAAAATTAATTCCCTGATTATACAAGATGGATCACGTATCTAGTTCAAATTCCTTAGATTCCGATAACTATTCCGATATGGATTTTCACTCGAGCTCTGAAAGCAGTGTGACCGAAATGGATCAACCAATTAGCCATCATCTATTCTGGATGAATTGGGGATGGGTTCGTAGTCTACTTAATCATTGGAGACAAGAAGAAGGCGATCCCTTCCATCCACCACATTCTCCTCTTGGCGAGGAACCTGAAGCACTTACCGGCGAACCTGTTCATAATACCATTTTCTCTCTCACTTCCAGAGTATCTCGTCATGATTATATACTATATCAAATTCTAAATCTTATTCGTTCGCTCGTCCGAACCGACAATCATCCCGGTTTAATAGAAGAAGTCAACGAGCTTCGCGCTCGGGTAGTGGCTTTGGAGAATATGGTGCAAAGGTTACAAGCACCAGCAGCATCACCGGCATCAACAGTACCACCATCATCAACACCAATAGTACTATTACCACCACTAACAACAACCTTCGCATCCCACACCTCAACATCACAATTTGTTCCACGAGCATCAACGTCATACGCACCATAGATACCAAGGAGTACCAACAACAGTAACCGATAAAGTATTGATTCATAACTTCATTAGAGGAACATTCTGCGGCGATTATGTAATCTCTAAAGTCTTAGAGATGAAATGTCCCTTTCATATTGATTATAAACGTTCCATATTAATTGATTTCGTTGCGAGGTTTTGACCTCTATATGAGACGTTTTTCAAAGACTGCATTCATTTTTAAAACAACCATAACCTTTATTTTATCAATAAAGGTTTCAAAAGCATTACGTAGATTATCAAATAATGATAATCTAAAATATACTGTTTACACACGACCATTACATAATGGTTTACAATAGAAATATATTACATCGACATATGTTTCTTAAATGCAGTTTTTACACAATATCATACAAACATGGACTCCAAATCTTGTCCTTATTTTAGTATGCAACAACGGAAGCTCTTAGTATTCACCTGAGAATAAACATGCTTTAAACGTCAACAAAAATATTGGTGAGTTATAGGTTTAACCTATATATATATATATATATATATATATATATATATATATATATATATCAAATCGTAACAATAGACCACAAGATTTCATATTTCAACACACATCCCATACATAGAGATAAAAATCATTCATATGGTGAACACCTGGTAACCAACATTAACAAGATGCATATATAAGAATATCCCCATCATTCTGGGACACCCTTTGGATATGATATAAATTTCGAAGTACTAAAGCATCCGGTACTTTGGATGGGATTTGTTAGGCCCAATAGATCTATCTTTAGGATTCGCGTCAATTAGGGTGTCTGTTCCCTAATTCTTAGATTACCAGACTTAATAAAAAGGGGCATATTCGATTTCGATAATTCAACCATAGAATGTAGTTTCACGTACTTGTGTCTAGTTTGTAAATCATTTATAAAACCTGCATGTATTCTCATCCCAAAAATATTAGATTTTAAAAGTGGGACTATAACTCACTTTCACATATTTTTACTTCGTCGGGAAGTAAGACTTGGCCACTGGTCGATTCACGAACCTATAACAAATATGTACATATATATCAAAGTATATTCAAAATATATTTACAACACTTTTAATACATTTTGATGTTTTAAGTTTATTAAGTCAGTTGTCCTCGTTAGTAACCTATAACTAGTTGTCCAACGTTAGATGTACAGAAAAAATTGATATATATTATCTTGAATCAATCCACAACCCAGTGTATACACGTATCAGGCTAGATCACAACTCAAAGTATATATATTTTTAGAATCAACCTCAACCCTGTATAGCTAACTCCCTCATTACTGCATATAGAGTGTCTATGGTTGTTCCAAATAATATATACACATGGGTCGATATGATATGTCAAAACATTTGCATACGTGTCTATGGTATCCCAAAATTACATAATATATTAGAATACATGTATAATACAATATAAGTTAGCTAGGATATGATTTGTATAGAATTGTTAATATTTCCCGTAGCTACAAAATCAAAAAATATCCAATCTTGTTTTACCCATAACTTCTTCATTTTAAATCCGTTTTGAGTGAATCAAATTGCTATGATTTCATATTGAACTCTATTTTATGAATCTAAACAGAAAAAGTATAGGTTTATAGTCGGAAATATAAGTTACAAGTCGTTTTTTTAAGAGGTAGTCATTTCAGTCGAAAGAACGACGGCTTGATGACCATTTTGAAAAAACATACTTCCACTTTGAGTTTAACCATGATTTTTGGATATAGTTTCATGTTCATAAGAAAAATCATTTTCCCAGAAGAACAACTTTCAAATCAAAGTTTATCATAGTTTTTAATTATCAAACCCAAAACAGCCCGCGGTGTTACTACGACGGCGTATGTCCAGTTTTACAGTGTTCTTCGTATTTCCAGGTTTTAAATCATTAAGTTAGCATATCATATAGATATAGAACATGTGTTTAGTTGATTTTAAAAGTCAAGTTAGAAGGATTAACTTTTGTTTGCGAACAAGTTTAGAATTAACTAAACTATGTTCTAGTGATTACAAGTTTAAACCTTCGAATAAGATAGCTTTATATGTATGAATCGAATGATGTTATGAACATCATTAATACCTCAAGTTTTCTATATAAAGCTACCGAAAATGAGAAAAATGGATCTAGCTTCAAAGGATCCTTGGATGGCTTAAAAGTTCTTGAAGCAGAATCATGACACGAAAATAAGTTCAAGTAAGATTTTCACTCGAAATAAGATTGTTATAGTTATAGAAATTGAATAAAGTTTTAATATGAGTATTACCTTGTATTAGAAAGATATCTTACTGTAAATAAGAAAGATTTCTTGAGGTTGGATGATCACTCTACAAGATTGGAAGTAAGCTAGCAAACTTGGAAGTATTCTTGATTTTATGAAACTAGAACTTGTAGAATTTATGAAGAACATTTAGAACTTGAAGATGGAACTTGAGAGAGATCAATTAGATGAAAAAAATTAAAGAATGAAAGTTTTTGTAGGTGTTTTTGGTCGTTGGTGTATGGATTAGATATATAGGATATGTAATTTTGTTTTCATGTAAATAAGTCATGAATGATTACTCATATTTTTGTAATTTT
The DNA here is from genome assembly GCF_046630445.1 of Rutidosis leptorrhynchoides. Lineage (NCBI taxonomy): Eukaryota > Viridiplantae > Streptophyta > Magnoliopsida > Asterales > Asteraceae > Rutidosis > Rutidosis leptorrhynchoides. The sequence goes on from NC_092338.1 coordinate 416,055,848, forward strand.
ATGAGATATTTCATGCTAGTTGCCAAATGATGGTTCCCACATGTGTTAGGTGACTCACATGGGCTGCTAAGAGCTGATCATTGGAGTGTATATACCAATAGTACATACATCTAAAAGCTGTGTATTGTACAAGTACGAATACGGGTGCATACGAGTAGAATTGTTGATGAAACTGAACGAGGATGTAATTGTAAGAATTTTTGTTAAGTAGAAGTATTTTGATAAGTGTCTTGAAATCTTTCAAAAGTGATTGAATACATATTAAAATACTACATGTATATACATTTTAACTGAGTCGTTAAGTCATCGTTAGTCGTTACATGTAAGTGTTGTTTTGAAACCTTTAGGTTAACGATCTTGTTAAATGTTGTTAACCCATTGTTTATTAAATCAAATGAGATGTTAAATTATTACATTATCGTGATATCATGATATATTAATATATCTTAATATGATATATATACATTAAATGTTGTTACAACGATAATCGTTACATATATGTCTCGTTTCAAAATCATTAAGTTAGTAGTCTTGTTTTTACATATATAGTTCATTGCTAATATACTTAATGATATGTTTACTTATCATAATATCATGTTAACTATATATATATCCATATATATGTCATCATATAGTTTTTACAAGTTTTAACGTTCGTGAATCGCCGGTCAACTTGGGTGGTCAATTGTCTATATGAAACATATTTCAATTAATCAAGTCTTAACAAGTTTGATTGCTTAACATGTTGGAAACACTTAATCATGTAAATAACAATTTCATTTAATATATATATAAACATGGAAAAATTCGGGTCACTACAGTACCTACCCGTTAAATAAATTCCATCCCAAAATTTTAAGCAGTTGGAGGTGTTGACGTATCTTCTGGAAATAAATACGGGTATTTCTTCTTCATCTGATCTTCTCGTTCCCAGGTGAACTCGGGCCCTCTACGAGCATTCCATCGAACCTTAACAATTGGTATCTTGTTTTGCTTAAGTCTTTTAACCTCACGATCCATTATTTCGACGGGTTCTTCGATGAATTGAAGTTTTTCGTTGATTTGGATTTCATCTAACGGAATAGTGAGATCTTTTTTAGCAAAACATTTCTTCAAATTCGAGACGTGGAAAGTGTTATGTACAGCCGCGTGTTGTTGAGGTAACTCAAGTCGGTAAGCTACTGGTCCGACACGATCAATAATCTTGAATGGTCCAATATACCTTGGATTTAATTTTCCTCATTTACCAAATCGAACAACACCTTTCCAAGGTGCAACCTTAAGCATGACCATCTCTCCAATTTCAAATTCTATATCTTTTCTTTTAATGTCGGCGTAGCTCTTTTGTCGACTTTGGGCGGTTTTCAACCGTTGTTGAATTTGGATGATCTTCTCGGTAGTTTCTTGTATTATCTCCGGACCCGTAATCTGTCTATCCCCCACTTCACTCCAACAAATCAGAGACCTGCACTTTCTACCATAAAGTGCTTCAAACGGAGCCATCTCAATGCTTGAATGATAGCTGTTGTTGTAGGAAAATTCTGCTAACGGTAGATGTCGATCCCAATTGTTTCCGAAATCAATAACACATGCTCGTAGCATGTCTTCAAGCGTTTGTATCGTCCTTTCACTCTGCCCATCAGTTTGTGGACGATAGGCAGTACTCATGTCTAGACGAGTTCCTAATGCTTGCTATAATGTCTGCCAGAATCTTGAAATAAATCTGCCATCCCTATCAGAGATAATAGAGATTGGTATTCCATGTCTGGAGACGACTTCCTTCAAATAAATTCGTGCTAACTTCTCCATCTTGTCATCTTCTCTTATTGGCAGGAAGTGTGCTGATTTGGTGAGACGATCAACTATTACCCAAATAGTATCAAAACCACTTGCAGTCCTTGGCAATTTAGTGATGAAATCTATGGTAATGTTTTCCCATTTCCATTCCGGGATTTAAGGTTGTTGTAGTAGATCTGATGGTTTCTGATGTTCAGCTTTGACCTTAGAACACGTCTAACATTCTCCTACATATTTAGCAATATTGGCTTTCATACCTGGCCACCAAAAATGTTTCTTAAGATTCTTGTACATCTTCCCCGTTCCAGGATGTATTGAGTATCTGGTTTTATGAGCTTCTCTAAGTACCATTTCTCTCATGTCTCCAAATTTTAGTACCCAAATTCTTTCAGCCCTATACCGGGTTCCGTCTTGCCAAATATTAAGATGCTTCTCCGATCCTTTGGGTATTTCATCCTTTAAATTTCCCTCTTTTAAAACTCCTTTTTGCGCCTCCTTTATTTGAGTAGTAAGGTTAGTGTGAATCATTATATTCATAGATTTTACTCGAATGGGTTCTCTGTCCTTTCTGCTCAAGGCGTCGGCTACCACATTTGCCTTTCCCAGGTGATAACGAATCTCAAAGTCGTAATCATTCAACAATTCAATCAACCTACGCTGCCTCATATTCAGTTGTTTCTGATTAAATATGTGTTGAAGACTTTTGTGGTCGGTATATATAATACTTTTGACCCCATATAAGTAGTGCCTCCAAGTCTTTAATGCAAAAACAACCGCGCCTAATTCCAAATCACGCGTCGTATAATTTTGTTCGTGAATCTTCAATTGTCTAGACGCATAAGCAATTACTTTCGTTCGTTGCATTAATACACAAACGAGACCTTGCTTTGAGGCGTCACAATATATCACAAAATCATCATTTCCTTCAGGTAATGACAATATAGGTGCCGTAGTTAGATTTTTCTTCAATAATTGAAATGCCTTCTCTTGTTCATCCTTCCATTCAAATTTCTTCCCTTTATGCGTTAATGCAGTCAAGGGTTTTGCTATTTTGGAGAAATCTTGGATGAATCTTCTGTAGTAACCAGCCAATCCTAAAAATTGACGTATATGCTTCGGAGTTTTTGGGGTTTCCCACTTTTCAACGGTTTCGATCTTTGCCGAATCCACCTTAATATCTTCTTTGTTCACTGTGTGACCGAGGAATTGAACTTCTTCCAACCAAAATGCACACTTTGAAAACTTAGCGTACAATTCTTCCTTCCTCAATACTTCTAACACCTTTCTCAAATGTTCACCGTGTTCTTGGTCATTCTTTGAGTAAATAAGTATGTCATCAATGAAAACAATGACAAACTTGTCAAGGTATGGTCCACACACTCGGTTCATAAGGTCCATGAACACAGCTGGTGCATTAGTTAAACCAAACGTCATGACTATAAACTCGTAATGACCATAACGTGTTCTGAAAGCAGTCTTTGGAATATCATCTTCTTTCACCCGCATTTGATGATACCTGGAACGTAAGTCAATCTTTGAATAAATAGATGAGCCTTGTAGTTGATCAAATAAGTCATCGATTCTCGGTAGTGGGTAGCGGTTCTTGATGGTAAGTTTGTTCAACTCTCGGTAGTCGATACACAACCTGAATGTACCATCTTTCTTCTTGACAAACAAAACAGGAGCTCCCTACGGTGATGTGCTTGGTCAAATGAAACCACGCTCTAAAAGTTCTTGTAATTGGCTCTGAAGTTCCTTCATTTCGCTAGGTTCGAATCTGTATGGAGCACGAGCTATTGGTGCAACTCCCGGTACAAGGTCTATTTGAAATTCAACGGATCGGTGTGGAGGTAGTCCCGGTAATTCTTTCAGAAATACATCGGGAAATTCTTTTGCGACGGGAATATCATTGATGTTCTTTTCTTCGGAATTGACTTTCTTGACGTGTGCTAGCACAGCATAGCAACCTTTTCTTATTAGTTTTTGTCCCTTCAGGTTACTAATAAGATTTAACTTTGGGTTGCTCTTTTCTCCGTACACCATTAAGGGTTTTCCTTTTTCTCGTATAATGCGAATTGCATTTTTGTAACAAACGATCTCTGCTTTCACTTCTTTCAACTAGTCCATACCGATTATCACATCAAAACTCCCTAACTCTACTGGTATCAAGTCAATCTTAAATGTTTCGCTAACCAGTTTAATTTCTCGATTCCGACATATATTATCTGCTGAAATTAATTTACCATTTACTAATTCGAGTAAAAATTTACTATCCAAAGGCGTCAATGGGCAACTTAATTTAGCATAAAATTCTCTACTCATATAGCTTCTATCCGCACCCGAATCAAATAAAACATAAGCAGATTTATCGTCAATAAGAAACGTACCCGTAACAAGCTCCGGGTCTTCCTGTGCTTCTGCCGCATTAATATTGAAAACTCTTCCACGGCCCTGCCTATTAGTATTCCCCTTATTCGGGCAATTTCTAATAATGTGGCCCGGTTTTCCACATTTATAACAAACAGCGTTGGTATTACTTGCTCCGACACTATTCGTTCCGGCATTACTTGTTCCGGCATTATTTGCTCCCTTAGTTCTGTTAAACTTTGGTCCGTAGACCTCACACTTTGTCGCTATATGACCATTTCTTTTACACCTGTTGCAAAATGTCGTGCAAAACCCCTGGTGATTTTCTTCACACCTATGACATGGCTGTTTTTGGTTTTTGTTACCGTTGTTGTTATTGAGGTTGTTGTTGGGATTGTTATTGTTGTTGAAATGGTTGTTGTAGTTGTTGTTATTGTTGTTGGGATGTTTGTTGTAGTTATTGTTAGGATTGCGATTATTGTTGCGATTGTTGTTGCGGTTGTTGGGATAGTTGTTGCGATTGTGGTTGTAATTGTTATTGTTGTTGTACTGGTGACTCTTGTCACCGTTCTCCTCCCAATTCCTCTTGAGTTGTTTCGTGTTGGTTTCTTCGGCCGCCTGCTCTTTAATTCTTCCCTCAATCTGATTTATGAGTTTATGAGCCATTCGACTTGCCTTCTGGTTTTACTAGTCATGCATTCTGGTTTTACTAGGATTACTGGTTTTAAGTTATGGTTGGAATAGATTTGTTACAAATTTTCACGTAGCTAAAATGAGAAAAATTATTCAATCTTGTTTTACACATAACTTCTTCATTTTAAATCCGTTTTGAGTGAATCAAATTGCTATGGTTTCATATTGAACTCTATTTTATGAATCTAAACAAAAAAATTATAGGTTTATAGTCGGCAAAATAAGTTACAAGTCGTTTTTGTAAAGGTAGGCATTTCAGTCGAAAGAACGACGTCTAGATGACCATTTTAGAAAACATACTTCCACTTTGAGTTTAACCATAATTTTTGGATATAGTTTCATGTTCATAATAAAAATCATTTTCTCAGAATAACAACTTTTAAATCAAAGTTTATCATAGTTTTTAATTAACTAACCCAAAACAGCCCGCGGTGTTACTACGACGGCGTAAATCCGGTTTTACGGTGTTTTTCGTGTCTCCAGGTTTTAAATCATTAAGTTAGCATATCATATAGATATAGAACATGTGTTTAGTTGATTTTAAAAGTCAAGTTAGAAGGATTAACTTTTGTTTGCGAACAAGTTTAGAATTAACTAAACTATGTTCTAGTGATTACAAGTTTAAACCTTCGAATAAGATAGCTTTATATGTATGAATTGAATGATGTTATGAACATCATTACTACCTTAAGTTCCTTGGATAAACCTACTGAAAAAGTGAAAAATGGATCTAGCTTCAACGGATCCTTGGATGGCTCGAAGTTCTTGAAGCAGAATCATGACACGAAAACAAGTTCAAGTAAGATCATCACTTGAAATAAGATTGTTATAGTTATAGAAATTGAACCAAAGTTTGAATATGATTATTACCTTGTATTAGAATGATAACCTACTGTAAGAAACAAAGATTTCTTGAGGTTGGATGATCACCTTACAAGATTGGAAGTGAGCTAGCAAACTTGAAAGTATTCTTGATTTTATGTAAGTAGAACTTGTAGAATATATGAAGAACACTTAGAACTTGAAGATAGAACTTGAGAGAGATCAATTAGATGAAGAAAATTGAAGAATGAAAGTGTTTGTAGGTGTTTTTGGTCGTTGGTGTATGGATTAGATATAAAGGATATGTAATTTTGTTTTCATGTAAATAAGTCATGAATGATTACTCATATTTTTGTAATTTTATGAGATATTTCATGCTAGTTGCCAAATGATGGTTCCCACATGTGTTAGGTGACTCACATAGGCTGCTAAGAGCTGATCATTGGAGTGTATATACCAATAGTACATACATCTAAAAGCTGTGTATTGTACGAGTACGAATACGGGTGCATACGAGTAGAATTGTTGATGAAACTGAACGAGGATGTAATTGTAAGCATTTTTGTTAAGTAGAAGTATTTTGATAAGTGTATTGAAGTCTTTAAAAAGTGTATAAATACATATTAAAACACTACATGTATATATATTTTAACTGAGTCGTTATGTCATCATTAGTCGTTACATGTAAGTGTTGTTTTGAAACCTTTAGGTTAACGATCTTGTTAAATGTTGTTAACCCAATGTTTATAATATCAAATGAGATTTTAAATTATTATATTATCATGATATTATCATGTATGAATATCTCTTAATATGATATATATACATTAAATGTCTTTACAACGATAATCGTTACATATATGACTCGTTTAAAAATCATTAAGTTAGTAGTCTTGTTTTTACATATGTAGTTCATTGTTAATATACTTAATGATATGTTTACTTATCATAGTATCATGTTAACTATATATATATCCATATATATGTCATCATATAGTTTTTACAAGTTTTAACGTTCGTGAATCACCGGTCAACTTTGGTGGTCAATTGTCTATATGAAACATATTTCAATTAATCAAGTCTTAACAAGTTTGATTGCTTAACATGTTGGAAACATTTAATCATGTAAATATCAATCTCAATTAATATATATAAACATGGAAAATTTCGGGTCACTACAGTACCTACCCGTTAAATAAATTTCGTCCCGAAATTTTAAACAGTTGAAGGTGTTGACGAATCTTCTAGAAATAGATGCTGGTATTTCTTCTTCATCTGATCTTCATGCTCCCAGGTGAACTCAAGTCCTCTACGAGCATTCCATTGAACCTTAACAATTGGTATCTTGTTTTGCTTAAGTCTTTTAACCTCACGATCCATTATTTCGACGGGTTCTTCGATGAATTGAAGTTTTTCGTTGATTTGGATTTCATCTAACGGAATAGTGAGATCTTCTTTAGCAAAACATTTCTTCAAATTCGAGACGTGGAAAGTGTTATGTACAGCCGCGAGTTGTTGAGGTAACTCAAGTCGGTAAGCTACTGGTCCGACACGATCAATAATCTTGAATGGTCCAATATACCTTGGATTTAATTTCCCTCGTTTACCAAATCGAACAACGCCTTTCCAAGGTACAACTTTAAGCATGACCATCTCTCCGATTTCAAATTCTATATCTTTTCTTTTAATGTCAGCGTAGCTCTTTTGTCGACTTTGGGCGGTTTTCAACCGTTGTTGAATTTGGATGATCTTCTCGGTAGTTTCTTGTATAATCTCCGGACCCGTAATCTGTCTATCCCCCACTTCACTCCAACAAATCGGAGACCTGCACTTTCTACCATAAAGTGCTTCAAACGGCGCCATCTCAATGTTTGAATGGTAGCTGTTGTTGTAGGAAAATTCTGCTAACGGTAAATGTCGATCCCAACTGTTTCCGAAATCAATAACACATGCTCGTAGCATGTATTCAAGCGTTTGTATCGTCCTTTCACTCTGCCCATCAGTTTGTGGATGATAGGTAGTACTCATGTCTAGACGAGTTCCTAATGCTTGCTGTAATGTCTGCCAGAATCTTGAAATAAATCTACCATCCCTATCAGAGATAATAGAGATTGGTATTCCATGTCTGGAGACGACTTCCTTCAAATACAGTCGTGCTAACTTCTCCATCTTGTCATCTTCTCTTATTGGCAGGAAGTGTGCTGATTTGGTGAGACGATCAACTATTACCCAAATAGTATCAAAACCACTTGCAGTCCTTGGCAATTTAGTGATGAAATCCATGGTAATGTTTTCCCATTTCCATTCCGGGATTTCGGGTTGTTGAAGTAGACCTGATGGTTTCTGATGCTCAGCTTTGACCTTAGAACACGTCAAACATTCTCCTACATATTTAGCAACATCGGCTTTCATACCCGGCCACCAAAAATGTTTCTTGAGATCCTTGTACATCTTCCCCGTTCCAGGATGTATTGAGTATCTGGTTTTATGAGCTTCTCTAAGTACCATTTCTCTCATATCTCCAAATTTTGGTACCCAAATCCTTTCAGCCCTATACCGGGTTCCGTCTTCCCGAATATTAAGATGCTTCTCCGATCCCTTGGGTATTTCATCCTTTAAATTTCCCTCTTTTAAAACTCCTTGTTGCGCCTCCTTTATTTGAGTAGTAAGGTTATTATGAATCATTATATTCATAGATTTTACTCGAATGGGTTCTCTGTCCTTCCTGCTCAAGGCATCGGCTACCACATTTGCCTTCCCCGGGTGGTAACGAATCTCAAAGTCGTAATCATTCAACAATTCAATCCACCTACGCTGCCTCATATTCAGTTGTTTCTGATTAAATATGTGTTGAAGACTTTTGTGGTCGGTATATATAATACTTTTGACCCCATATAAGTAGTGCCTCCATGTCTTTAATGCAAAAACAACCGCGCCTAATTCCAAATCATGCGTCGTATAATTTTGTTCGTGAATCTTCAATTGTCTATACGCATAAGCAATCACCTTCGTTCATTGCATTAATACACAACCGAGACCTTGCTTTGATGCGTCACAATAAATCACAAAATCATCATTCCCTTCAGGCAATGACAATATAGGTGCCGTAGTTAGCTTTTTCTTCAATAACTGAAACGCTTTCTCTTGTTCATCATTCCATTCAAATTTCTTCCCTTTATGCGTTAATGCAGTCAAGGGTTTTGCTATTCTGGAAAAGTCTTGGATGAACCTTCTGTAGTAACCAGCTAGTCCTAAAAACTGGCGTATGTGTTTCGGAGTTTTCGGGGTTTCCCACTTTTCAACAGTTTCTATCTTTGCCGGATCCACCTTAATACCTTCTTTGTTCACTATGTGACCGAGGAATTGAACTTCTTCCAACCAAAATGCACACTTTGAAAACTTAGCGTACAATTCTTCCTTCCTCAATACTTCTAACACCTTTCTCAAATGTTCACCGTGTTCTTGATCATTCTTTGAGTAAATAAGTATGTCATCAATGAAAACAATGACAAACTTGTCAAGGTATGGTCCACACACTCGGTTCATAAAGTCCATGAACACAGCTGGTGCATTAGTTAAACCAAATGGCATGACCATAAACTCGTAATGACCGTAACGTGTTCTGAAAGCAGTCTTTGGAATATCATCTTCTTTCACCCGCATTTGATGATACCCGGAACGTAAGTCAATCTTTGAATAAACAGACGAGCCTTGTAGTTGATCAAATAAGTCGTCGATTCTCGGTAGTGGGTAGCGGTTCTTGATGGTAAGCTTGTTCAACTCTCGGTAGTCGATACACAACCTGAATGTACCATCTTTCTTCTTGACAAACAAAATAGGAGCTCCCCACGGTGATGTGCTTGGTCGAATGAAACCATGCTCTAAAAGTTCTTGTAATTGGCTTTGCAGTTCTTTCATCTCGCTGGGTGCGAGTCTGTAAGGAGCACGAGCTATTGGTGCAGCTCCTGGTACAAGATCTATTTGAAATTTAACGGATCGATGTGGGGGTAATCCCGGTAATTCTTTCGAAAATACATCGGGAAATTCTTTTGCGACGGGAACATCATTGATGCTCTTTTCTTCAGTTTGTACTTTCTCGACGTGTGCTAGAACAGCATAGCAACCTTTTCTTATTAGTTTTTGTGCCTTCAAATTACTAATAAGATGTAGCTTCGTGTTGCCCTTTTCTCCGTACACCATTAAGGGTTTTCCTTTTTCTCGTATAATGCGAATTGTATTTTTGTAACAAACGATCTCTGCTTTCACTTCTTTCAACCAGTCCATACCGATTATCACATCAAAACTCTCTAACTCTACTGGTATCAAGTCAATCTTAAATGTTTCGCTAACCAGTTTAATTTCTCGATTCCGACATATATTATCTGCTGAAATTAATTTACCATTTGCTAATTCGAGTAAAAATTTACTATCCAAAGGCGTCAATGGACAACTTAATTTAGCACAAAAATCTCTACTCATATAGCTTCTATCCACACCCGAATCAAATAAAACGTAAGCAGATTTATTGTCAATAAGAAACGTACCCGTAACAAGCTCCGGGTCTTCCTGTGCCTCTGCCGCATTAATATTGAAAACTCTTCTGCGGCCTTGTCCATTCGTGTTCTCCTGGTTCGGGCAATTTCTAATAATGTGGCCCGGTTTTCCACATTTATAACAAACTACTTTGGCATAACTTGCTCCGACACTACTTGCTCCACCATTACTCGTTCCGACACCATTTGTTCCTTTCGTTCTATTAACCCCTGGTCCGTAGACCTCACACTTCGCCGCGCTATGACCATTTCTTTTACACTTATTGCAAAATTTGGTGCAGAACCCCGAGTGATACTTTTCACACCTTTGGCATAGCTGCTTCTGATTGTTGTTGTTGTTGCGGTTATTATTATTGTTGGGATGATTGTTGTAGTTGCTGTTGTTGTTGTTGTTGTTGTTGGGCCGTTTGTTGTAGTTGCGATTGATGTTGCGATTGTTGGGATAATTGTTGCGATTATTGTTGTAATTGCTGTTGTTGTTATATTGGTGATTCTTATCACCGTTTTCCTCCCACTTTCTTTTGACTTGCTTCACATTGGCCTCTTCAGCAGTCTGTTCTTTAATTCTTTCTTCAATCTGGTTCACTAGTTTGTGAGCCATTCTACATGCCTGTTGTATGGAGGCGGGCTCGTGTCAACTTATATCTTCTTGGATTCTTTCCGGTAATCCTTTCACAAACGCGTCGATCTTATCTTCCTCATCTTCGAACGCTCCCGGACACAATAGGCACAATTCTGTGAATCGTCTTTCATACGTGGTAATATCAAATCCTTGGGTTCGTAACCCTCTAAGTTCTGTCTTGAGCTTATTGACCTCGGTTCTGGGACGGTACTTCTCGTTCATCAAGTGCTTGAATGCTGACCACGGTAGTGCGTACGCATCGTCTTGTCCCACTTGCTCTAGATAGGTATTCCACCATGTTAACGCAGAACCTGTGAAGGTATGCGTAGCGTACTTCACTTTGTCCTCTTCAGTACACTTACTTATGGCAAACACCGATTCGACCTTCTCGGTCCACCGTTTCAATCCGATCGGTCCTTCGGTTCCATCAAATTCCAAAGGTTTGCAGGCAATGAATTCTTTGTAGGTGCATCCTACACGATTTCCTGTACTGCTAGATCCAAGATTATTGTTGGTATGTAGCGCAGCCTGTACTGCGGCTATGTTTGAAGCTAGAAAAGTACGGAATTCCTCTTCATTCATATTCACGGTGTGTCGAGTAGTCGGTGCCATTTCCTTCAAAATAGTCAAATGGAACAAGTTAATCATACAGAATATTAAGAGTAGTTAATAGTATTTCGTAGCATAATATGAACTCATTTATAAAAGCTTTTTCTTCATATTAGCGTTTTATAAGTTTAAATTCGGGTAGTACCTACCCGTTAAGTTCATACTTAGTAGCTAATATACAATTCAACTACTACAATTCTATATGAAAAACTGATTATAATAATATTTCGCGTTCAAACTTTTATACAATATTTTACAAACTTACAATACCGCTTATTTTACATAAAGCATGAAATATAGCACATAATAACTTTGATACAAGATAGTTGTGAAGATAATTCTAGCTAGTACACAAGTCGTTCAGCAAAGGCAATAAAGACACGTAATTCATACGTCCAGAAACAAGTCATGCATTCTGGTTTTACTAGGATTACTTCCCATCCTTGGTCTTGTGGAACATAACCGTTATGGCCATTGATAAGACAGCGTGTTGTAATGTCGTCAAAGGGACGAGGGTTACGTAATGTCCAACAGTCCCGTAACAATCTAAAAACCTCATTTCTTACCCCAATTACCGACTCCGTCACTTGTGGGAACGTTTTGTTTAATAGTTGTAGCCCGATGTTCTTGTTCTCACTTTGGTGAGAAGCGAACATTACTAATCCGTAAGTATAACATGCTTCTTTATGTTGCATGTTAGCCGCTTTTTCTAAATCACGAAGTCCAATATTCGGATATATTGAGTCAAAATAATTTCTTAACCCATTGCGTAAAATAGCGTTTGGGTTCCCTGCAATATATGCGTCAAAGTAAACACATCGTAACTTATGGATTTCCCAATGTGATATCCCCCATCTTTCGAACGAAAGCCTTTTATAAACCAAGTCATTCTTGGAACGTTCTTCGAATGTCTTACAAACTGATCTCGCCTTAAATAGTTGTGCCGAAGAATTCTGACCGACTCTAGACAAGATTTCATCAATCATGTCTCCGGGTAGGTCTCTTAAAATATTGGGTTGTCTATCCATTTTGTGTTTTTATACTGTAAAATAGACAAGAGTTAGATTCATAAAAAAAAAAAAATACTTATTAATACAAGCAATTTTTACATATATCATAAAGCATAAGCACACTATATTACTTATAATACACCACACGAATACAACTATCTTATTCCGACTCGCTTGTTTCTTCTTCTTCGGTTTTGGTTCGTTTTGCCAAGTTTATAGGGATATATGATGTTCCCCTAATACGAGCCGTCGTTATCCACATTGGTTTAGAAAAACCTGGTGGTTTAGAGGTTCCCGGGTCATTGTTACAACTTAAGGACTTCGGGGGTTGACGATACATATAAAGTTCATCGGGGTTGGAATTAGATTTCTCTATTTTTATGCCCTTTCCCTTATTATTTTCTTTTGCCTTTTTAAATTCAGTTGGGGTAATTTCTATAACATCATCGGAATTCTCGTCGGAATCCGATTCATCGGAGAATTGGTAATCCTCCCAATATTTTGCTTCCTTGGCGGAAACACCATTGACCATAATTAACCTTGGTCGGTTGGTTGAGGATTTTCTTTTACTTAACATTTTTATTATTTCCCCCACCGGTTCTATTTCTTCATCCGGTTCCGATTCTTCTTCCGGTTCCGATTCTTCTTCCGGTTCCGACTCTTCTTCCGGTTCCTCTTCGGGAACTTGTGAATCAGTCCACGAATCATTCCAATTTACATTTGACTCTTCATTATTATTAGGTGAGTCAACGGGACTTGTTCTAGAGGTAGACATCTATCACATAATATCAAACACGTAAAGAGATTAATATATCACATAATATTCACATGTTAAAAATATATAGTTTCCAACAAAATTTGTTAAGCAATCATTTTTCAAGTAAACACGGTCGAAGTCCAGACTCACTAATGCATCCTAACAAACTAGATAAGACACACTAATGCAAAATTCTGGTTCTCTAAGACCAACGCTCTGATACCAACTGAAATGTCCCGTTCTTATTGATTAAAAACGTTCCATATTAATTGATTTCGTTGCGAGGTTTTGACCTCTATATGAGACGTTTTTCAAAGACTGCATTCATTTTAAAACAAAACATAACCTTTATTTCATCAATAAAGGTTTAAAAAGCTTTACGTAGATTATCAAATAATGATAATCTAAAATATCTTGTTTACACACGACCATTACATAATGGTTTACAATACAAATATGTTACAACAAAATAAGTTTCTTGAATGCAGTTTTTACATAATATCATACAAGCATGGACTCCAAATCTCGTCCTTATTTAAGTATGCGACAGCGGAAGCTCTTAATAATCACCTGAGAATAAACATGCTTAAAACGTCAACAAAAATGTTGGTGAGTTATAGGTTTAACCTATATATATCAAATCATAATAATAGACCACAAGATTTCATATTTCAATACACACCCCATACATAGAGATAAAAATCATTCATATGGTGAACACCTGGTAACCGACATTAACAAGATGCATATATAAGAATATCCCCATCATTCCGGGACACCCTTCGGATATGATATAAATTTCGAAGTACTAAAGCATCCGGTACTTTGGATGGGGTTTGTTAGGCCCAATAGATCTATCTTTAGGATTCGCGTCAATTAGGGTGTCTGTTCCCTAATTCTTAGATTACCAGACTTAATAAAAAGGGGCATATTCGATTTCGATAATTCAACCATAGAATGTAGTTTCACATACTTGTGTCTATTTTGTAAATCATTTATAAAACCTGCATGTATTCTCATCCCAAAAATATTAGATTTTAAAAGTGGGACTATAACTCACTTGATGTTTTAAGTTTATTAAGTCAGCTGTCCACGTTAGTAACCTACAACTAGTTGTCCACAGTTAGATGTACAGAAATAAATCGATAAATATTATCTTGAATCAATCCACGACCCAGAGTATACGTATCTCAATATTGATCACAACTCAAACTATATATATTTTGGAATAAACCTCAACCCTGTATAGCTAACTCCAACATTCACATATAGAGTGTCTATGGTTGTTCCGAAATATATATAGATGTGTCGACATGATAGGTCGAAACATTGTATACGTGTCTATGGTATCTCAAGATTACATAATATACAATACAAGTTGATTAAGTTATGGTTGGAATAGATTTGTTACAAATTTTCACGTAGCTAAAATGAGAAAAATTATCCAATCTTGTTTTACACATAACTTCTTCATTTTAAATCCGTTTTGAGTGAATCAAATTGCTATGGTTTCATATTGAACTCTATTTTATGAATCTAAACAGAAAAAGTATAGGTTTATAGTCGGAAAAATAAGTTACAAGTCATTTTTGTAAAGGTAGTCATTTCAGTCGAAAGAACGACGTCTAGATGACCATTTTAGAAAACATACTTCCACTTTGAGTTTAACCATAATTTTTGGATATAGTTTCATGTTCATAATAAAAATCATTTTCTCAGAATAACAACTTTTAAATCAAAGTTTATCATAGTTTTTAATTAACTAACCCAAAACAGCCCGCGGTGTTACTACGACGGCGTAAATCCGGTTTTACGGTGTTTTTCGTGTCTTCAGGTTTTAAATCATTAAGTTAGCATATCATATAGATATAGAACATGTGTTTAGTTGATTTTAAAAGTCAAGTTAGAAGGATTAACTTTTGTTTGCGAACAAGTTTAGAATTAACTAAACTATGTTCTAGTGATTACAAGTTTAAACCTTCGAATAAGATAGCTTTATATGTATGAATTGAATGATGTTATGAACATCATTACTACCTTAAGTTCCTTGGATAAACCTACTGAAAAAGTGAAAAATGGATCTAGCTTCAACGGATCCTTGGATGGCTCGAAGTTCTTGAAGCAGAATCATGACATGAAAACAAGTTCAAGTAAGATCATCACTTGAAATAAGATTGTTATAGTTATAGAAATTGAACCAAAGTTTGAATATGATTATTACCTTGTATTAGAATGATAACCTACTGTAAGAAACAAAGATTTCTTGAGGTTGGATGATCACCTTACAAGATTGGAAGTGAGCTAGCAAACTTGAAAGTATTCTTGATTTTATGTAACTAGAACTTGTAGAATATATGAAGAACACTTAGAACTTGAAGATAGAACTTGAGAGAGATCAATTAGATGAAGAAAATTGAAGAATGAAAGTGTTTTTAGGTGTTTTTGGTCGTTGGTGTATGGATTAGATATAAAGGATATGTAATTTTGTTTTCATGTAAATAAGTCATGAATGATTACTCATATTTTTGTAATTTTATGAGATATTTCATGCTAGTTGCCAAATGATGGTTCCCACATGTGTTAGGTGACTCACATAGGCTGCTAAGAGCTGATCATTGGAGTGTATATACCAATAGTACATACATCTAAAAGCTGTGTGTTGTACGAGTACGAATACGGGTGCATACGAGTAGAATTGTTGATGAAACTGAACGAGGATGTAATTGTAAGCATTTTTGTTAAGTAGAAGTATTTTGATAAGTGTATTGAAGTCTTTCAAAAGTGTATAAATACATATTAAAACACTACATGTATATACATTTTAACTGAGTCGTTAAGTCATCATTAGTCGTTACATGTAAGTGTTGTTTTGAAACCTTTAGGTTAACGATCTTGTTAAATGTTGTTAACCCAATGTTTATAATATCAAATGAGATTTTAAATTATTATATTATCATGATATTATCATGTATGAATATCTCTTAATATGATATATATATACATTAAATGTCTTTACAACAATAATCGTTACATATATGTCTCGTTTAAAAATCATTAAGTTAGTAGTCTTGTTTTTACATATGTAGTTCATTGTTAATATACTTAATGATATGTTTACTTATCATAGTATCATGTTAACTATATATATATATCCATATATATGTCATCATATAGTTTTTACAAGTTTTAACGTTCGTGAATCACCGGTCAACTTTGGTGGTCAATTGTCTATATGAAACATATTTCAATTAATCAAGTCTTAACAAGTTTGATTGCTTAACATGTTGGAAACATTTAATCATGTAAATATCAATCTCAATTAATATATATAAACATGGAAAAGTTCGGGTCACTACATCCTGTACTGCGACTATGTTTGCAGCAAGAAAGGTACGAAACTCCTCTTCGTTCATACTCACGGTATGTCGAGTAGTTGGTGCCATTTCCTTCAAAAATCGCCAAAAGAAACGAGTTAATCATATAGAATATCAAGAGTAGTCAATAGTATTTCGTTGCGTAATATGAACTTATTTATTAAAGCTCTTTCTTCATATTAGCATTTTATACTCTTTAATTCGGGTAGTACCTACCCGTTAAGTTCATACTTAGTAGCTAACATACCATTTCAACTACTACAATTCTATATGAAAAACTAATCACAAAAAAAAAAAAATCATATTCAAACCTTTATACAATAACTTGCAAACTTACAATACCGCTATTTTACATATAGCATGAAATATAGCACATAAAACTTTGATACAAAGTAGTTGCGAAGATAATTCTAGTTAATAAATAAGGCGTTCAGCAAAGGCAATAAAGACACGTAATTCATATGTCCAGAAACAAGTCATGCATTCTGGTTTTACTAGGACTACTTCCCATCCTTGGTCTTGTGGAACATAACCGTTATGGCCGTTGATAAGACAGCATGTTGTAACGTCGTCAAAGGGACGAGGGTTACGTAATGTCCAACAGTCCCGTAACAATCTAAAAACCTTGTTTCTCACCCCAACTACTGAGTCCGTCACTTGTGGGAACGTTTTGTTTAATAGTTGTAGCCCGATGTTCTTGTTCTCACTTTGGTGAGAAGCGAACATTACTAACCCGTAAGCATAACATGCTTCTTTATGTTGCATGTTAGCCGCTTTTTCTAAATCACGAAGTCCTATATTCGGATATATTTACTCAAAATAATTTCTTAACCCGTTGCGTAAAATAGCATTTGGGTTCCCCGCAATATATGCGTCAAAGTAAACACACCGTAACTTATGGATTTCCCAATGTGATATCCCCCATCTTTCGAACGAAAGCCTTTTATAAACCAAGGCATTCTTGGAACGTTCTTCGAATGTCTTACAAACTGATCTCTCCTTAAATAGTTGTGCCGAGGAATTCTGACCGACTCTAGACAAGATTTCATCAATCATGTCTCCGGGTAGGTCTCTTAAAATATTGGGTTGTCTATCCATTTTGTGTTTTTAAACTGTAAAATAGACAAGAGTTAGATTCATAAAAAAAATACTTATTAATACAAGCAATTTTTACATATATCATAAAGCATAATCACACTATATTACATATATTACACCACACGAATACAACTATCTTATTCCGACTCACTCGTTTCTTCTTCTTCGGTTTTGGTTCATTTTGCCAAGTTTCTAGGGATATATGATGTTCCCCTAATACGAGCCGTCGTTTTCCACATTGGTTTAGAAAAACCTGGTGGTTTAAAGGTTCCCGGGTTATTGTCACAACTTAAGAAATACGGGTGTTGACGATACATATAAAGTTCATCGGGTATGGAATCAAATTTCTCTATTTTTATTCCCTTTCCCTTATTGTTCTCTTTTGCCTTATTAAATTGTGTTGGGGTAATTTCTATAACATCATCGGAATCCTTGTCGGGATCCGATTCATCGGAGAATTGGTAATCCTCCCAATACTTTGCTTCCTTGGCGGAAACACCATTGACCATAATTAACTTTGGTCGGTTGGTTGAGGATTTTCTTCTACTTAACCGTTTTATTATTTCCCCCACTGGTTCTATTTCTTCTTCCGGTTCCGATTCTTCTTCCGGTTCCAACTCTTCTTCCGGTTCCTCTTCGGGAACTTGTGAATCAGTCCACGAATCATTCTAATTTACATTTGACTCTTCATTATTATTAGGTGAGTCAATGGGACTTGTTCTAGAGGTAGACATCTATCACATAATATCAAACAAATTAAGAGATTAATATATCACATAATATTCACATGTTAAAAATATATAGTTTCCAACAAAATTTGTTAAGCAATCATTTTTCAAGTAAACACGGTCGAAGTCCAGACTCACTAATGCATCCTAACAAACTCGATAAGACACACTAATGCAAAATTCTTGTTCTCTAAGACCAACGCTCGGATACCAACTGAAATGTCCCGTTCATATTGATTATAAACGTTCCATATTAATTGATTTCGTTGCGAGGTTTTGACCTCTATATGAGACGTTTTTCAAAGACTGCATTCATTTTTAAAACAACCATAACCTTTATTTTATCAATAAAGGTTTCAAAAGCGTTACGTAGATTATCAAATAATGATAATCTAAAATATACTGTTTACACACGACCATTACATAATGGTTTACAATAGAAATATATTACATCGATATATGTTTCTTAAATGCAGTGTTTACACAATATCATACAAACATGGACTCCAAATCTTGTCCTTATTTTAGTATGCAACAACGGAAGCTCTTAGTATTCACCTGAGAATAAACATGCTTTAAATGTCAACAAAAATGTTGGTGAGTTATAGGTTTAACCTCTATATATATATCAAATCGTAACAATAGACCACAAGATTTCATATTTCAATACACATCCCATACATAGAGATAAAAATCATTCATATGGTGAACACCTGGTAACCGACATTAACAAGATGCATATATAAGAATATCCCCATCATTCCGGGATACCCTTCGAATATGATATAAATTTCGAAGTACTAAAGCATCTGGTACTTTGGATGGGGTTTGTTAGGCCCAATAGATCTATCTTTAGGATTCGCGTCAATTAGGGTGTCTGTTCCCTAATTCTTAGATTACCAGACTTAATAAAAAGGGGCATATTCGATTTTGATAATTCAACCATAGAATTTAGTTTCACGTACTTGTGTCTATTTTGTAAATCATTTATAAAACCTGCATGTATTCTCATCCCAAAAATATTAGATTTTAAAAGTGGGACTATAACTCACTTTCACAGATTTTTACTTCGTCAGGAAGTAAGACTTGGCCACTGGTCGATTCACAAACCTATAACAAATATGTACATATATATCAAAGTATATTCAAAATATATTTACAACACTTTTAATACATTTTGATGTTTTAAGTTTATTAAGTCAGCTGTCCTCGTTAGTAACCTACAACTAGTTGTCCAACGTTAGATGTACAGAAAAAAATTGATATATATTATCTTGAATCAATCCACAACCCAGTGTATACACGTATCAGGCTAGATCACAACTCAAAGTATATATATTTTTAGAATCAACCTCAACCCTGTATAGCTAACTCTCTCATTACTGCATATAGAGTGTCTATGGTTGTTCCAAATAATATATACACATGGGTCGATATGATATGTCAAAACATTTGCATACGTGTCTATGGTATCCCAAGATTACATAATCTATTAGAATACATGTATAATACAATATAAGTTAGCTAGGATATGATTTGTATAGAATTATTAATATTTCCCGTAGCTACAAAAATCAAAAAATATCCAATCTTGTTTTACCCATAACTTCTTCATTTTAAATCCGTTTTGAGTGAATCAAATTGCTATGGTTTCATATTGAACTCTATTTTATGAATCTAAACATAAAAAGTATAGGTTTATAGTCAGAAATATAAGTTACAAGTCATTTTTGTAAGAGGTAGTCATTTCATTCGAAAGAACGACGTCTTGATGACCATTTTGAAAAAACATACTTCCACTTTGAGTTTAACCATGATTTTTGGATATAGTTTCATGTTCATAAGAAAAATCATTTTCCCAGAAGAACAACTTTTAAATCAAAGTTTATCATAGTTTTTAATTATCAAACCCAAAACAGCCCGCGGTGTTACTACGACGGCGTATGTCTGGTTTTACAGTGTTCTTCGTGTTTCCAGGTTTTAAATCATTAAGTTAGCATATCATATAGATATAGAACATGTGTTTAGTTGATTTTAAAAGTCAAGTTAGAATGATTAACTTTTGTTTGCGAACAAGTTTAGAATTAACAAAACTATGTTCTAGTGATTACAAGTTTAAACCTTCGAATAGGATAGCTTTATATGTATGAATCGAATAATGTTATGAATATCATTACTACCTCAAGTTTTTTATATAAAGCTACTAGAAATGAGAAAAATAGATCTAGCTTCAAAGGATCCTTGGATGGCTTGAAAGTTCTTGAAGCATAATCTTGACACGAAAACAAGTTCAAGTAAGATTTCCATTCGAAATAAGATTGTTATAGTTATAGAAATTGAATAAAGTTTGAATATGAGTATTACCTTGTATTATAAAGACATCTTACTGTAAATAAAAAATATTTCTTGAGGTTGGATGATCACTCTACAAGATTGGAAGTAAGCTAGCAAACTTGGAAGTATTCTTGATTTTATGAAACTAGAACTTGTAGAATTTATGAAGAACACTTAGAACTTGAAGATGGAACTTGAGAGAGATCAATTATATGAAGAAAATTGAAGAATGAAAGTGTTTGTAGGTGTTTTTGGTCGTTGGTGTATGGATTAGATATATAGGATATGTAATTTTGTTTTCATGTAAATAAGTCATGAATGATTACTCATATTTTGTAATTTTATGAGATATTTCATGCTAGTTGCCAAATGATGGTTCCCACATGTGTTAGGTGACTCACATGGGCTGTTAAGAGCTGATTATTGGAGTGTATATACCAATAGTACATACATCTAAAAGCGGTGTATTGTACGAGTACGAATACGGGTCCATACGAGTAGAATTGTTGATGAAACTGAACGAGGATGTAATTGTAAGCATTTTTGTTAAGTAGAAGTATTTTGATAAGTGACTTGAAGTCTTTCAAAAGTGTATGAATACATATTAAAACACTACATGTATATACATTTTAACTGAGTCGTTAAGTCATCGTTAGTCGTTACATGTAAGTGTTGTTTTGAAACCTTTAGGTTAACGATCTTGTTAAATGTTGTTAACCCATTGTTTATTAAATCAAATGAGATGTTAAACTATTACATTATCATGATATCATGATGTATTAATATATCTTAATATGATATATATATACATTAAATGTCGTTACAACGATAATCGTTACATATATGTCTCATTTCAAAATCATTAAGTTAGTAGTCTTGTTTTTACATATATAGTTCATTGCTAATATACTTAATGATATGTTTACTTATCATAATATCATGTTAACTATATATATATATATATATATATATATATATATATATATATATATATATATATATCCATATATATGTCATCATATAGTTTTTACAAGTTTTAACGTTCGTGAATCGTCGGTCAACTTGGGTGGTCAATTGTCTATATGAAACCTATTTCAATTAATCAAGTCTTAACAAGTTTGATTGCTTAACATGTTGGAAACACTTAATCATGTAAATAACAATTTCATTTAATATATATATAAACATAGAAAAGTTTGGGTCACTACAAGAGATTATATATTCTAGCCGTAACCGTAAATCAGATAAGTGGACCGAAACGATAGAAGAAAGAGTAGAAACCCTGACCGAAATGGTGCACGATTTACAAGCTAGACTTGTTTTACCAGCAGCATCAACAGTACCGTCAGTATCACCAACACTGGCAAAACCTGTAGCACTACAAGTTCCGCCAATTCCATAATCACCAACAACATCACAAATCAACAACGCGTATATTGTATCAACGAGTTATGAAGTATTAACTCATTCCCCCTAAAGAAATTATATGTATATTTTATATATATATATATATATATATATATATATATATATATATATATATATATATATATATATATATATATATATATATATATATGAATTTTGAGATCAAAATAAATCTTTTTGTACTAAGCTATTACGTGTGAATCATAACTGGGAGATACTACTCGGTTAGTTCATGTTACTAATATGCCATGATGTACATCATTCGTTAATGACTTAACAATCGTTAACTATAATCTCTGCTACGACTTAATAGATTCCATTTCATAATAAATCAAGTGTATTATTCAAATACATGTTTGATTTTACACTTTCATTTTCGATGTACTCGAAACTTTCTAGAAAACATCATTCGTACCTTGCGAAGATAGCAAGAGTTCCATGAGCACCAACATGATTCACTGAGGAAATATCAATAAAACTGAATAATGAAGTATTGATTACATTAGTGATATACTCCGCGAAGATTATGAAATCTTTAATGTTTTAGAGATTATTCATTTCTAATCGAGCCGAAAATCAAATGAGCTTAATATGATATTAACTCATTAAATTTGTATTATATCTGAAGAAAATATACATACATATATTTTCATAAAGACTGTAATAAAATTTTCTGGTACAAAATATTACTTGTAAAACTTTTAACGGGTTGGTAATACCCGAGAGAAATTGATGTGCGTAGAGGTGTATACGAAATAGTTATATATTTACTACAAAATACTATTAAATACGATACAATTTTACACAAGTTATTTATTTATTTATAGAGTGGATATACCTAAACCTTGCTACAACACTTATAGGCAGTGTACCTAATCGTACAGTAGTGTAGTTTTTAGTAAGTCCGGTTCGTTCCACAGGGAGCTAGCCAAGTTTAACGCTATATTTGTAAAAATATTAAAAATATATATAAGTAGTATTATTATTATAAAAGGGGGGGTTTTTACCGTTTAAAGACCGGTTTGTCAATTTTAAAACTTTAGTCGCAGTTAAAACCTAATTTAAAATATTAAAAATAAAACTTAATTTAAAGCGTAAAGTAAATGACGATAAAAGTTGCGATAAATAAAAGTGCGATAAATAAAATTTGCGATAATTAAAAAGTACGATAATAAAAAGTGCGATAAATAAAATGACAGTAAATAAAAATGCGAATAAATATGAAATAAAGGAATTATGCTTATTTAAACTTCCATAATCATGATGTTTGACGTGTTGATTTTAGTTTATTACCATGGGTTAATTGTCCTTTGTCCTGGATAATTCAATATGTCCATCTGGTTTTGTCCATAACAGTCCATCAGTCATAAATATAAAGTGCGAGTGTCCTCGTCAAATTATTCTTATATCCGAAGTCAAATATTCCAACTAATTGGGGACTTAAACTAAAATTAAACCAATTTTCCTTGTATGTAATTCACCCCTGTTTTAATAAATCCATTAACTATTAATCCATTCCCGTATCTAGTTAAATGAACGATTATTAGTACTTATAAATATCCCGCCCATCGTGTCCGATCGCGTGTATATGGTTATTTATAGGTACGTCCAATTGTAAATCTTTATATTAAATTAACGAACTATCATTCAATTAAACAAATATAAAGCCCATTAATAGCCCATATTCTAATTTCCACAAGTGTCGTTCTTTTGTCCAAACCCCAATTATGGTACAAAGCCCAATTACCCCGTCTCTAATATTTAGCCCAACATCATGATTACTTTGGCTTAAATAAGCATAATAATAACTTAGCTACGAGACATTAATTTAAAAAGGTTGAACATAACTTACAATGATTAATAATAGGGTAGCGTTACACGGACAGAATTTCGACTTACACACTTACAACATTCGCTAACATACCCTTATTATTATTAAATTAAAATTAAAATTAAAATTATAATATATATATATATATATATATTACGTGAGAGATAGAGAGAAAAAGGTGTACAACATTCGACCAAAAACTGCGAAATTTATAGATGTGGCCTGACTTTAGCCACCATGCGATCGCATGGGATATAGGCTTTGTGGCCATGCGATCGCATGGCCTTCTATGACAGCTCATAATGTACCAAAAACTTGGGCGGCTTTGATTAATTAATATATATATATATATATATATATATATATATATATATATATATATATATATATATATATATATATATATATATATATATATATATATATATATATATATATATATATATATTATATTCATATACTCCGTTGACTTGTAATTTTCGCTCCGTTGCGTCGCGCGTTGAGAATTGGTTCATGTCCCGGTTCCGAATTTTCGAACGTCCTTGCGTACTATTTAATATCTTGTACTTTACGTTTCGCGGCTCGTACTCTTGTAATTTTTTGACGTTTCTCATCAATAATTTGAACCACTTTGATTGTACTTTGTACTTTTGAGCTTTTTGTTCGTTTGCGTCTTCAAATCGTCGAATCTATCTTTTGTCTTCACCTTTTATTATTTAAACGAATATCACTTGTGAATAGAACAATTACAACTAAAAGCTTGTCTTTTTTGAGGGATAATGCTATGAAATATATGTTCGTTTTTAGCATTATCAAATATTTCCACACTTGAGCGTTGCTTGCCCGCAAGCAATATAGTCTTGAAAAAATAATACTAGAATCACTTCTTTATTCTTCACACTTTGTACATCAGTGATTTCTATACGGTGGTATGAACAATTATAGTAACGTTGTGGTTTACAGTCCCACATGACTATGAAAATTTAGATCCTTTAGGAAATTGGATCTTTATGAAAACATATGATCTTTTGAAAATTCAATCTAGCTTTTACCCTAGATAAGTTTTTCGGAATAACCCTTCACCGGTGTTTGCAAAATGTTTTTGTGGGTTTTGTCGGTTTCAGATTTGAAAATTTTAGCTTAAAACTTGCGGTTTTGTGTGACCCACTTGCTAACCTTGTATTGGGAAAGCAACACATCCAGTATACTTGCTCCGTATATTACCTTTCGGTAAACTACCGTCCGGTTGTAAAGGAAAGCGTTGAACAAGCAACTGTTGAGGTAATGTCCCGTGACATGCTTTTGATTATGGTCTATAACGTGTCGGATGCAATTACTATCCTTTGTAGGAGCAATAGTAAAGATCACCCTATAGTTTTTTGGTCTGGCACAAGGTCCTGTCTTCGACCATGCTATGCAACCACCGTTCTTACGGTTGACACCCGATTTGGTTCAGGTGACCTAATGAATTCCAGGTGAATTCCTAGGATTTTATGTTCAATGGTAATGAACGCATTAAAAATGGGTTTTCAGAAAACAAATCGGTTTGTAATTTTGATCAAAATATTTTCTCGTTCAAGCTCGAGTTTAGATATCATCGAATTTCATGAGTTTGTAATTCTCAATCTTTAAAAGTCAATCTCAAGAATTGAGTAATATCAGGCTTAAAAGCTAATTTTTGATCTTTAAGGAGATTATCCTTTCTGGGGATCTGATTCATTAGTCTTATAAGCTAATTTGCACGGTGCCCCCCTATTGTACGAGACAGATCCTCTCATGGTTAGGATAAGTCTGACCACTTGGCGACCCTGTTTGATGCTGAGGTCCGTGGATTTCCAGCTGATTTTCGAGAAAACTTTTCAAGGTTTTTCGTAGACTCTACAACTGGTCTGGACGACAACTTCCTGACCTAAATCAAGAAGCGCGTTTCTTTTTCGGAAGACTTTACTTCCTTTTAATGATGGAATTGATTCATCGTGTAGATCCATCTTTCTTTCAAATATATTACAATTTACCGGGTAAAAAGTTAATTTTGTCCAAAACAAAAGTATCTTCAATTATTTGTAAAAATATGTGACATATGTTCTAAATAACTTGGTAAATTTTTCCCACACTTGGCTTTTATTTTCCTTTCTTTGCCTTTTTATTTTCCTCTATTCCATTTTAAATGAATTCTAACATTTTGGGTTGTTTCTCAATTTATGTCCTTTACTAGGTAACAATAATTTCGGTGTTAACACCTAGTTTTATCGCTCATAAATATGTATAAACATGATTTTTAGTTCATTTAATTGAAAATTTTGAAAAAATTTACTAGAATTGGGTAGTCAGTATATAAGACTAGGGCTGTTCTTTATTATCAGAGAGCACTAGATTCTAATACAACTACTGCATTACTAGTATTTTTAATGGTAACCAAGTGTATAAGTCAAAAATTTTAAAAATTAAAAATCCGAAAGAATTTAACCCCTTCCCATACTTAAGATCTTGCAATGCCCTCATTTGCAAGAAATCAGTAACAATTTAAATTATTGAGGGTGATTAGCGTAGAAAAATGATTAAATTTTACCAAAGTTTCCAAACATATTGGCGTTTGTTTGTTGAATGACAAATGGTGCACATCATTTGTTCATTCCATCTTGTTGTTACATCACATTTGTTTTTCCTTTTATCGTCAAAATTAGTAACTTTTCCTGAACTTAATGCCAGTCTTTGAAAGTTCGCTGTTTTACCCTGTTGTGTACAATTGACAATATACATACATACAAATAATAACATGCATGGTAATTTGAAATGGGACTTAACATCCCACTTTTAAATCAAATATGAAATATTAGTATAACATTACATTAAAAGTAACACAATATTATATATTTAAACATAAATAAATAAAAATAATAAAAGATAAAAATCATAGAAATCACCAACGGGAACTGTATCAATCTGGATAGTGGTTCCAGTTCATGTCATCGGGCGGGTTCCACGGTTGGTTATAGGTGTACTGATAGGCCTGGTTAGGGTCGTAGAGAGTAAATGGTGGTCGCATATCTGGCTGGTATGGAGGATAGTAAGCAGGTCGGGTCGGTACATAGTTATTTGGTATGGAGGATAGTAATCAGGTAGTAGTAATTCACCAGGAGTATAAATCTGTAAAGCCCTGGCCATGTCCAGCATGGACATCCTATACATCCTACGACCAAGTATAAATCTAAGAAAACTTCTATCGTCTAACCTAACTACATCCGTATTTAACGCTATAGTACTCATAAGCTCAACACACCATTCCTTATATACAGGCCTACGAATGGTGAATAAACGTTCCCAATCGGGAAAAGAAGAGTTGCCATATCTTTGGATCAAATGCTGTCTAACTGAGTTAACTAGTTGGACCCTTTCCAAAGGCTCCCAATCAATTATCCTCGGTACTTCTACATTTTTCGTTACCAGATTGAATTTGTTACTTTGGTATGCGGGTAATCTCTCCAACTTCGATCAAATCTCAAATTGAGATGCAACCGTTCTTCATGAATCGATGGGTGTTCTATTATCGGATGAATCAGAAATATTACGTAGGCATTAACATATTCTAGTTGCGGATCATAATATGGTACGTGTTGATCAGGTTGTTGTTCCTGTTGTTGCTCCTGTTCAGGTTCTGGTTTATATTGTGGCTCATATTGCATTTCTGGTTCAGGTTCTGGAGCAGGTTGCCTAGATGATGATGATGCACCATCAGTATCGGTATATTTCTGCAAAACACATTAAACACAAAATTTGTGCATCTAAATATGCATTAGTGTTAGCAAAATAACAACTTGAAACAATTACAATAACATGTTCAATTAAAATTAAAATTATACACATTTTCACAATTTTAACAATTCTACACTTTTTCAAATAAGCATATATGAAAATGTTTACAAAGTTCATAAGCATTCAACTCAAATAACATGTTAAAATAACCATTACTAGCAATTAAACAAGTTTCAAATGGCATTTACATCAATTTAATCAAGTTCATGAATTTTAGACTTAAAAAGTCCACTTTAATTCTCAAAAATCATGTTTAGGATCAAGGTTTGGATCATTTAGCTACCTAAACATGTTATAATACTTAATTTAACAATAATTCATGACAAAAATCAGCCATAACCTGTTTATATTAAAAAGCCTCAAATTGCTCAAGAACACAAACCCTATATTTTTTAAAATTTTGAAGTTTTTGACTTCAAATCATGTTAAATAGCATCAATCTAGGTTATACATGCATAATATACTAACAATTTAACTCTAATTACACTAGAAATTAACAAAATCAAATTAGATAAAATATTGGTAAATATCACAAAAACTAGGAAATTTAAGAGTTTAGGAGTGTAATTTTTATCTTCTTGTTAAAAAATCCAAACCTAGGCATGATTGTAGCGAAGTTTTCTGAGCAATTTGGAGTAATTTGGTAAAAAAAATTGAGAATTTTTGGGTGATTTTTGAGAGGTATTTGCGTATTTTTGTGTGTATGTTTGTGAAAGAGCAGAACAGCTCGTGGCCTTTTGTTCCTGACCTGATTTCGGTCTTCATGCGACCGCATGAAATTTGCAAAGGAACCCCATGCGATCGCATGGGGTCTGATATATATAAAAAAAAATTTTAAAAAAAACACTTATACTTATAAAACAAAAATTAAATAAATTAAAAAAAAAATTTCCTTGTTATTTAGGACGAGGTTGTTTCGGATCGTTGTCCTAGTCCGACCCTCGACAAAATTTTAAAATTTTGTCATTTTAAGCGCGGTTTTAAAAGCAAAGATTTTTGGGTTTTTTAATGTTTTTGGCATACTTTAATTCAATAAGATTAAAAATAATGATAATACAAGTTCTCGTCCCGCCCTCGGGTAAAGCAATTTCGGTTCAACGACCTAGTTTTCAACTCACCACGAATTTTAAATATCACATTTTTAACTTAATGAAATAAAGTAAATTTTTGTTTTTAAATTCACACCAAACTTAAATTTAAAATGCATAAAATTAAAAATTCATTTTATTAATATTTTTATACATACAAACTTATATTAAAAATATTAATTTTTTAAATATTTACAAACTTAAATATATTGATTTTAAAAAGTTTACAATATTAATTTAATATTTATATATTAATTTTAATAACAAGGTAAAAATTAAAATTAAAAATCTTTTTGGTCTTTTTATTCCACTTTAATCAATCAAATATTAAAAAATATACGCCCCTCTTTTCGGTAAAGTAATTTCGGTTCCATTACCTAGTTTTACTCCTAACGAATTTTTGTAATATTTTTGGTTGATTGATTAAAGATATTTATACCTTAAGATAAACAGTAAATTTCGCAGTGATGTAATAAATTTTTGTATGATATCAATAATTTCGGTTACGCATACCTAATTTTATTGAATACCATTTTAATACTTAATAGCGAACGATTTAGTGTTTATTATCAAAAGGTTAAAAAGCAAATAAATAAAAATAAAAACTGTACATACTTACTTATGAGAAAGAATTCTCAGAGACCTGCTTTAGCTGACTCATAGGAGAGTCGTGTGATTTGGTTTTCCATAGCTACATAAGCGTAACCTCGATTCTTCAATATCTTTTCTTCTAAATATATGAACGGCCCTTCTCTGCATAGAGTAACAAATTCGGTATTTGAATATGTTTGATTGTTCGAACATTTACCTTCGTGTGACCATTTTCCGCATTTATAACATCTTTCAAGGTGTCGTGCTCTTCTTTTTGTTGCGGATTTTGATTTTCCTTTACCAAAATGTATCTTATGATGATCTTTTCTGAGTTCTTTTCTTACTCCGTCCATTTTGCCTCTTATTACTGACACCAGGTCACTCGGGAGTGTGTCATTATTACGTTTAGTAATCAAAGCATGTAGCATTAGACCATGGTTCAGATCAAAGGAATTGTTCATCTCGTAAAACCTAAAAAAATAAAAATTCAGAATGGAGGGAGAAGACTAGTTCTTTAGGGTCTGCTAGGGAAAGACCATTCGGATTCCATTCTTGGAAACTACACGAAAACAGAATATCTAACTCTAACAGAAATATATATTTCCCTAAAAAGATTCGAACCTTCCCACACTTAGTTAGCTGTGGTGTCGAAATTTTGATTAACTTCGTTGTCAACTTTCATCGGACTATCTATGTAATGTTTAACTCTGTGACCATTAACTTTAAATTCAATCCCATTTGAATTTATTAATTCTACTTTTCCATATGGGAAAACTCTTTTGACTATGAATGGTCCAGACCATCTAGATTTCAATTTTCTAGGAAATAGCTTGAATCTTGAATTAAAAAGAAGAACTATGGCTCCTTCTTTAAATTCTTTTGAACTTCTGATTCTTTTATCATGCCATTTCTTCGTTCTTTCTTTATAGATTAACGAATTTTCGTATGCTTCATGTCTTAATTCTTCTAATTCATTTAGTTGACTTAACCGTAGACGTCCGGCTTCATGTAAATCAAGATTACATGTCTTCAAAGCTCAAAATGCTTTATGTTCAATTTCTACTGGAAGATGATATGCTTTTTCCATAAACGAGTTTGAAAGGTGTGGTTTCAATTGGAGTTTTGTAGGCTATTCTAAAAGTCCAGAGTGCATCTTCCAATTTCATGGACCATTCCTTCGGATTTGATCCTACGGTTTTCTCTAGAATACGTTTTAATGCTCGGTTGGTATTTTCAACTTGTCCACTTGTTTATGGATGATAAGCGGTTGAGATTTTATGAGTTACTCCATATCTTTTGAGAACTTTCTCAAGTTAATTATTACAAAAATGAGTACCCCGATCACTTATTAAAGCTTTCGGTGTTCCGAACCTAGCAAAAAGATGTTTTAAGAAGTTGACTACAACTCTTGCATCGTTAGTTAGGAGAGCTTGTGCTTCCGCCCATTTAGATACATAATCAATGGCAACGAGAATATAGAGATTATTATGAGATTTTGGAAATTGACCCATAAAGTCAATACCCCAAATGTCAAATACTTCACATACTTGAATGACATTTTGTGGCATTTCATCACGTTGACTTATTTTTCAGGCCCTTTGACATGCATCACAGGATTTGCAAAGAAGGAGTGCGTCTTTGAAAATTGTAGGCCAATATAATCCAGCATCATAAACTTTTTTTGCTGTGAGTTGAGGCCCATAATGCCCTCCTGTTGGTCCTGTGTGACAATGGTTTAAGATTTGACTAGCTTCATCCCCGAATACACATCGGCGTATTATTCCATCGGGATAACTTTTAAACAAATGTGGATCTTCCTAGAAATAGTGTTTTATATCACTAAAGAATTTCTTTCGTTTTTGGTACGATATTCCTTTTTCAAGGAATCCACATGATAATGCTAAAAACGAACATATATTTCATAGCATTATCCCTCAAGAAAGACAAGCTTTTAGTTGCAATTGTTCTATTTACAAGTGATATTCGTTTAAATAATAAAAGGTGAAGACAAAAGACGGATTCGACGAATTGAAGACGCAAACGACCAAAAAGCTCAAAAGTACAAAGTACAATCAAAGTGGTTCAAATTATTGATGAGAAACGTCTCAAAATTACAAGAGTACAAGACGCAAAACGTAAAGTACAAGATATTAAATTGTACGCAAAGACATTCAAAAATCCGGAACCGGGACCAAAGTCAACTCTCAACGCTCGACGCAACGGACTAAAAATTACATGTCAACTATGCACATAAATATAATATAATATTTAAATAATTCTTAAAATTATTTATTTATTATATTTATTTATAAAAACCGTCGGCAGAAGAAACAAGCTCATGTGAGCTGGAAAAGCAGGCCATGCGATCGCATGGCCTGGCAGTTATAAAGCCATGCGATCGCATGGTGAATAGTACCAGGCCACATTCCTATAAAAGCATGCTCTGGTCGACTGATATATCCATCCATCTCTCTATCTATCACTCGTATATATATATATATATATATATATATATATATATATATATATATATATATATATATATATATATATATATATTATAATTTTAATTTTAATTCTAATTCTAATAATAAGGGTATGTTAGCGAATGTTGTAAGGGTGTAAGTCGAAATTCTGTCCGTGTAACGCTAAGCTATTTTTAATCACTGTAAGTTATGGTTAATGTTATTTTTAATTTAATGTCTCATAGCTAAGTTATTATTATGCTTATTTAATGCCAAAGTAATCATGATGTTGGGCTAAATATTAAAATTGGGTAATTGGGCTTTGTACCATAATTGGGGTTTGGACAAAAGAACGACACTTGTGGAAATTAGACTATGGGCTATTAATGGGTTTTATATTAACTAAATGACACCTTGTTAATTTAATATATAGACTTATAATTTGACGTATTTATATATAACCACATATGCTTGACTGGGCACGGTGGGCGGGATATCTATAAATACCAATAATTGTTCATTTTACCGGACACGGAACTAGATTAATAGTTAATAGACTTGTTAAAACAGGGGTGGATTACATTCAAGGGTAATTGGTGTAATTGTTAACAAAGTAGTAAAACCTTGGTCTACACGCAGTCGATAACCTGGTGTATTCATTAAACAAAGTATTAAGACCTTGTTACAATTCGAATCCCCAATTAGTTGGAATATTTGACTTAGGGAATAAGAATAATTTGACGAAGACTTTCGCACTTTATGATTATGACTGATGGACTATTATGGACAAATCCGTATGGACATATCGAATAATCCAGGACAAAGGACAATTAACCCAGGGTAATAAAACTAAAATCAACACGTCGAACATCATGATTACGGAAGTTTAAATAAGTATAATTTATATATTTCATATTTAATTGCACTTTTAATTATCGCACTTTTATTTATTGTCATTTTATTTAATTGCATTTTTAATTATCGTACTCTTTAATTATCGTTATTTTATTTATTGCACTTTTATTTATCGCAATTTCATTATCGTTATTTACTTTACGCTCTAAATTAAGTTGTATTTATTTTTAATATTTTACATTAGGTTTTAACTGCGACTAAAAGTTTTAAAATCGATAACCCGATCATTAAACGGTAAAAACCCCCTTTTTATAATAATAATATTACTTATATATTTTTGTATTTTTACAAATATAGTTTTTAAAAATATAGCGTTAAGCTTGTTTAAAAGATCCCTGTGGAACGAACCGGACTTACTAAAAACTACACTAATGTACGATTAGGTACACTGCCTATAAGTGTTGTAGCAAGGTTTAGGTATATCAATTCTATAAATAAATAAATATCTTGTGTAAAATTGTATCGTATTTAATAGTATTTCGTTGTAAAAATAATACTATTTCGTAGTACACCTCGCACACATCACCACATACTAATTAGTTTGCATAGTCTGCAAACCATGGAATTTCATTATAATCTATCTTCAATAGATATTCATCAGGAAAGTTATCTTGTATGGCCGATTCATTTAGAACTTCTAATTCAGGATTTTCAAGACGAGAAAGATGATCAGCGGCGAGATTTTTTGCTCCCTTTTTATCTCGGATTTCAATATCGAACTCTTGTAAGAGTAAGATCCAACGGATTAATCGTGGTTTAGCATCTTGTTTCGAAAATAGGTATCTAAGAGCAGAATGGTCGGTATAGACCATCGTTTTAGCTAGAACGAGATATGAACGAAATTTGTCAAAAGCAAAGACAATAGCAAGGAGTTCTTTTTCAGTAGTTGTGTAGTTCGTTTGTGCTCCTTGTAACGTCTTACTAGCGTAATAAATAGGTTGAAATCGTTTTTCA
The DNA here is from genome assembly GCF_046630445.1 of Rutidosis leptorrhynchoides. NCBI lineage: Eukaryota > Viridiplantae > Streptophyta > Magnoliopsida > Asterales > Asteraceae > Rutidosis > Rutidosis leptorrhynchoides. The sequence continues at coordinate 416,089,697 of NC_092338.1, forward strand.
ATCCTTTGTCCTAAAACGGCTCCCATTGCAAAATTACTTGCATCACACATAAGTTCAAATGGTAGATTCCAATTTGGAGTTATCATAATCGGCGCATTAGTGAGTTTTTCTTTAAGAATATTAAAAGATTTGATACATTCATCTGAAAAGATAAATGGAGCATCCTTTTCTAGGATTTTATTCATAGGAGTGGCAATTTTTGAAAAATCTTTTATGAAACATCGGTAAAAACCTGCATGCCCTAGAAAACTCCTAACTCCTCAAACATTGGTGGGATGTGGAAGTTTAGCAATTACATCTACTTTAGCTCTATCCACTTTAATTCCTTCCTTTGAAATTTTATGACCAAGAACGATGCCTTCTTTAACCATGAAATGGCATTTCTCCCAATTAAGTACTAGATTTGATTGTTCGCATCTAATAAGTATTCGTTCAAGATTAACTAGACATGTTTTAAAAGTGTCACCGAAGACTGAAAAGTCATCCATGAAAACTTCCATGCATTCTTCTATCATGTCGTGAAAAATTGCCATCATGCACCTTAAAAAGGTTGCAGGGGCGTTGCAAAGTCCAAATGGCATGCGTTTGTAAGCAAAAGTACCATAAGGGCACGTGAACGTGATTTTATCTAGGTCCTCGGGTGCTATTGGAATTTGAAAGTAACCAGAAAAACCATCAAGAAAACAATAGTAACTATTTCCGGCTAATCTTTCCAACATTTGATCAATGAAAGGTAAGGGAAAGTGATCTTTTCTGGTGGAGTCATTTAATTTTCTATAATCAATACAAACACGCCATCCTATTACAGTCCTAGTAGGAATAAGCTCATTTTTTTCATTTGTGATGACAGCCATGCCACCCTTCTTAGGTACACATTGAACTGGGCTTACCCATAGACTATCAAAGATTGGATAAATTAAACCTGCATCGAGCAATTTAATAATTTATTTCTTAACAACATCTTGCATATTAGGATTTAGTCTTTGTTGACGTTGCACATAAGTTTTATGACCTTCTTCCATAAGGATTTTATGTGTGTAATACGAAGGACTTATGCCTTTAATGTCATGAATCTTCCATGCAATAGCTGATTTATGAGCTTTTAACACAGAAATGAGTTGAGATTTTTCATTTTCAGTAAGAGAAGACGATATTATTACAGGTATTTCAGATTCACCATGTAAATAAGCATATTCCAAATGGTTTGGAAGTGGTTTTAACTCTAATGTCGGCGATTCTTCTATCGATGATTTGTATCGATATCTGTCTTCCTCTTTTAGCATTTGAATTTCTTCTGTTGTTGGTTCATATTCATTAGCTATGAGTGCGGCTAACATTTCAGCTTCATCAATTGGTTCAGTTCCTTCTCCTAAAGAACATTCTCCTATTCCTTGTAATTCTGGAAATTCTTCTAACAATTCTGCATGTGAATCTATAGTTTGAATATAATAACATGTATCATCTGCAGATTGCGGTTGTTGTATGGCTCTATCAACAGAAAAGGTAACACTCTCGTCCTCTATACTTAGGGTCAGTTTCTTACCGAACACGTCTATTATTGCTTTAGCCGTGTTTAAAAATGGTCTTCCTAATATGAGAGGAACTCGAGAATCTTCTTCCATGTCCAGAATAACAAAATCTACTGGAAATACTAAAGTACCAACTTTAACTAGCATGTTCTCCATTATCCCTCTAGGATATTTTACTGATCGATCGGCTAGTTGTATGCTTATTCGTGTTGGTTTCAATTCTCCAAGGTCTAGTTTAGCGTATAGTGAATACGGCATTAAATTTATACTAGCATCTAAGTCTGCCAATGCTTCTATTGAACTAAGACTACCCAGAAAACATGGAATTGTGAAACTTCCTGGATCTAATAATTTTTCTGGTATCTTATTCAACAACGCTGCAGAACAATTAGCATTCATAGTAACAGCCGAGAGTTCTTCCATTTTCTTTCTATTTGTGATTAGATCTTTCAAGAATTTAGCATATCTAGGCATTCCTGAAATCACATCAATGAAAGGAAGATTTACATTTATTTGTTTAAACATATCCAAGAATTTGGATTGCTCGACTTCAAGTCTTTCTTTCTCATTTTACTCGGGTAAGGAAGTGGTGGTTGGTATGGTTTAACATAAGGTTTAGCCTTAACTGTGTTATCTTTATTAACCTTTTCAACTACCGGTTCTGTTTCCTTCTCTTGTTCAGGTTGTGGTTCTTGTGGAGTGGGAATAGCATCATCAGAAATTACAGGCATTTTAGGTGGTTTAAGTGTAATACCACTTCTTGTGGTAATGGCTTTAGCTGTTTCATTCCGGGGGTTAGCATTTATATCACTAGGTAGACTTCCCAGTTTTCTTTCACCTATTAACCTTGCTAGGTTGCTTACTTCTTGTTCCAGATTTTGAATAGAAGCTTGTTGATTTCTAAATGCTTGAGCATTTTGTTCATTGGTTTGTTTCTGAGATGTGAAAAACTGCGTTTGAGATTCAACTAGCTTCGACATCATATCTTCTAAATTTGGCTTTTTATCATCGGTTTGTGGTGGTTTGTTTTGAAAAATAGGTCTTTGCTGATTGTAAGTATTATTAGATACTTGTTGATTGCTAGGACCTTGTTGGTTGTTGTATGGAATATTTCGGTTATAATTCTGGTTTTGATTGTAGATTGGTCTTGGCAGTTGATAATTATTATGATAATTATTTCCAGGCCTTTGGTTCATGTATGAAACATTCTCTCTTTGTTCCATTGTTTGTTCAATACTGAGACAATCCTTTGTCAAATGTGGTCCTCCACACTGCTCACAACTAATTCGTATTGAGTGAATATCCTTAGTCATCTTTTCCATTCGTCTCTCGACAGCATCTATCTTTGCGGAAATGGAATCAAAGTCATGGCTAGAATCGGCTCTAGCTGCTTTAGATGATCTAACGATATCTTTTTCTTGGTGCCACTCATGTGAGTGGGAAGCAGTGTTATCAATAATTTTGTAAGCTTCAGTTGCGGTTTTCTTCATAATGGAACCACCAGCTGCTATATCGATGTCTTTTCGTGTAGTGATGTCGCATTCTTGGTAGAATATTTGTACTATTTGATAAGTGTCTAAACCATGTTGCAGACATCCTCTTAACAACTTTCCAAATCTTGTCCATGCCTCATATAGAGTTTCATTTGGCTTTTGCGTGAACATAACAATTTCTCCTTGAAGTCTCACGGCTTTAGATGCCGGAAAGAATTGTTTAAGAAATTTTTCAACTAAAAAATCCCATGTAACAATCGCCCCTTCAGGTAACGATTCTAACCAATCTTTGGCTTCTCCCTTTAAAGTCCAGGGAAATAACATGAGATATATCTGTTCATCCTCAACTTCTCTGATTTTAAATAGAGTACAGATCCTATTAAAAGTTCTAAGATGTTCATTTGGATCTTCCTTCGGCGCACTACTAAATTGTCATTGATTAGTTACCATGTGTAGGATTTGTCCTTTGATTTCATAATCTGGCGCATTAATGTCTGGTTGAGTAATTGCATGACCTTGGCCAGTGCATTTAGCTCGCATTCGGTCTTCCATACTTAGAGGTTCCAGATTTTCCATTATTAAATTTGTTGAATCTGAATCACTAAGAGATTCTGATTTAATGGTTTCTTCCTCGACAATCTCTGGACGAGTGATTTGTGGCTCAGGAGGAAAGATTAGTGGTTCAGGATCTCTGAATTGTCTCTGAATATCCTCCGGATTCTCAATTGTGAGGTCGGGTTCAAAAAATGGATTATCGAAAATTTGAATTGGAGTACTTGGTTTATTGGATGACGATTCTAAAGAAAAATCAATGGCAACAATATTGGCTAGATGTCTTGATCGAGTTACAGGTGGTGAACGTATAAAAGGTGTTGAACGTTTTGCTCGATGCATTCACTGAATATCCTATTAGTTATAAAAGATAAAAATTATATAAGTTATCAAATTAATAGACTTTTCTGATTTTGCCCACGTTTCGAATAGCCAATAGATGCATCAGGTAGCCAGGACCCTTTAAATCGGAAGCCCACAACTCGCCACTAACAAATCCAACTATTACTACGAACCAGAAAATTTTGGATGTCTATCAATTTAACCGCTTAAAATAATTTTTTCGTCGAAATCTAAAGAAATTTTAGAGAAGAAATAGAAAATTATATGCCCTAAAAACTAGAGCGTCGAGAAATAAGAAAGAAAAAGAATGCGTCGAAAAACGTCGAAAAATAAAAGGTCGAAAAATAATAAAAAGAAAGTAGCGCGTCGAAACTTAAAAATCTAAAAACTAAAATTTAAAACTTACGTCTAAAGGTATTAAAGCTTAAAAGGAATTCTATATCTAAAACGGCAATAACTTAAAAAAGCACTAAAACTTAAAACGGCGTCACAAAATTATAAAGCACTTAAATCTTAGTTTAAAGAAAACGCACTTAAGGGATTTTACGGCAAAGCCTAAAAATCAAGAAATAAAAATAACTATGGCAAATACTAAATTAAGAACTAATTACGAACGAAAAATATAAAGACGAATTAAACTGATAAAAAGATACGAAAATATAAAAATAAAATTAAAGTTATAAAAATATAATTTTTTTATAAAAATATTATTTTTATATTATTATTTTATAAAAGTATTAAGTTTATATATTTAATAAAGCTAATTAAAACTAAAAATACAAAATAAATAAAACTAAACTAAATATTATTATACTTAACCCTAATCTTAATTAATTAATAATAATAATAATAATTAAAATCTAACCCTAATTCGATGGATCCAAGGTACTAGACCTGTCTTTTCACCTCATGCGACCGCATGAGGTTTGTGAACGATTTCCATGCGTTCGAATGAAGCTGGTTAACAGGCCGAATAGTTTGGGCCGCTACAGTTGAGTCCGTATACTTTTTATTTATATTTTTGATTTTTAATTTTCTGTTTTATATTTATATAAAGTATTTATATAAAATAAATAAAAACTTATATTTTTACAAACTAAAATAGAAATAGAAATATTTTATAATTTATATATTTTGAACAACTCTTAAAAATATATATATTTTGTTTTTTTTTCTTTTTATATTTTTATATTTTTAATTTTTAAAACGTATTTTTACAAAAAGAAATTAAAACTTAGTAAAAATCTTTTTTTTAAATATATAGCGTTTCGCTTTCGGCGTTTAAGAAGTCCCCGGCAGCGGCGCCAAAAATACTTGATGTGCGTAGAGGTGTATACGAAATAGTTATATATTTACTACAAAATACTATTAAATACGATACAATTTTACACAAGTTATTTATTTATTTATAGAGTGGATATACCTAAACCTTGCTACAACACTTATAGGAAGTGTACCTAATCGTACAGTAGTGTAGTTTTTAGTAAGTCTGGTTCGTTTCACAGGGAGCTAGCCAAGTTTAACGCTATATTTGTAAAAATATTAAAAATATATATAAGTAGTATTATTATTATAAAAGGGGATTTTTACCGTTTAAAGACCGGTTTGTCGATTTTAAAACTTTAGTCGCAGTTAAAACCTAATGTAAAATATTAAAAATAAAACTTAATTTAAAGCGTAAAGTAAATGACGATAAAAGTTGCGATAAATAAAAGTGCGATAAATAAAATTTGCGATAATTAAAAAGTACGATAATAAAAAGTGCGATAAATAAAATGACAGTAAATAAAAGTGCGAATAAATATGAAATATGTCCATCTGGTTTTTGTCCATAACAGTCCATCAGTCATAAATATAAAGTGCGAGTGTCCTCGTCAAATTATTCTTATATCCGAAGTCAAATATTCCAACTAATTGGGGACTTAAACTATAATTACACTAATTTTCCTTGTATGTAATTCACCCCTGTTTTAATAAATCCATTAACTATTAATCCATTCCCGTGTCCGGTTAAATGAACGATTATTAGTACTTATAAATATCCCGCCCATCATGTCCGATCGAGTGTATATGGTTATTTATAGGTACGTCCAATTGTAAATCTTTATATTAAATTAACGAACTATCATTCAATTAAATAAATATGAAGCCCATTAATAGCCCATAGTCTAATTTCCACAAGTGTCGTTCTTTTGTCCAAACCCCAATTATGGTACAAAGCTCAATTACCCCGTCTCTAATATTTAGCCCAACATCATGATTACTTTGGCTTAAATAAACATAATAATAACTTAGCTACGAGACATTAATTTAAAAAGGTTGAACATAACTTACAATGATTAATAATAGCGTACCGTTACACGGACAGAATTTCGACTTACACACTTACAACGTTCGCTAACATACCCTTATTATTATTAAATTAAAATTATAATATATATATATATATATATATATATATATATATATATATATATATATATATATATATATATATATATATATATATATATATATATATATATATATATATATATATATATATATATATATATATATATATTATGTGAGAGATAGAGAGAAAAAGGTGTACAACATTCGACCAAAAACTGCGAAATTTATAGATGTGGCCTGACTTTAGCCACCATGCGATCGCATGGGATATAGGCTTTGTGGCCATGTGATCGCATGGCCTTCTGTGACAGCTCATAATGTGCCAAAAACGTGTGCGGCTTTGATTATTTAATATATATATAATACAATATATATAATTATATATATATTATATTATATTCTTATACTCCGTTGACTTATAATTTTCGCTCCGTTGCGTCGCGCGTTGAGAGTTGGTTCATGTCCCGGTTCCGGATTTTCGAACGTCCTTGCGTACTATTTAATATCTTGTACTTTATATTTCGCGGCTCGTACTCTTGTAATTTTTAGACGTTTCTCATCAATAATTTGAACCACTTTGATTGTACTTTGTACTTTTGAGCTTTTTGGTCATTTGCGTCTTCAAATCGTCGAATCTGTCTTTTGTCTTCACCTTTTATTATTTAAACGAATATCACTTGTAAATAGAACAATTGCAACTAAAAGCTTGTCTTTCTTGAGAGATAATGCTATGAAATATATGTTAGTTTTTAGCATTATCAGAAATATAAATTCACAATTTATATGTTACATTCTTCGATTCTGATTCAACAAATCAACTTCGACTTTTCATCCGAATAAGCCTTATTATAACTGTGATATATACGTTTCCTCTTTTCGTCATCATTACCGGGAAATCGTTTATATTCCACCACATTAGCAGTAAACTTACCAGCAACATAATTGATCTTTAACTTTCCGAAAAATCATTATATTCATTGACACCCTATCATATACTCATCTGCATCTTGTAACGGTAATTGTCACACCAAAAAGCTTCAATCATTATTCTCGAATTTCCCAGCAATTCTACTCCAACAGTTATATATGTACATATAACGTCTATCTCCTAGACTTACACACTTCGAATGTGAAGTTTCTGAAAAACACCCTAATCTGCGAACAAGTTCTCCAAATTTTGGAAAAATGCTGATGAAGCAGCAAAAACTGTAAACGACCTTAACAGTCAAAAGTTTGATGATAAAGAATAATGTGTTGGCAAAGCTCAGACAAATAGAAGGTTTGGAACTTAAAAATGGATTGAGCAAACCATGAAGGAGGCTGTGGACAAATCACAAAGATTATATCCGACTTCAAAGAATTCAAATGATTTAGTGTCTGCTGAAGTCTTTAGCGAATACCTTACTCCTTATTTTAAAACCCTTGCAGATAATATTCTTCATCATCCTCTGATCTTAGATATTCTAAGATATCATCATATCTTTCACTATAAATATCCTCGATATTTCTGAAGATATTTTCATAATTATTCTCATCTAAAATCATTTATCTCCTCGCGTTATCGGTATCATATCATAAAGAAAACTGTTTTAGTTTCTAGATTTTGAAACCTTCGAGTTTAAAATATGAATGTTTTTGAAGTAGTATTGGGAATTGAAGCATGAGTTAGTATAATATAATGACACTTGATCAACGTGATTATATTACAGTAAGTCATGCTGAGTTTCTAATGGAACGTGATAAAGGTTCACAGATCATACCCTCATCATGAACCATGTTACATAACTCTTTCATTCTATTAACCTCTAAACTATTAAGAAAATATTTTTCTTGATGATTCGGTCTTTTCCGGATATTCTGATAATTTGACAAATCAAATCGTGCTATTACCTTTCCTTTCTGCTTTGTATATTATGTTCATTCTAAATCCATACCTACGAATTCTGGACCATTATTCGCTTGACTTGAAGTCGGGAAGAAGAAACAAAAGCATGGAGCTCCTAAATATAAGGGAAAATATAAAGCTTGACAACAACACCTAAATTACAGACCGTGTATATCAATACGTATTGTAACGTAAAGACACGGGAGAATTAAAAACATTATAACCTCAATGTAATAGTAGAAGAAAATAACTTCCTCTGGTAACAGATGAAAAAGAAGAATGAAGGATGCTATAGCCAGGAAAATGTCAAGAATCGGGACTGGATTTAGCATTTTTACAATCTATCAGGATGTACGAAATAAAGAAGAAGATTATAGGAGTGGTGAAAATAAATGAAACAGAAGAGGTCAATTTATAGCGAAATATAAGACATAGCAATCAAGGCAGATTACCGCATTTAATCAAAGAGGATCATAATTTCCTTGATTACCGGAGAATCAAATCTTTTATAGATTTCAAGGATTATCTTTAAATTCCTTGAAATCCGGAAATCCACCATGACTACGACAAAAGTTAAATCTCTATCTCAACCTTTTGTGATAGCTTCACTCGTACGCTTCACATAATCGAATCGTTTTATCTATATTAGTCAATAATGATAAAACTCTATTTATCCACTCATATTCGTCATAAAAACATTTTTTATTGTTAACCATGACGACCTCACTCAAATTTCGGGACAAAATTTATTTAACGGGTAGGTACTGTGACGACCCGAAAATTTTTGACCAAATTTAAACTTAATCTTTATATGATTCCGACACGATAAGCAAAGTCTGTAGTATTGAGTCTTGAAAATTTTGGAACTATGTTCATATATTCAATTACCCTTTTGACAAATGCTCGACGATTCACGAACATTTATGTGCATACAGATATGTATATACAATATATAGTTATGGTAATTGAAAACGTTAACAAAGTATTAGATATATAATACTTTACATGAACGTAATTGTTTCAATATATGTTTAACATATTTATCGAAGGAATTAAAAGATAATATCAAATGATTGAATTATCAGATACATTATGATATTGGGTCTCTATTACGAGGTCCACATTAATTTGAGAAATCATTCCTTTTTAACGGTATTTGGAATAATTGGTAAAGTAATCTACCATTGAGAACAAAATGTCAAATAACGAAAATTATACAAAAGTTAGTGGAGAATTGAATTTATAATATTCAGTTGATCTATTTTCAAACGTGCGGAAATGTTTTTCGATTCAATTGAATTTGATTATTAAAATGTTGTGTTTAAATAACATAATTTGAATATATACAAAATGATATTAATTAAATGTATAAATAACTCGCAACGTGTATTTAAAATGTGTTTACGAATATTGAAAATATATATGTATTAATAACGAGACGATGATTTAATGAAGCAAATGATCAAAACACTCAAATGAATAAGTTACATTTTGAGTGAGATAGTTTTTCATTGATTTGAGTCTTGTTATGTATAAAGGTACATTACACGAAACATAAAGTACTAGTTTTCTAAGCGTACGAAAATGCGTTCGAGAAACCGGAACCGGGACATAAGTCGAGTGACAACATACGAGTCATTGGAACTAAATTTATAAGTCAACTATGCACGTAAATATAATATAATATTTATATAATTATATAGATTATTAATTATTATATATATTATTATTTAAACATGTCGGCAAGAAAATTTATGCGAATGTGAGCTGGCCATTTGATCCATGCGAACGCATGGAGGTATCACTTGACACTCATGCATCGCATGAGTGTCGATTCCAGAAAAGTCCTATAAAAGCATTCGGGTTCTGGTTTCAGTTTTATCTATCTATCTCTCACGATATCTATATGTATATTTATATTATTATTATTATTATTATTATTATTATTATTATTATTATTATTATTATTATTATTATTATTATTAAGATTAATATTATTATTATTAATCGTATTATTAGAAGTATTAGTATTATTATAATTAGTATTATACATTAAATATTACCACGGAGTGCTGTTCGAGTGATCTCAAACGGGTTTTCAAAACCGGTTTAAGCTTTGGAATTATGGGTTATAGCTATGGAGGTTATGGGTATTGCTCGGGAGTTTTGATCGTGAGTCTAGTGTTTATCATCTCCATCACGTCTGCGTACTTTTCCTGCAATATTGAATCACAATATTGACACGTGAGCATTCATATCTTATCTTTTATATATTAATAGTGTATCCATGTCTAGTGCTCGAGTATATATGTTTATACATGCTGGTATGCTAAATTTCGTCGTTAGATAGTTTTACGATGAATCACGAATTTAATACATATACTACTGATATAAGGTATATGATATGCATATTATTGGAAAGCTGGCGAAAAATTAATAACTTTTCATTTAGAAATCGCGTGATTTCGATGAACGGATTAAAAGATATGGTCAACTAAATTATGGTTAACGTTAATTGAAATTGTGTTTGAAACTATAAATTAATATTTAAGCAACTTATCTATGAGATTGATAAATGGGATTTTTATATATTACTAATCGAGTAAATGAATTTCTATATAAGGCACGTTTTGTTTTGTTGATCAATTGTCAAAGTTGACTGTTTTATCATGTTTTAAAGCTTTATAAACACTATAATCTGATTTTACAAGTATTGAAAAACTATGTGAAATAATAAAACATGTTCGATTGCCATGATGATTTAAATATAATATAGCTCCTGAAATAAATAATATTTTGAGTATGATAAACTATAAATTCATCCAATTATCAAGACTTATACTATGTTAATAAACATGTATAAATTTAAAGATCATATTGGGTCAGGTTGACTTTTGAGATGACTTCTGTTAACTTTTGTATGACGGTCTCGAGCATTAGGATTGTAATACACTATGACCAGACCTAGCTTGTTAGACATGTATTGACCAACATATGTTCTCTAGGTTGAGATCTACGGTTATTTTGCATTCTGAGTTTCGGTCACATTTTGGTGAATGACCTTATGTGCTGCTAAGGTGAGTTTTCATATGCTCCCTTTTTAATTGCTTTTGCAATCTATATTTTTAGGCTGAGAATAAATGCACTTTATTTTAAACGCAATGGATACAAGTACATACTAAATTCTACACTGAGTTTGAACCAAAAATCCCTTAGCTTTGGTAACTAGTAACTGCCAGTTATAAGAACTGGTGGGCGCGAGTAGTTATATATGATCCATAGGGCTCGACATCCCCGTCTGTTCCAGGTATAGAAACCCTAGCCTAAACTATAAAACAGACGTATGCTATTTGAGGTTAGTACACGTTGGATTGCGTGTATTGTACATATTGGTTGCATGTATGTTAAAACAGGGGTACTTATTAAAACGTTAAAGCTTAGTTACCATGGAGCTCAATCTTGTAGAATATTTTGATAAACGTTTCTGGATGAAACAACTGAAATCTTGTGATCCACCTTTATATTCGGATTATGTGCAACATTAAAACTATGAACTCACCAACCTTTGTGTTGACACTTGAAAGCATGTTTATTCTCAGGTTCCTAGAAGTCTTCCACTATTTGCTTATATGTGATACAAGCTATGTGCATGGAATCATACATACGTTATTCGAGAAAACGTTGCATTCACAAAATCATCACCATGTATCTTATTTTGACTGCATTATCAATGGATGTAGTATTGTAAACTATTAATTACAGTGATTGTCTATATGTAGAAATCATCCAGCGTCAAAAACCTTGGAATTTAATATTCAATTATAGTGTGCCTTTTCAAAAGAATGCAATGTTTACAAAACGTATCATGTAGAGGTCAGTACATCACTGTGAAATCGATGAATGATGTATTCATCCAAAAAGGGATTTGGAAGGATCATCACAGATGACTCTCTTCCACCTACTCACAAACCAATTTTACCACCAAATACAACAGGAGGATCAACCTCCAAGTGAAGAAAAACTACTAATGAGGAAGGAACGAGCAGAGGAGCTATTGAGATAACAGACAGTGAAGGTGAAGAAGGAAATGAATCGGTAAGAGATCTTGGAATTAATACTAAAATGGATAAGATCTATCAAACTCAAATCAAAAGTCTGAAGAAAGAATCAAAAGTGAAGAAATTGCTAAAAGGAGTGATCAGAAGCTTGACCTATAGGTCAGGAAATTAGGAAGATGATGATTCGAGTGAAGAATTCTAACAAGTCCTTATGAAATTGTTTAATGGTTTAATGTTAAGACAACTATGTTTTGAAACTTTGGTATATATGTTTAATAAGTATTCATGTGTGCTTTCTACATGCATTTGATCATACGAAAAGTCCAAACAAAATGTCATAATTACATGGCTGAACTCACGGTCGACCGTAGGGTAAGACGTAAATAGACCGACAAATCATTCTGTATTATTCTGCTCAAAAACTTTTTTCAAGGGAAAATTGACATGTCAATCAAGAAACTTTATTCATCCAACCAACCCCACTTGTGAGTATTCAATAAAGTAAAGTTATACCTAGTAGGCCTCTATAAAAACTAGTGTATTCAACTTAATTCAAACCCATCATCAAAATTCCTCAAAATCCATCACCTTCAACAAAGTCATGAGACCAATTGTAGAAGGAAGAGAAGTGTCAACACATCAACTTTCAACCTATTTGCTTACTAACTTCTCTAGTGTGAATTAGAATGTCTTCCTCAATCTCCGAGGACCTCTATATCCTCTCCATGTAAATGAATTCTATGCAAATTTCCAATTCCATGATGATATGAAGATATCATTCATTCTCTATGATAAAAGCTATACGTTGACACTTGAAGAATTTGGAAACATCATGGATGTTCCAAGTAACGAGATCAAATTCTTTCTAAACCCACAATCATTTGATGAGTTCCCAGAATGGTTAGAAAAAGAATGTGTTCTTGAAACACTGAGTGAAGGACCACTCAGATTTGAGTCCGTTAACAAGGAGGGTTTCCTAGTGCATCACCTTGCTTCAACATATGATCCATGGCAACAGATCATCTCCATAAACGTATATGGAAAAGGTGAAATACTTCAGAGAATGAATGCAAATGAGGTTACTCTCCTGTGGTGTCTCATACACTCACTTAAGGTAAATATTGCATTTCTTATGGCATCAAGAATGCAACAGGCAGCTCAAGAACCCTACTTGAAACTACCTTATGGTTTGCTCACCTCAAATTAACAACCACCTATCACTATGCTGCTAAAGTTTCGTCATACCCAATATGCAGAGCATCAACTAGACCATTTGTTGAACCTTCTCTTGATAATCCTCCAAACTTCAGCCTTCTTTCAACCGCAATACAAAGCAGTGTCATTCACAAGAATGTTCTGAAAATCGGGCGACATCTGAACAGACTTGAAGGAATTATAAGAGACACTCATCACTACATTCACCGCAAGAAATAGGCCAAGGCAATTTGAAGAATGCCTACCTATACATTGAATTTATGTGCTCTTTGTTTTACTTTCCATGCATATTTTCATGTATGCATAACTATGTTTCTTGCTTGCTTTGAATAAAATGTGTGCTTGTTATGTTTTAATGAATATTTTCCAACGTGCACAATTTAAGGAGGAGCTTTGCTCTAAGCGCGAGCATAGTTCTACGGGGAGCTAACCTTTTTGCTTCAACAAAAGGGGGAGAAATATGGATACAAGTGATTGTTAACACTTGCGTATTTATAGCAAAATGTCCCTCATCACTTGTATATTTGTCATCATCAAAAAGGAGGAGAATGTTGGTTGAATGTTGGTTAATGAACTAAACTACAAAGTTAAGTATAATGATTAACCAAAGAATATTTTTTGATGATGACACATACATATGCATAAGTGATGGCCGACATCTTAACATAAAACATGCAAGTTCACTAATCCATACTTTATCTTGCAAATGACCAAGTCAAACATAGCTTAGAGAATAGAATTAAAGATCAGCAAAATACACGGTCAAAGGTACGGTCGACCGCATAGCCAGCCGTAGAACCTCAAACTGAATTGCAACGCAGTTTTTGTGAAAACAAGTTGCACGGTCACCACCACGGTCAACCGCAGTGCGACCGCAGATTTCTATGTTACCACTTTTGACCCAATTAAGTTTGACTAGTTCTCGACATCTATAATTCATGAAACCTTTCTCAACATGCTTAGAATAGATGCCTTCTCCATACTGAATTGAGTTTTGGTCATAAAAACACTAATCGTGGTTAATTACGCCTAATGACATCTTAATGACAAATTAACCAAGATTAGGCATAACATATAAGTGTTAAACAACAACTTGTGATCTTAAATCTTATCTAGACATCCTTAGTATGATCATCAAGTACCAACACACTTAAGCCAATGTCACTAGAACAATAATTACTATTAAAGATGACTTAGTGATTAATTAAGACTAAATGAAGAACAATGTTTTCAAATGTAACTAGTAAAGACTTGTAATCCTAAAATACATTAGATACATTTAGGATGGTCACCAAGTCCCAACTAGATATTGCTCTTCTTTTGTGTATGTGTTGGACATTAATGTGTGCTTACACATTAATCATGCAATACGTTATATTGCAAGTAAGCTTACTAAAAGCTTAAATTATAAGTTGTGCAAATATCTATATGATTGATCTTAGAGTAACTATCTCTTGCTATGTGTGAGTATTACTTACAACTTGCTAATATGTTTAATACTCATAAATTTGTCAACTTAATTAATATGCTTGCTATTAGGGGTGTTCATAATATCCGAATCCGAACATGCAATCCGAAATATTCGAAAATCCGATCCGAAAATATCCGAAAATTCGGATATCCGGATTTTCGGATACCCGAAAATCGGATATCCGATTTTTCGGATTCGGGTTTCGAATTTCGGATATTCGGATATCCGAATATCCAAAATTAAATAAATTTTGTTAATATATTTCTATTATAAATGGGCCATAAGAAATGAATTAAAAGTTATAATGGGCCATAAGCCTGTAACCAATAAAAGGAGTCTTCCAGAATTCTTGTTATGAAAAAGTTAAAAACCCTTAATTTTAAACTCTCTCCACCGATCGACTCATCTTCAACCCTTCATTCATTCCCATCTTCATTCTCATCTTCATTCTACATCTCTAACTTCTCCAATCAAACTACTGAAATCAGTTGATTGTTACGACTTTTGTTTTACCCGATCTTAGTTTTTTTTTATTAAATTTGCTATTTGAATTCATCAAGAAAGATACGGATCTTCAGATCCAGAGATATGAAACTACCATTTATATTTTAATAAATGTTTATATTTATTTATCTATTTTCCTACTTAAATGATTATCTAGTCCATCTAGTCTTAGAAGATAACATATTCACAATTCAAACTCTCTGCACTTGTTATCCATAGAACGTGACTTATGTTTCTGTATTAACTTATTAATTTGCAATTACTCTGTATTATTTTGCAATTACTCGGAATTATTTTGCAATTACAATTACTATTATGCAATATTCTTATAGAGTCCGGATTTTCAGATAATCCGACTCCGAAATTTCGGATATTCGAAATTCGGATATTCGAAGTTTCAGATTCGGATATCGGATGACCAAATTCACTATCCGAATTTTCAAATATCCAAAATTCGGGTATCCGAATTTTCGAATATCCGGTTTTGAACACCCCTACTTGCTATGTGCTTACTAGTTAGTGTAGTGACCCGAACTTTTTTATGTTTATATATATATTAAATGAAATTATTATTTAAATGATTAAGTGTTTCCAACATGTTAAGCAATCAAACTTGTTAAGACTTGATTAATTGAAATAGGTTTCATATAGACAATTGACCACCCAAGTTGAACGGTGATTCACGAACGTTAAAACTTGTAAAAACTATATGATGACATATATATGGTTATATATATAGTTAACATGATATTATGATAAGTAAACATATCATTAAGTATATTAATAATGAACTACATATGTAAAAACAAGACTACTAACTTAATGATTTTGAAACGAGACATATATGTAACGATTATCGTTGTAACGACATTTAATGTATATATATCATATTAAGAGATATTCGTACATTATAATATCATGATAATATAATAATATAAAATCTCATTTGATATTATAATCATTGGGTTAACAACATTTAACAAGATCGTTAACCTAAAGGTTTCAAAACAACACTTACATGTAACGACTAATGATGACTTAACGACTCAGTTAAAATGTATATACATGTAGTGTTTTAATATGTATTCATACACTTTTGAAAGACTTCAAGACACTTATCAAAATACTTCTACTTAACAAAAATGCTTACAATTACATCCTCGTTCAGTTTCATCAACAATTCTACTCGTATGCACCCGTATTCGTACTCGTACAATACACAGCTTTTAGATGTATGTACTATTGGTATATACACTCCAATAATCAGCTATTAGTAGCCCATGTGAGTCACCTAACACATGTGGGAACCATCATTTGGCAACTAGCATGAAATATCTCATAAAATTACAAAAATATGAGTAATCATTCATGACTTATTTACATGAAAACAAAATTACATATCCTTTATATCTAATCCATACACCAACGACCAAAAACACCTACAAACACTTTCATTCTTCAATTTTCTTCATCTAATTGATCTCTCTCAAGTTCTATCTTCAAGTTCTAAGTGTTCTTCATAAATTCTACAAGTTCTAGTTTCATAAAATCAAGAATACTTCCAAGTTTGCTAGCTTACTTCCAATCTTGTAGAGTGATCATCCAACCTCAAGAAATCTTTCTTATTTATAGTAAGATATCTTTCTAATACAAGGTAATACTCATATTCAAACTTTGATTCAATTTCTATAACTATAACAATCTTATTTCGAGTGAAAATCTTACTTGAACTGTTTTCGTGTCATGATTCTGCTTCAAGAACTTTCAAGCCATCCAAGGATCCTTTGAAGCTAGATCCATTTTTCTCATTTCCAATAGCTTTATCTAGAAAACTTGAGGTAGTAATGATGTTCATAACATCATTTGATTCATACATATAAAGCTATCTTATTCGAAGGTTTAAACTTGTAATCACTAGAACATAGTTTAGTTAATTCTAAACTTGTTCGCAAACAAAAGTTAATCCTTCTAACTTGACTTTTAAAATCAACTAAAAACATTTTCTATATCTATATAATATGCTAACTTAATGATTTAAAACCTAAAAACACGAAAAACACCGTAAAACCGGATTTACGCCTCGTAGTAACACCGCGGGCTGTTTTGGGTTAGTTAATTAAAAACTATGATAAACTTTGATTTAAAAGTTGTTCTTCTAAGAAAATGATTTTTCTTATGAACATGAAACTATATCCAAAAATCATGGTTAAACTCAAAGTGGAAGTATGTTTTTCAAAATGGTCATCAAGACGTCGTTCTTTCGACTGAAATGACTACCTCTTACATAAATGACTTGTAACTTATATTTTCGACTATAAACCTATACTTTTTCTGTTTAGATTCATAAAATAGAGTTTAATATGAAACCATAGCAATTTGATTCACTCAAAACGGATTTAAAACGAAGAAGTTACGGGTAAAACAAGATTGGATAATTTTTCTTGTTGTAGCTACGTGAAAATTGGTAACAAATCTATATTAATCATATCCTAGCTAACTTATATTGTATTATACATGTATTCTAATATATTATGTAATCTTGGGATATCATAGACACGTATGCAAATGTTTTGACATATCATATCGACCCATGTGTATATATTATTTGGAACAACCATAGACACTCTATATGCAGTAATGTGGGAGTTAGCTATACAGGGTTGAGGTTGATTTCAAAAATATATATACTTTGAGTTATGATCTAGCCTGAGACGTGTATACACTGGGTTATGGATTGATTCAAGATAATATATATCAATTTTTTTCTGTACATCTAACTTTGGACAACTAGTTGTAGGTTACTAACGAGGACAGCTGACTTAATGAACTTAAAACATCAAAATGTATTAAAAGTGTTGTAAATATATTTTGAACATACTTTGATATATATGTACATATTTGTTATAGGTTCGTGAATCGACCAGTGGTCAAGTCTTACTTCCCGACGAAGTAAAAATCTGTGAAAGTGAGTTATAGTCCCACTTTTAAAATCTAATATTTTTGGGATGAGAATACATGCAGATTTTATAAATGATTTACAAAATAGACACAAGTACGTGAAACTACATTCTATGGTTGAATTATCGAAATTGAATGTGCCCCTTTTTATTAAGTCTGGTAATCTAAGAATTAGGGAACAGACACCCTAATTGATGCGAATCCTAAAGATGGATCTATTGGGCCTAACAAACCCTATCCAAAGTACCGGATGCTTTAGTACTTCGAAATTTATATCATATCCGAAGGGTGTCCCGGAATGATGGGGATATTCTTATATATGCATCTTGTTAATGTCGATTACCAGGTGTTCACCATATGAATGATTTTTATCTCTATGTATGGGATGTATATTGAAATATGAAATCTTGTGGTCTATTGTTACGATTTGATATATATAAGTTAAACCTATAACTCACCAACATTTTTTGTTGACGTTTTAAGCATGTTTATTCTCAGGTGATTATTAAGAGCTTCCGCTGTCGCATACTTAAATAAGGATAAGATTTGGAGTCCATGCTTGTATGATATTGTGTAAAAACTGCATTCAAGAAACTTATTTCGTTGTAACATATTTGTATTGTAAACCATTATGTAATAGTCGTGTGTAAACAGGATATTTTAGATTATCATTATTTGATAATCTACGTAAAGCTTTTTAAACCTTTATTGATGAAATAAAGGTTATGGTTTGTTTTAAAATGAATGCAGTCTTTGAAAAACGTCTCATATAGAGGTCAAAACCTCGCAACGAAATCAATTAATATGGAACGTTTTTAATCAATAAGAACGGGACATTCCAGTTGGTATCAGAGCATTGGTCTTAGAGAACCAGAATTTTGAATTAGTGTTTCTTATCGAGTTTTTTAGAATTCTGGACTTCGACCGTGTTTACTTAAAAAATGATTGCTTAACAAATTTTGTTGGAAACTATATATTTTTAACATGTGAATATTATGTGATATATTAATCTCTTAACGCGTTTGATATTATGTGATAGATGTTTACCTCTAAAACAAGTCCCATTGACTCACCTAATAATAATGAAGAGTCAAATGTAAATTGGAATGATTCGTGGACTGATTCACAAGTTCCCGAAGAGGAACCGGAAGAAGAGTCGGAACCGGAAGAAGAATCGGAACCGGAAGAAGAATCGGACTTGGAAGAAGAAATAGAACCAGTGGGGGAAATAATAAAATGGTTAAGTAGAAGAAAATCCTCAACCAACCGACCAAAGTTAATTATGGTCAATGGTGTTTCCGCCAAGGAAGCAAAGTATTAGGAGGATTACCAGTTCTCCGATGAATCGGATCCCGACAAGGATTCCGATAATGTTATAGAAATTACCCCAACACAATTTAATAAGGCAAAAGAGAACAATAAGGGAAAGGGCATAAAAATAGAGAAATTTGATTCCAAACCAGATGAACTTTATATGTATCGTCAACACCCGTATTTCTTAAGTTGTGACAATAACCCGGGAACCTCTAAACCACCAGGTTTTTCTAAACCAATGTGGAAAACGACGGCTCGTATTAGGAGAACATCATATATTCCTAAAAACTTGGCAAAACGAACCAAAACCGAAAAAGAAGAAACGAGCGAGTCGGAATAAGATAGTTGTATTCGTGTGGTGTAATATATGTAATATAGTGTGCTTATGCTTTATGATATATGTAAAAATTGCTTGTATTAATAAGTGTTTTTTTTATGAATCTAACTCTTGTCTATTTTACAGTATAAAAACACAAAATGGATAGACAACCCAATATTTTAAGAGACCTACCCGGAGACATGATTGATGAAATCTTGTCTAGAGTAGGTCAGAATTCCTCGGCACAACTATTTAAGACGAGATCAGTTTGTAAGACATTCGAAGAACGTTCCAAGAATGCCTTGGTTTATAAAAGGCTTTCGTTCGAAAGATGGGGGATATCACATTGGGAAATCCATAAGTTACGATGTGTTTACTTTGACGCATATATTGCGGGGAACCCAAATGCTATTTTACGCAACGGGTTAAGAAATTATTTTGACTCAATATATCCGAATATAGGACTTCGTGATTTAGAAAAAGCGGCTAACATGCAACATAAAGAAGCATGTTATGCTTACGGGTTAGTAATGTTCGCTTCTCACCAAAGTGAGAACAAGAACATCGGGCTACAACTATTAAACAAAACGTTCCCACAAGTGACGGAGTCGGTAATTGGGGTAAGAAATGAGGTTTTTAGGTTATTACGAGACTGTTGGTCATTACGTAACCTTCATCCTTTTGACGACGTTACAACACATTGTCTTACTATCGGTCACAACGATTATGTTCCACAAAACCAAGGATGGGAAGTGGTATTAGTAAAACCAGAATGCATGACTTATTTCTGGACGTATGAATTACGTGTCTTTATTTCCTTTGCTGAACGCCTTATTTATTAACTAGAATTATCTTGGCAACTACTTTGTATCAAAGTTTTATGTGCTATATTTCATGCTATATGTAAAATAGCGGTATTGTAAGTTTGCAAGTTATTGTATAAAGGCTTGAATATATATATATATATATATATATATATATATATATATATATATATATATATATATATATATATATATATATATATATATATTTTTTTTTTTTTTTTTTTTTTTTTTTGTGATTAGTTTTTCATATAGAATTGTAGTAGTTGAAATGGTATGTTAGCTACTAAGTATGAACTTAACGGGTAGGTTCTACCCGAATTAAAGAGTATAAAACGCTAATATGAAGAAAGAGCTTTTATAAATAAGTTCATATTACGCTACGAAATACTATTGACTACTCTTGATATTCTATATGATTAACTCGTTTCATTTGACTATTTTGAAGGAAATGGCACCGACTACTCGACACACCTTGAATATGAGCGAAGAGGAATTTCGTACCTTTCTTGCTTCAAACATAGCCGCAGTACAGGCTGCGCTACATACCAACAATAACCTTGGATCTAGCAGTACAGGAAATCGTGTAGGATGCACCTACAAAGAATTCACTGCCTGCAAACCTTTGGAATTTGATGGAACCGAAGGACCGATCGGATTGAAACGGTGGATCGAGAAGGTCGAATCGGTGTTTGCCATAAGTAAGTGTACTGAAGAGGACAAAGTGAAGTACGCTACGTATACCTTCACAGGTTAACATGGTGGAATACCTATCTAGAGCAAGTGGGACAAGATGATGCATACGCACTACCGTGGTCAGCATTCAAGCACTTGATGAACGATAAGTACCGTCCCAGAACCGAGGTCAATAAGCTCAGGACAGAACTTAGAGGGTTACGAACCCAAGGATTTGATATTACCACGTACGAAAGACTATTCACAGAATTGTGCCTATTGTGTCCGGGAGCGTTCGAAAATGAGGAAGAGAAGATCAACGCGTTTGTGAAAGGATTACCGGAAAGAATCCAAGAAGATATAAGTTCACACGAGCCCGCCTCCATACAACAGGCATGTAGAATGGCTCACAAACTAGTGAACCAGATTGAAGAAAGAATTAAAGAACAGACTGCTGAAGAGGCCAATGTGAAGCAAGTCAAAAGAAAGTGGGAGGAAAACGGTGATAAGAATCACCAATACAACAATAACAGCAATTACAACAATAATCGCAACAACTATCCCAACAATCGCAACATCAATCGCAACAACAACAAACGGCCCAACAACAACAACAACAACAACAACAACAACAACAACAACAACAACAACAACAAAAACAACAACAACAACAACAACAACAACAACAACAACAACAACAGCAACTACAACAATCATCCCAACAACAATAATAACCGCAATAACAACAACAACAACAATCAGAAGCAGCTATGCCAAAGGTGTGAAAAGTATCACTCGGGGTTCTGCACCAAATTTTGCAACAAGTGTAAAAGAAATGGTCATAGCACGGCGAAGTGTGAGGTCTACGGACCAGGGGTTAACAGAACGAAAGGAACAAATGGTGTCGAAACGAGTAATGGCGGAGCAAGTAGTGTCAGAGCAAGTTATGCCAATGTAGTTTGTTATAAATGTGGAAAACCGGGCCACATTATTAGAAATTGCCCGGACCAGGAGAACATGAATGGACAAGGCCGCGGAAGAGTTTTCAATATTAATGCGGCAGAGGCACAGGAAGACCCGGAGCTTGTTACGGGTACGTTTCTTATTGACAATAAATCTGCTTACGTTTTATTTGATTCGGGTGCGGATAGAAGCTATATGAGTAGAGATTTTTGTGCTAAATTAAGTTGTCCATTGACGCCTTTGGATAGTAAATTTTTACTCGAATTAGCAAATGGTAAATTAATTTCAGCAGATAATATATGTCGGAATCGAGAAATTAAACTGGTTAGCGAAACATTTAAGATTGACTTGATACCAGTAGAGTTAAGGAGTTTTGATGTGATAATCGGTATGGACTGGTTGAAAGAAGTGAAAGCAGAGATCGTTTGTTACAAAAATGCAATTCGCATTATACGAGAAAAAGGAAAACCCTTAATGGTGTACGGAGAAAAGGGTAACACAAAACTACATCTTATTAGTAATTTGAAGGCACAAAAACTAATAAGAAAAGGTTGCTATGCTGTTCTAGCACATGTCGAGAAAGTACAAACTGAAGAAAAGAGCATCAATGATGTTCCCGTCGCAAAAGAATTTCCCGATGTATTTTCGAAAGAATTACCGGGATTACCTCCACATTGATCCGTTGAATTTCAAATAGATCTTGTACCAGGAGCTGCACCAATATCTCGTGCTCCTTACAGACTCGCACCCAGTGAGATGAAAGAACTGCAAAGCCAATTACAAGAACTTTTAGAGCGTGGTTTCATTCAATCAAGCACATAATCGTGGGGAGCTCCTGTTTTGTTTGTCAAGAAGAAAGATGGTACATTCAGGTTGTGTATCGAATACCGAGAGTTGAACAAACTTACCATTAAGAACCGCTACCCACTATCGAGAATCGACGACTTATTTGATCAACTACAAGGCTCGTCTGTTTATTCAAAGATTGACTTACGTTCCGGGTATCATCAAATGCGGATGAAAGAAGATGAAATTCCAAAGACTGCTTTCAGAACACGTTACGGTCATTATGAGTTTATGGTCATGCCATTTGGTTTAACTAATGCACCAGCTGTGTTCATGGACCTTATGAACCGAGTGTGTGGACCATACCTTGAAAAGTTTGTCATTGTTTTCATTGATGACATACTTATTTACTCAAAGAATGACCAAGAACACGGTGAACATTTGAGAAAGGTGTTAGAAGTATTGAGAAAGGAAGAATTGTACGCTAAGTTTTCAAAGTGTGCATTTTGGTTGGAAGAAGTTCAATTCCTCGGTCACATAGTGAACAAAGAAGGTATTAAGGTGGATCCGGCAAAGATAGAAACTGTTAAAAAGTGGGAAACCCCGAAAACTCCGAAACACATACGTTAGTTTTTAGGACTAGCTGGTTACTACAGAAGGTTCATCCAAGACTTTTCCAGAATAGCAAAACCCTTGACTGCATTAACGCATAAAGGGAAGAAATTTGAATGGAAGGATGAACAAGAGAAAGCGTTTCAGTTATTGAAGAAAAAGCTAACTATGGCACCTATATTGTCATTTCCTGAAGGGAATGATGATTTTGTGATTTATTGTGACGCATCAAAGCAAGGTCTCGGTTGTGTATTAATGCAACGAACAAAGGTGATTGCTTATGCGTCTAGACAATTGAAGATTCACGAACAAAATTATACGACGCATGATTTGGAATTAGGCGCGGTTGTTTTTGCATTAAAGACTTGGAGGCACTACTTATATGGGGTCAAAAGTATTATATATACCGACCACAAAAGTCTTCAACACATATTTAATCAGAAACAACTGAATATGAGGCAGCGTAGGTGGATTGAATTGTTGAATGATTACGACTTTGAGATTCGTTACCACCCGGGAAGGCAAATGTGGTAGCCGACGCCTTGAGCAGGAAGGACAGAGAACCCATTCGAGTAAAATCTATGAATATAATGATTCACAATAACCTTACTACTCAAATAAAGGAGGCACAACAAGGAGTTTTAAAAGAGGGAAATTTAAAGGATGAAATACCCAAAGGATCGGAGAAGCATCTTAATATTCGGGAAGATGGAACCCGGTATAGGGCTGAAAGGATTTGGGTACCAAAATTTGGAGATATGAGAGAAATGGTACTTAGAGAAGCTCATAAAACCAGATACTCAATACATCCTGGAACGGGGAAGATGTACAAGGATCTCAAAAAACATTTTTGGTGGCCGGGTATGAAAGCCGATGTTGCTAAATACGTAGGAGAATGTTTGACGTGTTCTAAGGTCAAAGCTGAGCATCAGAAACCATTAGGTCTACTTCAACAACCCGAAATCCCGAAATAGAAATGGGAAAATATTATCATGGATTTCATCACTAAATTGCCAAGGACTGCAAGTGGTTTTGATACTATTTGGGTAATAGTTGATCGTCTCACCAAATCGGCACACTTCCTACCAATAAGAGAAGATGACAAGATGGAGAAGTTAGCAGGACTGTATTTGAAGGAAGTCGTCTCCAGACATGGAATACCAATCTCCATTATCTCTGATAGGGATGGCAGATTTATTTCAAGATTCTGGCAGACATTACAGCAAGCATTAGGAACTCGTCTAGACATGAGTACTGCCTATCATACATAAACTGATGGGCAGAGCGAAAGGACGATACAAATGCTTGAAGACATGCTACGAGCATGTGTTATTGATTTCGGAAACAGTTGGGATCGACATCTACCGTTAGCAGAATTTTCCTACAACAACAGCTACCATTCAAGCATTGAGATGGCGCCGTTTGAAGCACTTTATGGTAGAAAGTGCAGGTCTCCGATTTGTTAGAGTGAAGTGGGGGATAGACAGATTACGGGTTCAGAGATAATACAAGAAACTACCGAGAAGATCATCCAAATTCAACAACGGTTGAAAACTGCCCAAAGTCGACAAAAGAGCTACGCTGACATTAAAAGAAAAGATATAGAATTTGAAATTGGAGAGATGGTCATGCTTAAAGTTGCACCTTGGAAAGGCATTGTTCGATTTGGTAAACGAGGGAAATTAAATCCAAGGTATATCGGACCATTCAATATTATTGATCGTGTCGGACCAGTAGCTTACCGACTTGAGTTACCTCAATAACTCGCGGCTGTACATAACACTTTCCACGTCTCGAATTTGAAGAAATGTTTTGCTAAAGAAGATCTCACTATTCCATTAGATGAAATCCAAATCAACGAAAAACTTCAATTCATCGAAGAACCCGTCAAAATAATGGATCGTGAGGTTAAAAGACTTAAGCAAAATAAGATACCAATTATTAAGGTTCGATGGAATGCTCGTAGAGGACCCGAGTTCACCTGAGAATGAGAAGATCAGATGAAGAAGAAATACCCGCATTTATTTCCAGAAGATACGTCAACACCTCCAACTGCTTAAAATTTCGGGACGAAATTTATTTAACTGGTAGGTACTGTAGTAACCCGAACTTTTTCATGTTTATATATATATATATTAAATGAAATTGTTATTTATATGATTAAGTGTTTCCAACATTTTAAGCAATCAAACTTGTTAAGACTTGATTAATTGAAATAGGTTTCATATAGACAATTGACCACCCAAGTTGACCGGTGATTCACGAACGTTAAAACTTGTAAAAACTATATGATGACATATATATGGTTATATATATAGTTAACATGATATTATGATAAGTAAACATATCATTAAGTATATTAATAATGAACTACATATGTAAAAACAAGATTACTAACTTAATGATTTTGAAACGAGACATATATGTAACGATTATCGTTGTAACGACATTTAATGTATATATATCATATTAAAAGATATTCGTACATTATAATATCATGATAATATAATAATATAAAATCTCATTTGATATTATAATCATTGGGTTAACAATATTTAACAAGATCGTTAACCTAAAGGTTTCAAAACAACACTTACATGTAACGACTAACGATGACTTAACGACTCAGTTAAAATGTATATACATGTAGTGTTTTAATATGTATTCATACACTTTTGAAAGACTTCAAGACACTTATCAAAATACTTCTACTTAACAAAAATGCTTACAATTACATCCTCGTTCAGTTTCATCAACAATTCTACTCGTATGCACCCGTATTCGTACTCGTACAATACACAGCTTTTAGATGTATGTACTATTAGTATATACACTCCAATGATCAGCTCTTAGTAGCCCATGTGAGTCACCTAACACATGTGGGAACCATCATTTGGAAACTAGCATGAAATATCTCATAAAATTACAAAAATATGAGTAATCATTCATGACTTATTTACATGAAAACAAAATTACATATCCTTTATATCTAATCCATACACCAACGACCAAAAACACCTACAAACACTTTCATTCTTCAATTTTCTTCATCTAATTGATCTCTCTCAAGTTCTATCTTCAAGTTCTAAGTGTTCTTCATAAATTCTACAAGTTCTAGTTTCATAAAATCAAGAATACTTCCAAGTTTGCTAGCTTACTTCCAATCTTGTAGAGTGATCATCCAACCTCAAGAAATCTTTCTTATTTAAAGTAAGATATATTTCTAATATAAGGTAATACTCATATTCAAACTTTGATTCAATTTCTATAACTATAACAATCTTATTTCGAGTGAAAATCTTACTTGAACTGTTTTCGTGTCATGATTCTGCTTCAAGAACTTTCAAGCCATCCAAGGATCCTTTGAAGCTAGATCCATTTTTCTCATTTCCAGTAGCTTTATCCAGAAAAGTTGAGGTAGTAATGATGTTCATAACATCATTCGATTCATACATATAAAGCTATCTTATTCGAAGGTTTAAACTTGTAATCACTAGAACATAGTTTAGTTAATTCTAAACTTGTTCGCAAACAAAAGTTAATCCTTCTAACTTGACTTTTAAAATCAACTAAACACATGTTCTATATCTATATAATATGCTAACTTAATGATTTAAAACCTGGAAACACAAAAAACACCGTAAAACCGGATTTACGCCGTCGTAGTAACACCGCGGGCTGTTTTGGGTTAGTTAATTAAAAACTATGATAAACTTTGATTTAAAAGTTGTTCTTATGAGAAAATAATTTTTCTTATGAACATGAAACTATATCCAAAAATCATGGTTAAACTCAAAGTGGAAGTATGTTTTTCAAAATGGTCATCAAGACGTCGTTCTTTCGACTGAAATGACTACCTCTTACAAAAACGACTTGTAACTTATATTTCTGAATATAAACCTATAATTTTTCTGTTTAGATTCATAAAATAGAGTTCAATATGAAACCATAGCAATTTGATTCACTCAAAACGGATTTAAAACGAAGAAGTTACGGGTAAAACAAGATTGGCTAATTTTTCTTGTTGTAGCTACGTGAAAATTGGTAACAAATCTATATTAATCATATCCTAGCTAACTTATATTGTATTATACATGTATTCTAATATATTATGTAATCTTGGGATATCATAGACACGTATGCAAATGTTTTGACATATCATATCGACCCATGTGTATATATTATTTGGAACAACCATAGACACTCTATATGCAGTAATGTGGGTGTTAGCTATACAGGGTTGAGGTTGATTCCAAAAATATATATACTTTGAGTTGTGATCTAGCCTGAGACGTGTATACACTGGGTCGTGGATTGATTCAAGAAAATATATATCAATTTTTTTCTGTACATCTAACTTTGGACAACTAGTTGTAGGTTACTAACGAGGACAGCTGACTTAATGAACTTAAAACATCAAAATGTATTAAAAGTGTTGTAAATATATTTTGAACATACTTTGATATATATGTACATATTTTTTATAAGTTCGTGAATCGACCAGTGGCCAAGTCTTACTTCCCGACGAAGTAAAAATCTGTGAAAGTGAGTTATAGTCCCATTTTTAAAATCTAATAATTTTAGGATGAGAATACATGCAGGTTTTATAAATGATTTACAAAATAGACACAAGTACGTGAAACTACATTCTATGGTTGAATTATCGAAATCGAATGTGCCCCTTTTTATTAAGTCTGGTAATCTAAGAATTAGGGAACAGACACCCTAATTGACGCGAATCCTAAAGATAGATCTATTGGGCCTAACAAACCCTATCCAAAGTACCGGATGCTTTAGTACTTTGAAATTTATATCATATCCGAAGGATGTCCCGGAATGATGGGGATATTCTTATATATGCATCTTGTTAATGTCGATTACCAGGTGTTCACCATATGAATGATTTTTATCTCTATGTATGGGATGTATATTGAAATATGAAATCTTGTGGTCTATTGTTACGATTTGATATATATAGGTTAAACCTATAACTCACCAACATTTTTTGTTGACGTTTTAAGCATGTTTATTCTCAGGTGATTATTAAGAGCTTCCGCTGTCGCATACTTAAATAAGGACAAGATTTGGAGTCCATGCTTGTATGATATTGTGTAAAAACTGCATTCAAGAAACTTATTTCGTTGTAACATATTTGTATTGTAAACCATTATGTAATAGTCGTGTGTGATAATGCTAAAAACGAACATATATTTCATAGCATTATTCCTCAAGAAAGACAAGCTTTTAGTTGCAATTGTTCTATTTACAAGTGATATTCGTTTAAATAATAAAAGGTGAAGACAAAAGACAGATTCGACGAATTGAAGACGCAAACGACCAAAAAGCTCAAAAGTACAAAATACAATCAAAGAGGTTCCAATTATTGATAAGAAACGTCTCGAAATTATAAAAGTACAAGATTCAAAACGCAAAGTAAAAGATATAAAATAGTACGCATGGACGTTCGAAAATCCGGAACCGGGACCAGAGTCAACTCTCAACGCTTGACGCAACGGACTAAAAATTACAAGTTAACTATGTATATAAATATAATATAATATATAATTAATTATATTAATTATATATATTATATTTATAAAATAAATCGTCGGCAAACAAAGAGCCAAAGCTGGGTGAGCTGTAAAAACAAACTCCACGACTCGCGGAGTTTGAAGAAGGAAAGGGCCGCGAGTCGCGGAGCCCCAAAAACTGAAACTGCCTATAAAAGCAAACGCAGTTCGACGTAAAAATAAATCCATAATCAATCTCTCTCTATATATGTATACGTAATATTTATATTTATATTTTAATTTTAATTTTAATCCTAATAATAAGGGTATGTTAGCGAATGTTGTAAGGGTGTAAGTCGAAATTCTGTCCGTGTAACGCTATGCTATTTTTAATCATTGTAAGTTATGTTCAACCTTTTTAATTTAATGTCTCGTAGCTAAGTTATTATTATGCTTATTTAAAACGAAGTAATCATGATGTTGGGCTAATTACTAAAATTGGGTAATTGGGTTTTGTACCATAATTGGGGTTTGGACAAAAGAACGACACTTGTGGAAATTAGACTATGGGCTATTAATGGGCTTTATATTTGTTTAACTAAATGATAGTTTGTTAATTTTAATATAAAGATTTACAATTGGACATCCCTATAAATAACCATATACACTCAATAGGACACGATGGGCGGGATATTTATATGTACGAATAATCGTTCATTTAACCGGACACGGGAATGGATTAATAGTCACTAGAATTATTAAAACAGGGGTGAAATTATGTACAAGGATACTTGGCATAATTATTAACAAAGTATTAAAACCTTGGGTTACACGCAGTCGATATCCTGGTGTAATTATTAAACAAAGTATTAAAATCTTGTTACAGTTTAAGTCCCCAATTAGTTGGAATATTTAACTTCAGGTTTAAGGATAATTTGACGAGGACACTCGCACTTTATATTTATGACTGATGGACTGTTATGGACAAAAACCAGACGGACATATTAAATAATCCAGGACAAAGGACAATTAACCCATGGGCATAAAACTAAAATCAACACGTCAAACATCATGATTACGGAAGTTTAAATAAGCATAATTATTTTATTTCATATTTAATTTCCTTTATTTTATATTTAATTGCACTTCTAATTATCGCACTTTTAGTTATTGTTATTGTATTTAATTACACTTTTAATTATCGTACTTTTTAATTATAGCAAGTTTATTTTATCGCACTTTTATTTATCGCAATTTCATTATCGTTATTTACTTTACACTTTAAATTAAGTCTTTTATTTATTTAATATTTTACATTTTGTTTTAACTGCAACTAAAGTTTTTAAAATCGACAAACCGGTCATTAAACGGTAAAAACCCCCTTTATAATAATAATATTACTTATATATATATTTGTATTTTTATAAAATAAAACTAATATAGCGTTAAGCTTTGTTTAAAAGATTCCCTGCGGACCGAACCGGACTTACTAAAAACTACACTACTTTACGATTAGGTACACTGCATATAAGTGTTGTAGCAAGGTTTAAGTATATTCATTCCCTAAATAAATAAATATCTTGTGTAAAATTGTATCGTATTTAATAGTATTTCCTAGTAAAATATAAGCTATTTCATATACACCTCGCATAACATCAAGTATTTTTGGCGCCGCTGCCGGGGATCGCCGAAGTGAAACGCCACACATAATAAAAAAAATACGTTTTTGTAAAAATACGTTTTAAATATTCGAAAACATAAAAAGAAAACAAAAATATAAATATTTTTAAGAGTTTGTGAAATATTTAAGTTTTATAAAGTTTCTTTATTTTTATTTTATAAAAATATAAGTTTTATTTAAATATTATATAAATATTTTAATTAAATTAAAAACAGAAAAATAAAAAAATATATATATAAATAAATAAAAAAACCGAAACCTGTCAAACGAAGCTACCTAATCTGAATTTTCGAACCCCGCGACTCGCGGAGTTTTCCAGCTTCGGGCACCGCAACTCGCGGAGCCGCCCTGACACACGTGACCAGAAACCCTAATCGCAATTAATACGGGGTAATTATTATAATTATTAACTTTAAACCTAATTAGGTTATTTATATTATATTAATTAGTTTAGTTATTTTATTATTTTTATTATTTAGTTAAATTAGTTTAAATAAAATATAAAACTTAATAGTTTTATAAAATAAATAATATAAAAATAATATTTTTATAAAAATTGTAATTTTTACAACTTTTAATATATTTTTATATTTTGTCCCTTTTTATTTGTTTTTAGCGTAATTTTTGTATTTTTCGCTCGTATTTAGTTTTAAACTTAGTTTTTGCCATAGTTATTTTTATTTATAGATTTTTAGGCCTTGCCGTAAAATCCATTAAGTGCTTTTTCTTTAGACTAAGATTTAGGTGCTTTAGAATTTTGCGACGCCTTTTTAAGTTTTAGTTTCTTTTTAAGTTATTGCCATTTGGGATATAGTTTTACTTGTAAGCTTTAATATTTTTAGACGCAACTTTTAATTTTTAGTTTTTAGTTCCTTTTTAAGTTTCAACGCGCTACTTTCTTATTTTTATTTTTCGACGCCTTTTACCTATGTATCAATTATCACTCCAATTAGTAATCTCAATTTGCGATTATAATTTTAAGTTAGTGATAGTAATAAGGTTGGGTTAGTCGAGTGTTTTTAAGTTCTATAAGTCATTTTCTTTTTATTATTTCTTATTTTTCGACGCCTTTTATTTTTCAACCCTTTTCTTTTTCGACGCGCTCTTTTTCTTTCTTATTTCTCGCTATTCTAGTTTTTAGGACTTAGAATTTCTCTACTTCTTATCTAAATTTCTTAAAATTAAGAAAATTTATTTTAAGTGGTTAAATTGATAGACATCAAAATTTTCTGGTTCGTAGTAATAGTTGGATTTGTACGTGGACCAGGTTATTGGAGCCAAACAGTCCTCAATTATATTGAGACCAAACGAATCCTGCCCCTCTGCTGCATCTTTTGGCTATTCGAAACGTGGGCAAAATCAGAAAAGTCTATTAATTGGATAACTTATATAATTTTTCTTTCCTTTTAAAAACTAATTGGATATTCAGTGAATGCACCGAGCAAGACGTTCACCACCTTTTGTACGTTCACCACCTGTAACTAGATCAAGACATTTAGCAAATATTACCGCCGTTAATTTTTCTTTAGAATCGTCATCCAGTCGACCAAGTACTCCAGTTCAAATTTCCGATAATCCATTTTTTGAACCCGACCTCACAATTGAGAATCCGGAGAATATTCAGGGACAATTCATAGATCCTGAACCATTAAATTTTCCTCCGGAGCCACCAATCATTCAAACAGAGATTGTTGAGGAACGAACCATTAAATCAGAATCCTCTAGTGATTCCGATTCAACAAATTCAATTATGGAAGTAATGGAACCTTTAAGTATGGAAGACCGAATGAGAGCTAAACGCACTGGCCAAGGTCACGCAATTACTCATCCTGATATTAATGCGCCAGATTATGAATTCAAAGGACAAATTCTACATATGGTGACTAATCAATGCCAATTTAGTGGTGCGCCGAAGGAAGATCCAAATGAACATCTTCGTACCTTTAATAGGATCTGCACACTATTTAAAATCCGAGAAGTGGAGGATGAACAGATATATCTCATGTTATTTCCCTGGACTTTAAAGGGAGAAGCCAAAGATTGGTTGGAATCGTTACCTGAAAGGGCGATTGATACATGGGATGTTTTAGTTGAAAATTTTCTTAAACAATTCTTTCCGGCATCTAAAGTCGTAAGACTTCAAGGAGAAATTGTTACGTTCACACAGAAACCAAATGAAACTCTATATGAGGCATGGACAAGATTTGGAAAGTTATTAAGAGGATGTCCGCAACATGGTTTAGACACCTGTCAAATAGTACAAATATTCTACCAAGGATGCGACATCACTACAAGGAAAGACATCGATATAGCAGCTGGTGGTTCTATTATGAAGAAAACCGAAACTGATGCTTACAAAATTATTGATAACACTGCTTCCCACTCACATGAGTGGCACCAAGAAAAAGATATCGTTAGATCATCTAAAGCAGCTAGAGCCGATTCTAGCCATGACTTAGATTCCATTTCCGCAAAGATAGATGCTGTCGAGAGACGAATGGAAAAGATGACTAAAGATATACACTCAATACGAATTAGTTGTGAGCAGTGTGGAGGACCACATTTGATAAAAGATTGTCTCAGTATTGAATTAACAATGGAACAAAGAGAGAATGTTTCATATCTAAACCAAAGGCCTGGAAATAATTATCAGAATAATTATCAACTGCCAAGACCGATTTACAATCAAAATCAGAATTATAACCGAAATATTCCATACAACAACCAACAAGGTCCTAGTAATCAACAAGTATCCAACAATACTTACAACCAGCAAAGACCTAATTTTCAAAACAAACCACCACAAACCGATGATAAAAAACCGAATTTAGAAGATATGATGACGAAGCTAGTTGAAACTCAAACGCAGTTTTTCACATCTCAAAAATAAACCAATGAACAAAATGCTCAAGCATTTAGAAATTAACAAGCTTCTATTCAAAACTTGGAACAAAAAGTAAGTAACCTAGCAAGGTTAATAGGAGAGAGAAAACCGGGAAGTTTACCTAGTGATACAAATGCTAACCTCCGAAATGAAACAGCTAAAGCTATTACCACAAGAAGTGGTACAACACTTAAACCACCAGAAATACCTGAAAATTCTGATGAAGCTATTCCTACTCCACAAGAACCACAACCTGAACAAGATAAGGAAAAAGAACCGGTAGTTGAAAAGGTTAATGAAGATAACACGGTTAAGGCTAAACCTTATGTTAAACCATACCAACCACCACTTCCTTACCCGAGTAAGATGAAAAAAGAGAAACTTGAAGCCGAGCAATCCAAATTCTTGGATATGTTTAAACAGATAAATGTAAATCTACCTTTCATTGATGTAATTTCAGGAATGCCTAGATATGCTAAATTTCTGAAAGATCTAATCTCGAATAGAAAGAAAATGGAAGAACTCTCGGCTGTTACTATGAATGCTAATTGTTCAGCAGTGCTGTTGAATAAGATACTAGAAAAACTATCTGATCCAGGAAGTTTCACAATTCCATATTTTCTGGGAAGTCTTAGTTCAATAGAAGCATTGGCAGACTTAGGTGCTAGTATAAATTTAATGCCGTATTCATTATATGCTAAACTAGACCTTGGAGAATTTAAACCAACCAGAATAAGTATACAACTTGCCGATAGATCATAAAATATCCTAGAGGGATAATGGAGAACATGCTAGTTAAAGTTGGTACTTTAGTATTTCCAGTAGATTTTGTTGTTCTGGACATGGAAGAAGATTCTCAAGTTCCTCTCATATTAGGAAGACCATTCTTAAACACGACTAAAGCAATCATAGACGTGTTTGGTAAGAAACTGACCCTAAGTATAGAGGATGAGAGTGTTACCTTTTCAGTTGATAGAGCAATGCAACAACCGCAATCTGCAGATGATACATGCTATTATATTCAAACTATAGATTCACATGCAGAATTGTTAGAAGAATTTCCAGAATTACAAGGAACAGGAGAATGTTCTTTAGGAGAAAGTACTGAACCAATTGATGAAGCTGAAATGTTAGCTACACTAATAGCTAATGGATATGAACCAACAACAGAAGAAATTCAAATGCTAAAAGAAGAAGACAGATATCGATATAAATCATCGATAGAAGAACCTCCAACATTAGAGTTAAAGCCACTTCCAAACCATTTGGAATACGCTTATTTACATGGTGAATCTGAATTACCTGTAATAATATCGTCTTCTCTTACTAAAAATGAGAAATCACAACTCATTTCTGTGTTGAAAGCTCATAAACCAGCTATTGCATGGAAGATTCATGATATTAAAGGAATAAGTCCTTCGTATTGCACACATAAAATCCTTATGGAAGAAGGTCATAAAACGTATGTGCAACGCCAACGAAGACTAAATCCTAATATGCAAGATGTTGTTAAAAAGAAATAATTAAACTGCTAGATGCAGGTTTAATTTATCCAATTTCTGATAGTCCATAGGTAACCCCAGTTCAATGCGTGCCTAAGAAGGGTGGCATAACTGTCATTACAAATGAGAAAAATGAGCTTATTCCTACTAGGACTGTAACAGGATGGCGTGTATGTATTGATTATAGAAAATTAAATGACGCCACCAGAAAAGATCACTTTCCCTTACCTTTCATTGATCAAATGTTGGAAAGATTAGCCGGAAATAGTTATTATTGTTTTCTTGATGGATTTTCCGGATATTTTCAAATTCTAATAGCACCCGAAGACCAAGAAAAAACCACATTCACGTGCCCTTATGGTACTTTTGCTTACAAACGCATGCCATTTGGACTTTGCAACGCCCCTACAACCTTTCAAAGGTACATGATGGCGATTTTTCACGACATGATAGAAGAATGCATGGAAGTTTTCATGGATGACTTTTTAGTTTTCGGTGATACATTTGAATCATGTCTAGTTAATCTGGAACGAATGCTTATTAGATGCGAACAATCAAATCTAGTTCTTAATTGGGAGAAATGTCATTTCATGGTTAAAGAAGGCATCGTTCTTGGACATAAAATTTCAAAGGAAGGAATTGAAGTGGATAGAGCTAAAGTAGATGTAATTGCTAAACTTCCACATCCCACCAATGTTAGAGGAGTTAGGAGTTTTCTAGGGCATGCCGGTTTTTACCGACGTTTCATTAAAGATTTTTCTAAAATTGCCACTCCTATGAATAAACTTCTAGAAAAGGATGCTCCATTCATCTTTTCAGATGAATGTATCAAATCTTTTAATATTCTAAAAGAGAAACTCACTAATGCGCCGATCATGATAACACCAAATTGGAATCTACCATTCAAACTAATGTGCGATGCAAGTGATTTTGCAATGGGAGCCGTTTTAGGACAAAGGATTGAAAAACGATTTCAACCTATATATTATGCTAGTAAGATGTTACAAGGAGCACAAACAAATTACACAACTACTGAAAAAGAACTCCTTGCTATTGTCTTTGCTTTTGACAAATTTTGATCATATCTCGTTCTAGCAAAAACGGTGGTCTATACCGACCATTCTGCTCTTAGATACCTATTTTCGAAACAAGATGCTAAACCAAGATTAATCCGTTGGATCTTAATCTTACAAGAATTCGATATTGAAATCCGAGATAAAAGAGGAGCAGAAAATCTCGCCGCTGATCATCTTTCTCGTCTTGAAAATCCCGGATTAGAAGTTCTAAATGAATCGGCCATGCAAGACAACTTTCCTGATGAATATCTATTGAAGATAGATTATAATGAAATTTCATGGTTTGCAGACTATGCAAACTACTTAGTATGTGGATTCCTTGAAAAAGGATTATCGTACCAAAAACGAAAGAAATTCTTCAGTGATATAAAACACTATTTTTGGGAAGATCCACATTTGTTTAAAAGTTGTCCAGATGGAATAATACGCCGATGTGTATTCGGAGATGAAGCTAGTAAAATCTTAAACCATTGTCACACAGGACCAACGGGAGGGCATTATGGGCCTCAACTAACAGCAAGAAAAGTTTATGATGCTGGATTCTATTGGCCTACAATTTACAAAGACGCACACCTTCTTTGCAAATCCTGTGATGCTTGTCAAAGGGTCGGAAAAATTAGTCAACGTGATGAAATGCCACAAAATGTCATTCAAGTATGTGAAGTATTTGACATTTGGGTTATTGACTTTATGGGTCCATTTCCAAAATCTCATAATTTGTTACTTTATGCAGAGACGGACCGTTCATATGTTTAGAAGAAAAAACACTGAATGCTCAAGGTTACGCCTATGTAGCCATGGAAAATCAATTAAACCGACTATCTTATGAATGGGATAGATCATATCACTAAGAATACTATCTCACATGTAAGTCTGTACAGTTTTTATTTTTTATTTTCATTTTTAACCTTTTGATAATAAACGCTAATTTGTTCGCTATAAAGTATTAAATTGGTATTCGATGAAATTAGGTTTGGCGACCGAAATTATTGATATCATTCAAAAATTTATTACATCACTGCGAAATTTAACGTTTATTCTTAAGGTATAAATATCTTTAATCAATCAACCCAAAATATTTCAAAAATTCGTCATGAGTTAAATTAGGTCATGGAACCGAAATTACTTTACCGGAAAGAGGGGCGCATATTTTTGATAATATTTGATTGATTAAAGTGGGATAAAAGCCAAAAAGATTTTTAATTTTATTTTTACTTTGTTTTTAAAATTAGTATTAAAAAAAAAATTATTGTAAACTTTTTAAATCAATATATTTAAAATTGTAAATATTTGAAAAAATTAATATTTTTAATATAAGTTTGTATGTATAAAAACAAAAATTAAATTTAAATTTGGTGTGAATTTTTAATATTAATTTTGAATTTTATGCATTTTAAATTTAAGTTGTGTGAATTTAAAAACAAAAATTTACTTTATTTCGCTAAGTTAAAAATATGATTTTTAAAATTCGTCGTGAGTTGAAGACTAGGTCATTGAACCGAAATTGCTTTACCCAAGGGAGGGACGAGAACTTTTATTATCTTTATTTTTAATCTTATTGAATTAAAGTATGTCAAAAACATTAAAAAACCCAAAAATCTTTACTTTTAAAACCACGCTTTGATTTGACAAATTTTAAAATTTTGTCGAGGGACGGATTAGGACATCGATCCGAAACGCCCTCATCCTAAAAAGAAACAAAATTTTAATTTTTAAATTAATTTTATATTTTATAAAGTATAAGGTTTTATTAAAAAAAAAAAGAAAAAAAAGGTGAAAACACTGTACCCGGGACTCCATGCGATCGCATGGAGTTTGGCCTTTGGTGCCATGCGATCGCATGGGGAGAAAATCCAGGCCAGATACAAACGAGCCAGAGAGCTGTTCTTCACACAAAACACACACAAATACACGAAAATACCCCAAAATACTCTCTAAAATTCACAATTTTCCACCGTAATTCGTCATTTTTCTTGCTATAATCATGCCTAGATTCTCATTCTTCAGTAAAATGGTAAAAATTACACCCCTAAACTCTATAAATTCCTAGTTTTTGTGATAATTACCAATTTTTTACCTAATATAATTTTGTTAATTTCTAGTGTAATTAGTGTTAAATTGTTAGTATTTTATGCATGTATAACCTAGATTGATGCTATTTAACATGATTTGAAGCTAAAAACTTCAAAAAATTTAGAAATCTAGGGTTTGTGTTCTTAAGCAATTTGGGGCTTTTTGATATAAACAGGTTATGGCCGATTTTTTTCATGAATTATTGCTAAATTGAGTAGTGTAACAGGTTTAGATAGTTAAATGATCCAAACATTGATCCTAAACATGATTTTTGGAAATTAAAATGGACTTTTTAAGTCCAAAATTCATGAACTTGATTAATTTGATATATTTGCCATTTGAGACTTGTTTAATTATTAGTAATGACTATTTTGACATGTTATTTGAGTTAAATGCTTATGAACTTTGTATACATTTTCATATGTGCTTATTTGAAAAGTGTAGAATTGTGAAAAATTGTGAAAATGTGTATAAGTTTAATTTTGATTTAACATGTTATAGTTATTGTTTTAAGTTGTTATTTTGCTAACACTAATGCATATTTGGATGCACAAATTTTGTGTTTAATGTGTTTTGCAGAAAGCCGATACGGGAGGTTCGGGAGCATCATCATCTAGACGACCAGCACCAGAACAAGAACCACAACAAGAACCACAACAACAGCCTGATCAGCACATACCTTATTATGATCCGGTACAGTTTGTTGATGAATTCATAGTATTCCCAATGAGGCCGCCAGTAGAATTTCCAACGATTCCTGAGCACACTCTGCATCTTAATCTGAGATTTGATAGGAGATGGAGAGATTACGAGACATATCAACGGAACAAATTCAAATTGGTAACAAAGAATGTAGAGGTGCCAAGGGTAATCGATTGGGTTCCTTTGGAAACAGTCCATCTAGCTGACCGTGTTAGACAGCTTTTAGTTCAAAGGTATGGCAGTTCTTCTTTTACAGATTGGGAACGTCTTTTCACCATTCGTAGACCTGTATATAAGGAATGGTGTGTTCAGTTGATGAGTACTGTATCACTTGATAAAAATATAGTTAGAATAGATGATAGAAGATTTCTTAGGTTTATCCTTGGCGGTAGGATGTACAGAATGTCCATGCTGGACATGGCCAGGGCTTTACAGATATATACTCCTGGTGAGTTACTACTACCTGATTGTACAAACTTGATTCATAATGGTGAAATGGTAGATAGCAACTTTGACGCTGACGCCATTTGGAGGCGTATGTCACATTTTGATGTTTTTACACGAGCAGGAGGACACTCCTATACACATATTGACAGAGCCGAGCTTCATATTATTCATAGATTTTTGGCTAACTCGATTACACAGAGAGGTCATAATAAATAAAAAATTACCTTACATGATTTATTCTACCTAAAGTGTATTCGGGATCCTAGAAGCTTTGCCAATATCCCTTACTGTGTTGCTTTTTATTTATCTAAAATGGTAGAGGGAATGCAGGACGGGAGTATAATAGGAGGAGGTATTTTTGTTACTCTCATTGGAGAGTATTTAGGTGTTGATAGGAACCAAGGGGGTCCATTACAGCTTTGTAGAGAACAGGTTGAGCCCTTAGGATTGAAAGTTTATGTGGGTGCTAAGGTATTGAAAAGTAGACGTAACCAGGCAGTACCCTATGAGGGATCTCATCCTCAGGTAGAGAGAGGCTCAGACGAGGAAATGGAGGAAGCGAAAGACATTAGGGATGTCTTTCGAGATGCTATTCTTGACGTCCACGTTCGTATAGATGAGGAAGCAATGACGAACGCGGTCAGACATAGTATGTATGAGCAGTGGAACTCCGAGCGAGTATACGAGGA
The DNA here is from genome assembly GCF_046630445.1 of Rutidosis leptorrhynchoides. Lineage (NCBI taxonomy): Eukaryota > Viridiplantae > Streptophyta > Magnoliopsida > Asterales > Asteraceae > Rutidosis > Rutidosis leptorrhynchoides. The sequence goes on from NC_092338.1 coordinate 416,130,155, forward strand.
TTATAGGTGACGCCAACACGATAGCTGGTTAGTTCATCAGCACCAAATCATGAGCCAGCTATCATATCAGGTACCAAATAACTATGTACTTACTCGACCTGCTCATTTTCCGCCACACAGCCCCGATATCCGACCACCCTTTAACCGGTATGACTATAACCAAGCCAATCAGAACACCTATAACCAACAATAGAACCCACCTGATGAGATGAACTGGAACCCCTATCCAGACTGATTTGGTTCCATTTGGTTATTTATATGATTTTTATGTTTTTATCTTTTTACTTATTCATGTTTAAACTTATGTTATTAAATATACTTATGTAATCTTTATCATTTTTATTATTATTGTGTACTAATATTTCACATTTAGGATTTGAAAGTGGGATATTAAGTCCCATTTCAAATTGTCATGCATGTTTATATTTGTATGTATGTATATTGTCGATTGTACAAAACAGGGTAAAACAGCACATTTTCAAAGACTGGCATTAAGTTCAGCAAAAGCTAGTTTTGACGACAAAACGAAAAACAAATGTGATGTAACAACAAGAAGGAATGAACAAATGATATGCACCATTTATCATTCAGCAAACAAACGCCAATATGTTTGGAAACTTTGGTAAAATTTAATCATTTTTACGCTAATCACCCTCAATAATTTAAATTGTTACTGATTTCTTGCAAATGAGGGCATTGCAAGATCTTAAGTGTGGGAAGGGGTTAAATTCTTTCGGATTTTAAAATTTTTACTTTATACACTTGGTTACCATTAGAAATACTAGTAAAGTAGTAGTTGTATTAGAATCTAGTGCTCTCTGATAATAAAGAACAGCCCTAGTCTTATATACTGACTACCCAATTCTAGTAAAATTTTTCAAAATTTTCAATTAAATGAACTCAAAATCATGTTTATACATATTTATGAACGATAAAACTAGGTGTTAACACCGAAATTATTGTTACCTCGGAAAGGACATAAATTGAGAAACAAACCAAAATGTTAAAATTCATTTAAAATGGAATAGAGAACAATAAAAAGGAAAATAAAAGCCAAGTGTGAGAAAAATTACCAAGTTATCTTAAACATATGTCACATATTTCTGTAACAAATAATTGAAGATACTTTTGCTTTGGACTAAACTAAACTGTTTTACCCGATGAAAGAAAAGAAGAGATGGATCTACACGATGAATCAATTCCATCGTTAAAAGGAAGTAAAGTCTTTCGAAAAAGAAACGCGCTTCTTGATTTAGGTCATGAAGTTGTCATCCAGACCAGCTGTAGGTTGATGAAAAATCTAGAAAAGACATCTCTAAAATCAGCAGGAAATCCACGGACCTCAGCATAAAACAGGGTCACCAAGTGGTCAGATTTATCCTAACCATGAGAAGGATTTATCTCGTACAATGGGGGGCACCGTGCAAATTAGCTTGATAAGACTAATGAATCAGACCCCCAGAAAGGATAATCTCCTTAAAAGATCAAAAATCAGCTTTTAAGCCTGATATTACTCAATCCTAGAGATTGACCTTAAAGATTGAGAATTACAAACTCATGGAATTCAATGATATCTAAACTCGAGCTTGAACGAGAAAATATTTTGATCAAAATTACAAACCGATTTGTTTTCTGAAAATCCATTTTTCAATGCGTTCATTACCATTGAACGTAAAATCCTAGGAATTCACCTGGAATTCATTAGATCACCTGAACCAAATCGGGTGTCAACCGTAAGAACGGTGGTTGCATAGCATGGTCAAAGATAGGACCTTGTGCCAGACCGAAAAATTATAAGGGTGAGCTTTACTATTGCTCCTACAAAGGATAGTAATTGCGTCTGACACGTTATAGACCATAATTAAAAGCATGTCAGGGGACATTGCCTTAACAGTTGCTTGTTCAACGCTTTCCTTTACAACCGGACGGTAGTTTATCGAAAGGTAATATTCGGAACAAGTATACTGGACGTGTTGCTTTCCTAATACAAGGTTAGCAAGTGGGTGACACAAAACCGCAAGTTTTGAGCAAAAATTTTCAAATCTGAAACCCACCAAACCCACAAAAATATTTTGCAAACACCGGTGAAGGGTTATTCCGGAAAACTTATCTAGGGTAAAAACTAGATTGAATTTTTAAAAAGATCAAATGTTTTCATAAAGATCCAATTTCCTTAATGGATCTAAATTTTATAGTCATGTGGGACTGTAAACCACATCGTTACTACCATTGTTTATATCGCCGTAAAGAAATCACTGATGTACAAAGTGTGAAGAATAAAGAAGTGATTCTAGTATTTCAAGACTATATTGCTTGAGGACAAGCAACGCTCAAGTGTGGGAATATTTGATAATGCTAAAAATGAACATATATTTCATAGCATTATTCCTCAAGAAATACAAGCTTTTAGTTGCAATTGTTCTATTTACAAGTGATATTCATTTAAATAATAAAAGGTGAAGACAAAAGACAGATTCGATGAATTGAAGACGCAAACGACCAAAAAGCTCAAAAGTACAAAATACAATCAAAGAGGTTCCAATTATTGATAAGAAACGTCTCGAAATTATAAGAGTACAAGATTCAAAACGCAAAGTACAAGATATAAAATAGTACGCAAGGACGTTCGAAAATCCGGAACCGGGACCAGAGTCAACTCTCAACGCTCGACGCAACGGACTAAAAATTACAAGTTAACTATGTATATAAATATAATATAATATATAATTAATTATATAAATATTATATTTATAAAATAAATCGTCTGCAAACAAAGAGCCAAAGATGGGTGAGCTGTAAAAACAAACTCCGCGACTCGCGGAGTTTGAAGAAGGAAAGGGCCGCGAGTCGCGGAGCCCCAAAAACTGAAACTGCCTATAAAAGCAAACGCAGTTCGACGTAAAAATATATCCATAATCAATCTCTCTATATATATGTATACGTAATATTTATATTTATATTTTAATTTTAATTTTAATTTTAATCCTAATAATAAGGGTATGTTAGCGAATGTTGTAAGGGTGTAAGTCGAAATTATGTCCGTGTAACGCTACGCTATTTTTAATCATTGTAAGTTATGTTCAACCTTTTTAATTTAATGTCTCGTAGCTGAGTTATTATTATGCTTATTTAAAACGAAGTAATCATGATGTTGGGCTAATTACTAAAATTGGGTAATTGGGCTTTGTACCATAATTGGGGTTTGGACAAAAGAACGACACTTGTGGAAATTAGACTATGGGCTATTAATGGGCTTTATATTTGTTTAACTAAATGATAGTTTATTAATTTTAATATAAATATTTACAATTGGACGTCCCTATAAATAACCATATACACTCAATCGGACACGATGGGCGGGATATTTATATGTACGAATAATCGTTCATTTAACCGGACACGGGAATGGATTAATAGTCACTAGAATTATTAAAACAGGGGTGAAATTATGTACAAGGACACTTGGAATAATTGTTAACAAAGTATTAAAATCTTGGGTTACACGCAGTCGATATCCTGGTGTAATTATTAAACAAAGTATTAAAATCTTGTTACAGTTTAAGTCCCTAATTAGTTGGAATATTTAACTTCAGGTATAAGAATAATTTGACGAGGACACTCGCACTTTATATTTATGACTGATGGACTGTTATGGACAAAAACCAGACGGACATATTAAATAATCCAGGACAAAGGACAATTAACCCATGGGCATAAAACTAAAATCAACACGTCAAACATCATGATTACGGAAGTTTAAATAAGCATAATTATTTTATTTCATATTTAATTTCCTTTATTTTATATTTAATTGCACTTCTAATTATCGCACTTTTATTTATTGTTATTGTATTTAATTGCACTTTTAATTATCGTACTTTTTAATTATCGCAAGTTTATTTTATCGCACTTTTATTTATCGCAATTTCATTATCGTTATTTACTTTATGCTTTAAATTAAGTCTTTTATTTATTTAATATTTTTCATTTTGTTTTAACTGCAACTAAAGTTTTTAAAATCGACAAACCGGTCATTAAACGGTAAAAACCCCCCTTTATAATAATAATATTACTTATATATATATTTGTATTTTTATAAAATAAAACTAATATAGCGTTAAGCTTTGTTTAAAAGATTCCCTGTGGACCGAACCGGACTTACTAAAAACTACACTACTGTACGATTAGGTACACTGCCTATAAGTGTTGTAGCAAGGTTTAAGAATATCCATTCTCTAAATAAATAAATATCTTGAGTAAAATTGTATCGTATTTAATAGTATTTCCTAGTAAAATATAAGCTATTTCATATACACCTCGCATAACATCAGTGTGTAAATAGGATATTTTAGATTATCATTATTTGATAATCTACGTAAAGCTTTTTAAACCTTTATTGATGAAATAAAGGTTATGGTTTTTTTAAAATGAATGCAGTCTTTGAAAAACGTCTCATATAGAGGTCAAAACCTCGCAACGAAATCAATTAATATGGAACGTTTTTAATCAATAAGAACGGGACATTTCAGTTAGAATACTAGGATTCAAGTAACTAGCCTACTCCAATAAATTAAGTGTGAAATGGTTCACAATGGAAATATAGTCAATTACTTATTTAGTCTTGTCTAAGTAACAAGTTGTGATTGCTTATTCAAGTATGACTTAACTTTGATGTCTCTACACACTTAATGATTATCTTAGAAAGACATCATTCAATTAATCTCTATATAATCTTAAGATGAACATGACTTATGATTAATTGAAACTAGGAAGTTAATGACATATTGATTAGTCTTTAAAATTGAACCAAATGCATTAATGTGACTAACTAAGTCTTGACTAAACTGAGATTTCCCAAAATATCAATCAAGACACTTCTCCAAGAATATTTGGTTTACCACTATTGGAGTGTTATGTCACTTTCACTCAATAAGATCAAATTTTACACACTTAATGCATATAGTACTTGTATAGGATATTGGGTTTCTTTTGCAGGTGCTAGATGGAGTAAATGTTCTAAAATGTGGTGTTCAAATCTCAGTCAAACGTTCATACAATGGATACATATTTTGGACTGGAGCACGCACGGTCGACCATGCTGGCAACCGTGTGACAACGGATATTTTTTGAATCCTACTATAAAAGGCAAGCATTGAAGAGCATTTGAAGTTGACCCTCTTGCAAATTTCAAAAGCTTATTTCCAGAGATCACAAGAGCTCTTATTACTACTCAAATGTGATCAAGCAAGAGAAGATTCTATGATCTTATAGATATAGAATTTGGTTGTTGTAAACTTACTAATCAAAATCATTAATCTTGTGAGTTTACTTAGTGTAATGTATGTTCTAGTATTGTCTTAGGATCATCATTACAAAGTGTATAAGTCATGTAACTTAAATTAGTAGAAGCATAGGCTAGCTTAGTGATCTACTTCCTTAAAGGGACTTAGAAAGTTGATTAATCTTATTTGGAGATTAATACTTGTCTAAGGTGAAGACAAGTTGATCTAGGTTGAAGTTGATCTTTCAAAGGGATAGAAAGATTAGGTTTGTTGTGTACCAAATAAGTTGAAGGCTTGTAAATCGGATCTCCATCGGGTTTGGAGAAAAGTGCTTAGTGAAGCAACAAATCCTGATTAGTGTAATCGGTGAGTGGATTAAGGTGGATTAGTTAACATCCACCCGAACCACTATAAATCCTTGTATCTATGTTCTTTACATTACTTCATTCATCATTTTAAACACATACACTACACACATCAAGTTTGAGTTGAATTGGTTGATCATAGTTAATCAAATTTGGTGATCAATTGAAAAAGTGTTAAAAACGTATTAAGTAACTATTCACCTCCCCCCCCCTAGTTACTTACAGTGCGTTTTATGACAAGGGTGACAGAAGATATTTGTTTATTGGAATTGAACTTCGTAAGGGAAGTTTACTGAGGTGTCAAGATTTTAGATAATTGGTAAATACCCGTGTGAACACGGAATTAGTTTGCCTCACATGAACGAAACCCATTTGCCTTTTATTCTCCTGCTTGTTCTATAATTCATGTTTTGAAAAGTTTAACCCCCCACACACATACGCTCTTAAAATCCTTGAAACCCTAATCCAAATCTTGTGATTTTTATCTCAGTTGAAATTGGTTTTCGTGTCTAGTGATTTCAATAACTCCACAAAGTAGTTTTAAACTGATTTCATGTGCAAATTTGAAGTGAAATCTTGATTTTGTTAGGTTTTGTACAAAAGTGGGTTTTGAATCAAAACTAGCATTTGAAAGCGTTGTAAACATCATTTGATGTTAGAAAACAGTCCTACATGGTTTTTAGATGTTATATGTACAAGTCTTAGTATTAAAATAGTGCAAAAAAGAAATTTGGGGTAAATTAGCTCGAAAACCTGTTGTTGCTGCAGATGAACTGCATCTGTACTGATGCAGACTGTATCCATACGGATGAGTCTTGCAGTCGTACGGATGGGTGTAACCGTACGGATATGCATATTATGTAACTGTACATATGGAATTTCAATCCGTGCGGATAGATCTTGGATTCGGGCGGATGGGCTAGATCCGTACGGGTGGACATCGGCAGAGTGTGTTTCATAATTTTGCTGTTTTTAAGCTGTTATGCTATCCGAGTGTCTAATTAATGTTTATAACACTGTAATGACTCTGTTTGTGTTATCTTCAGGTGATAAGGATAGAGTGAAGACTCAGTAACATTAGAATTATGAGCTCTTGCTGTTAATCAGGTGAGTGAGACTATCTTAACTGTTATATGTATGTAGTAGCGGGTTATGCTACTGTTGTCCTGCCATGTTTAATCTGATTTGATAGTATATGATGTACTATGTTGTTTGTGACGATTATATGCACATGGGTATTGTCGACTATGATTTGTGTACTTCGGAAACCGGCTATGATTTGTGTAGCTGGGCGAAAGGTCTACTATGATTTGTGTATTTTGGTTGAAGTGTTACAATTCGTGTAGTATAGTTTGAATGGCGCATCCCCTGCGTCCGGATTACTATGTGAGGGAGATAGTAGTAGGAACTATGGGTAAACTCTAGCTCGATCAGCTAGTAGTTGTAAGGTCCTACAAGCAGCCGGTCCTTTTTGTTAACGTATTAGTTGTTCAATTGTTGTATCATGCAATTGTATTTAGCTTGATGCTAGATGCCCATAGCTGTTAGGATGTTTATATTCAATTAGCCGTATGCTAACCCCCACACTTCCTCCGTTGCAAGTTACACTATGTAAAATTGGGTTTTCGGGAGAAGCTAGTTTGGTAAATATGTTTGACATGGCTACTCTGATGACTGTATTTAGATACTATTTTACATACTTAGTTTTGTAATAACGTAATACCTGGCTTACTGTAATAACTTATGTCTAGGTTCATTACTTAGCTATGATTTGTTAATATAATATATGTTTCCGCTATGACTTTATCTATCAAAAATGATTGGTGTTACATGCTTCATGCGTGATGCGTGATAAGAGGGCACATTTTGCAATTTCTTGATTTTGAGAGTATATTGTTAAACACTTTTGGATTTAGAGTTTTGTAAAAAATGAAAAGTTTTGTGTTAATTTGTAAAAATTAAAAACTTGTGTGTTACAGTATTATGTAAAGTGTTAGTTTGTGAAAATTGAAAACTTGTGTATTAAAAAACTTGTGTTAATTTGTAAAGCGTTAATTTTTGATAATTGAATACTTGTATATTAATTTTTTATAAAAGCATAAAACTATACTATTCTATCATTTTATCTTTTAGAACAAGGGTTAATAATACATGCACACAACAAATCTCACTGGGTTTTGTCTGTTGCAAGATTAGAGAAAATTGAATATGGAGAGATCAAGCAATTTGATTATAATATCGTATGTATATTTTTAATGTCCAATATGAATATTATATTCTATATTATATTATATTAAATAATATTATATTACAAGATTACAATATCCCACCTTCCAAATAATTTGTCCATAAAAATGACATTGGCGCCAAGTTAGGACCCGGTGAAGTTCGTTTTAAATGGCAAATGGATATGACATCAACTGTATTAGTTGTTATATTTTTTACACCAGCATGTTAAGAATAATTGACAGGGTTCACACTATGCGGAATATCCACTACCCGATCATATCACTTAACACGTGTTCGAGGAAACATATTCAACTCGAATTCCGTCCACGTATTTCGAGGGAAGTAAAACTCCTGTGTGAGAATCGAACCCGGATCACGTTCTTCAATTCTCCCTTGAATATGGGACACGTATTCCAAGAATCGTATGCCACTCAGTTAACTACTCGGTGGTTGTAATACTTATTATTGTAATAAAAAATCATTACATTTTTCATATAGTTAAATATAAATCAAAATACAAAAAAGATATACATCTTTGTTTTAATTAATTTAATATTATTATTATTATATATGTTATGTTATATATATAATATATAATATAATATATAATATGTTATATATATGTTAATGTTATATTATATATTATTATCATTAGCACTATCTCATTAATGATATCAATCATATTGTGCAACTATCATACATTAGGATTCACTCTGCTTTGATAGTGACTGTATTCTAATGAACTAACCGAAAAGAAAGGTAACATATTTTCTTAATGGTTGATAATGCAATGTTTTGGGTCTCAATAATTATAAGTATCACTTTTTAGTAGTATTCTTACAAAAATCATTGTGGATGGGGATGGCAACCGTGTATAAAAACTTCTTTTTTTTAACGGTAAATTCGGCATCTTCTATTTTCATTTGCCACTCACACACGTGTTAGGAAAAAAAAAAACTCCTAGCATCCATCGCGCAAAGCGTAACCGAAATGTTTTAAGTTAACTGTTTAGCTCGCACAGATTGAAGGATACAAGAGGCACAACCTTGGAGAAAATTACTAAGGCTTTTTACCACGCAACCAAAGGTTTGGTGGTTAAAAAATAAATCGAATTTTATTGTATAAGCTTAGAAGTAGTATAGTTAACTATTAACTTTAACCATGATTTTTGGTTGAAACAAGCAAATAGGTCGGCGCGCTTCGCTGCGCGAAAGTTCATCTTCTATCAATACCATAAAAGATTTATAACTATTTGAAATACCAATAGTTTATTGTGTATGCTAATGAAAAAGTGTTCTAATTGAAATTGGCGAATTTGACATGTAGATGCCAACAACAAACATATGCGTTTTGCCTGAAGTATTAACATTTCCATAATTTGTCTCAATCGTGAACTCGTGATGATTCCATTTGCATCCAGATGTTGTCCTGCATACGTGTCGTTTCCAAATACCATGTACTGCAAGATGTGTGCGCACTCTTTTTGCACTTCAGCTTGTAAAACACAGTAGCATTCAAGTTACATCTGTTAAAATAAAAGGTATGGGGCATTAATAGAACATAGAACATAAAGTATAATAATATAGAAAAGATCATAGAAAAAAATAACCTAATAATGTATAGCCTATAAATATAACTAAACACAAATAGAAAAAAATCATTTAATTTATAATAGGAGCAAAAAGTAGGCTAACGTAATTCAGTTGCAACTCAAACATTTCCTTATAAAAACTAAATAACTAAAACCTAACTTGAAAAAGCATATTGTTTAGCAAACCAAGCCTCGGTCTTCCACTAAAGTAGTGAGATACCTCGCCCATTGACTGTCAATATCGAGTTTGGATTAACCTCGAATTAAATTGGATGGTATAAGATTAATCACTTTATCAAATTAATCTTAAATGCACTAAATACAAAGTTTCAAAAATACAGAAACCTTTTTTTAACTATACAAATGCACTAAACAAACCAAAGGCAACAATCAGTGACAATAGATAACAAACCTCCATATTTCCGTAAAAGAGAAGAAACCTTCAACCCACAACTAAACTCCTACAACAATCCTCAATCTATGACTGGCCTTTAGAAGCTGAAAACACAAACTGCAAGAATTTGAATAAATGATAAAATTGATCAGAAAAAACGCAAGGATGTTATTATAACGTATTAACGTGCATATGTTATTATAAGAACCTATATCATCTTGATCGCGTAATTGTTACTAAACTTGGTTAGCAATCAATAATAGAAATAGAAATTAACATATAATGAGAAAATTCGAAGGAAAATGTACCAATCATACCATCACCCAACCGAACCTTTAGGCAGCGTCACATCATCAGTGCAGTTAGTACAACAATGAAACGGCGATAATTTTGTAAACAAAATGAAGGCAAAACAGTTAGCGATTGCAAGGATATCTTCATCTGATAATGTATAGTGTAATGTTAGTTTTAGTTAATTAACTAAAACTTAACACTAATATAAGAGAAAGTAGCCTGCACAAAGGGAAGGCAAAAATTACATGAAACAGAGTAATTCCTTTCATGGATTAATGTATAGCAAAGCAAATGAGCCCAATACCATTTCATAACAGTCACCATGATACCTTTCTAAATAAGACTTGCCAACATAAAGAAATAAAACAGCAGTTAAGTGAACTTTTGTTGAAACCATCAAAAAAAAATCACAAAACACATCCACAAATTTAAAGAACATATTATCATTATCTATAAAATGAATCGATTTTAATCACAACACAAATATATATATGCACTTTTAACATCATCAGAAATAAAAATAAATACAATGCATCAACATCAAGTATATGTAATATATATATATATATATATATATATATATATATATATATATATATATATATATATATATATATATATATAGTGGTAGGATCAAGAGGAGGGAAGTAACCAATCGGGGGGAAGCGGGGGGAAGCAAAAACTTTTTTTTTTTTTCGTTTTTTGAAAAAACTTTGTTCACGAACATTATAGATGGGATGAAAATATGAACATTTAGTAGACACACTTTGTGATAAATGTTTTTATTTTGGCGGGAAAACGCTCGAAGAAGTAATATATAACAATTATCGTGTTTTTCGAGCGTATGTTGAGGTTTTAGCTATTGGGGTTTAGATATTAGGGTTTAGATATTAGGGTTTATAGGGTTTAGATATTAGGGTTTAGAAATTTAGGGTTTAAGGTTTAGATTTAGGATTTAGATTGAGTTTTTAACACGAACGGTTTAGAGTTTAGGGTTTAGGGTTTGGGGTTTTGGGTTTATGGAATAAACCCAAAACACCAAACCCTAAACCCTAAACCCTAAATCGGGCTAAATTTTACTTCACAAAACATGAAAAAAAAAAAATGTTCATATTCTTCACGAACAATATTATCTTGAATGTTATTTTTGTCGATCGTTTTCCCGCCTAAATAATAACATTCATCACGAAGTGTCCCTTCTAAATGTTCATATTTTCGTGTGATCTTGATGCCGGGAAAAAAAATTCCAAAAAAACGAAAAAAAAAAAAAAAAATTTGCTTCCCCCCGCTTCCCCCCGATTGGTTACTTCCCCATTGATCCTGCCCCTATATATATATATATATATATATATATATACACACATAGCTACTGACTATAACAATAAACAAAATGTGTATATTATATAGAAATGTGTATATTATATATTATATATATATATATTATATATATATATATATATATATATATATATATATATATATATATGCAGAAAAGATTGATTCGATACCTGCCCTGACGTCACCAAAAGGCTTCTCATCCCTCAGAACTACATTAAATTGTTTAACTCTTTGTTGATAACTTGATATATACGTACAACAATGTCAACGTGATCATTAGGTGTTTAAGTAGGATAATCAGAGAGGAATGAAGCTAATGTTTATCAATTAAAGTTAGGATAACACTTAACAAACTCTTCTGACTTGATCCGGGCTAACGAATGAGGGAGCCTAATCGCCTTCTCCGCTGGAATTCGAGCAGGTTTTGTAACTAAGTTCTTCAAGTATTTCCTCAAGCTATAGGAACAGCAAGTCCAAAGTCACAACATTTCATTTCCCATATTGTAACCGAAAAAGACATAATATAGTTCCTCAAAACTACCCGAAACCAACTACATACTTAATGTGATAATTATCAAAATTTTAGTAAAAAGTAGTACAGTACTAACTCGTTTTACAAACTCTGTGTGATAAAAGGTCTATTTTTATCGACTATCATCTAAAAGTCTTGATTTTTACAAATTATCATCTGAATGCTTGATTAACAAAATATTAATCAAAATTTTGGTAAAGAGTGGTAGTTGTTCTAACCGAGATTAGTGGATAAATTTAGGGTTTACAAATCGAAAACATACCCTCAAAATTCACCGCTAATACGTTCAAACACTCAACCGAACCGAATTGTTCCAACTTCGATTTATCAATCAAAAAGCTTACGCCTTTCTGTGTTAGAAGATTTTAGACTTTTAGGTATGTCAAAATAGGGAAGAGTCAGTATATATGTATTTAACAAAAGATAAAACAGCTTATGACCCTAGTCGAATTCAAAACGAAAACCGTAAAATCAAACTCCAATTCCACCCAAAACCAAAAAAAAAAAAAAAAAAAACGTACCTGGATCTCCTTTTGGAGTACGCAATTGATTGCCGCCTTCGTAGGTTTGTGATGTTGAGTAGTCCTGGCGGTGGTGTTAACGGCGGTGGCGGTGATGTTGGTGGTAGCGGCGACGGTGGTGGTCGCTGTTGGTGGTGAAGGAGGAATTAGTAAAAGCAGCGGTTGTACAATCTACTGGAGTTGCTCTGAGTTGCAGCAGGGAGAAGACTTTAGGAACTGTAAGTAACAAATGGAAGGGGCGAGAGACTTCAAGATACTAAGGTGACAACGGAGTAAAAAACGCCAGATAGAGACACACTGATTTGGAAGTTAGGGTTAGAAGAGCAGATGGACCAGAAGCTTCTGGTGAGGAGGAGATGGGATGCAAATAAATAGGGTGAATGAAAATTACAAAAATACCCTTTTTAATAAAAAAAAATTGGAGTCTACAGTAAAGGGGAGATGTGCTCGATTGTAATAATAAAATAAAATAATAATAATAATAATAATAATAATAATAATAATTAGTGTTCGAGCTCTCGCTTCGCGCCGGGGGTTCGATTTTCAATGTATTTTATTGCGTTTAGTTTGTAAAAAAAATTTGTGGTTAACGATGATGTCGTTGAAACGCAACTCGAGTCGAACTAAAAGGTATAACCCATGAAAGATTTAAATGTTATTTTAAATTAACAATATATGTGCATCTCCGCGTTTCGCTATGAAGTTGTCGACTTTTAAAAATATAACGGAGAATTAACGTGTATGAAAAGTACCCCAAATATTTAGCGTTTTTTAAAAAAGCGGCCGTTTTGCGTATAGCTAGTGACATTGTGTTCCTAAAATTATTTCAAGTTTAACGATGGTGGCGGGAAAATTTAACTCGTTGCGAGTGCGAAGATATGGCCTGTTGAATATCTAGGTGGAGTTTGTTTAAGATTTTTTATGAGAATAGTTAATTGACATTTTACCCCCTGTTTGGGGGGTGGATTTGTTTTTTTTGAATAAAGTGTGGGGTGTTTGTGGTTGGATGTGAAGGAGAAAAAGGGGGAAAAAAGAAAAAAGTCAAAAATACCCCTTGAGAACTATTCATTTCCCTTATGTCTTTTAGAATGTAGGTATATTTGTTTTTTTGAATAAAGTGTGGGGGTGTTTATGGTTGGATGTGAAGGGGAAAAGAGGGGAAAAGAGAAAAGTTGAAAATACCCCTTGAGAACTATTCATTTCCCTTATGTCTTTTAGGATATTAGATTTAAATACAATCTTATTAATCGAGTGATTGACGTGCCTTTTTCTTTATGTGAATTATGCTATAAAATTCATCAGAATACATCTTTGCACACGTTTGTACACAAGCTATTCAAGTATGAAACGGGATTGGAACATAGATTTGGTAAAACCATATATTCCTTCTTGGAACTCGTTTGTAGATGTTCGGCGTCGGATTTGTAAGTTTCATGGGTCTCAATGCTTCATTATGGCGGTCAACGTGTTAGCTACAATGTGGATTTTAAGAAGGTTTCACAATTGTACTATTTTTCAAGATAACAACTTTTAGAAATGCCATATAATAAATAGATAACATTGTTGTTTCTTCGTTGGATTTATAGTCGTTGTGTTAAATCCATATTGCAAAACCCTATGTCCTACTGTATTCTAGCGGCTTAGTAGTTGTTTTTATAAAATCTTTGCAATTCATAAAGTATTTTTGTATAATCCTTGTCTCTAAAAAGTATTTTTATATAATCCTTGTCCCTAAAATATTTATATTTCATCCTGACTCTTAAAGTAATGATATGGTTTCATTTAGGTCCCCATGGTTAACTGCCGTTAACTCAATCCGTTAACTGGGAACCTAAATGAAACCATATCATAACTTTAAGGGTTAGGATGAAACAAAATTACTTTAAGGGCAAGGGTAAAAAAAAGATAAAACCTTAGGGACCAAGGGCGTAATTAAGTTCAAAAAAAAAATTGAAATCTGAAAATATCTTATTAGTCTATTACTTAAACTATGAGACGTAGTCCGTTACGGTAGATATGGTTCGATAATTAATAGTTATGCGATTCAACTAGTTACCTGTACCACGACTAAAATTAAGAACGAAAAGGTCAAATGGATTATTCAATCGCGATTGTAGCTTACGGTAAATATTACTCTATAATAAGATATATGGGTGGGTTTAACATATAGGGTGATAATCCAGAGAGAACCAAGGGTATGAGAAAATTCAGAGATTTCTGTGGTTCTCTCCCATCTTTAGCTTCACTATCATATAAATTTATATTTGGATAATCAATATTATCACTAATATATTACTAACTGGATATTGAAACATATTATCAATATTTATCGTTCAGTTGTGAATTAATTTTGCTGATAATTGCAGAGTGGAGTTTGTAATGACTTTTAAGGGAATAAAATAAAAATTATCCAATTAACCATTACAGTAGTAAAATTATATAAAATACAAAGGTATTTTTTTTATATTTCAAAAGGAATAATGAATTAAAAATTAAAAAATACTTCTAATAGTGAATATTGTACATTATATATACAAAGTTGTCTACACTCTACTATCTTGAAATCTTGATAAAGGCACAATCATTTGATAATTAAAAGATCGTAACTAAATACGGAGTATAAAGATAACAATAATAATCAAATTAATTAATAAGTTAATTATATTAAGTCTGTAAAGTGTCTAACAAACATGCAATTTCCTAAGCTATTCTTTGAATTATTTGATTCAACAGCATATTATTTTCGGGACACACAAACGGAATTAGACCTCGAGATCAGTCATCATCCGCATCTATCTATCTATCTATAGTTAATATTAAAAATTCTATAATAATGATGTCATTATTAAACTAATTCATTTGTTAAAAATCAAAAAGAAAAAGCAAAAAAATCAAAGCATGGTAAGTGATATCATTAATCAAAATAATTTTGAATTAAAATTAAATCTTATTAATTAATTATTATTATTAAATCTTATTAATAATTAATTAATTTATTAAAATTAAATAATTTTGAATTATTTTTATTAATTATTTTGAATTGAGTACGGGAAGGTATAAAATGCTAGACAGAAGAAAACAAATTCTAAATTTATATCTTAATTTACACTTTTAACATAAAATGACAACCAATGTTATCGCTTATGATTGAATGTGGATTGTTTAATATGCATTTTAGATGTTTGATGAAATGTTTAGCTGACGAGTTTCTTAGTCGGACTTTGTGGTTCCACGGGTCATTAAACTAATAACTTTAGCATTTACTGTAGTGATCCGAGCTTTTCCATGTTTATATATATTAAATGAAATTGTTATTTACATAATTAAATGTTTTCAACATGTTAAGCAATCAAACTTATTAAGACTTGATTATTTGAAATGAGTTTCATATAGACAATTGACCACCCAAGTTGACTGGCGATTCACGAACGTTAAAAATTTGTAAAAACTACATGATGATATATATATGGATATACATATAGTTAACATGAGATTATGATAAGTAAGTATATCCATATGTATATTAACAATGAGTTATATACATAAAAATGAGACTACTAAGTTAAGAAACTCGAAACGATATATATAACGATTATCGTTATTACAACGTCTTACTAAATACACATGTATCATATTAAGATATTGTTACACTATATTTAACATGATAAAATGATAATTATATATATCATTAAGTATGTTAACAATGAACTACATATGTAAAACAAGACTACTAACTTAAGAATTTTGAATCGAGGCATATATGTAACGATTATCGTTGTAACGACATTTTAATGTATATATATCATATTAAGATATATTCAGACATCATAATATCATGATAATGTAATAATTTAACATCTCATTAGATATAATAAACAATGGATTAACAACATTTAACAAGATCGTTAACCTAAAGGTTTCAAAACAACATTTACATGTAACGACTAACGATGATTTAACGACTCAGTTAAAATGTATATACATGTAGTGTTTTAATATGTATTCATACACTTTTTAAAGACTTCAAGACACTTATCAAAATACTTCTACTTAACAAAAATGCTTACAATTACATCCTCGTTCAGTTTCATCAACAATTCTACTTGTATGTACCCGTATTCGTACTCGTACAATACACAGCTTTTAGATGTATGTACTATTGGTATATACACTCCAATGATCAGCTCTTAGCAGCCCATGTGAGTCACCTAACACATGTGGGAACCATCATTTGGCAACTAGCATGAAATATCTCATAAAATTACAAAAATATTAGTAATCATTCATGACTTATTTACATGTAAACAGAATTACACATCCTTTATATCTAATCCATATACCAACGATCAAAAACACCTACAAACACTTTCATTCTTCAATTTTCTTCATCTAATTGATCTCTCTCAAGTTCTAAGTGTTCTTCATAAATTCTACAAGTTCTAGTTTCATAAAATCAAGAATACTTCCAAGTTTACTAGCTCACTTCCAATCTTGTAAAGTGATCATACAACCTCAAGAAATCCTTGTTGTTTACAGTAAGATATCATTCTAAATCAAAGTAATACTCATATACAAACTTTGATTCAATTCCTATAACTATAAGTATCTTAATTCGAGTGATAATCTTACTTGAACTTGTTTTCGTGTCATGATTCTACTTCAAGAACTTTCAAGCCATCCAAGATCCTTTGAAGCTAGATCATTTCTTGTCACTTCTAGTAGGTTTACCTACTAAACTTGAGGTAGTAATTATGTTCATAACATCATTCGATTCATATATATAAAACTACCTTATTCGAAGGTTTAAACTTGAAATCACTAGAACATAGTTTAGTTAATTCTAAACTTATTCACAAACAAAAGTTAATCCTTCTAACTTGACTTTTAAAATCAACTAAACACGTGTTCTATATCTATATGATATGCTAACTTAATGATTTAAAATCGGAAAACACGAAAAACACCGTAAAACCGGATATACGCCGTCGTAGTAACACCGCAGGCTATTTTGGGTTAGTTAATTAAAAACTATGATAAATTTTGATTTAAAAGTTGTTCTTCTGGGAAAATGATTTTTCTTATGAACATGAAACTGTATCCAAAAATCATAGTTAAACTCAAAGTGGAAGTATGTTTTCCAAAATGGTCATCTAGACGTCGTTCTTTCGACTGAAATGACTACCTCTTACAAAAATGACTTGTAATTTATATTTCTGACTATAAACCTACACTTTTTCTGTTTAGATTCATAAAATATAGTTTAATATGAAACCATAGCAATTTGATTCACTCAAAACGGATTTAAAACGAAGAAGTTATGGGTAAAACAAGATTGAATAATTTTTCTTGTTGTAGCTACGTGAAAATTGGTAACAAATCTATATTAATCATATCCTAGCTAACTCATATTGTATTACATGTATTCTAATATATTATGTAATCTTGGGATACCATAGACACGTATGCAAATGTTTTGACATATCATATCGACCCATGTATATATATTATTTGGAACAACCATAGACACTCTATATGCAGTAATGTTGGAGTTAGCTATACAGGGTTGAGGTTGATTCCAAAAATATATATACTTTGAGTTGTGATCTAGCCTGAAATGTGTATACACTGGGTCGTGGATTGATTCAAGATAATATATATCAATTTATTTCTGTACATCTAACTTTAGACAACTAGTTGTAGGTTACTAACGAGGACAGCTGACTTAATAAACTTAAAACATCAAAATATATTAAAAATGTTGTAATTATATTTTGAACATACTTTGATATATATGTACATATTTATTATAGGTTCGTGAATCGACCAGTGGCCAAGTCTTACTTCCCGACGAAGTAAAAATCTGTGAAAGTGAGTTATAGTCCCATTTTTAAAATCTAATATTTTTGGGATGAGAATACACGCAGTTTTATAAATGTTTTACAAAATAGACACAAGTATGAGAAACTACATTCTATGGTTGGATTATTAAACCGAATATCGCGCTTCAAGTCTGGTAGCCTAAGAATTAGGGAAATGGCCCCTAATTGACGCGAATCCTAAAGATAGATCTATTGGGCTTAACAATGTGATGACCCGGATATTTCCAACCAAATTTAAACTTTAATCTTTATATGTTTCCGACACGATAAGCAAAATCTGTAATGTTGAGTCTCAGAATTTTGAAACTATGTTTATGTAATCAGTTACCCTTTGACTGCACCCGACGATTCACGAACATATATGTGTATATTTGAAAGTATATATATTTTAGAAATATTGAAAGTATAATTAAAACTTTAGAATCAAATATGTAAATAAAATACAAAATAATTATGATGTAATTTAAAATAAATCTATATTTAATTGTATAAATATTATAGATTCGAAATATTATAAGATTGGTAAATAGAATATAATTAATAAATTGTAATATATATTAAAATATAATTACAAGTTGAAATATAATTGTTATATTAATATTATTATCAGTATTTTTGTTATTATAATTATTAGTAATCTAATTATTAATAGTAATATTAATAAATTTATTATTAATAGAATTATTGATATTATTATCATCATTATTAATTTTATTATTATGATTATTATTTATTTATATAATTATTATTAGTATCAATATATATTTACTTATTTAATAATACCAATTATATGTAAACGTATATCTATAATCAAATCCGTTTCCCATCTTAATCAAACTCTAACAAATTTTGGCTCCTATATCTGAAAAACGATAAACATCCCAATTCAATCGTACAATCACAATCTAACTTTATTTTGTTTATTACTTTTGGTACTGAACAAAAGGATCTTTTGTTGATTAAATTTATATAAATCAAAAACTTTAAACAATAGGTGATGGAATCAAAACTTTCACTACTTTAAGATAATCTCTAAATTCCAAAATTTGTTTGATGTCACTTCTTCTTTTCTTAATTTTCCTTCTGATTAAAAATATTGTAGACCACCTATCTGTATTTAACAAACGAACTATTCAAAGGATATTGATTAACTCATTCAAGTTCTTTCATCTCCCTCTTTATTTCTATCCTTCTTCTTATGAATTATCAAACTCATATCATCACCATTTCTTAACCATCAACCACCTAACCAACTGCTCGACACTCTGCTATTAATCGAAGAACAAACCAACATAAATAGGAGTCACCACCGAATGAAACTTCTACTTCCTATTACGAATCCGATCACTCGTAAGTCATATAATAAAACCCATTAACGGGTCACTCTTTCTCTTTTAATTCTCAACCCAAATCACCACTGCCATACTACTAATACGATTTTATTTTTGATGATTAAATAAACACCTTGAAAACCCTCACTAAACACCCACTCGTTTATTTTTTTTATTCTGTTTGAATCACAAGACAAAACCGCCACCTTCTTTCTACAAATTCTTTTTGAACTCACCTTAGGCATGCTTTCTGTTTTCTTATCAAACCGCCAATACCACCTTGACCATCTTCGAAGACCAACGACAAAACACCACCTCTCATCATGTAAACCTTCACCCGCCACCCTTCATTCGTTCACCTTGAAAACCACCACAAAACGTCGTCCTAATTGTTGCACCCTCATTTCTGCTACAGCCACTATACTCCTGTTTTCTTGTTAAACACCGGTAAATGGTGATGACAATTATGATATGTGATGATCGTCGAAGATGATGATAAATTTATGTTTTGTGTTCCTATTACATGAATGAAGTTAATGATGAAATATGATAAAAAAAAAAAAAAAGGGCTGCTATGCGTTTCTTTTTATAATGAACCGAAAATCAAAAACCACCTCACTTTGTATTACTTTTGTTACCTTTGTGGCCGACACCCATGGATTAAATAATCTCACTTGCAAATAGACAAACTTCCTATCATTGCATACGTTTTTTTTTTTTTGCCACCTTAATTCCTCTCTTTATGACCGGAAGTTATACATGTTTTTGGCCGAGATCCATTTTGCTTAATGGGTCATAATTGTGATTTAATTGTTGGGCTTAAGAAGATTGGGTTTGAGAAACGGTTGTGGACCGAAGTGATTCTGGGCAGAGGAAACCGTTGGTTGCTAGCTGTTGGTGAACGAAGATTTGATGATGATAATTGTAAAGATAATATTAATTCATTATGATGATGAGGTGATTATAATTAAGAGTTAATGGTGATGATAAAATGATCATGATAACATGATGTAGATACGAATATGTATGATGATGATTAACGAAGATGTGAGACAATGAATTCGTGATAATATTACAAGATGATGATGACGATCACTCGTTTATGATGATAATAAAAAGAGAATAGGATGATGGTTGTTACAATAATGATAATCGATGATAGTGTTGTTTGATGATAGAGGAAGAAGAAGACAGGCGGGTTTTAGGAATAAAAAGTAGTGTTAAAACAGAAAAACCATAAGCAGATCAAGGGTAGGGGTGTTGGTGCGTTAACGAGAGGTCGCTGGTTCGAGCCCGGATTGGGATAGTTATTTTTTTTTTAAGCTTTTCCCTTAAAGGTAGCATTCCTAATATTATTGTTATTATTATTATTATTAAGATTACTTGTTATTATTAATATTCATATCATAATCTTTATTAATAATTTATATTATTACCATCATTATTACTAGTATTATCATTAAAATTATTATTATTATTTTTTATTATTATCATCATCATTATTATTATTATTATTATTATTATTATTATTATTATTATTAGAATTGTCATTATGTTTATTATTAATATCATTATTATTATTATGAAAATTACTATCATTATTAATTTTATGAACATTATAATTATTATTATTATTATTATCATCATTATTATTTTTAACATTAAGATTATTATTTTTACCATTATTATTATTACTATCATCATTTATATTACTAATATTACTACTAGTATTATTATTATTACAACAAAAATTCTCTATATAAAAATATATTTATGTATACTAATATTACATAATATTATGTTTTAACTAATATAATATTAATTATATTGATATAGCGTTAATTAAATCATATATTAAATAAGCATTTTAATATAATATAAGTATTAACAAAATTATATATAAATATTAATCTTAATACATAACAAAATATATACAAATTTGTTCGATTACAACAATGTGTGTTAATAGATATACATGATATAGGTTCGTGAATTCGAGACCAACCTTACACTTGTTCATAGATGTTATATGTATATTTACTACAAAATACAGTATGGTGAGTTTCATTTGCCTTTTTACCCTTTATATTTTTGGGCTGAGAATACATGCGCAACTTTTTATAACTGTTTTACGAAATAGACACAAGTAATCGAAATTACGTTCTATGGTTGAATGATCAAAACTGAATATGCCCCCTTTTAGTCTGGTAATCTAAGAATTAGGGAACAGACACCCTAATTGACGCGAACTCTAAAGATAAATCTATTGGGCCCAACAAGCCCCATCCAAAGTACCGGATGCTTTAGTACTTCGAAATTTATATCAAGTCCGAAGGAGGATCCCGGAATGATGGAGATATTCTAATATGTATATTATGAATGTCGGTTACCAGGTGTTCAATCCATATGAATGATATTTTTGTCTCTATGCATGGGACGTATGTTTATGAGAAATGGAAATAGGAAATCTTGTGGTCTATTAAAATTATGAAATAATTATTTATGTTAAACTAATGAACTCACCAACCTTTTTGGTTGACACTTTAAAGCATGTTTATTCTCGTGTATGAAAGAAATCTTCCGCTGTGCATTTGCTCATTTAAGAGACATTACTTGGAGTCATTCATGACATATTTCAAAAGACGTTGCATTCGAGTCGTCGAGTTCATCAAGATTATTATTAAGTCAATTATAGTTAGATATATTATGAAATGGTATGCATATCGTCAACTTTCGATGTAAGGAAGTTGTCTTTTCAAAACGAATGCAATGTTTGTAAAATGTATCATATAGAGGTCAAGTACCTCGCGATGTAACCAACTATTGTGAATCATTTGTAATCGATGTGGACTTTGTCCGGATGGATTAGGACGGGTCGCTTCAGTTGGCATCAGAGCTGGTATAACGTCGTCCATGTGTGGCAGGTTAGTCGTAAAGGAGGTTCTCACAGTGTTACCTGTGACGAAGCATTGGCTCTTACTCCTTTCGATCCCTTACGAGGGTTGGCAGTAGCCGAGAGGCAGGCCCTAAAATCAGTATCTGAGGTACACTCAGTGGTCACCAGGCGGTTAGCTGGGAAGGCACTGGGTGGGACGGTGGTTGTCCCCAACTGTGCTTCAGTTGGTATCAGAGGGGTGGTCTTAGTGAACCGGGTCTGCATTAGTGTGTCTAATTGATAAGCCGTTAGGATGCATTAGTGAGTCTGGACGTCGACCGTGTCTGCATGTCAAAAGTTTTGCATATCATTTTTGTCGGAAATCATTTGCTTATCATCCTTAGTAAATTACCTGCTTATTATTCTTAGTCTAGACACCTCTTATTGCATTGACTGCATGAATAGTGTATAGACAAAATTCATATCTTAGCGTATCTGCTAATTCATATCTTAGCGTATCTGTTATTGTTATCTCTGCCTGATGAAATGTCCCGTTCTTATTGATTAAAAACGTTCCATATTAATTGATTTCGTTGCGAGGTTTTGACCTCTATATGAGACGTTTTTCAAAGACTGCATTCATTTTAAAACAAACCATAACCTTTATTTCATCAATAAAGGTTTTAAAAAGCTTTACGTAGATTATCAAATAATGATAATCTAAAATATCCTGTTTACACACGACCATTACATAATGGTTTACAATACAAATATGTTACAACAAAATAAGTTTCTTGAATGCAGTTTTTACACAATATCATACAAGCATGGACTCCAAATCTCGTCCTTATTTAAGTATGCGACAGCGAAAGCTCTTAATAATTACCTGAGAATAAACATGCTTAAAACGTCAACAAAAATGTTGGTGAGTTATAGGTTTAACCTATATATATCAAATCATAATAATAGACCACAAGATTTCATATTTCAATACACATCCCATACATAGAGATAAAAATCATTCATATGGTGAACACCAGGTAACCGACATTAACAAGATGCATATATATGTAAGAATATCCCCATCATTTCGGGACACCCTTCGGATATGATATAAATTTCGAAGTACTAAAGCATCCGGTACTTTGGATGGGGTTTGTTAAGCCCAATAGATCTATCTTTAGGATTCACGTCAATTAGGGTGTCTGTTCCCTAATTCTTAGATTACCAGACTTAATAAAAAGGGGCATATTCGATTTTGATAATTCAACCATAGAATGTAGTTTCACGTACTTGTGTCTATTTTGTAAATCATTTATAAAACCTGCATGTATTCTCATCCCAAAAATATTAGATTTTAAAAGTGGGACTATAACTCACTTTCACAGATTTTTACTTCGTCGGGAAGTAAGACTTTGCCACTGGTTGATTCACGAACCTATAACAATATATACATATATATCAAAGTATGTTTAAAATATATTTACAACACTTTTAATATATTTTGATGTTTTAAGTTATTAAGTCAGCTGTCCTCGTTAGTAACCTACAACTAGTTGTCCACAGTTAGATGTACAGAAATAAATCGATAAATATTATCTTGAATCAATCCACGACCCAGTGTATACGTATCTCAGTATTGATCACAACTCAAACTATATATATTTTGGAATCAACCTCAACCCTGTATAGCTAACTCCAACATTCACATATAGAGTGTCTATGGTTGTTCCGAAATATATATAGATGTGTCGACATGATAGGTCGAAACATTGTATACGTGTCTATGGTATCTCAAGATTACATAATATACAATACAAGTTGATTAAGTTATGGTTGGAATAGATTTGTTACCAATTTTCACGTAGCTAAAATGAGAAAAATTATCCAATCTTGTTTTACCCATAACTTCTTCATTTTAAATCCGTTTTGAGTGAATCAAATTGCTATGGTTTCATATTGAACTCTATTTTATGAATCTAAACAGAAAAAGTATAGGTTTATAGTCGGAAAAATAATTTACAAGTCGTTTTTGTAAAGGTAGTCATTTCAGTCGAAAGAACGACGTCTAGATGACCATTTTAGAAAACATACTTCCACTTTGAGTTTAACCATAATTTTTGGATATAGTTTCATGTTCATAATAAAAATCATTTTCTCAGAATAACAACTTTTAAATCAAAGTTTATCATAGTTTTTAATTAACTAACCCAAAATAGCCCGCGGTGTTACTACGACGGCGTAAATCCGGTTTTACGGTGTTTTTCGTGTTTCCAGATTTTAGATCATTAAGTTAGCATATCATATAGATATAGAACATGTGTGTAGTTAATTTTAAAAGTCAAGTTAGAAGGATTAACTTTTGTTTGCGAACAAGTTTAGAATTAACTAAATTATGTTCTAGTGATTACGAGTTTAAACCTTCGAATAAGATAGTTTTATATATATGAATCGAATGATGTTATGAACATCATTACTACCTCAAGTTTAGTAGGTAAACCTACTGGAAGTGACAAGAAATGATCTAGCTTCAAAGGATCTTGGATGGCTTGAAAGTTCTTGAAGTAGGATCATGACACAAAAACAAGTTCAAGTAAGATTTTTACTCGAATTAAGATAGTTTATAGTTATAGAAATTGAATCAAAGTTTGAATATGAATATTACCTTGAATAAGAAAGATAACCTACTGTATATAACAAAGGTTTCTTGATCTTAGATGATTACTTGGAATGGATTAGAAAGCTTGAAAGTAAATTAGTAAACTTGAAGGGATTTTTGAAGTGTTCTTGAAGTGTTCTTCCTATGATGATTATAGCTTGATTCTTGAAGTGATTTTTGATGAAGATGATGATTAACTACTGGAAAAATACGTTCATAATAGTGTGTGTATGTGTTGAGAGAGAATTAGAAAGAGAATTAGAAGTGAAATGGAGTGAATGATGAGTGGTAATTGGTGAGTGGTGAGTGGGGTTAAAAGGAGTTCTAGTTAGTTGACTAGCTCATGGTAGAAGTTAAAATTGATTAGTCATACATGACATAATCAAGAGTGGAATCCCATGCTAGTTCCTATTGGTATATACTCATAGTAAGTACGTTTTGAAGCTGTGTATAATACGGGTAAGAATACGACTAGAATTCTTGATGAAAGAAAAGAATGGAAAAGTAACTGTAACCATTTTTGTTAAGTATGAGTGTTTTGATATATGTCTTGAAGTCTTCCAAAAGTATTTTAATACATCTAAATACACTACATGTATATACATTTTAACTGAGTCGTTAAGTCATCGTTAGTCGTTACATGTAAGTGTTGTTTTGAAACCTTTAAGTTAACGATCTCAATTAATGTTGTTAACCCATTGTTTATTATATCTAATGAGATGTTAAATTAGTATATTATCATGATATTATGATATATTAATATATCTTAATATGATATATATACATTTAAATGTCGTTACAACGATAATCGTTACATATATGTCTCGTTTTGAAATCCTTAAGTTAGTAGTCTTGTTTATATGTATATAACTCATTGTTAATATACTTATGGAGATACTTACTTATCATAATCTCATGTTAACCATATGTATATCCATATATATATATATCGTCATGTCGTTTTTACAAGTTTTAACGTTCGTGAATCGCCGGTCAACTTGGGTGGTCAATTGTCTATATGAAACATATTTCAATTAATCAAGTCTTAACAAGTTTGATTGCTTAACATGTTGGAAACATTTAATCATGTAAATATCAATCTCAATTAATATATATAAACATGGAAAAGTTCGGGTCACTACAGTACCTACCCGTTAAATAAATTTCGTCTCGAAATTTTAAGCTGTTGAAGGTGTTGACGAATCTTCTGGAAATAGATGCGGGTATTTCTTCTTCATCCGATCTTCACGCTCCCAGGTGAACTCGGGTCCTCTACGAGCATTCCATCGAACCTTAACAATTGGTATCTTGTTTTGCTTAAGTCTTTTAACCTCACGATCCATTATTTCGATGGGTTCTTCGATGAATTGAAGTTTTTCATTGATTTGGATTTCATCTAATGGAATAGTGAGATCTTCTTTAGCAAAAAATTTCTTCAAATTCGAGACGTGGAAAGTGTTATGTACAGCCGCGAGTTGTTGAGGTAACTCAAGTCGGTAAGCTACTGGTCCGACACGATCAATAGTCTTGAATGGTCCAATATACCTTGGATTTAATTTCTCTCGTTTACCAAATCGAACAACGCCTTTCCAAGGTGCAACTTTAAGCATGACCATCTCTCCCATTTCAAATTCTATATCTTTTCTTTTAATGTCAGTGTAGCTCTTTTGTCGACTTTGGGCGGTTTTCAACCGTTGTTGAATTTGGATGATCTTCTCGGTAGTTTCTTGTATAATCTCCGGACCCGTAATCTGTCTATCCCCCACTTCACTCCAACAAATCGGAGACCTGCACTTTCTACCATAAAGTGCTTCAAACGGCGCCATCTCAATGCTTAAATGGTAGCTGTTGTTGTAGGAAAATTCTGCTAATAGTAGATGTCGATCCCAACTGTTTCCGAAATCAATAACACATGCTCGTAGCATGTCTTCAAGCGTTTGTATCGTCCTTTCACTCTACCCATCAGTTTGTGGATGATAGGCAGTACTCATGTCTAGACGAGTTCCTAATGCTTGCTGTAATGTATGCCAGAATCTTGAAATAAATCTGTCATCCCTATCAGAGATAATAGAGATTGGTATTCCATATCTGGAGACGACTTCCTTCAAATACAGTCGTGCTAACTTCTCCATCTTGTCATCTTCTCTTATTGGCAGGAAATGTGCTGATTTGGTGAGACGATCAACTATTACCCAAATAGTATCAAAACCACTTGCAGCCCTTGGCAATTTAGTGATGAAATCCATGGTAATGTTTTCCCATTTCCATTCCGGGATTTCGGGTTGTTGAAGTAGACCTGATGGTTTCTGATGCTCAGCTTTGACCTTAGAACACGTCAAACATTCTCCTACGTATTTAGCAACATCGGCTTTCATACCCGGCCACCAAAAATATTTCCTGAGATCCTTGTACATCTTCCCCGTTCCAGGATGTATTGAGTATCTGGTTTTATGAGCTTCTCTAAGTACCATTTCTCTCATATCTCCAAATTTTGGTACCCAAATCCTTTCAGCCCTATACCGGGTTCCGTCTTCCCGAATATTAAGATGTTTCTCCGATCCTTTGGGTATTTCATCCTTTAAATTTTCCTCTTTTAAAACTCCTTGTTGCGCCTCCTTTATTTGAGTAGTAAGGTTATTATGAATCATTATATTCATAGATTTTACTCGAATGGGTTCTCTGTCCTTCCTGCTCAAGGCATCGGCTACCACATTTGCCTTCCCCGGGTGGTAACGAATCTCAAAGTCGTAATCATTCAATAATTCAATCCACCTACGCTGCCTCATATTCAGTTGTTTCTGATTAAATATGTGTTGAAGACTTTTGTGGTCGGTATATATAATACTTTTGACCCCATATAAGTAGTGCCTCCAAGTCTTTAATGCAAAAACAACCGCGCCTAATTCCAAATCATGCGTCGTATAATTTTGTTCGTGAATCTTCAATTGTCTAGACGCATAAGCAATCACCTTTGTTCGTTGCATTAATACATAACCGAGACCTTGCTTTGATGCGTCACAATAAATCACAAAATCATCATTCCCTTCAGGCAATGACAATATAGGTGCCGTAGTTAGCTTTTTCTTCAATAACTGAAACGCTTTCTCTTGTTCATCATTCCATTCAAATTTCTTCCCTTTATGCGTTAATGCAGTCAAGGGTTTTGCTATTCTAGAAAAGTCTTGGATGAACCTTCTGTAGTAACCAGCTAGTCCTAAAAACTGGCGTATGTGTTTCGGAGTTTTCGGGGTTTCCCACTTTTCAACAGTTTCTATCTTTGCTGGATCCACCTTAATACCTTCTTTGTTCACTATGTGACCGAGGAATTGAACTTCTTCCAACCAAAATGCACACTTTGAAAACTTAGCGTACAATTCTTCCTTCCTCAATACTTCTAACACCTTTCTCAAATGTTCACCGTGTTTTTGGTCATTCTTTGAGTAAATAAGTATGTCATCAATGAAAACAATGACAAACTTGTCAAGGTATGGTCCACACACTCGGTTCATAAGGTCCATGAACACAGCTGGTGCATTAGTTAAACCAAACGGCATGACCATAAACTCGTAATGACCATAACGTGTTCTGAAAGCAGTCTTTGGAATATCATCTTCTTTCACCCGCATTTGATGATACCCGGAACGTAAGTCAATCTTTGAATAAACAGACGAGCCTTGTAGTTGATCAAATAAGTCGTCGATTCTCGGTAGTGGGTAGCGGTTCTTGATGGTAAGTTTGTTCAACTCTCAGTAGTCGATACACAACCTGAATGTACCATCTTTCTTCTTGACAAACAAAACAGGAGCTCCCCACGGTGATGTGCTTGGTCGAATGAAACCACGCTCTAAAAGTTCTTGTAATTGGCTTTGCAGTTCTTTCATCTCGCTGGGTGCGAGTCTGTAAGGAGCACGAGCTATTGGTGCAGCTCCTGGTACAAGATCTATTTGAAATTCAACGGATCGATGTGGGGGTAATCCCGGTAATTTTTTCGGAAATACATCGGGAAATTCTTTTGCGACGGGAACATCATTGATGCTCTTTTCTTTAGTTTGTACTTTCTTGACGTGTGCTAGAACAGCATAGCAACCTTTTCTTATTAGTTTTTGTGCCTTCAAATTACTAATAATATGTAGCTTCGTGTTGCCCTTTTCTCCGTACACCATTAAGGGTTTTCGTTTTTCTCGTATAATGCGAATTGCATTTTTGTAACAAACGATCTCTGCTTTCACTTCTTTCAACCAGTCCATACTGATTATCACATCAAAACTCCCTAACTCTACTGGTATCAAATCAATCTTAAATGTTTCGCTAACCAGTTTAATTTCTCGATTCCGACATATATTATCTGCTGAAATTAATTTACCATTTGCTAATTCGAGTAAAAATTTACTATCCAAAGGCGTCAATGGACAACTTAATTTAGCACAAAAATCTCTACTCATATAGCTTCTATCCGCACCTGAATCAAATAAAACGTAAGCAGATTTATTGTCAATAAGAAACATACCCGTAACAAGCTCCGGGTCTTCCTGTGCCTCTGCCGCATTAATATTGAAAACTCTTCCGCGGCCTTGTCCATTCGTGTTCTCCTGGTTCGGGCAATTTCTAATAATGTGGCCCGGTTTTCCACATTTATAACAAACTACATTGGCATAACTTGCTCCGACACTACTTGCTCCGCCATTACTCGTTCCGACACCATTTGTTCCTTTCGTTCTATTAACCCCTGGTCCGTAGACCTCACACTTCGCCGCACTATGACCATTTCTTTTACACTTGTTGCAAAATTTGGTGCAGAACCCCGAGTGATACTTTTCACACCTTTGGCATAGCTGCTTCTGATTGTTGTTGTTGTTGTTGTTGCGGTTATTATTATTGTTGGGATGATTGTTGTAGTTGCTGTTGTTGTTGTTGTTGGGCCGTTTGTTGTAGTTGCGATTGATGTTGCGATTGTTGGGATAATTGTTGCGATTATTGTTGTAATTGCTGTTGTTGTTGTATTGGTGATTCTTATCACCGTTTTCCTCCCACTTTCTTTTGACTTGCTTCACATTGGCCTCTTCAGCAGTCTGTTCTTTAATTCTTTCTTCAATCTGGTTCACTAGTTTGTGAGCCATTCTACATGCCTATTGTATGGAAGCGGGCTCGTGTGAACTTATATCTTCTTGGATTCTTTCCGGTAATCCTTTCACAAACGCGTCGATCTTCTCTTCCTCATCTTCGAATGCTCCCGGACACAATAGGCACAATTCTGTGAATCGTCTTTCGTACGTGGTAATATCAAATCCTTGGGTTCGTAACCCTCTAAGTTCTGTCTTGAGCTTATTGACCTCGGTTCTGGGACGGTACTTCTCGTTCATCAAGTGCTTGAATGCTGACCACGGTAGTGCGTACGCATCATCTTGTCCCACTTGCTCTAGATAAGTATTCCACCATGTTAACGCAGAACCTGTAAAGGTATGCGTAGCGTACTTCACTTTGTCCTCTTCAGTACACTTACTTATGGCAAACACCGATTCGACCTTCTCGGTCCACCGTTTCAATCCGATCGGTCCTTCGGTTCCATCAAATTCCAAAGGTTTGCAGGCAGTGAATTCTTTGTAGGTGCATCCTACACGATTTCCTGTACTGCCAGATCCAAGGTTATTGTTGGTATGTAGCGCAGCCTGTACTGCAGCTATGTTTGAAGCTAGAAAAGTACGGAATTCCTCTTCATTCATATTCACGGTGTGTCGAGTAGTCGGTGCCATTTCCTTCAAAATAGTCAAATGAAACAAGTTAATCATACAGAATATTAAGAGTAGTTAATAGTATTTTGTAGCATAATATGAACTCATTTATAAAAGCTTTTTCTTCATATTAGCGTTTTATAAGTTTAAATTCGGGTAGTACCTACCCGTTAAGTTCATACTTAGTAGCTAATATACAATTCAACTACTACAATTCTATATGAAAAACTGATTGTAATAATATTTCGCGTTCAAACTTTTATACAATATTTTACAAACTTACAATACCGCTTATTTTACATAAAGCATGAAATATAGCACACAATAACTTTGATACAAGATAGTTGTGAAGATAATTCTAGCTAGTACACAAGTCGTTCAGCAAAGGCAATAAAGACACGTAATTCATACGTCCAGAAACAAGTCATGCATTCTGGTTTTACTAGAACTACTTCCCATCCTTGGTCTTGTGGAACATAACCGTTATGGCCGTTGATAAGACAGCATGTTGTAACGTCGTCAAAGGGACGAGGGTTACGTAATGACCAACAGTCTCGTAATAACCTAAAAACCTCATTTCTTACCCCAATTACCGACTCCGTCACTTGTGGGAACGTTTTGTTTAATAGTTGTAGCCCGATGTTCTTGTTCTCACTTTGGTGAGAAGCGAACATTACTAACCCGTAAGCATAACATGCTTCTTTATGTTGCATGTTAGCCGCTTTTTCTAAATCACGAAGTCCTATATTCGGATATACTGAGTCAAAATAATTTCTTAACCCGTTGCGTAAAATAGCATTTGGGTTCCCCGCAATATATGGGTCAAAGTAAACACATCGTAACTTATGGATTTCCCAATGTGATATCCCCCCATCTTTCGAACGAAAGCCTTTTATAAACCAAGGCATTCTTGGAACGTTCTTCGAATGTCTTACAAACTGATCTCGCCTTAAATAGTTGTGCCGAGGAATTCTGACCGACTCTAGACAAGATTTCATCAATCATGTCTCCGGGTAGGTCTCTTAAAATATTGGGTTGTCTATCCATTTTGTGTTATTATACTGTAAAATAGACAAGAGTTAGATTCATAAAAAAAATACTTATTAATACAAGCAATTTTTACATATATCATAAAGCATAAGCACACTATATTACATATATTACACCACACGAATACAACTATCTTATTCCGACTCGCTCGTTTCTTCTTGTTCGGTTTTGGTTCGTTTTGCCAAGTTTCTAGGGATATATGATGTTCCCCTAATACAAGCCGTCCTTGTCCACATTGGTTTAGAAAAACCTGGTGGTTTAGAGGTTCCTGGGTCATTGTTACAACTTAAGGACTTCGGGGGTTAACGATACATATAAAGTTCATCGGGGTTGGAATTAGATTTCTCTATTTTTATGCCCTTTCCCTTATTATTTTCTTTTGCCTTTTTAAATTCAGTTGGGGTAATTTCTATAACATCAACGGAATTCTCGTCGGAATCCGATTCATCGGAGAATTGGTAATCCTCCCAATATTTTGCTTCCTTGGTGGAAACACCATTGACCATAATTAACCTTGGTCGGTTGGTTGAGGATTCTCTTTTACTTAACCGTTTTATTATTTCCCCCACCGGTTCTATTTCTTCTTCCGGTTCCGATTCTTCTTCCGGTTCCGACTCTTCTTCCGGTTCCGACTCTTCTTCCGGTTCCTCTTCGGGAACTTGTGAATCAGTCCACGAATCATTCCAATTTACATTTGACTCTTCATTATTATTAGGTGAGTCAATGGGACTTGTTCTAGAGGTAGATGAAATGTCCTGTTCTTATTGATTAAAAACGTTCCATATTAATTGATTTTGTTGCGAGGTTTTGACCTCTATATGAGACGTTTTTCAAAGACCGCATTCATTTTAAAACAAACCATAACCTTTATTTCATCAATAAAGGTTTAAAAAGCTTTACGTAGATTATCAAATAATGATAATCTAAAATATCCCGTTTACACACGACCATTACATAATGGTTTACAATACAAATATGTTACAACAAAATAAGTTTCTTGAATGCAGTTTTTACACAATATCATACAAGCATGGACTCCAAATCTCGTCCTTATTTAAGTATGCGACAGCGGAAGCTCTTAATAATCACCTGAGAATAAACATGCTTAAAACCTCAACAAAAATGTTGGTGAGTTATAGGTTTAACCTATATATATCAAATCATAATAATAGACCACAAGATTTCATATTTCAATACACATCCCATACATAGAGATAAAAATCATTCATATGGTGAACACCTGGTAACCGACAATAACAAGATGCATATATAAGAATATCCCCATCATTCCGGGACACCCTTCGGATATGATATAAATTTCGAAGTACTAAAGCATCCGATACTTTGGATGGGGTTTGTTAGGCCCAATAGATCTATCTTTAGGATTCGCGTCAATTAGGGTGTCTGTTCCCTAATTCTTAGATTACCAGACTTAATAAAAAGGGGCATATTCGATTTCGATAATTCAACCATAGAATGTAGTTTCACGTACTTGTGTCTATTTTGTAAATCATTTATAAAACCTGCATGTATTCTCATCCCAAAAATATTAGATTTTAAAAGTGGGACTATAACTCACTTTCACAGATTTTTACTTCGTCGGGAAGTAAGACTTGGCCACTGGTTGATTCACGAACCTATAACAATATATACATATATATCAAAGTATGTTCAAAATATATTTACAACACTTTTAATATATTTTGATGTTTTAAGTTTATTAAGTCAGCTGTCCTCGTTAGTAACCTACAACTAGTTGTCCACAGTTAGATGTACAGAAATAAATCGATAAATATTATCTTGAATCAATCCACGACCCAGTGTATACGTATCTCAGTATTGATCACAACTCAAACTATATATATTTTGGAATCAACCTCAACCCTGTATAGCTAACTCCAACATTCACATATAGAGTGTCTATGGTTGTTCCGAAATATATATAGATGTGTCGACATGATAGGTCGAAACATTGTATACGTGTCTATGGTATCTCAAGATTACATAATATACAATACAAGTTGATTAAGTTATGGTTGGAATAGATTTGTTACCAATTTTCACGTAGCTAAAATGAGAAAAATTATCCAATCTTGTTTTACCCATAACTTCTTCATTTTAAATCCGTTTTGAGTGAATCAAATTGCTATGATTTCATATTGAACTCTATTTTGTGACTCTAAACAGAAAAAGTATAGGTTTATAGTCGGAAAAATAAGTTACAAGTCGTTTTTGTAAAGGTAGTCATTTCAGTCGAAAGAACGACGTCTAGATGACCATTTTAGAAAACATACTTCCACTTTGAGTTTAACCATAATTTTTGGATATAGTTTCATGTTCATAATAAAAATCATTTTCTCAGAATAACAACTTTTAAATCAAAGTTTATCATAGTTTTTAATTAACTAACCCAAAACAGCCCGAGGTGTTA
Organism: Rutidosis leptorrhynchoides; assembly: GCF_046630445.1. NCBI lineage: Eukaryota > Viridiplantae > Streptophyta > Magnoliopsida > Asterales > Asteraceae > Rutidosis > Rutidosis leptorrhynchoides. The sequence goes on from NC_092338.1 coordinate 416,164,655, forward strand.
CTACGACGGCGTAAATCCGGTTTTACGGTGTTTTTCGTGTTTCCAGGTTTTAAATCATTAAGTTAGCATATCATATAGATATAGAACATGTGTTTAGTTGATTTTAAAAGTCAATTTAGAAGGATTAACTTTTGTTTGCGAACAAGTTTAGAATTAACTAAACTATGTTCTAGTGATTACAAGTTTAAACCTTCGAATAAGATAGCTTTATATGTATGAATCGAATGATGTTATGAACATCATTACTACCTTAAGTTCCTTGGATTAACCTACTGGAAAAGAGAAAAATGGATCTAGCTTCAACGAATCCTTAGATGGCTCGAAGTTCTTGAAGCAGAATCATGACACGAAAACAAGTTCAAGTAAGATCATCACTTGAAATAAGATTGTAATAGTTATAGAAATTGAACCAAAGTTTGAATATGATTATTACCTTGTATTAGAATGATAACCTACTGTAAGAAACAAAGATTTCTTGAGGTTGGATGATCACCTTACAAGATTGGAAGTGAGCTAGCAAACTTGAAAGTATTCTTGATTTTATGTAACTAGAACTTGTAGAATATATGAAGAACACTTAGAACTTGAAGATAGAACTTGAGAGAGATCAATTAGATGAAGAAAATTGAAGAATTAAAGTGTTTGTAGGTGTTTTTGGTTGTTGGTGTATGGATTAGATATAAAGGATATGTAATTTTGTTTTCATGTAAATAAGTCATGAATGATTACTCATATTTTTGTAATTTTATGAGATATTTCATGCTAGTTGCCAAATGATGGTTCCCACATGTGTTAGGTGACTCACATGGGCTGCTAAGATCTGATCATTGGAGTGTATATACCAATAGTACATACATCTAAAAGCTGTGTATTGTACGAGTACGAATACGGGTGCATACGAGTAGAATTGTTGATGAAACTGAACGAGGATGTAATTGTAAGCATTTTTGTTAAGTAGAAGTATTTTTATAAGTGTATTGAAGTCTTTCAAAAGTGTATAAATACATATTAAAACACTACATGTATATACATTTTAACTGAGTCGTTAAGTCATCGTTAGTCGTTACATGTAAGTGTTGTTTTGAAACCTTTAGGTTAACGATCTTGTTAAATGTTGTTAACCCAATGTTTATAATATCAAATGAGATTTTAAATTATTATATTATCATGATATTATGATATATTAATATATCTTAATATGATATATATTCATTTAAATGTCGTTACAACGATAATCGTTACATATATGTCTCGTTTCGAAATCCTTAAGTTAGTAGTCTTGTTTATATGTATGTAACTCATTGTTAATATACTTATGGAGATACTTACTTATAATAATCTCATGTTAACCATATGTATATCCATATATATATCGTCATGTCGTTTTTACAAGTTTTAACGTTCGTGAATCGCCGGTCAACTTGGGTGGTCAATTGTCTATATGAAACATATTTCAATTAATCAAGTCTTAACAAGTTTAATTGCTTAACATGTTGGAAACATTTAATCATGTAAATATCAATCTCAATTAATATATATAAACATGGAAAAGTTCGGGTCACTACAGTACCTACCCGTTAAATAAATTTCGTCCCGAAATTTTAAGCTGTTGAAGGTGTTGACGAATCTTCTGGAAATAGATGCGGGTATTTCTTCTTCATCTGATCTTCACGCTCCCAGGTGAACTCGGGTCCTCTACGAGCATTCCATCGAACCTTAACAATTGGTATCTTGTTTTGCTTAAGTCTTTTAACCTCACGATCCATTATTTCGACGGGTTCTTCGATGAATTGGAGTTTTTCATTGATTTGGATTTCATCTAATGGAATAGTGAGATCTTCTTTAGCAAAACATTTCTTCAAATTCGAGACGTGGAAAGTGTTATGTACAGCCGCGAGTTGTTGAGGTAACTCAAGTCGGTAAGCTACTGGTCCGACACGATCAATAATCTTGAATGGTCCAATATACCTTGGATTTAATTTCCCTCGTTTACCAAATCGAACAACGCCTTTCCAAGGTGCAACTTTAAGCATGACCATCTCTCCAATTTCAAATTCTATATCTTTTCTTTTAATGTCAGCGTAGCTCTTTTGTCGACTTTGGGCGGTTTTCAACCGTTGTTGAATTTGGATGATCTTCTCGGTAGTTTCTTGTATAATCTCCGGACCCTTAATCTGTCTATCCCCCACTTCACTCCAACAAATTGGAGACCTGCACTTTCTACCATAAAGTGCTTCAAACGGTGCCATCTCAATGCTTGAATGGTAGCTGTTGTTGTAGGAAAATTCTGCTAACGGTAGATGTCGATCCCAACTGTTTCCGAAATCAATAACACATGCTCGTAGCATGTCTTCAAGTGTTTGTATCGTCCTTTCGCTCTGCCCATCAGTTTGTGGATGATAGGCAGTACTCATGTTTAGACGAGTTCCTAATGCTTGCTGTAATGTCTGCCAGAATCTTGAAATAAATCTGCCATCCCTATCAGAGATAATAGAGATTGGTATTCCATGTCTGGAGATGACTTCCTTCAAATACAGTCGTGCTAACTTCTCCATCTTGTCATCTTCTCTTATTGGCAGGAAGTGTGCTGACTTGGTGAGACGATCAACTATTACCCAAATAGTATCAAAACCACTTGCAGTCCTTGGCATTTTAGTGATGAAATCCATGGTAATGTTTTCCCATTTCCATTCAGGGATTTCGGGTTGTTGAAGTAGACCTGATGGTTTCTGATGCTCAGCTTTGACCTTAGAACACGTCAAACATTCTCCTACGTATTTAGCAACATCGGCTTTCATACCCGGCCACCAAAAATGTTTCTTGAGATCCTTGTACATCTTCCCCGTTCCAGGATGTATTGAGTATCTGGTTTTATGAGCTTCTCTAAGTACCATTTCTCTCATATCTCCAAATTTTGGTACCCAAATCCTTTCAGCCCTATACCGGGTTCCGTCTTCCCGAATATTAAGATGCTTCTCCGATCCTTTGGGTATTTCATCCTTTAAATTTCCCTCTTTTAAAACTCCTTGTTGCGCCTCCTTTATTTGAGTAGTAAGGTTATTATGAATCATTATATTCATAGATTTTACTCGAATGGGTTCTCTGTCCTTCCTGCTCAAGGCATCGGCTACCACATTTGCCTTCCCCGGGTGGTAACGAATCTCAAAGTCGTAATCATTCAATAATTCAATCCACCTACCCTGCCTCATATTCAGTTGTTTCTGATTAAATATGTGTTGAAGACTTTTGTGGTCGGTATATATAATACTTTTGACCCCATATAAGTAGTGCCTCCAAGTCTTTAATGCAAAAACAACCGCGCCTAATTCCAAATCATGCGTCGTATAATTTTGTTCGTGAATCTTCAATTGTCTAGACGCATAAGCAATCACCTTTGTTCGTTGCATTAATACATAACCGAGACCTTGCTTTGATGCGTCACAATAAATCACAAAATCATCATTCCCTTCAGGCAATGACAATATAGGTGCCGTAGTTAGCTTTTTCTTCAATAACTGAAACGCTTTCTCTTGTTCATCATTCCATTCAAATTTCTTCCCTTTATGCGTTAATGCAGTCAAGGGTTTTGCTATTCTGGAAAAGTCTTGGATGAACCTTCTGTAGTAACCAGCTAGTCCTAAAAACTGGCGTATGTGTTTCGGAGTTTTCGGGGTTTCCCACTTTTCAACAGTTTCTATCTTTGCCGGATCCACCTTAATACCTTCTTTGTTCACTATGTGACTGAGGAATTGAACTTCTTCCAACCAAAATGCACACTTTGAAAACTTAGCGTACAATTCTTCCTTCCTCAATACTTCTAACACCTTTCTCAAATGTTCACCGTGTTCTTGGTCATTCTTTGAGTAAATAAGTATGTCATCAATGAAAACAATGACAAACTTGTCAAGGTATGGTCCACACACTCGGTTCATAAGGTCCATGAACACAGCTGGTGCATTGGTTAAACCAAACGGCATGACCATAAACTCGTAATGACCGTAACGTGTTCTGAAAGCAGTCTTTGGAATATCATCTTCTTTCACCCGCATTTGATGATACCCGGAACGTAAGTCAATCTTTGAATAAACAGACGAGCCTTGTAGTTAATCAAATAAGTCGTCGATTCTCAGTAGTGGGTAGCGGTTCTTGATGGTAAGTTTGTTCAACTCTCGATAGTCGATACACAACCTGAATGTACCATCTTTCTTCTTGACAAACAAAACAGGAGCTCCCCACGGTGATGTGCTTGGTCGAATGAAACCACGCTCTAAAAGTTCTTGTAATTGGCTTTGCAGTTCTTTCATCTCGCTGGGTGCGAGTCTGTAAGGAGCACGAGCTATTGGTGCAGCTCCTGGTACAAGATCTATTTGAAATTCAACGGATCGATGTGGGGGTAATCTCGGTAATTCTTTCAGAAATACATCGGGAAATTCTTTTGCGACGGGAACATCATTGATGCTCTTTTCTTCAGTTTGTACTTTCTCGGCGTGTGCTAGAACAGCATAGCAACCTTTTCTTATTAGTTTTTGTGCCTTCAAATTACTAATAAGATGTAGCTTCGTGTTTCTCTTTTCTCCGTACACCATTAAGGGTTTTCCTTTTTCTCGTATAATGCGAATTGCATTTTTGTAACAAACGATCTCTGTTTTCACTTCTTTCAACCAGTCCATACCGATTATCACATCAAAACTCCCTAACTCTACTGGTATCAAATCAATCTTAAATGTTTCGCTAACCAGTTTAATTTCTCGATTCCGACATATATTATCTGCTGAAATTAATTTACCATTTGCTAATTCGAGTAAAAATTTACTATCCAAAGGCGTCAATGGACAACTTAATTTAGCACAAAAATCTCTACTCATATAGCTTCTATCCGCACCCGAATCAAATAAAACGTAAGCAGATTTATTGTCAATAAGAAACGTACCCGTAACAAGCACCGGGTCTTCTTGTGCCTCTGCCGCATTAATATTGAAAACTCTTCCGCGGCCTTGTCCATTCGTGTTTTCCTGGTTCGGGCAATTTCTAATAATGTGGCCCGGTTTTCCACATTTATAACAAACTACATTGGCATAACTTGCTCCGACACTACTTGCTCCGCCATTACTCGTTCCGACACCATTTGTTCCTTTCGTTCTATTAACCCCTGGTCCGTAGACCTCACACTTCGCCGCGCTATGACCATTTCTTTTACACTTGTTGCAAAATTTGGTGCAGAACCCCGAGTGATACTTTTCACACCTTTGGCATAGCTGCTTCTGATTGTTGTTGTTGTTGCGGTTATTATTGTTATTGAGATGATTGTTGTAGTTGTTGTTGCTGTTGCTACTGTTGTTGTTGTTATTGTTGTTGTTGTTGTTGTTGTTGTTGTTGTTGTTGTTGTTGTTGTTGTTGTTGTTGTTGGGCCGTTTGTTGTAGTTGCGATTGATGGGATAATTGTTGCGATTGCTGTTGTTGTTGTATTGGTGATTCTTATCACTGTTTTCCTCCCACTTTCTTTTGACTTGCTTCACATTGGCCTCTTCAGCAGTCTGTTCTTTAATTCTTTCTTCAATCCGGTTCACTAGTTTGTGAGCCATTCTACATGCCTGTTGTATGGAGGCGGGCTCGTGTGAACTTATATCTTCTTGGATTCTTTCCGGTAATCCTTTCACAAACGCGTCGATCTTCTCTTCCTCATCTTCGAATGCTCCCGGACACAATAGGCACAATTCTGTGAATCGTCTTTCGTACGTGGTAATATCAAATCCTTGGGTTCGTAACCCTCTAAGTTCTGTCTTGAGCTTATTGACCTCGGTTCTGGGACGGTACTTCTCGTTCATCAAGTGCTTGAATGCTGACCACGGTAGTGCGTACGCATCATCTTGTCCCACTTGCTCTAGATAGGTATTCCACCATGTTAACGCAGAACCTGTGAAGGTATGCGTAGCGTACTTCACTTTGTCCTCTTCAGTACACTTACTTATGGCAAACACCGATTCGACCTTCTCGGTCCACCGTTTCAATCCGATCGGTCCTTCGGTTCCATCAAATTCCAAAGGTTTGCAGGCAGTGAATTCTTTGTAGGTGCATCCTACACGATTTCCTGTACTGCTAGATCCAAGGTTATTGTTGGTATGTAGCGCAGCCTGTACTGCGGCTATGTTTGAAGCTAGAAAAGTACGGAATTCCTCTTCATTCATATTCACGGTGTGTCGAGTAGTCGGTGCCATTTCCTTCAAAATAGTCAAATGGAACAAGTTAATCATACAGAATATTAAGAGTAGTTAATAGTATTTCGTAGCATAATATGAACTCATTTATAAAAGCTTTTTCTTCATATTAGCGTTTTATAAGTTTAATTTCGGGTAGTACCTACCCGTTAAGTTCATACTTAGTAGCTAATATACAATTCAACTGCTACAATTCTATATGAAAAACTGATTATAATAATATTTCGCGTTCAAACTTTTACACAATATTTTACAAACTTACAATACCGCTTATTTTACATATAGCATGAAATATAGCACACAATAAATTTGATACAAGATGGTTGTGAAGATAATTCTAGCTAGTACACAAGTCGTTCAGCAAAGGCAATAAAGACACGTAATTCATACGTCCAGAAACAAGTCATGCATTCTGGTTTTACTAGGATTACATCCCATCCTTGGTCTTGTGGAACCTAACCGTTATGGCCGTTGATAAGACAGCGTGTTGTAACGTCGTCAAAGGGACGAGGGTTACGTAATGTCCAACAGTCCCGTAACAATCTAAAAACCTCATTTCTTACCCCAATTACCGACTCCGTCACTTGTGGGAACGTTTTGTTTAATAGTTGTAGCCCGATGTTCTTGTTCTCACTTTGGTGAGAAGCGAACATTACTAATCCGTAAGCATAACATGCTTCTTTATGTTGCATGTTAGCCGCTTTTTCTAAATCACGAAGTCCAATATTCGGATATATTGAGTCAAAATAATTTCTTAACCCATTGCGTAAAATAGCATTTGGGTTCCCCGCAATATATGCGTCAAAGTAAACACATCGTAACTTATGGATTTCCCAATGTGATATCCCCCATCTTTCGAACGAAAGCCTTTTATAAACCAAGGCATTCTTGGAACGTTCTTCGAATGTCTTACAAACCGATCTCGCCTTAAATAGTTGTGTCGAAGAATTCTGACCGACTCTAGACAAGATTTCATCAATCATGTCTCCGGGTAGGTCTCTTAAAATATTGGGTTGTCTATCCATTTTGTTTTTTTTATACTGTAAAATAGACAAGAGTTAGATTCATAAAAAAAAATACTTATTAATACAAGCAATTTTTACATATATCATAAAGCATAAGCACACTATATTACATATATTACACCACACGAATACAACTATCTTATTCCGACTCGCTTGTTTCTTCTTCTTCGGTTTTGGTTCGTTTTGCCAAGTTTCTAGGGATATATGATGTTCCCCTAATACTAGCTGTTATTTTCCACAACGGTTTAGAAAAACCTGGTGGTTTAGAGGTTCCTGGGTCATTGTTACAACTTAAGGACTTCGGGGGTTGATGATACATATAAAGTTCATCGGGGTTGGAATTAGATTTCTCTATTTTTATGCCCTTTCCCTTATTATTTTCTTTTGCCTTTTTAAATTCAGTTGGGGTAATTTCTATAACATCATCGGAATTCTCGTCGGAATCCGATTCATCGGAGAATTGGTAATCCTCCCAATATTTTGCTTCTTTGGCGGAAACACCATTGACCATAATTAACCTTGGTCGGTTTGTTGAGGATTTTCTTTTACTTAACCGTTTTATTATTTCCCCCACCGGTTCTATTTCTTCATCCGGTTCCGATTCTTCTTCCGATTCCGATTCTTCTTCCGGTTCCGACTCTTCTTCCGGTTCCTCTTCGGGAACTTGTGAATCAGTCCACGAATCATTCCAATTTATTATTATTAGGTGAGTCAATGGGACTTGTTCTAGAGGTAGACATCTATCACATAATATCAAACGCGTTAAGAGATTAATATATCACATAATATTCACATGTTAAAAATATATAGTTTCCAACAAAATTTGTTAAGCAATCATTTTTCAAGTAAACACGGTCGAAGTCCAGACTCACTAATGCATCCTAACAAACTCGATAAGACACACTAATGCAAAATTCTGGTTCTCTAAGACCAACGCTCGGATACCAACTGAAATTTCCCGTTCTTATTGATTAAAAACGTTCCATATTAATTGATTTCGTTGCGAGGTTTTGACCTCTATATGAGACGTTTTTCAAAGACCGCATTCATTTTAAAACAAACCATAACCTTTATTTCATCAATAAAGGTTTAAAAAGCTTTACGTAGATTATCAAATAATGATAATCTAAAATATCCCGTTTACACACGACCATTACATAATGGTTTACAATATGTTACAACAAAATAAGTTTCTTGAATGCAGTTTTTACACAATATCATACAAGCATGGACTCCAAATCTCGTCCTTATTTAAGTATGCGACAGCGGAAGCTCTTATTAATCACCTGAGAATAAACATGCTTAAAACGTCAACAAAAATGTTGGTGAGTTATAGGTTTAACCTATATATATCAAATCATAATAATAGACCACAAGATTTCATATTTCAATACACATCCCATACATAGAGATAAAAATCATTCATATGGTGAACACCTGGTAACCGACAATAACAAGATGCATATATAAGAATATCCCCATCATTCCGGGACACCCTTCGGATATGATATAAATTTCGAAGTACTAAAGCATCCGATACTTTGGATGGGGTTTGTTAGGCCCAATAGATCTATCTTTAGGATTCGCGTTAATTAGGGTGTCTGTTCCCTAATTCTTAGATTACCAGACTTAATAAAAAGGGGCATATTCGATTTCAATAATTCAACCATAGAATGTAGTTTCACGTACTTGTGTCTATTTTGTAAATCATTTATAAAACCTGCATGTATTCTCATCCCAAAAATATTAGATTTTAAAAGTGGGACTATAACTCACTTTCACAGATTTTTACTTCGTCGGGAAGTAAGACTTGGCCACTGGTTGATTCACGAACCTATAACAATATATACATATATATCAAAGTATGTTCAAAATATATTTACAACACTTTTAATATATTTTGATGTTTTAAGTTATTAAGTCAGCTGTCCTCGTTAGTAACCTACAACTAGTTGTCCACAGTTAGATGTACAGAAATAAATCGATAAATATTATCTTGAATCAATCCATGACCCAGTGTATACGTATCTCAGTATTGATCACAACTCAAACTATATATATTTTGGAATCAACCTCAACCCTGTATAGCTAACTCCAACATTCACATATAGAGTGTCTATGGTTGTTCCGAAATATATATAGATGTGTCGACATGATAGGTCGAAATATTGTATACGTGTCTATGGTATCTCAAGATTACATAATATACAATACAAGTTGATTAAGTTATGGTTGGAATAGATTTGTTACCAATTTTCACGTAGCTAAAATGAGAAAAATTATCCAATCTTGTTTTACCCATAACTTCTTCATTTTAAATCCGTTTTGAGTGAATCAAATTGCTATGGTTTCATATTTAACTCTATTTTATGAATCTAAACAGAAAAAGTATAGGTTTATAGTCGGAAAAATAAGTTACAAGTCGTTTTTGTAAAGGTAGTCATTTCAGTCGAAAGAACGACGTCTAGATGACCATTTTAGAAAACATACTTCCACTTTGAGTTTAACCATAATTTTTGGATATAGTTTCATGTTCATAATAAAAATCATTTTCTCAGAATAACAACTTTTAAATCAAAGTTTATCATAGTTTTTAATTAACTAACCCAAAACAGCCCGCGGTGTTACTTCGACGGCGTAAATCCGGTTTTACGGTGTTTTTCGTGTTTCCAGGTTTTAAATCATTAAGTTAGCATATCATATAGATATAGAACATGTGTTTAGTTGATTTTAAAAGTCAAGTTAGAAGGATTAACTTTTGTTTGCGAACAAGTTTAGAATTAACTAAACTATGTTCTAGTGATTACAAGTTTAAACCTTCGAATAAGATAGCTTTATATGTATGAATCGAATGATGTTATGAACATCATTACTACCTTAAGTTCCTTGGATAAACCTACTGGAAAAGAGAAAAATGGATCTAGCTTCAACAAATCCTTGGATAGCTCGAAGTTCTTGAAGCAGAATCATGACACGAAAACAAGTTCAAGTAAGATCATCACTTGAAATAAGATTGTTATAGTTATAGAAATTGAACCACAGTTTGAATATGATTATTACCTTGTATTAGAATGATAACCTACTATAAGAAACAAAGATTTCTTGAGGTTGGATGATCACCTTACAAGATTGGAAGTGAGCTAGCAAACTTGAAAGTATTCTTGATTTTATGTAACTAGAACTTGTAGAATATATGAAGAACACTTAGAACTTGAAGATAGAACTTGAGAGAGATCAATTAGATGAAGAAAATTGAAGAATGAAAGTGTTTGTAGGTGTTTTTGGTCGTTGGTGTATGGATTAGATATAAAGGATATGTAATTTTGTTTTCATGTAAATAAGTCATGAATGATTACTCATATTTTTGTAATTTTATGAGATATTTCATGCTAGTTGCCAAATGATGGTTCCCACATGTGTTAGGTGACTCACATGGGCTGCTAAGAGCTGATCATTGGAGTGTATATACCAATAGTACATACATCTAAAAGCTGTGTATTGTACGAGTACGAATACGGGTGCATACGAGTAGAATTGTTGATGAAACTGAACGGGGATGTAATTGTAAGCATTTTTGTTAAGTAGAAGTATTTTTATAAGTGTATTGAAGTCTTTCAAAAGTGTATAAATACATATTAAAACACTACATGTATATACATTTTAACTGAGTCGTTAAGTCATCGTTAGTCGTTACATGTAAGTGTTGTTTTGAAACCTTTAGGTTAACGATCTTGTTAAATGTTGATAACCCAATGTTTATAATATCAAATGAGATTTTAAATTATTATATTATCATGATATTATGATATATTAATATATCTTAATATGATATATATTCATTTAAATGTCGTTACAACGATAATCGTTACATATATGTCTCGTTTCGAAATCCTTAAGTTAGTAGTCTTGTTTATATGTATGTAACTCATTGTTAATATACTTATGGAGATACTTACTTATCATAATCTCATGTTAACCATATGTATATCCATATATATATCGTCATGTCATTTTTACAAGTTTTAACGTTCGTGAATCACCGGTCAACTTGGGTGGTCAATTGTCTATATGAAACATATTTCAATTAATCAAGTCTTAACAAGTTTAATTGCTTAACATGTTGGAAACATTTAATCATGTAAATATCAATCTCAATTAATATATATAAACATGGAAAAGTTTGGGTCACTACAGTAGGCATCTATCACATAATATCAAACGCGTTAAGAGATTAATATATCACATAATATTCACATGTTAAAAATATATAGTTTCCAACAAAATTTGTTAAGCAATCATTTTTCAAGTAAACACGGTCAAAGTCCAGACTCACTAATGCATCCTAACAAACTCGATAAGACACACTAATACAAAATTCTGGTTCTCTAAGACCAACGCTCGGATACCAACTGAAATGTCCCGTTCTTATTGATTAAAAACGTTCCATATTAATTGATTTCGTTGCGAGGTTTTGACCTCTATATGAGACGTTTTTCAAAGACTGCATTCATTTTAAAACAAACCATAACCTTTATTTCATCAATAAAGGTTTTAAAAAGCTTTACGTAGATAATCAAATAATGATAATCTAAAATATCCTGTTTACACACGACCATTACATAATGGTTTACAATACAAATATGTTACAACAAAATAAGTTTCTTGAATGCAGTTTTTACACAATATCATACAAGCATGGACTCCAAATCTCGTCCTTATTTAAGTATGCGATAGCGAAAGCTCTTAATAATCACCTGAGAATAAACATGCTTAAAACGTCAACAAAAATGTTGGCGAGTTATAGGTTTAACCTATATATATCAAATCATAATAATAGACCACAAGATTTCATATTTCAATACACATCCCATACATAGAGATAAAAATCATTCATATGGTGAACACCTGGTAACCGACATTAACAAGATGCATATATATGTAAGAATATCCCCATCATTCCGGGACACCTTTCGGATATGATATAAATTTCGAAGTACTAAAGTATCCGGTACTTTGGATGAGGTTTGTTAAGCCCAATAGATCTATCTTTAGGATTCGCGTCAATTAGGGTGTCTGTTCCCTAATTCTTAGATTACCAGACTTAATAAAAAGGGGCATATTCGATTTTGATAATTCAACCATAGAATGTAGTTTCACGTACTTGTGTCTATTTTGTAAATCATTTATAAAACCTGCATGTATTCTCATCCCAAAAATATTAGATTTTAAAAGTGGGACTATAACTCACTTTCACAGATTTTTACTTCATCGGGAAGTAAGACTTGGCCACTGGTTGATTCACGAACCTATAACAATATATACATATATATCAAAGTATGTTTAAAATATATTTACAACACTTTTAATATATTTTGATGTTTTAAGTTTATTAAGTCAGCTGTCCTCGTTAGTAACCTACAACTAGTTGTCCACAGTTAGATGTACAGAAATAAATCGATAAATATTATCTTGAATCAATCCATGACCCAGTGTATACGTATCTCAATATTGATCACAACTCAAACTATATATATTTTGGAATCAACCTCAACCCTGTATAGCTAACTCCAACATTCACATATAGAGTGTCTATGGTTGTTCCGAAATATATATAGATGTGTCGACATGATAGGTCGAAACATTGTATACGTGTCTATGGTATCTCAAGATTACATAATATACAATACAAGTTGATTAAGTTATGGTTGGAATAGATTTGTTACCAATTTTCACGTAGCTAAAATGAGAAAAATTATCCAATCTTGTTTTACCCATAACTTCTTAATTTTAAATCCGTTTTGAGTGAATCAAATTGCTATGGTTTCATATTGAACTCTATTTTATGAATCTAAACAGAAAAAGTATAGGTTTATAGTCGGAAAAATAAGTTACAAGTCATTTTTGTAAAGGTAGTCATTTCAGTCGAAAGAACGACGTCTAGATGACCATTTTAGAAAACATACTTCCACTTTGAGTTTAACCATAATTTTTGGATATAGTTTCATGTTCATAATAAAAATCATTTTCTCAGAATAACAACTTTTAAATCAAAGTTTATCATAGTTTTTAATTAACTAACCCAAAACAGCCCGCGGTGTTACTACGACGGCGTAAATTCGGTTTTACGGTGTTTTTCGTGTTTCCAGGTTTTAAATCATTAAGTTAGCATATCATATATATATAGAACATGTGTGTAGTTAATTTTAAAAGTCAAGTTAGAAGGATTAACTTTTGTTTGCGAACAAGTTTAGAATTAACTAAACTATGTTCTAGTGATTACGAGTTTAAACCTTCGAATAAGATAGTTTTATATATATGAATCAAATGATGTTATGAACATCATTACTACCTCAAGTTTAGTAGGTAAACCTACTGGAAGTGACAAGAAATGATCTAGCTTCAAAGGATCTTGGATGGCTTGAAAGTTCTTGAAGTAGGATCATGACACAAAAACAAGTTCAAGTAAGATTTTTACTCGAATTAAGATAGTTTATAGTTATAGAAATTGAATCAAAGTTTGAATATGAATATTACCTTGAATAAGAAAGATAACCTACTGTATATAACAAAGGTTTCTTGATCTTAGATGATTACTTGGAATGGGTTAGAAAGCTTGGAAGTAAATTAGTAAACTTGAAGGGATTTTTGAAGTGTTCTTGAAGTGTTCTTCCTATGATAATTATAGCTTGATTCTTGAAGTGATTTTTGATGAAGATGATGATTAACTACTGGAAAAATACGTTCATAATAGTGTGTGTGTGTGTGTGTTGAGAGAGAATTAGAAAGAGAATTGGAAGTGAAATGGAGTGAATGATGAGTGGTAATTGGTGAGTGGTGAGTGGGGTTAAAAGGAGTTCTAGTTAGTTGACTAGCTCATGGTAGAAGTTAAAATTGATTAGTCATACATGACATAATCAAGAGTGGAATCCCATGCTAGTTCCTATTGGTATATACTCATAGTAAGTACGTTTTGAAGCTGTGTATAATACGGGTAAGAATACGACTAGAATTCTTGATGAAAGAAAAGAATGGAATAGTAACTGTAACCATTTTCTTTAAGTATGAGTGTTTTGATATATGTCTTGAAGTATTCCAAAAGTATTTTAATACATCTAAATACACTACATGTATATACATTTTAACTGAGTCGTTAAGTCATCGTTAGTCGTTACATGTAAGTGTTGTTTTGAAACCTTTAAGTTAACGATCTCAATTAATGTTGTTAACCCATTGTTTATTATATCTAATGAGATGTTAAATTATTATATTATCATGATATTATGATATATTAATATATCTTAATATGATATATATACATTTAAATGTCGTTACAACGATAATCGTTACATATATGTCTCGTTTCGAAATCCTTAAGTTAGTAGTCTTGTTTATATGTATATAACTCATTGTTAATATACTTATGGAGATACTTACTTATAATAATCTCATGTTAACCATATGTATATCCATATATATATATCGTCATGTCGTTTTTACAAGTTTTAACGTTCGTGAATCGCCGGTCAACTTGGGTGGTCAATTGTCTATATGAAACATATTTCAATTAATCAAGTCTTAACAAGTTTGATTGCTTAACATGTTGGAAACATTTAATCATGTAAATATCAATCTCAATTAATATATATAAACATGGAAAAGTTCGGGTCACTACACCTGACAGCTTCCGTAGATTCCTCCGTAACTTATGGGATTTTAGTATTATATGTGCCTATGTAAATTATGTGTTGCAAGGTACTAATCTATATCCTATAATCTATTTCTTATCAAAAATACTTCATTTAATCGTACAAGATGAATCCCTGAATCAGTTTGAGTCCCTCAGATTTCGATAGCTATTCCGATATGGATTTCCACTCGAGCTCAGAAAGCAGTATAACCGGAATGAATCAACCAATTAGCCATCATTTATTCTGGATGAATTGGAAATGGGTCCGTAGTCAACTTAATCACTGGAGACGCGAAGAAGGCGATCTTTTCCACCAACCAAATTGCCCTCTTGACGAATAACCCGAAGCACTTACCGGTGAATCAATCCGAAACACCAATATCACCCTCATTTCCAGAGTAGCTCGACATGATTATATTCTATCCACGATTCTAAACCTTATTCATTCGCTCGTTCTTACAGACTATCATCCCGGAGTAATAAGTCAACGAACTACGCGCCCGAGTTGTAGCCTTGAAAAATATGGTGCAAAACGTACCAGTTTCAGCAACATCATCGGCACCAACAGTACCATCAGTAACAGCACCAGTACCATCACCAATCCATGCCTCAACATCTCATTCTGTACCTCGAGTATAATCATTGTTCTACGTATCGTTTTACATCAATTATCTTCGTTCTTCATGACGATTAAGTAATCTCTAAATGTTTTAGAGATTATGTGTGATGACCCGGAAATTTCTGACCAAATTTAAACTTAATTTTTAACGTTTCCGACACGATAAGCAAAGTCTATGAAGTTGAATCTCAAAATTTTGAACTATTCAATTACCCTTCGATTGTTTTCAATGATTCGTAAACCATTATATGTAAATAGATACATATATATACTATAATTTGAAAACGTAACAACATTTTAATTATTTAATACCGTACATTAAACTTATTGGTTTAAATATTTATTTGAATATATATGATAAGTTGGAATATTAATTGTATGAATAAATTGCGACGTATATTTAAAACGTCTTTATGAATGTTGAAAATATATATTAACTTGGTCATAAAACGATTTGTTATTATATATCAACAAATAGCGAGACAATGATTTATAGAAGTAAATGACCAAAACACTCGAAAGTTTAAGATACACTTTAAATGATATAGTTTATTGATAATTTAAGACTATATTTTGACAAAGGTACGAGTCACAAAACGTAAATTGTGAGTTTTCTAAGCGTATGAAAATGCGTTCAAGAAACCGGAACCGGGACATAAGTCGAGTGACAATGTACGAGTCATCGGAACGAAAATTACAAGTCAACTATGCATGTGAATTTAATATAATATATAATTAATTATATAAATTAAATATATTATATATATTATATAAAATTATGTCGACAAACAAAAAGTTAAAAGTTTGTGAGCTGAATCAGAGGGCCATGCGATCGCATGGCCTTGAAGCACAAATCCCATGCGATCGCATGGGGTACTTTTTCAGAAAAGGTTCTATAAATTGCTCAGTTTTCACACTTCTTTCTCTAAATTATATATTACTCCGTATTTATTTTATTTATTATTATTATTATTATTATTATTATTATTATTATTAAGATTAATATTATTATTAATCTTATTATTATTAATATTATTAATTAGTATTATACATAAAATACTACGACGAGGTTATGAGCGTGTCACTTTCAAAAATGGGTTTTTGAGCGGGATAAAGTTAAGGAAATTATGGGTTACAGCTATGGAGGTTATGGGTAATGTTCATGGGTATTATTTACAAGTCAAACCTACTGTTATCATCTATGTTGCGTCTACGTACTTTTCTGCAATATTGAATCACAATATTGATACGTAAGCATTTATATTTTATCTTTTATACATTAATTGTGTATCCATGTCTAGTGCTCGAGTATATATATTTATACATGTTTGTATGCTAAATTTCGTCGTTAAACAGTTTATAATGAATCACGAATTAAATACATATATTACTGGTAAAAGGTATATGATATACATGTTTTCGGAAAGCTGTCGAAAAATCAATAACTTTTCATTTAGACACCGAATAGTTTCGATGAACGGATTAAAAGATATGATCAACTGAATTATGATTGACGTTAATTGAAATTGCTTTTGAATCTGCAATTAAGATTTAAACAACTTGTTTACGAGATTGATAAAGTGAACTTTTAAATATTACCAACCGAGTAAATGACTCCTTATATAAGGTATGTCTCGTTTTGTTGAACTATTGTCAAAATTGACTTTTTGAAACGACTTTGGATAACTTTTGTATGTCAATCTCGAGCATTAGGATTATGATACACTATGACCTGACCTAGCTTGATAGACATTTATTGACCAACATATGTTCTCTAGGTTGAGATCTACGGTTATTTGGTAATCCGAGTTTCAGTCACATTTTGGTGAACGACTTTATATGCTGCTAAGGTGAGTTTCATTTGCTCCCTTTTTAATTGCTTTTGCAATATATATTTTTGGGCTGAGAATACATGCACTTTATTTTAAACGCAATGGATACAAGTACATACTAAATTCTACACTGAGTTTGAACCGAAAATCCCTTAGCTTTGGTAACTAGTAACTGCCAGTTATAAGAACTGGTGGGCGCGAGTAGTAGTATATGGATCCATAGGGCTTGATATCCCTGTCCGAGCTAGAGCACTAGCCTTTTAACGGACGTATGCTATTTGAGAAACGTACACGTTGGTTTGCGTGTATTATTAAGATGATTATACAAAGGGTACAAATTATATATACGTTAAGTTTAGTTACCAGGGTGCTCAATTTCGTAGAATATTTTGATAAACGTTTCTGGATGAAACAACTGAAATCTTGTGATCCACTTTTATATACAAATTATGCGAAACACTAAAACTATGAACTCACCAACCTTTGTGTTGACACTTGTTAGCATGTTTATTCTCAGGTTCCTAGAAGTCTTCCGATGTTTGCTTATATGTTAGACAAGCTATGTGCCTGGAGTCTTACATGACATATTTTTCAAGGAAACGTTGCATTCATCAAATCATCACCAAGTATCTTATTTTGACTGCATTGTCAACGAAAGTATCATTGTAAACTATTATATTACGGTGATTGTCTATATGTAGAAATCATCAGATGTCGAAAATCTTTGATTTAAATATTCATTTATGGTGTGCCTTTTCAAAAGAATGCAATGTTTACAAAACGTATCATATAGAGGTCAAATACCTCGCATTGAAATCGATGAATGACGTGCTTGTCCATATGGATTTGGAACGATCGTCACATTATGTATTCTAGTTCTAACGGTAAACCAAATGAGTTTAATATTATAGTAACTCAATGAATCCATGATTACATCTGAAGAAAATATATATGTATATATGTTATCATAAAGATTGTAATTAAAAATTCTTTCTTACAAAGTGTTAATTGTGAAAATATTTTAACGGGTAGGTAATACCAGAGGAATATTCAGATTTCACATTAATAAGTTACATTGTACGTTCTTCGAATCTGTTTCAACAGTCATATACTATCCTACTTGCATCCACCGATATACAAATCCGTTCACCACAGAATAACCATATTCATCCAATTTCATATTTGGATTTTGATTTATCAGAATCCAACAAGTGGCATAATGAAGAAAACATTTGACAAAATAAAATTTGTTAGAAACAAACAAATTAACTATGAGTAATTTTGTTAAGAATCCACGCTAACTGTTCCTAGCTAATTATTCCTAGCTAACTGATTACATTTTATTTATCGCACTTTAATTATCGCAATTTACATTCTCTCAATTTTATTTATCGTCATTTAATTTCTGTTATTTACTTTACGCACATTATTTATCGTCATTTAATTTCTGTTATTTATTTTTACTCAATTTAAATATCGGGACACGTATACAAGGTTTTGACATATCATATCGAAGCATTTATATATATTATTTGGAATAACCATAGACACTCTATATGCAGTAATGATCGAGTTCTCTATACAGGGTTGAGGTTGATTCTATAATAATATATATAATTTGAGTTGTGATCGAGTCTGAGACGTGTACACGGGTCACGATACGTATTAATGAATTCGAATATTATATATTAAACTATATATGAATTATTGGACTGTTAACTGTGGACTATCGACTGTGGACTAATAACATTGGACAAATAAAAAATGAATTAAAATATTGTTTATAACATATGAAACTAAACAATTCTTCAAGTTTGCCACTTGATTTCATCCTAAATTTCATTTGTATCTTGACGATTACAATCTGCGTTCAAACCTTTCATGATTCTTAAAAACATCTCAATCGAGAGGATGAACCAATCGCATTTCATCTGCGAAAGAAAAGATTTATGCATATAGTCATGCACCTGAAAATACTCGAAACCTGAGTAAACGTTTAACACGTAACTGTGTTAGCTCCTTTAGCATTATTATTACCCAAAATAACTTTACAATTCCTTTTCAAGGTAGCAAATTTTATCACAGCTCCAGCAAGTCAACTTCGACTTTTCAGTCGGACTAGCGTTACTATAACATTGATATATATGCGTGCTCTTTTATTGTTGCCGGGAAATCTTTTATATTCTACCATACTACCAGCATATGTACCAGCAACCTCATAGCTCCTTGGTTTAAATCCCTCCGACGAATCACTATATTTATCTATTGAAGTCTCATCATCTACTCATCTGCATCTGATAACAAGAATTGCCGTACCAAATACTGAGAATCATCAATCAGTATTTTGAAATCTCGCAGCATGTCTACATCAACAGTTATATGTAAACATATAACATTTATCTCTTAGAATTATGATCTTCCATTCTGAAATTCTGAAAAGCACCCAGTCTACAAATCAATACCATAAATTCTGAAAAAGCTGATTACAGCAGCAAAAACTGTACACGACCTTAACCGTCGAAAGTTGATGATAAAGAATGGAGTATTGGAAACACTCAATATAAAATTTAGTACCGAAAAGCGGATTATGTGAAACTATGAATGAAGCCGTGGACAAATCACAAAGAATAAGTTTGACTTCAAAGAATTCAAATGATTCAATGCCTGCTAAAGTCTTTAGCGAATATCTTGCTCCTTACTCTAAACCCTTGCGGACAATAGTTTCTATCATTCTCTGATCTTAGATATTCCGAGGTATTATCGTATCTTTCATTATAAATATCCTCGATATTTCTGAATATATTTTCATAACTAATCTTATCTGAAATCATTAATCTCTTCGTGCTATCAGTGTTACATCATATAGAAACTGTTATTTTCTATATTCTGTAAACTTTTGAACTTAAAATATGAATGTTATTGAAGTAATGTTGGGAACTGATGCATGAGTTAGTATAATATAATGACACTTGATCAACGTAATTATATTACAGTAAGTCATGCTGAGTTTCTAATGAAACATGATGATTCACAGATCATAACGTCATCATGTGCCATGTTACATGACTCTTACATTCTGTTAAATCTATGATCATGTCAAGAACATATTTTCTTGATAGTCCTATCTTTTCCTTGAATTATGGTAATTTGACAAGTCAGATTGTGCTATTACCGTTTTCTTCTTAAAACATTAACAATGTTCATTCTGAAACGTATATCTGCGAATTCTGGACCATTACAAGAGATGCCCAATCACAAGAAGAAGAAACGAAGGGACAAAGCTCCGAAATAGAAATTAGAGTATAAATCGCAGCAAAAAGGAGGGAGTATTAACTGTGGATGACAGTGATTATAGGAGACAGGAATAGAGACATTGAAATATAAGGGAATATATAAAGCCCAACAACAACACTGAAATTACAAACTGTGGATATCAGTGCGTATAGCAATATAAAGACACGGGAGGATTATAAATACAATAATCCCTAGAACATAGTAGAAATAAACAGATTCATCCTATGGAAGTTGGAAAAGGAGAATGATTGTTATGACAGTCAGGATAAGGACAAGGATTAGAACTGGATTAAGCATTTTCACAATCTTTTAGATGTATGAATTAAGAAAGAAGGTATAGAAATGGTGAGAATGACAGAACGGAAGAGCTTAATTTATAATGAAAATATCAGACAGAGTAATCGAGGCAGATCACCGTATTTAATTATAGAGATCTTAATTTCCTTACTCGCCGAAGACTCAAATCTTTTAGATTTCGAAGATTTTCTTTAAATCCCTTAAACTCCAAAATTCAACCCATCTACGTCAAAAGATATGACGAAACTTACTTTTCTCATTTCACACTTTTGTGATAGCTTCACTCGTACTCTTCGTGTAATCAAATTGTTTTATCTATATTAATTATGAATGATAAAACTCTATTTATTAACTCATATTCGTCATGAAAACATTTTTATTGTTAACCATGACAACCACACTCAAATTTCGGGACGAAATTTCTTTAACGGGTAGATACTGTGATGACCCGGATACTTCCAACCAAATTTAAACTTTAATCTTTATATGTTTCCGACACGATAAGCAAAATCTGTAATGTTGAGTCTCAGAATTTTGAAACTATGTTTATGTAATCAGTTACCCTTTGACTGTACCCGACGATTCACGAACATATATGTGTATATTTGAAAGTATATATATTTTAGAAATATTGAAAGTATAATTAAAACTTTAGAATCAAATATGTAAATAAAATACAAAATAATTATGATGTAATTTAAAATAAATCTATATTTAATTGTATAAATATTATAGATTCAAAATATTATAAGATTGGTAAATAGAATATAATTAATAAATTGTAATATATATTAAAATATAATTACAAGTTGAAATATAATTGTTATATTAATATTATTATCAGCATTTTTGTTATTATAATTATTAGTAATCTAATTATTAATAGTAATATTAATAAATTTATTATTAATAGAATTATTGATATTATTATCATCATTATTAATTTTATTATTATGATTATTATTTATTTATATAATTATTATTAGTATCAATATATATTTACTTATTTAATAATACCAATTATATGTAAACGTATATCTATAATCAAATCCGTTTCCCATCTTAATCAAACTCTAACAAATTTTGGCTCCTATCTCTGAAAAACGATAAACATCCCAATTCAATCGTACAATCACAATCTAACTTTATTTTGTTTATTACTTTTAGTACTGAACAAAAGGATCTTTTGTTGATTAAATTTATATAAATCAAAGACTTTAAATAACAGGTGATGGAATCAAAACTTTCACTGCTTTAAGACAATCTCTAAATTCCAAAATTTGTTTGATGTCACTTTTTCTTTTCTTAATTTTCCTTCTGATTAAAAATATTGTAGACCACCTATCTGTATTTAACAAACGAACTATTCAAAGGATATTGATTAACTCATTCAAGTTCTTTCATCTCCCTCTTTATTTCTATCCTTCTTCTTATGAATTATCAAACTCATATCATCACCATTTCTTAACCATCAACCACCCAACCAACTGCTCGACACTCTGCTATTAATCGAAGAACAAACCAACATAAATAGGAGTCACCACCGAATGAAACTTCTACTTCCTATTACGAATCCGATCACTAGTAAGTCATATAATAAAACCCATTAACGGGTCACTCTTTCTCTTTTAATTCTCAACCCAAATCACCACTGCCATACTACTAATACGATTTTATTTTTGATGATTAAATTAACACCTTGAAAACCCTCACTAAACACCCACTCGTTTATTTTTTTTATTCTGTTTGAATCACAAGACAAAACCGCCACCTTCTTTCTACAAATTCTTTTTGAACTCACCTTAGGCATGCTTTCTGTTTTCTTATCAAACCGCCAATACCACCTTGACCATCTTCGAAGACCAACGACAAAACACTACCTCTCATCATGTAAACCTTCACCCGCCACCCTTCATTCGTCCACCTTGAAAACCACCACAAAACGTCGTCCTAATTGTTGCACCCTCGTTTCCGCTACAACCACTATGCTCCTGTTTTCTTGTTAAACACCGACAAATAGTGATGACAATTATGATATGTGATGATCATCGAAGATGATGATAAATTTATGTTTTGGGTTCCTATTACATGAATGAAGTTAATGATGAAAGATGATAAAAAAAGGGCTGCTATGCGTTTCTTTTTATAATGAACCGAAAATCAAAAACCACCTCACTTTGTATTACTTTTGTTACCTTTGTGGCCGACACCCATTGTAACGTCCTCCCAATAGGGTCTGGAAGGAACGTCACTAATATCAAAACATACCAACATATTATAATAAACGAGAACAATACTAAATGATGAATTTAACTTTAATGAGTACGCAGCGGAAAATGAAATGTCGTTACAATGACAGGAATAACAATATCGTAAATGTTCACATGCAGAAGTAATAAATGCGATATCTCTTGATCCTATGTCCAAGTAGCATCACATAAGCAGTAAGTATAAGAGCTTGAATCAATCAGCACCTGAGACAAAACATGCTAAAGTGTCAACCAAAAAGGTTGAGTGAAGTTCATAGGTTTAACAAAAAGTTTGTCGTTGTTTTAGACCACAAGATTTAGTTTGTAAAGTTGATCTCCCGCAGGATCAAAAAGTTATGCCAATGCGTGATATTTAGACTAAACGTTCAAGTTTTCCCCATGACAAGTTGTGTCTGTCCTTGTCGGCTTAATTTCATTATTAAGTAATACAATGACTTGGTCAAATGTATCGGGGACGTTACTCCCGATAGGCCTACCCCCAATAATTAAGCATGCCGCAGCAATTAAAAATATCACTGTAGGGACTTAGTCAGACATAGCCGGGTATAGCATAGTTTAACAGTATGGTACTTGTGTCTAAAGTGTAAAAAGTAAAAACAGCATGTGTCTCACCCCAAGTAAAAGTAAGTAAGTTTGCTAGCAATTAAAGAGGGGCTATGAATTCACCTTAGTAAGTAGAGAGAGAGTTATTCCTCGGAATAAAGAGTTGAACGAGTGAGCAGGAAAGTCAACCTATTGACATTTAAGAGTAGTTAAGTGTTTTGCCCATGTTTAAGTTTAAGTATGTGTTTAAGTATAGTTTGTTTTACTAAGTTTCTATTCCCAGTAAGTTACTATTTTTATAAAGTTTCCATTTTTAGAAAGTTTCTTATTTTACTAAGTTTCTATGACTAGAGAGTTTCTACTTTTATCAGTGTTTTCCATTTTAGGATACTTGCCGTATTAGATAAGCTTCCAATCACCCCTTTCCATTCGAATGGCTAATTTAGATCTAGGGGCTTGAGCCATAGGACCCTTTAAATTGAAAATCCAAACCCTCTGCCTAGAATCTCATAGAAACCATTCGTCAAGAAATTTCGAAGATCTATACATCTCTAATACATATCCCAAAATGTTTTTATGTTATAATATAAGTAGTAGGTTATAGATGCTAGTAATAGTAATAGTGTATACATGTTATTTATTTTATTTTTAATTGCATAAAATTTATAACATTATTTACATGTTTCGGTAAAAATAATAACCGAAGTAAAAAGTAAAAAGTAAAAAGTAAAAAAAATAAAAAGTAAGAAAAAAATACTTACTAGTAGTAATTCTTTAAAGAGAGAATGAGAGAAATTTTGGTGTGAGTTTGAATGAGAAATGAGGGGTATTTATACTTGAAAAAATTAGGTAAAAAGAATAAAATAATTAAAATAAAAAGAAATATTTTAATTCTTAATGGGATTTTAAAATTAAAAAATATTAAATGTTAGGTCATGGGATAATGCACAAAATAAAATAATAAAAGTAGTTTTTCCATTACAATTTTAATTAAAAAGTAATTTATTTATTTATTTTTTCATTTATTTTAAGGATTTTTTTTATATAAATAAACAAATTGATTTAATGCTTTTCCAAGAATATTTGTCAATAATATTTTATTTTTATTTTTATTTTATTTTTGTTTTATTTAATTAATAAATACAAATTTTGCATAAAAATAATAAATAATTCGGTATTTTGTATTTTTAATAATAATTATGATTTTAATTATTAAACTATATTTTTAGTAAGTTTGTAAATATTATTACATTTATATACAATTGGATTTATTATATAGTTAAATATATAATACATTAACTAAATAATAAAATTGATACAAAGTTTATATACTTAGTTAAATTATGTCAAATTATATAAATTAATAATATATTATTTATTTAAGCGTACATTGTTGACTAAAAATTACTATTCGGTCAATATTTAATTGTATATAACAACCCTTAATACATATAGTCAGACATATAACCCTAGGGTTAATTCAGTAATTTAGAAGTCGAAAACTGAGGGTTGTTACACCCATGGATTAAATAATCTCACTTGCAAATAGACAAACTTCCTATCATTGCATACGTTTTTTTTTTGCCACCTTAATTCCTCTCTTTATGACCGGAAGTTATACATGTTTTTGACCGATATCCATTTTGCTTAATGGGTCATAATTGTGATTTAATTGTTGGGCTTAAGAAGATTGGGTTTGAGAAACGGTTGTGGACCGAAGTGATTCTGGGCAGAGGAAACCGTTGGTTGCTAGCTGTTGGTGAACGAAGATTTGATGATGATAATTGTAAAGATAATATTAATTCATTATGATGATGAGGTGATTATAATTAAGAGTTAATGGTGATGATAAAATGATTATGATAACATGATGTAGATACGAATATGTATGATGATGATTAACGAAGATGTGAGACAATGAATTCGTGATAATATTACAAGATGATGATGACGATCACTCGTTTATGATGATAAAAAGAGAATAGGATGATGGTTGTTACAATAATGATAATCGATGATAGTGTTGTTTGATGATAGAGGAAGAAGAAGACAGACGGGTTTTAGGAATAAAAAGTAGTGTTAAAACAGAAAAACCATAAGCAGATCAAGGGTAGGGGTGTTGGTGCGTTAACGAGAGGTCGCGGGTTCGAGCCCGGATTGGGATAGTTATTTTTTTTAAGCTTTTCCCTTAAAGGTAGCATTCCTAATATTATTGTTATTATTATTATTATTAAGATTACTTGTTATTATTAATATTCATATCATAATCTTTATTAATAATTTATATTATTACCATCATTATTACTAGTATTATCATTAAAATTATTATTATTATTTTTTATTATTATCATTATTATTATTATTATTATTATTATTATTATTATTATTATTATTATTATTATTATTATTATTATTATTATTATTATTATTATTATTATTAGAATTGTCATTATGTTTATTATTAATATCATTATTATTATTATTATGAAAATTACTATCATTATTAATTTTATGAACATTATAATAATTATTATTATTATTATCATCATTATTATTTTTAACATTAAGATTATTATTTTTACCATTATTATTATTACTATCATCATTTATATTACTAATATTACTACTAGTATTATTATTATTATTACAACAAAAATTCTCTATATAAAAATATATTTATGTATACTAATATTACATAATATTATGTTTTAACTAATATAATATTAATTATATTGATATAACGTTAATTAAATCATATATTAAATAAGCATTTTAATATAATATAAGTATTAACAAAATTATATATAAATATTAATCTTAATACATAACAAAATATATACAAATTTGTTCGATTACAACAATGTGTGTTAATAGATATACATGATAAAGGTTCGTGAATTCGAGGCCAACCTTACACTTGTTCATAGATGTTATATGTATTTTTTACTACAAAATACAGTATGGTGAGTTTCATTTGCCTTTTTACCCTTTATATTTTTGGGCTGAGAATACATGTGCAACTTTTATAACTGTTTTACGAAATAGACACATGTAATCGAAATTACGTTCTATGGTTGAATGATCAAAACTGAATATGCCCCCTTTTAGTCTGGTAATCTAAGAATTAGGGAACAGACACCCTAATTGACGCGAACTCTAAAGATAGATCTATTGGGCCCAACAAGCCCCATCCAAAGTACCGGATGCTTTAGTACTTCGAAATTTATATCATGTCCGAAGGAGGATCCCGGAATGATGGGGATATTCTAATATGTATATTGTGAATGTCGGTTACCAGGTGTTCAATCCATATGAATGATATTTTTGTCTCTATGCATGGGACGTATGTTTATGAGAAATGGAAATAGGAAATCTTGTGGTCTATTAAAATTATGAAATGATTATTTATGTTAAACTAATGAACTCACCAACCTTTTTTGTTGACACTTTAAAGCATGTTTATTCTCAGGTTTGAAAGAAATCTTCCGCTATGCATTTGCTCATTTAAGAGACATTACTTGGAGTCATTCATGACATATTTCAAAAGACGTTGCATTCGAGTCGTTGAGTTCATTAAGATTATTATTAAGTCAATTATAGTTAGATATATTATGAAATGGTATGCATATCGTCAACTTTCGATGTAAGGAAGTTGTCTTTTCAAAACGAATGCAATGTTTGTAAAATGTATCATATAGAGGTCAAGTACCTCGCGATGTAACCAACTATTGTGAATCGTTTGTAATCGATGTGGACTTTGTCCGGATGGATTAGGACGGGTCGCTTCAAACAACCCCCATTCAAGTTATGGATGGTTTAGTACTTCGAGATTATTATACAGACGAGAGGTTCTGTTTTGGGGATATTCTATGCATTAAGTTAACGTCGGTTACCAGGTGTTCAACATATGAATGATTTTTATGCACTTGCGAGTGTAATGATGTTTATGAAAAAATGAGAAATCTTGTGGTCTATTATTATGATTTGATAATATGTAGGTTAAACCTATAACTCACCAACAATTTTGTTGACGTTTTAAGCATGTTTATTCTCAGGTGATTATTAAGAGCTTTCGCTGTTGCATACTAAATTAAGGACAAGATTTGGAGTCCATGCTTGTATAATATTGTTTAAAAACTGCATTCGAAGACTTATGTTGATGTGTAATATTATTGTAAACCAGTATGTAATGCTCGTGTGAAAAATGCTATATTTTAGATTATCATTATTTGATAATCGTCGTAATATTTTAAAGGTTATGGTTTGTTCTAAAATCGAATACAGTCTTTGAAAAACGTCTCATATAGAGGTCAAAACCTCTCAATGAAATCAATTAATATGGAACGTTTATAATAAATATGAACGGGACATTTCTGTTGGTATCCGAGCATTGGTCTTAGAGAACCAGAAATTTGCATTAGTGTGTCTTATCGAGTTTGTTAGAATACATTAGTGAGTCTGGACTTTGACCGTGTTTTCTTTAAAAACGATTGCTTAACACTTTTGTTGGAAACTATACATTATTAACATGTAATTATTATGTGATATATTAACTTCTTAATGTGTTTGATATTGTGTGATAGATGTCTACCACTAGTACAAATCCCATCGACTCACCTAATAATAATGAAGAGTCGAATATACTTTGGGAAGATTCACAAATTCCCGAAGAGGAACCGGAAGAGGAGGAACCAGAAGAAGAGGAACCGGAAGAAGAGGAACCAGAAGAGGAGGAAATCGGAAGAGGAGGAATCGGAAAAGGAGGAACCGGAAGAAGAAGAGGTTCCGGGGGAAGAAATATTGATACCTACAATAAATCAATTAAATAAAAGAAAATCCTCAACTAACGGACCAAAGTTAAAAATGGTCAATGGTGTTTCCGCCGAGGAAGCAAAATATTGGGAAGATTACCAATTTTCTGATGAATCGGATCCCGATGAGGATTCCGATGATGTTATAGAAATTACTTCGACCCAATTTAATATAGCAAAAGAAAATAATAAGGGAAAATGTATAAAAATAGTGAAACCTGATTCCAACCCCGATGAACTTTATATGTATCGGCAACATCCGTATTTCCTAAATTGTAACAATAACCCGGGAACCTCTAAACCACCAGGTTTTTCTAAACCATTGTGGAAAACGACAGCTCGTATTAGGGAAGCACCATATATCTCTAGAAAATTAGCAAAACGAACCAAGTCCGAAGAAGAAGAAACGAGTGAGTCGGATTAAAGAGTTGTAATCATGTTGTGTAATATAGTGTGCTTGTGCTTTTATGATAAATGTAAAAATTGCTTGTATTGTTTGTTAATTATTTTTTATGAATCTACCCCTCATCTATTTTTACAGTATAAAAACACAAAATGGAGGTTAAGGATAGACAACCGAATATTTTAGAAGACCTACCAGAGGATATGATTGATGAAATCTTGTCTAGAGTCGGTCAGAATTCATCAGCACAATTAGTTATGGCGAAATTAACTTGTCAAACATTTGAAAGATTTTCCAAAAATGCCTTAGTTTATAAAAGGCTTTCCTTTGATAGGTGGGGTATATCACATTGGGGAGACCGTAAGTTACACCGTGTTTTCTTTAAAGCATTAAATGCGGGGAACCCAAATGCAATTTTACGCTACGGGTTAAGAACCTATTTTGACTCAACATATCCCAACATAGGATTTCGTGAGTTAGAAAGAGCTTCTAACATGCAACATAAAGAAGCATGTTATGCTTACGGGTTAGTGATGTTCGCTTCTTACCAAAGTGAGAAAAAGAACATCGGATTGCAACTTTTAAATAAAACCTTCCCACAAGTGACGGATTCAGTAGTTGGGGTGAGAAACAGGGTTTTTAGATTATTACGGGACTGTTGGACATTACGAAACCCTCATCCTTTTGACGACATTACAATATGTTGTCTTGTCAACGGTCACAACGGTTATGTTCCACATGACCAAGGATGGGAAGTAGTCTTAGTAAAACCAGAATGCATGACTTATTTCTGGATGTATGAATTACGTGTCTTTATTGCCTTTGTTGAACGACTTGCATATTAACTAGAATTGTCTTCGCAACTATTTTGTATCATAGTTTTTATGTGCTATATTTCATGCTATATGTAAAATAGCGGTATTGTAAGTTTTCAAAATATTGTATAAAAGTTTGAATGTGAAATATTATTATAATCAGTTTTCATATAGAATTGTAGTAGTTGAATTGTATGTTAGCTACTAAGTATGAACTTAACGGGTAGTTATTACCCGAATTAAAACTTATAAAACGCTAATATGAAGAAAAAGCTTTTATAAATGAGTTCATATTATGCTACGAAATATTATTGACTACTCTTAATATTCTATATGATTAACTTAATTCTTTTGGCTATTTTTGAAGGAAATGGCACCGACTACTCGTCAGAACTTGAACATGAGTGAGGAAGACTTCCGTGCTTTCCTTGCAGCAAATATAGCCGCAGTACAGGCTGCAATGCAAAACAACAATAACTCAGGGTCTAGCAGTGGAGTTAACTCCACAGGAAACCGTGTAGGATGCTCCTACAAGGCTTTCACTGCCTGTAAACCTCTGGAATTCGATGGAACTGAAGGACCAGTCGGACTGAAACGATGGACCGAAAAGGTCGAATCTGTGTTTGCTATAAGCAAATGTGCTGAGGAAGATAAGCTAAAGTACGCCATGCATACCTTCACAGGTACTGCGTTAACATGGTGGAATACCTATCTCAAACAAGTGGGACAAGATGCTGCTTACGCACTACCGTGGTCAGCATTCAAACACTTGATGAACGAGCAGTACCATCCCAGAAACGAAGTCAATAAGCTCAAGACAGAGCTTAGAGAATTACGAATGAAGGGATTCGATATCACCACATACGAACGACGATTCACCGAGTTGTGTTTATTGTGTCCGGGAGCGTTCGAAGATGAAGAAGAGAAAATCGACGTATTTGTAAAAGGGTTACCGGAAAGGATCCAAGAGGATATAAGTTCATACGAGCCCACCTCCATACAAAAGGCAAGTCGAATGGCTCATAAACTTATAAATCAAATTGAGGAAAGGATTAAAGAACAGGCGGCCGAAGAAGCCAATACGAAACAAGTCAAGAGGAAATGGGAAGAAACCAGTGACAAGGGTCACAATTTCAATAATCAACCTAACAATCACAACTACAATCGCACCAATTTTCGCAACAACAAACGCAACAACAACAACAACCACCCCAACAACAACTACAACACCCGTTTCAACAACAATAACAACCGCAACAACAACAATCCCAACAATAACAACAAGAGGCAGAAATTCTGCCAGAGATGTGAAGGATACCATCTAACTGGGCTCTGTACAGCAGTGTGTACTAAGTGTAATAGAAAGGGCCATGGTGCGATAAAGTGCAAAATCTACTGATCAATGGCTAAGGGAACAAATAATGCCGGAATAAGTTATGCCGACATTACCTGTTTCGGATGCGGGAAGAAGGGCCATTACAAAAACATGTGTCCAAATCAGGGGATAATAATGGGCAAGGCCGAGGAAGAGTCTTCAACATTAATGCGGTTGAAGCGCAGGAAGACCCGGAGCTTGTTACAGGTACGTTTCTTATTGACAATACATCTGCTTATGTTTTATTTGATTCGGGTGCGGATAGAAGCTATATGAGTAAGGATTTATGTGCTAAATTAAGTTGTCTATTGACGCCTTTGGATAATAATTTTATACTAGAATTAGCAAACGGTAAATTAATTGCAGCAGATAATATATGTCGGAATCAAGAAATTAAACTGGGTAGCGAAACGTTTAAGATTGATTTGATACCAGTAGAGTTAGGGAGTTTTGATGTGATAATCGGCATGGACTGGTTGAAAGAGGTGAAAGCAGAGATCGTATGTTACAAAAATGTAATTCACATTGTACGAGATGAAGGAAAACCCTTAATGGTGTACGGAGAAAAGAGCAACGCGAAGCTAAATCTTATTAGCAATTTGAAGGCGCAAAAGCTAATAAGAAAGGGTTGCTATGCTGTTCTAGCATACGTCGAGAAAGTACAAACTGAAGAAAAGAGCATCAATGATGTTCCCATCACAAAAGAATTTCCCGATGTATTTCCGAAAGAATTGCCGGGATTACCTCCACACCGATCTGTTGAATTTCAAATAGATCTTGTACCGGGAGCTGCACCAATAGCTCGTGCTCCATACAGACTCGCACCCAGTGAAATGAAGGAACTTCAAAGCCAATTACAAGAACTTCCAGAGCGTGGTTTCATACGACCAAGTACATCACCATGGGGAGCTCCTGTTTTATTTGTCAAAAAGAAGGATGGTACATTCAGGTTGTGTATCGACTATCGAGAGTTGAACAAACTTACCATCAAGAACCGTTACCCACTACCGAGAATTGACGACTTATTTGATCAACTGCAAGGCTCGTCGGTTTATTCGAAGATCAATTTACGTTCCGGATACCATCAAATGCGGGTAAAGGAGGATGATATTCCGAAGACTGCTTTCAGGACGCGATACGGTCATTACGAGTTTATGGTTATGCCGTTTGGTTTGACTAACGCACCAGCTGTGTTCATGGACCTCATGAACAGAGTGTGTGGACCATATCTTGACAAGTTTGTCATTGTCTTCATCGATGACATACTTATTTACTCAAAGAATGATCAAGAGCATGAAGAACATTTGAGGAAAGTACTGGAATTGTTGAGGAAAGAAAAACTGTACGCTAAGTTTTCAAAGTGTGCATTT
Source organism: Rutidosis leptorrhynchoides (assembly GCF_046630445.1). Taxonomy (NCBI): domain Eukaryota; kingdom Viridiplantae; phylum Streptophyta; class Magnoliopsida; order Asterales; family Asteraceae; genus Rutidosis; species Rutidosis leptorrhynchoides. The sequence continues at coordinate 416,197,211 of NC_092338.1, forward strand.
TGGTTGAAAGAAGTTCAATTCCTTGAACATGTTGTGAGCAAAGAAGGTATTCAGGTTGATCCGGCAAAGATTGAAACCGTTGTAAACTGGGAAACCCCGAAAACTCTGAAGCATATACGTCAATTTTTAGGATTGGCTGGTTACTACAGAAGATTCATCCAAGATTTTTCCAAAATAGCAAAACCCTTGACTGCATTAACGCATAAAGGAAAGAAATTTGAATGGAAGGATGAACAGGAGGAAGCGTTTCAACTTTTGAAGAAAAAGCTAACTACGGCACCTATATTGTCATTGCCTGAAGGGAATGATGATTTTGTGATATATTGTGACGCCTCAAAGCAAGGTCTCGGTTGTGTATTAATGCAACGAACGAAAGTAATTGCTTATGCGTCTAGACAATTGAAGATTCACGAGCAAAATTATACGACTCACGATTTGGAATTGGGCGCTGTTGTTTTTGCATTAAAGACTTGGAGGCATTACTTATATGGGGTCAAAAGTATTATATATACCGACCACAAAAGTCTCCAACATATATTTGATCAGAAACAACTAAACATGAGGCAGCGTAGGTGGATTGAATTGTTAAATGACTATGACTTTGAGATTCGTTACCACCCAGGGAAGGCGAATGTGGTAGCCGACACTTTGAGTAGAAAGGACAGAGAACCTATACGGGTAAAAGCTATGAACATAATTATTCGTACTAACCTTATTACTAAAATAAAGGAGGCGCAACAGGGGGTTGTAAAAGAAGGAAAGTTGAAGAATGAGATACCCAAAGGATCGGAGAAACATCTTAAAATTAGGGAAGACGGAACCCGATATAGGGCTGATAGAATTTGGGTACCAAAGTTTGGAGATGTGAGAGAAATGGTACTTAAGGAAGCACATAAAACCAGATACTCAATACATCCCGAAGTAGGAAAAATGTACAAAGATCTCAAGAAGCACTTTTGGTGGCCGGGTATGAAAACCGATATTGCTAAATATGTAGGAGAATGTTTGACGTGTTCAAAGGTCAAAGCTGAACATCAGAAACCATCAGGTTTACTCCAACAACCTGAAATTCCAGAATGGAAATGGGAAAACATTACCATGGATTTCATTACTAAATTGCCAAGGACTGCAAGTGGTTATGATACTATTTGGGTAATAGTCGATCGTCTCACCAAGTCAGCACACTTCCTGCCAATGAGAGAAGATGACAAAATGGAGAAGTTAGCACGTCTATACTTGAAGGAAGTTATCTCTAGACATGGAATACCAGTCTCTATAATCTCTGATAGAGATGGCAGATTTGTTTCAAGGTTTTGGCAGACACTGCAACAAGCATTGGGGACTCGTCTAGACATGAGTACTGCTTATCATCCACAAACTGATGGGTAGAGTGAAAGGACGATACAGACCCTTGAAGACATGCTACGGGTATGTGTTATCGATTTTGGAAACAGTTGGGATCGACACCTACCGTTAGCAGAATTTTTCTACAACAACAGTTATCATTCGAGTATTGAGATGGCGCCGTTTGAGGCACTTTATGATAGAAAGTGCAGGTCTCTAATTTTTTGGAGTGAAGTGAGGGATAGACAGATTACGAGTCCGGAGATAATACAAGAAACAACCAAAAAAATCATCCAAATTCAACAACGATTGAAAACCGCCCAGAGTCGACAAAAGAGCTATGCGGACAGTAAAAGAAAAGATATAGAATTTGAGATTGGAGAGATGGTCATGCTTAAGGTTTCACCTTGGAAAGGCGTTGTTCGATTTGGTAAACGGGGGAAACTAAATCCAAGGTACATTGGACCATTCAAGATTATAGATCGTGTCGGACCAGTAGCTTACCAACTGGACTTACCTCAACAACTTGCGGCTGTACATAACACTTTTCATGTCTCGAATCTGAAGAAGTGTTTTGCTAAAGAAGATCTCACTATTCCGTTAGACGAAATCCAAATCAACGAAAAACTTCAATTTATTGAAGAACCCGTAGAAATAATGGATCGTGAGGTTAAAAGACTTAAGCAAAATAAGATACCAATTGTTAAGGTTCGATGGAATGCCCGTAGAGGACCCAAGTTTACCTGGGAGCGTGAAGATCAAATGAATAAGAAATACCCGCACTTATTTCCAGAAGATACGTTAACACCTCCAACTGCTTAAAATTTCGGGACGAAATTTATTTAACGGGTAGGTACTGTAGTGACCCGAACTTTTCCATGTTTATATATATTAAATGAAATTGTTATTTACATGATTAAATATTTTCAACATGTTAAGTAATCAACTTATTAAGACTTGATTATTTGAAATGAGTTTCATACAGACAATTGACCACCCAAGTTGACTGGCGATTCACGAACGTTAAAAAATTTGTAAAAACTACATGATGATATATATATATATATATATATATATATATGGATATACATATAGTTAACATGAGATTATGATAAGTAAGTATCTCCGTATGTATATTAACAATGAGTTATATACATAAAAATGAGACTACCAAGTTAAGAAACTCGAAACGATGATTATCGTTATTACAACATCTTACTAAATACATATGTATCATATTAAGATATCGTTACACTATATTTAACATGATAAAATGATAATTATATATATCATTAAGTATGTTAACAATGAACTACATATGTAAAACAAGACTACTAACTTAAGAATTTTGAATCGAGGCATATATGTAACGATTATCGTTGTAACGGCATTTTAATGTATATATATCATATTAAGATATATTCAGACATCATAATATCATGATAATGTAATAATTTAACATCTCATTAGATATAATAAACAATGGGTTAACAACATTTAACAAGATAGTTAACCTAAAGGTTTCAAAACAACATTTACATGTAACGACTAACGATGATTTAACGACTCAGTTAAAATGTATATACATGTAGTGTTTTAATATGTATTCATACACTTTTTAAAGACTTCAAGACACTTATCAAAATACTTCTACTTAACAAAAATGCTTACAATTACATCCTCGTTCAGTTTCATCAACAATTCTACTCGTATGCACCCGTATTCGTACTCGTACAATACACAGCTTTTAGATGTATGTACTATTAGTATATACACTCCAATTATCAGCTCTTAGAAGCCCATGTGAGTCACCTAACACATGTGGGAACCATCATTTGGCAACTAGCATGAAATATCTCATAAAATTACAAAAATATTAGTAATCATTCATGACTTATTTACATATAAAAAAAATTACACATCCTTTATATCTAATCCATATACCAACGACCAAAAACACCTACAAACACTTTCATTCTTCAATTTTCTTCATCTAATTTATCTCTCTCAAGTTCTATCTTCAAGTTCTAAGTGTTCTTCATAAATTCTACAAGTTCTAGTTTTATAAAATCAAGAATACTTCCAAGTTTACTAGCTCACTTCCAATCTTGTAAAGTGATCATCCAACCTCAAGAAATCCTTGTTGTTTATAGTAAGATATCATTCTAAATCAAGGTAATACTCATATACAAACTTTGATTCAATTCCTATAACTATAACTATCTTAATTCGAGTGATAATCTTACTTGAACTTGTTTTCGTGTCATGATTCTGCTTCAAGAACTTTCAAGCCATCCAAGATCCTTTGAAGCTAGTTCATTTCTTGTCACTTCCAGTAGGTTTACCTACTAAACTTGAGGTAGTAATGATGTTCATAACATCATTCGATTCATATATATAAAACTACCTTATTCGAAGGTTTAAACTTGAAATCACTAGAACATAGTTTAGTTAATTCTAAACTTGTTCGCAAACAAAAGTTAATCCTTCTAACTTGACTTTTAAAATCAACTAAACACATGTTCTATATCTATATGATATGATAACTTAATGATTTAAAACCGGAAAACATGAAAAACACCGTAAAATCGGATATACGCCGTCGTAGTAACACCGCGGGCTGTTTTGGGTTAGTTAATTAAAAACTATGATTAACTTTGATTTAAAATTTTTTATTCTGGGAAAATGATTTTTCTTATGAACATAAAACTATATCCAAAAATCATGGTTAAACTCAAAGTGGAAGTATGTTTTCCAAAATGGTCATCTAGACATCGTTCTTTCGACTGAAATGACTACCTCTTACAAAAATAACTTGTAATTTATATTTCTGACTATAAACCTATATTCTTTCTGTTTAGATTCATAAAATAGAGTTTAATATGAAACCATAGCAATTTTATTCACTCAAAACGAATTTAAAACGAAGAAGTTATGGGTAAAACAAGATTAGATAATTTTTCTTGTTGTAGCTACGTGAAAATTGGTAACAAATCTATATTAATCATATCCTAGCTAACTCATATTGTATTACATGTATTCTAATATATTATGTAATCTTGAGATACCATAGACACGTATGCAAATGTTTTGACATATCATATCGACCCATGTATATATATTATTTGGAACAACCATAGACACTCTATATGCAGTAATGTTGGAGTTAGCTATACAGGGTTGAGGTTGATTCCAAAAATATATATATACTTTGAGTTGTGATCTAGCCTGAGACGTGTATACACTGGGTCGTGGATTGATTCAAGATAATATATATCAATTTATTTCTGTACATCTAACTTTGGACAACTAGTTGTAGGTTACTAACGAGGACAGCTGACTTAATAAACTTAAAACATCAAAATGTATTAAAAATGTTGTAATTATATTTTGAACATACTTTGATAGATATGTACATATTTGTTATAGGTTCGTGAATCGACCAGTGGCCAAGTCTTACTTCCCGACGAAGTAAAAATTTGTAAAAGTGAGTTATAGTCCCATTTTTAAAATATAATATTTTTGGGATGAGAATACATGCAGTTTTATAAATGTTTTACAAAATAGACACAAGTATGAGAAATTACATTCTATGGTTGGATTATTAAACCGAATATCGCCCTTCAAGTCTGGTAGCCTAAGAATTAGGGAAATGGCCCCTAATTGACGCAAATCCTAAAGATAGATCTATTGGGCTTAACAACCCCCATTCAGGTTATAGATGGTTTAGTAATTCGAGATTATTATACAGACGAGAGGTTCTGTTTTGGAGATATTCTATGCATTAAGTTAACGTCGGTTACCAGGTGTTCAACATATGAATGATTTTTATGCACTTGCGAGTGTAATGATATTTATGAAAAAATGAGAAATCTTGTGGTCTATTATTATGATTTGATAATATATAGGTTAAACCTATAACTCACCAACAATTTTGTTGACGTTTTAAGCATGTTTATTCTCAGGTGATTATTAAGAGCTTCCGCTGTTGCACACTAAATTAAGGACAAGATTTGGAGTCCATGCTTGTATAATATTGTTTAAAAACTGCATTCGAAGACTTATGTTGATGTGTAATATTATTGTAAACTATTATGTAATGCTCGTGTGAAAAACGCTATATTTTAGATTATCATTATTTGATAATCATCGTAATATTTTAAAGGTTATGGTTTGTTCTAAAATCGAATGCAGTCTTTGAAAAACGTCTCATATAGAGGTCAAAACCTCGCAACGAAATCAATTAATATGGAACGTTTATAATAAATATGAACGGGACATTTCATTTACGTTCGCTTAATACCTAAAACATATCATTAAACTATTTCGTTTAAACAATGTGGTTCCACGGGTCATTTCACTAGTTATCCTTATCTATTTTCGAAGTTTTAAACAAGTACAATGTTAAATTCACTGTTTTATTTTCCCTTTTTTTATGAATTCATCACAAACATAATTTACTCTTTATTGTACTTTCATTGTCTCAAAAAAACTGTCTACTCTGTTACTTTTTTTTTTTCAAAAATATTATCTCTTACTTTATACATTATAACAATAATAAACCATTAAAATTCCAGTTATGCCCATTTTATCTTTGTAAATGCAGCATTCAATATGTTAATTGATTTCTTAATTACTCTTTAAAATAAATTTCTTTAATTAAAATATATAATTTAATAAAGGAAAAATTAAACAATTCACTTCTATATATTAAATCTAGCAAAAAGTCAAATCAGACTTTTTTTAGACGGGGAGTATAATTTATTAATGCACATTTATTGTGAATATTTTTTGAAAAATTATTGAAAATAAAACTGCTCTTTTGACATACTTATATTATATCTATATTCATATGAGTTCTACGTTCAACTTCAGATTATAATACAAAACCCGGCGGGAATACTCTATAATTATATCTTTGCTTCTAAGACTATTCCTAACCGTGACTGTGATGTCAAAGTCGAATTGTGGACTTTTTGGTGAAAAATGAATTTTTAACTGTGACTGTATTTGATCCCGTTAACCTAAAATGTTAAGTTTTTGTGTCAAATATTTGAAGGGTGATGTGGTAATTAAAATCTAATTGGAAATTGGATGAGAAAAAAAATAAATAAATAACAAAAATAAAAATCGTGTAAAGATATGACTGGCATAAACAAACATAATTTGAAAGTTTATATTTATTTTTGTGAATTATATTCTCTTTAAGTTAATTAGCATGCATGGAGATGTATTATTTAACTTTGGGCTTATATATTTAGGGGTTACTCAAATTTATCATTCGTAAATCAACATATTTAAAAATGGTTTTTTAGGCAACTTACAACTTTATACTCATATAGCTTAGTTCTATGTAGAATCTAAATTCTTCCAAAAACTAATGTAGAAAATATAAAGAACACAAATATTTATATATTTATTGTCTGTATATATACAAAATTATGTAATAAAAAGTATTAAAAACATAGGAAATGCTAGTTTAAACACTTATGTTTTAATTATAAGAAATTATCGATGATGTGACATTTTTGTGTGTGTATAAATAAACGTACAAAGCGTTATTGCTTCTTCCTCACAACTCATCAATCAAAGCCAGGTTAGTTCTTTAGTTTCTTGTCATTCTAGCAACAGCAATTTAATTTGTCATTGCAAAAGGGTAGTTAATTAACATTACCTAGCTAGAGATTTGATATGTGGACGACGATGGTGACCGCATTGATGGTATTCATGTTGAGACAGTGTAACGGTCTCAATATGAATTACTACTTATTGAGTTGTCTTATGGCCGAATTCATTATCAAGAACTCGGTCAATTCTGCTTTGAGCGCAGATCCAACTCTCGCAGCAGGTCTTATTAGAATGCATTTTCATGATTGTTTCATTCAGGTACTTCATTTAATTTGTCCATTTTTTAACGAAAAACAACAATCAATTATGTATCACCTATAATGTACTCCCTTAATCCCATATTAATAGTTTATAGACAAAAACACACAATTTAAGAAAAAGTGACTCTCGCATGTATTTTTTCTTTATTTTACAATTTTACCTCTTACGTTTTACCCATCTTTTTGTCTTATATGCAAAAGTTAAGGGCATAAAAGAAATCTACCTTATTATTCTTATCTATTTATGGAAATCAAGATGAGACGGAGGGCGTATATCTTAAATATTTTCTAAAATTTCCCCTTTATATGACATAATTCACGTGATAACTCGGTACATTTGAGTACTCTCTCAGGATAGGGTGAACAGGAAAAACTTATCTATTTACTAGTTTACCTAATATGGTCAAGTTAACTTAGACTTGTATTATTTTTCTTCCTTTCTTAATGCATGATTTTTTTTTTTTTTTTTCATGTAGGGGTGTGATGCATCTATTTTGCTTGATTCTACGACTGACAACACGGCTGAGAAGGACTCGCCTGCTAATTTGAGCTTAAGGGGTTACAAAGTCATTGACGACGCCAAGAAACTAGTAGAAAACATGTGCCCAGGCGTCGTTTCATGTGCTGATATTGTAGCAATGGCTGCTCGTGATGCTGTTTTCTTTGTAAGGATATGCATAAAGATGAACTTTATTGAATTATTGCATGTACGTTAGTTTTCTTTGTATGTATCGTCTCATCAAGATGTTGATCGTAATTGCGTAGGCTGGCGGTCCGGTTTATGATATACCAAAAGGAAGAAAAGATGGAACAAGATCAAAATTAGAAGATACAAGAAACTTGCCTTCACCAAATTTTAATAGTAGTGAACTCATTCAAATGTTTAAGCACCATGGTTTCACTACTCAAGAAATGGTTGCTCTTTCTGGTAAATTTTCTACATTCAAATAATTTTGATTAATTTGTTTATAGGGTTACTTAATCTATACAAACAAAAAGTCTTTATAACTTTTCAATAAATCAATTATTAAGGAGGTTCAAGATGCATATATGATACTAACAAAATTTGTACCACCTATTTGTTTCAAAAAGTTATTAATCATATCCCAACACTTTGAGCTAGCTACCAACGAACGTTTGCTTCAATGGTATCATGCCTCAGTGTGGAAGGGTCCGCAATTAGTTGCTAAACAACCTGGGTTCAATTCCTTGGGGCGGAAGGTTATCTCTCCAATTTCCTGCGATTAGTTGCCAAGCAACCCAGGTCTCGCGATTAGTTGCCAAGCAACCCGGGTAGGAGTTTCCTTTTAGCGTGTGTGGGTGCAAATGATGAGGGTCGTTGAAATAAATGATCCGCTGATCCAAATTCGTCGTTCAAAAAAAAAAAAAAAAAAAAAAAAAAAAAACTTTGAGCTAGCTGTATCGAGATGCCTCTCTAACTATGATTATGGGTTCAAGTCCAAGGGTGAACAACGTGTATATATTCGTGAAAGAATTTTGCGTTGGGTATGTGAGTTGTGTTACTAAAAAAGTTATTAATTCAAGTGTTATTGCTCGTGTAGGTGGACATACATTAGGAGTGGCTCGATGTTCATCGTTCAAGAACCGTTTAAAAAGCTTTGATTCCACGAACAACGTGGACCCAAGCATTGACAAACAGTTTGTGAAAACACTAGCGAAAACATGTAATGCGGGCGATAACGCAGAACAACCGTTTGATTCGTCAAGAAACATGTTTGATAACGATTATTACAACGCTCTTCAAAAGCAGGCTGGAGTCCTATCATCCGACCAAACCTTGATGACCGATCCTAGCACTAGACTAATTGTCAATGCGTACGCCATGAACCAAGCCATGTTCTTTTTCGACTTCCAACGAGCCATGGTTAAGATGGGGTTACTTGATGTTAAAGAGACGGGAGAAGTTCGTCAGAACTGCCGCAAAATCAACTGATTAAAAGCAATGTTGTTTTGAGTAACTGAAAAAAAATTGAACTATAGTTTCTCTTTTTATCTCTAGGTTTGTTGTATTGATAGTGGACTATTGGATGTGAACAAAATATTGTGGATTTGGTTATGTGGGAGTTATATGATACTAAATTAATATAATGTATATTGCCACTTCTGATTTTCAACTTTTTAATCTTTTAAATGTGGAAATGGGAATGATTTCTATGAGGAAGAAGAGTTAATACTTTAGATATGGATTTCTATTCAAATTGTTCAAGAAGAACGAATATTATTTTTATCATTTTACTCTGATACACATAATTTAACTGAGTCGTCCTGTAATTATTTGTCTAAAAGTTTCCTTGTACATCTCAAAAGTTAATCACTGTGTTATGATTTATTTCATTGCAAATTATTGTAGTGAATAATACTGAGTTGATAGTTCTAAAACATAGATGGCATGTACGCGTGGAGAGTTTTAACTAATGATACACAATCAGTTTTCAATATCCAATATTTAATAGTAGTACGGAGTAATATATATTATATATTATTTTAGTTTATCCTTTTATTACGTCTCCGAATTCAATTATTGTATGAATTAAAGCTTGCACTTCTTTTTTCTTCATGATTTCAAGTTTTTAACTACCTCATTATTTTAACTATTAGTATTAGTATTAGTATTAGATATAACGAGCTTTCTTGTTGACTAAAGGATGACTATCCACCTTCAAATCGATCAATCCATCACAACTAAATTATAAATAAAGGGGTTATTTCATAAATTACCCTGTTTTAAACCATCAAAGTTTGGGAAAATTCATTTCCTAACCTTTGACATATTTTCCTAGAAAAAAAAATTAAAAAAAAAAAATAAATGATATGTATGTATTTCTGTATGTGATATTTTCAAACTTATTTTATCACTAAAACTATTGTATAAAACACAAACAATATTGAAAATTTCTATATGATACCATTTCTCAAAGTACATCCACAAAGTAAGCAGACTTCTATGTATAACTAGTATACAAAATATTGACATGCTTTATACCAATTGATATATATCATACACCTGCTTATGCATACCAAGACCTAGCATTTCGCGCGGTCTTGTCGATTTGGGTTCATTGAGAAGTCTGTGTTGCACGGTTCTCTTGCCGTGGGGATTCAACATAAGTTCGATCTTGGTCTCTTACATCTCTAAACATAGAAAGAAACGAATTGAGACCTTCTGAAGACGCACCTCCCAGGATCCATAGCAACATGGAACTGAACGAATTCACTGAACCAGGGTTCGCACCGCTTTCTGACTGGTGATTATGTACGTTGTTGTTGTTGTTGTTGTTGTCATTCTCTGGTTGTGCATGGGTTTCTGTGTTTTCTTGTAACCCGTTTGTTTGAATGGGTGTTAGAGTCGGTTGACCAACTCTTGGTCCAGGTCCAGGTCCATTGGTCAAATTTGTTGTATTAACAAGGGGGGTGGTCATGGTCCTCAAGGGGTTTAATCTGGTGATATGCAGAGTTGAGGCTAGGATGGTGGATGAGGTGATATGATAGTCTGGTTGTTGCTGAAATTGTGCGCGTCGGGTTTGCATAAATCTTTGTAGAGCAGGAACCTGTAAATATTAAAATTTGGAAAATTAATTAAATTGACTTAATAAACCACTTATTATAGGGGACGACATTTTAAAAGGTTCACCTCAAACCGGTTCCAAAAGTACAGGATTAGGTGTTGCATGAATGCAGCTGTTGTTGATAGTGCCAGATATGAAAATCCTGAAAATTTTATTTAATCATGTTGTTAGATTTAATATTAGTGATAAAATAAAAACTGAAGAGCAAAAAAAAAAGAGAATGGACCATGGGGGTAAGAAAAGAAATAGATATGGAACACCAGAAAGTATAGCAAAAAGAAGCGGGGAAAGAACTTCATCGATATCGGTGTACGAACGCTGCAAGCAAATAAAAAACAAACCAAGGATTATGAGTTTATTAACATAAAAGTGGACAGCCTTAGTTCTATATGAATAAAAAGATAAACCTGATAAGAGTAAAGAGTTCACAAAGCCAGACAAGAATCAACACCATGAAAGCTAGAAGTTGGTCGTCATAAAACTCAAAAAGGAAAAACAAGATGCCTATCATTATCTGAAGAAACAAAATCCAAACTTATTCATGTTAGATCTATAAGAAATAAGTTTATAGAGTTATAAAAATAGAAATAAATTGTAATAGATACTTACTGGTACAAAGACAAGAGATTCGATGACATGTACAAAAATCAACTGAAAAGTCGGGAGATGATGCCGAGCATGGTGTTGGAGCTGCACTATAAACAGATAAGAATATAAACGAGTTATACTGGGAGGCAACAGCAGGACAAGAGGTATATTAAATAAGGGCTGCTCCTCTTGTTTTCTTTAATATTTTTTTTTTAATTTGTTTCATTTGTGTAATATAAGATAGCGAAACAAACCTGTGAACTTGAGCATCCGAGTCTGTGTCTCCCTCAGTGTAAATGAAACCGACATTGTTGTGGTGAAGAAAACAAAGAGAGACATCATAAGCACACCACATTTGGTAGCAAAATAGTCTGCAAGATATATGGTTCGATACCTTCAACTGGGAGATTTGGAAATACAATAAAACAAAGAATGCACAGAATGTACCATTCAAACAATAAACTCCATAAAGCCTACATCTTTTGAATAATGAGATATATACTTCTAGAAACTACATAAGATTAAGATTATTAATAAATGCAAGTAGATAAATGTCAAAAGTAGTCAAACCTCCAAATCTTGCAGATCCTTCAGGTTGTTCATGGGAATATGTAAGATTGTAGAATTCTTTTGTCTGGTAATTATATAGATAACCTGCATCAGATTTACATTCACAAACATACAAGGGAATGGTGAAAAACTTGCTTTCGCGGTTCTACCTAATGCAAGTAAAATTTATAACCACGCCAGAAAAGTTATACCTTGACCCGGAGAGTTTAGTAAACTGTTCATCAAGATCGTATCATATCCTACAAGCCTGTTGATCAGAAGTTGCTGCCACCTAGAAAAAAAAGGACAAGCAAATCACAATTTATAAATTTACTGTTGATAATTGATAATACACGTGTCTTAGTAGAATAACCAACCAGACTTCTCATTTAACGTCCTTATTAATATGAAAAAATTTAAACTACTTTTAACAGATTAGCAATCTAGAGATAAAGAACCTATGCCACAATAAAACCAATTAATGATAAAGGTAAGTTCAGCACCTGTTCCCAAAGCATGAGTCCCGTGCTGAAATGCTAATGTTAACAGTTCGGATGTTATGTTGAGATCTAGCTCTTTCAGGCAGTAAAAAGTAGCCCTGCATATACGAGTTCATATAGTTCATATATAACAATTCCCCTTTTGCAGATCAGGAGTCACATTCATATACTTTTGTTGCTAAACTCACTAAACGTAATGACTCATGTAGTCTATATAGAAATATTACACTGGATAGAGTAAGAGCAAGAAACGGGAACAATCCACAATGCCTTTCTTACCTTTTCCATTGTATAAAGATAAGTTGGTTCGAATGCATTGCTTCTCGTTTCAAGCCACTGCACTAAATCATTATTGAAAAAACACTTGCAGTCAGAGATATATGGATTTTTAAGTGCATAATAGAAGTTACCCTGTTTATACAGATTATTACTGCACAACTCTTTATACTGAATGGTATTTTACATGCACATTTACATAATCATAAACAGATAAGTTGAGGGTCACTTCCACCTCAAACATGAACTATAAAGTATGACTTAAATCACCTCAAGAGTTATCAAAAAATTTATGAGCTATTAACAAAAAAAGGAAGTCGATAAACATAAAATTTCTACAGTATATGCGTTAGCAGAAATAAATCTTGAGTGCCTAATATGATAACCCTAGAGATCAAGTTATCACATGATCTTTACTAGGAATCTTGCGGGTATTACAGCATTGAGCTGTAAATGTATAGTTGCTGATGGATTTTAAGAGGATTTTAAAAACACTTGCGAGTAGTGGATCAAAGTACTAAATATATCCCACTAATCACAAGCTTGGATTGCATTTGTATACTGCTAGCCTATTGCCACACAATGTAGATTGATACCGTATATTCGTATGAACAAATTTACTGAGTCTAGTAATCATTACAACATCAGATACCATTATAATATTTAACATAAAGAACTTCAGTTTTCGTCCATGGCTCTAATTTACACTCAAGGGACAACAAGCGTTATTATTCAATACTACAACCAATTAACTGAAAAGATATGAATGTAGTAAAGGGCTCTATAAGTTATTTCTGTCCTGCAATCATCTAAGCATGTAATGTGCTATCACAGTGCCACCCTTACTATACAGTCCTATAAATTAACATTTCTTTGGCATATGAGATACAAGTACGTACGAAACAATTTGATATTAATATAAGAAAAGAAGAATATCAACACATCTAGGTAAAAAGGTACCTGCCAATGAATTAATCTTGTCCAGGTGAAGTACACGAAGATATTTATTGATATCAATATTAAGGTGGATACCTGCAATATCCTGCATTATCCAGGTGAAGTAAATAAACACATACTTAGGTTGCAAGTCAGAGAATACAGTATCAAATAAGACGTCGATCAAGTGAAACAGATCACATTTTGCATCGGATACCTAGATCACAAGTTTTCAGCAGCTTATTTGTATATTGTGTGGCTTCACTACTCTATATGGATCCCTAATTACTACTGAGGTTAAAAGTTCATATTTGGATAGTTAAAAATCAATAACAGGATTTGATTAAATAATAAATATAAAAAAGCAATATTGTTCTAGCCCTTTCCATTTGCTGTCTCCTCTAACACCAATTAAGGCGCAAGTCAGCCTTATCATTTAACAACAGAATACAAGCTGATAGATGCATATCCCAAAATCAAACTTAGCAAACGTTATGATCATTCTAACTTAGAGTTTAAGAAAAGTACCACTCACCCATAAACTTCCCAAAATTCGAGTTGAATGTTTCCAGATAAAAGAAAAACGACCATGCCACCTCTGGATAATGTGTAACATTGCAGCTTTCAGTGATTCTTTGGCTGACATAGGAAACCTGATACGAGACTCATCTTTCTTGTTTTTCCTAAAAGTGTCTTCAGCATTATCACTATTAGTAGAAGTTTCAGGTTGTGATTCAAGATGTTCATTATTGTACTTCCAGAATTTTAAGGCTGATTTCCCACTCCTACCACTTGAACTAACCCAATTTGACCAAAATTGTGCATCCAGAAAGGTTGACCCATCAACACTCTGATCTACAACTTTCTGATCATTAGCTATAGTTTCTTGTTCTATAACATTATTTGCATCATACTGTGGTTCATTTTGTGACCACAATCCAGCACTAGTTATCTGCACAAAAGGATGAGGCTACGTTAATCATGACAGTATAAACTGATCAGGATTCACCATTATAGCAGAGCTTAGACGGGGCAGAAGCAATACCAAGTGTAGGAACGAATGCTGAAAATCCCTAAGAAATTAAAATTTGTACGCATATTTTCAGTTATTTATTATTTTCTTATGTAGAATTTTTCTATTTTGATTTTCACCACTTCTCTATAACAAAACCTAGTCAAAAAAAGAAGTAAAGAACTTAATTAAAGTTTGAGCCACTAACTTTTATACTAATATAATGTTCAATAATATAATCATGTTTTTAGAAATCTTTGCTTGAGATTGTGTTTTGTGAACTTCAGGTAATGAACACCTAGGTGCAAAGTCTTGGTTTATTTAAGGAGGAAATGATCCAATAATCGAGCAATGATCCCTAAACTTACCCATCTATCACCACTAAATAAATGATAACGAACCTTAATTTGGATAAGCTGGGATTCGGTAGTTGCAACTCCAGTAAGTTCACTCGAACAACCAGGCTACAGAACACATATCCAGTTAGAACATCAAGCAGATAGTTACCAGTATAGATAAGAGTATCGTTAAAAAAGCCATACATGTCAATAGGCTATCCGAAAGTAAACTTTTCAAAATTACTCTTTAACAAACAATAATCACAAAAACCAGTTGCTAGGAAATGTAACAAGAGTATCGTAAAACAAAGCCGTCAATGGAGAACGGAACATCTTAACAAGCTAATCAAAAGTAAAAAATCAAATTTGTTACATCCTTTTACTCCATGAGTTAATATTGTAACTAAAAGTTACCAAATAAAACAAGCGCTCTCACCTTTAACCTATATGATTATTTACTATACATCTAGATCATCAAGTTCTGTAAATGTAGATAAATATATCATTTTTATCTCCAGAAAAGGAATGCAAAATCGAAATTCTTCAACATTAATTAACATAGGCCAATTTGTAAAATAAATAAACTCCAATTAAGTCCTAAATTTATATTAAAAAAATAAGAATATTTAAAAAACAAAAAATCAGTGCTGTTTTGGCAGAAAATTGAAATCTATAACTAGTATGTGTGTCACAAATTAACCTTTCACTCCAAAATTTTACAGTTATTTTCAGAGAGATGAATTAATATATGTTAACTTTTCAAATTAACTAAAATAACATCTACATATCGAAAAAAAGGTAGCAAACACGATCATTCTAGGGTAAACTAATTCAATCAAAATAAATTAAAAACTAGAAAATGATGCAGTAAGGTTAAATTGGATACCTGTTGAACGTAATTAGCATGCATAACAACAAGAATGCAGAAGAGAGTGATAGCTATGAATAGATATATATACTCAAGAGAAGCTCGAATTCGCGGTGTGAGGACATGTGAGAATCGTTCTTGAACCCTAATAAAAGTTTGTTCAGGATCCATTTTAGTAATCAATCGATTGATCGGTGTAAATCCTCCTAACCTAAATTTGAGAATGAAAACACAAAAGTAGTTCGATCATGTACATCTTTTTGATTGAGAAGGAAAAGATAGAGAATGGAATGGTAGATGAGTTTGGATGAGGACATACATAAATAAGTACCGTATTCCTTTTTTTATTTGTTTCTTACTCGATAATACGTAGATAATAACACCAGTTAACTTTTACTGTACTACATTGCGAGTGTAAATGGTTAAATGAATGTGTTTTTTTATTACTATCACTATTTTTACTGCATCAAGATATGTTGTTTGTGATGTTTATCCATATGAACTCTTGTAAAATATTAATAAACTATAAATTTCACTACTTACTCAAATTCTAAAAGGTAAAGGTCAATCGCACCATGAACTCATAAAACTCATCCCCTAAATATGTTTTTAATTGAGTTTTAGTACATGAACTGAATTATTTAAGTGATATTTGATTTGATTATCACATGTTAAAGAATTTGAAGATCGATAAGCATAGACAGTTTTAAATGTCAACCAACATATCATATTGTAATGGTTTGTCAAAGTTTCATACCTCACACTACTATAATTGACTATTTATTGTTGAAAATCAGGATAACTTTTTAACTTATTAAACCAAGTAAGTAACCAAACAGTTGGTGTGGGGTCGGATGCTTTTCAATCGATTGTGTTAGAGACGATGTGCTTGTTAGATTATTTTCTAGTGTTGGTATGGGTAATGGAACGGGTAGGTTGCATTGTATTTGTTCGAACGCGAATGTCGGGATGGTTCACGCAATCGAGTAATTTTCGTGTGCCCAGGGTGAAGAAATATGGTTCTATAGGTAAGGTAAAGGATAAGGTAAAAAAGAAGATTGAGTCGGATAATTCGTTTAGTTTACATGATAGTAGTGATGATGATAATGAGGGGGTGCGATCCAAAATTCGTTTAAAGATGACTAAGTGGACAGGTCTTGCAAATGGTCTTACGTGGGTTTGGGATCAGGACGTTCGTTAGGAAAATGAGGTTTTTTCTAGGAGTTTAAAAAGCGTGGTTTTAGCCCTCCTCCGTCGGGTACTAATATCGGTGAAAAAACTATAAACGATGCGACATTTTCGTTCAAGGCTAGTACGGGGAATGGTGTCGACACCAACATTACCGGCGATGAGGTCATCGGTTAGTGAGGCTTGGAATTGTTTTGTTAGCTACTACTTGTATGCGTTGTTCGATGTTTACTATAGTCGTGTTTTTTCTATTTTGTAGTTTGTATGCGGTGATATTGTTGGCTCTCGGCGGAGCTTAGATTTACTTAGCATTAGTCCGGATTATGTCGTTAGGTTTAGTTTATATAATTTCGAGCCCTGATCGCGTCTATTTCTTGTATCTTGTTTCTTTTTTCGAGAAAAAATTTGTTATAAAGTTTTTGCTTTTTTGAAAAATAAAATAAAAAATTAACCAAATAGTTACCTACAGAAAATAAATAATTGTACATGGACGTCTCATCATGGATTGTTCTCTCTTCTTGTTTCGAGCTTATCATGGATTGTTCTCTCTTCTTGTTTCGAGCTTCGACGTGTGATAAACAATCTGATGTTTTTGACAATAAAGATATATATACTAGAATTAAGGTTTTAGTAAAATTGGAAATTAGAAATATATATTGAGTGTGTTTGGCGCGTAGCTTATTGGAGCTTATGGAAGCTTATGAGAGCTTGAGCTTATGATTTTAATAAGCTCCAAGTCATAAGCTTCGTTTGGTAGACAAAAAAAGTAGAGCTTATGAAAATCATAAGCTCTGAAAAAATAAGCTACTTGCAGTAGCTTATGAAAAAAAAAAAGTAGAGCTTATGAACTGAAAAATAAGTTTCAGCTAGTTTACCAAACATTTATAAAAAATAATAAGCTCCAGCTACCAGCTTCAAAAATAAGTTCCAGCTCCAGCTCCTGCTCCTGCTCATAAGCTCCAGCTACTTTCGTCCAAACACACTCATTATCTAAATCTTCAAAAGAATTTATTTAAATTTACATTTACATATATTATATATTATGGCAGCCTCCAATCAAATATTGTCCTAGCACGAAAATAAACTGACATAATTTATAATATCATATTCACAAAGTTACAAGCTGAGTGATATTACAATCAAATAGATGATTTACATATCTTCAACAAACATTTGTAGGTTCAAGACTTCTCATCAAGCTGGGACAGTGAATTTATATGATGAATACGAAAGAGAAGACAAGCCCCAACTAGTATGTATAAGTTCAGCTTTAGAAGTAGCCCCACCTGCACCCATTGCAACGTGCAACGGGTAAAAATGGTCAGGCCATGGATGCGCTACAGTTGCATGCGGAGCCTTTTCTTTGTAGTCGTTCACATCTTCATATCTTCCATCAACTAGTGCTTCTTTGAGCCATGTATCAAACTCTTGCGCCCATGGTTGGACAGATGTTGTGTTACGCAACATTCTTAGGTTATGAGTGGTGGCACCTGAACCAACAATTAGTACTCCGTCGTCTTTTAAGGGTGCTAATGCTTTACCCATGTTGTAATGGTAAGTGGCGTCTTTGTCTGTTTGGACAGAAAGTTGACATACTGGAATATCGGCTTCTGGATACATGAGCATTAGTGGGACCCATGCGCCATGATCTAGTCCACGTTTTTTGTCCTCGTCGACTCTTTTAAATCCGGAAGATGTGAGTAGTTCTTTGACCCTTTTTGCTAGTTTTGGTGCGCCAGGTGCAGGGTACTTGAGCTGGTTTTCAAACAAATTTTAAGAAAGTTAGAAAGAAAATTACAGGAACGAAACAATCATCATACAGTTATACGCACACATAACCGAATTAATCCATTGTTAGGTTAACATTTATTAACATTTTGTCAAATAGAAATCACCACACTTGCAAAAAAGTACATAAGCTTGCAGCTAATTATTCTTTCATCAACAAAACAATCATTCTAATTTGTAAAACAATTGTAAATGATTTTGGTTAACAACCCAATTTAGTCCACCTTAATACTACTCTTACCTACCAACATGATCTGAGTAGCTCATCAAACAAGAGGTTGCAGGTTCAATTCTGAATTCTTAAACACGTTCTATATATTAACTTAAAAGGACCAATATCAACCTAATTAAGTACCTAACTCAAATGAGTAATGATTATCATCCTATTACAAAATCACAATCATACAGTAATTTAAGATTGAATCAAAACTAATTACGAAGTACTACTTTAAACCAGAAATTCATAATTCATAAAATTCATAAAATAAACATGAAACAATAACCTAACTAATAGAAAAAGGGGGGAAAGGGAATTACCTGGTACATGGATTTAGGGAAATTATAGAAATCATAAATAGTTTCATTGGGGCCATTAGAAACAACATTAACTGTCGGATAAGATGTTTCCCAGTGACCGGAAATAATAAGAATTGAAGAAGGACGAGGAGCGTCTTTAGGGTAAACTTTTTGTTGAAATGATTGAAGAAAATGTCTAGCTGGCATTGTTTCATCGATTGATAAAGTTGGTGATCCATGTGATATGTAATATGTATCTTGAATTTTCATTCCACTACCATTCATTGCCGTCATCATCTTGATTGATTATAAGATCTTTTTATGATCTGAATGATAAGATGATGATATGAGAGAGATTTGATTGTCAAAGTCAATTGGGTGATTAGGTAATGGTTGTTTATATAGAGAAGAAAAGAAAAAAAACAATTTCTAAAAACATAAAATAAATATATTTGTTTGGTTTTGGGTACTAATCGAACACTTTCACCAACCATGAGTCATTGCTTACGTAAGGTGTTACCGACCTATACACGGTTCTTCCATACTTAAAAAGAATACAACAACACAACAAAACCGGATACAACATAATGTGGGAGATAAACTATAGATAATCTTTCTCTTATCTGAAAATAAAGACAAGTCATTTTTTCACCTAGAGTGAAAACACTCTTAAAAATAGAGAAATTCATCTTTCTCTATTCAACAGATAAAAAAGTTGCTTTCGAGTGAACCTCCATACTTAAAACAATAATACTCGTAATTAATTGATCTAAGTTATTGCAATGTTGCATTACTTCTTATTTTAACCAATAAAAGATGCATATAATTTTAGCAAGCGTAAAAAATATTTTATTGATAAAGTTAAGTGAATAAAAATTTCTAAAACTTTGTGCTAAGTCAACAGAAAGTATCTATTTTTTTTAGAGGGTTACGATTATTGACTTGATCATTAGCCATCCACCGGATAATATCTATTGTTTAATAAATCCATCAACAAACGAAATTAATCAAAATACAATTAAAAGAAGGAAGGTGATCCGTACACCACCTCTTTTTTGTCATACACCACTAAATAATTTTTTTGGACATTTTTACCCTTCCTTTTGTTCAACACCAACTCCCCTTAACTTCTCAAAGGAAGGGTAAAACTGTCTAAATAATTGTTTTGGTGGTGTATGGCAAAAACAAGGTGGTGTACGGATCAACTCCCTTAAAAGAAATGTGTACATCTTCCACCGATAAATAAGATTCTTAGTCGAAAAATATGCAATACCAAATAACATGAAATTCACATCCATTCAAGATTACACCTAACATCTTCTCATTAACTATGAATGCTTTCATAAACGTTTAACAGATTAACTTATTATGATATTTATGCTCGGTCAATTTGACCCATTAAACCTATCATTAATTATTGAGTTTTAAGAATTGATACGTATTAAACTTATATATTTAGAGCACTATGTATCGTTTAGTGTCACTTTCAATGTTTTGTTGATAACTAGACGTTGATTAAACTGGCATTGAAAAACTAATCTTGCTGAAAAAGTGAAAAGTCGTTCAGTATCAATTTTCAGTATCTTGAAAAGAGAAAATATTTATTTTCTTAATTAAATAAATAAATTAAAAAGTAAAGTTCGACAAAATAATTAAAATAAAACTTGGATTACAAGCAAACAAATTACATCAAATCAGATCGTAAACCTTCATGCACTTTCATATCGTGTATTCCTTTGTCACTCTCTTATATTTTTCACAAATCTCGATCCAACTACTTTGCATGTTCACAACCGGTTAGAAAACTTCCAAATTCTCAACGATATTATAGTCGTTATCCTCAACAATCATATTGTGCTGAATGATACAACAATACATGACCTTTGAATATATTTAATCTTGTAAGCGTGTGGCGGTTGTTGTACGGTTAAGACCGTATGCCAACTGGCGTAGTGCAACATTATTTTCAAATGAGTCGAAATACTCTCTACGAGTATTAAGCCTTTGATGAAGCCATTTAAACTAATATGGTAAAGGTTGTAGAGAGTAACTGGGATATCGCTCATAATTTGAAGGAATACACACCGCCTCATGTGAAATCACCGTTTGAACTCCACCTCGTGCTATTTTGAGTTTTCGACAAAATAATCTTCCATTAGCCGTTGATGTGCGAGATGGTGCTTACGAGGAATATAATGCCGAGTAAATTGCGTGTTTTAACTTTCCTCCTCATTGTCAAGTTGATTTAAAATATCAACTGCAAGAAACGTATATTCATCGTCGGAAGAAAATGGGGAAGTCGTCATTTTTTTTTACTATATTTGAGTGTGTGTTTTTAGTTTGTTTAGAGAAATGTTGTAGGAATAACATTTGAAAGTGATGATATGTTATATTTATAATATGGGAAAAAAATTGAAAAAAACAATTGAACGACATTTAAAGGATACTTTTGTAAAAATTGGGTGCCACCTCAACCATCTCACACCGTCGCCTGCACGACTTTGATCATCAAAACGTGGAAGTGGCGTCAAAATAGTGTCGATTGATAGTCAGTCACAACTGACGTTGTAACTGACTCACGACACCTTACGCTCTTATATTTAAAATTTTGTATAGGACTCGATAATTTGAAGGAAACTTAGACCATTTGTAATGGTGACTCGTGTTGTATGTTCGTGTTACTTACTTTTTGAACTTTATTGCTGACTATGATGTGTTGATTTATTGAGTGGAGTAGTGGTGGTGTTGTTTTTTGGGGTTGTAGTGGATTGCTATGTGGCATTTTTTTTTTTGTTAAATTAATTTGTTTTATACTATTTATATGTAATAAACTAATAATAAAGAAGATAATAATAATAATAATAATAATAATAATAATAATAATAATAATAATAATAATAATAATAAATAAATAAATATTGGAGTATTATATTTTAATAATGTCAAACAGCTATATTTTTAAATCCAACGGATATATTATATTTTTTTTATAAATAGTCGACTTTAGATCATCAATTCACACTTCAAAACTTCTTAACTTCTAAAACATTCTCTATTGTTCAAAATGAGTCCGTTAATGTTTCCTTACAGGTTAATTACGGGAGTGAATTTGATCGGGAGGTGATGAATTATTCACCTTGCTGGCAAACAAAGTATTTGATTGATGTGCGCAGATATGATGAATTATCGAAGTTGGTTGAGTTTGTTAAGGAAGAAATGTCTGTGTATTTTATGTAGTGACCCGAACTTTTTCATGTTATATATTAAATGAAAACTATATTTGTATGATTAAATGTTTCCAACATGTTAAACAATCAAACTTGTTAAGACTTGATTATTTGAAATATGCTTCATATAGACAATTGACCACCCAAGTTGACCGGCGATTCACGAACGTTAAAAATTGGTAAAAACTACATGATGATATATATATATATATATATATATATATATATATATATATATATATATATATAGATATATATATAGATATATATATGGTTAACATGAGATTATGATAAGTAAGTATCTCACTAAGTATATTAACAATGAGTGATATACATAAAAATGAGTTTATTGAATTAAGAAACTCGAAACGATATATATATAACGATTATCGTTATAACAACGTCTTACTAAATACATATGAATGATATTAAGATATTGATACACTATGTTTAACATGATAAAATGATAATTAAGTATATCATTAAGTGTGTTAACAATGAACTACATATGTAAAACAAGACCACTAACTTAAAAATTACGAAACGAAGCATATATGTAACGATTATCGTTGTAACGACATTTTAATGTATATATATCATATTAAGATATATTCATACATTATAATATCATGATAATGTAATAATTTAACATCTCATTTGAGTATAATAACAATGGATTAATTACATTTAACAAGATCGTTAACTCAAAGGTCTTAAAACAACACTTACATGTAATGACTAACGGTGACTTAACGACTCAGTTAAAATGTATATACATGTAGTGTATTAAGATGTATTAATACACTTTTGAAAGACTTCAAGACATATATCAAAGTATTTCTACTTAGCAAAAATGTTCAAAATTACATTCTCATTCGTTTCCATCAACAATTCTACTCGTGTACACTCGTATTTGTACTCGTACAATACACAGCTTCTAGATGTATCTACTATTGGTATATACACCTTTAATCATTCATTATTAGCAGTCATCTTAGAGTCAAAAACATGTGGAACCATTATTTAACAACTTGTATGACTAATGAGATAAAAACAAACTTAAGGATCTTTTTTTTTCTTTATAACTAGTAATTTCGTTTTTATGATTTCACCCCATTTTTCCATTCCATTTTCTCATACTTACACTCCAAATTCTCTCTCAAAATACTCCTAACATCATACTTGATCATCTCCAAGCATTTTCACCATCTTTTAGCTTCAATTACAAGCTTTAATCATCATAAAAACAACCATTCAAGAACACTTCAAGAAATCTTGCTAGCTTACTTCCAATCTTGCAAATCCATTTCAAGTGATCATCCAATCTCAAGAAATCTTTCTTATTTACAGTAAGATATATTTCTAATTCAAGATAATACTCATATTCAAACTTTGATTCAATTTCTATAACTATAACAATCTTATTTCGAGTGGAAACCTTACTTGAACTTGTTTTCGTGTCATGATTCTGCTTCAAGAACTTTCAAGCCATCCAAGGATCCTTTGAAGCTAGATCAATTTTTCTCTTTTCCAGTAGGTTTATCCACAAAACTTGAGGAAGTAATGATGTTCATAACATCATTCGATTCATACATATAAAGCTATCTTATTCGAAGGTTTAAACTTGTAATCACTAGAACATAGTTTAGTTAATTCTAAACTTGTTCGCAAACAAAAGTTAATCCTTCTAACTTGACTTTTAAAATCAACTAAACACAGGTTCTATATCTATATGATATGCTAACTTAATGATTTAAAACCTGGAAACACGAAAAACACCGTAAAACCGGACATACGCCGTCGTAGTAACACCGCGGGCTGTTTTGGGTTTGATAATTAAAAACTATGATAAACTTTGATTTAAAAGTTGTTCTTCTGGGAAAATGATTTTTCTTATGAACATGAAACTATATCCAAAAATCATGGTTAAACTCAAAGTGGAAGTATGTTTTTCAAAATGGTCATCAAGACGTCGTTCTTTCGACTGAAATGACTACTGATAATGCTAAAAACGAACATATATTTCATAGCATTATCCCTTAAGAAAGACAAGCTTTTAGTTGCAATTGTTCTATTTACAAGTAATATTCGTTTAAATAATAAAAGGTGAAGACAAAAGACAGATTCGACGAATTGAAGACGCAAACGACCAAAAAGCTCAAAAGTACAAAATACAATCAAAGTGATTCCAATTATTGATAAGAAACGTCTCAAAATTACAAGAGTACAAGACGCGAAACGCAAAGTACAAGATATTAAATTATACGCAAGGACGTTC
This sequence comes from Rutidosis leptorrhynchoides, assembly GCF_046630445.1. NCBI lineage: Eukaryota > Viridiplantae > Streptophyta > Magnoliopsida > Asterales > Asteraceae > Rutidosis > Rutidosis leptorrhynchoides. The sequence continues at coordinate 416,222,094 of NC_092338.1, forward strand.
GAAAATTCGGAACCGGGACCAAAGTCAACTCTCGACGCTCGACGCAACGGACCTAAAATTACAAGTCAACTATGCACATGAATATAATATAATATATAATTAATTCTTAAAATTAATATATATATTATATTATATATTAAAAACATCGGCAAACAAGAAAACAAATGAGTGTGAGCTGATACCTACCTCCATGCGATTGCATGGAAATCAGGCATCAAAGCCATGCAATCGCATGGCCCTGAAATATTGGCCACATCTATAAATTTCGCAGTTTTTGGTCGAATAACACACCATCTTTTTCTCTTCCATCACTCGTATATATATATATATATATATATATATATATATATATATATATATATATTATTTTTAATTTTAATTTTAAATTCTAATAATATGGGTATGTTAGCGAATGTTGTAAGGGTGTAAGTCGAAATTCTGTCCATGTAACGCTACGCTATTTTTAAGCATTGTAAGTTATGTTCAACCTTTTTAAATTAATGTCTCGTAGCTAAGTTATTATTATGCTTATTTAATGCTGAAGCGTCCCGTTCATATCGAATATAAACGTCACGTATTCATTGGTGTCATTGCGAGGTATTGACCTCTATATGTGACATTTTTTTTAAAAAAAATCTGCATACGTTTTTATGATACAAACCATAATCTTTATTATAACCAAAGACTTAAACAACATAATAATGATTATCGTTTAGCGATAATCTTAGTCTTACAAACTTTACATTTGATAATAACAGTACGATTTCCAACATATTTCACATTACAAATCTTCCGATATGCAGTTTTATTTTTGACACAAATATGCATACTCCAAATCTTGCTTAAATTCGGCATAATACAGCGGAAGCTTTTAATTATCACCTGAGAATAAACATGCTTAAAACGTCAACATAAAGTTGGTGAGATATAGGTTTAATGCTAGCAGCGTTATAAATATAGACCACAAGATTTCATATACACAAACGTTTTAATAAAAATATTCTAAGTGGTTGAGCACTTGATAACCATACTTAACATTTAATCAACGTCGCATATTCCCTTTATTATGAAATCTCACTACACCGTACCAAGTATAGTTACCGAAACGAAGTACTGTGCAACCGTTGAATACTGGTCGTCCAGTCCGGTTGGGGTTGTCAGGCCCGATAGATCTATCAACAGGATTCTCGTTACAATACCGCATGTAAATAGTAGTTACCAAGTTACAGGGAAGTATGCCAGTGGTACAACTCAACGTAGAATATATATATTTTTTATCACTCGTGTCCATAACGTAAATCATAAAATGCATGTATTCTCATCCCGAAATATTTAGAGTTTAAAAGTGGGACTATATACTCACTTTTGTCTTGAAGATATACGACTTGGTCTCCGATAGATATCACGAACCTAACCATATATAATATATCAACATGTTTTCTTTTCAAATAATCGTTACATGTATACTTATAATACTTTTAATATCTAATTGTCCGTAGTTAGCAGTCCGATATTAGTGGTCCACAATTAGTTGTTCAATAAAATAAATAAAGACCCCATCGTATTTGTATTGATCGGAATTAATCTCGACCCATGGTACCATGTTGTCAAATGACGTGTTGCGTACATAAAGTACCGTGTTGTCAAATGACGTGTTGCGTACAATCATGAGGTCTTATGATTAATCTTCTCGTGTTGTTTACGGGTGGTCCTGAAATATGTAGAATTAAATCATGAGTAAATATATATGAAATATCATATTAATTAGCAAAGATATGATTAGTTTTGTTTTACTCCAATTAATTTCGTAGCTAAACTAGCTTCGGATACCCAATTTTGTTTTAGCCGTAGTTTCTTCAATATAACTCCGTTTTTGTTGGTTCAACTTTCCACTTCCTTGGATCGAGTCATTATTTATGAATACGAACTGTAAATACCTTATTTTGCATTCAAAATCACAGGTTATAGGTCAAACTTTGGTGAATCTTATGAAAGTGATCATTTCCGTTGTAAAAACAACATCTAGATGATCATTTTTACAAAAATACTTATACTTTGAGTTACACCATGAGATTTTTATATATTAACATATTCATAAGAAATATCATTTTTCCAGAATATAAACTTCCAATTCAAATTTTAAGATGGTTTTTAATTATCCAACCCAAAACAGCCCCCGGTTGCACTCCGACGACGTAGATTCAATTTTAAGGTGTTCTTTGTAAAATCAAGTTGTATCTTGTTAAGTTAGCATATCATTATGATATATTACAGGTCTTGAAGTGTTTTAAAAGTCAAGTTAGAAGGATCTATTTAGTTTGCGAACAAGTTTGAAATCATTCAAACTATGTTCTTGTTGTTATATATATTCGTAGTAAGATAGTCATATATGAATTGAACAAGATGATGAACCAAGGTTATACCTCAAGTATGATGAAGAAAATTACTGAATAAACAAGATATGAACTTGTTCTTAATGACTTGGAAGATTAAGAAGTGAAATCATGAAAAGAAACAAAGGTTGTAAGTAAGTTTATATCTTGATTTAAGATAAATAACTTACATGAATTGAATCAAAGTTTAAACATAGTTTTACCTTGATTATGAAGCTAAAAGATGGTGAAAATACTTGGAGATGATTAAGTATGATGTTAGGAGTATTTTGAGAGAGAATTTGGAGTGTAAGTATGAGAAAATGGAATGAAAAAATGGGGTGAAATCATAAAAACGAATTTACTTGTTATATAGAAAAAAAAAATCCTTAAGTTTATTTTTAGCTCATTAGTCATACAAGTTGATAAATAATGGTTCCACATGTTTTTGACTCTAAGATGGCTACTAAGAATGAATGATTAAAGGTGTATATACCAATAGTAAATACATCTAGAAGCTGCGTACAATACGGTTACATATACCCTAGGTATACGTGTAAAAATCTTGAGGAAACGGAACGAGAATTCAAATATAACTATCTTTTGTGAATATACTTATATTGTTTTATGTATTTAAGCCCTTTAAAAGTAATTAAATACGTATTTATACGATACTTGTATAAGCATTATAGGTTATAGGTATATATATCAAAGAACATTACGTATAGTTACCGTTTTGAAAACTTTAGTTAGTAGTCTCAAAGTATACTTATAACTCATTGTTATTAGTACACAATGATATGTTTAACCATCCTTAGGTCATGTTAAATATGTATAAATATGTATATGTACACAATCGTATAATTATCGTATGTTATATAGTTCGTGATATCATCGGTCAAATTGGACGGTCAAACGTTGTGTAAAACTCTTTTCAAAAACACAAGACTCAACAATTTGGATTGCTTATCATGTTGGTAATGTTTAATTTATGTAAATATTAATCTCATATGTATAAAACGATCGGAAAAATCCGGGTCGTTACAGTACCTACCCGTTAAATAAATTTCGTCCCGAAATTTTAAAGTTGTACCTATTTTGCGTTCTCGGGAAACAAATGTGGGTACTTTTGTTTCATCTGATCCTCTCGTTCCCAAGTAAACTCAGGACCCCTTCGTGCATTCCAACAAACCTTAATGATTGGTATGTTGCTCTGCTTGAGTTGTTTAACTTCACGGTCCATGATTTTGACTTGTTCTTCTATGAATTGTAGTTTCTCGTCGACTTGGATTTCTTCAAGAGGAATGGTGAGGTCTTCCTTTGTAAGACACTTCTTAAGGTTTGAAACGTGAAATGTATTATGTACTACGGCGAGTTGTTGTGGTAACTCGAGTCGATAAGCTACCGGTCCAATGCGTTCGATGATCTTGAACGGGCCTACATACCTTGGGTTCAGTTTACCCCTTTTGCCGAAACGTATTACACCTTTCCAAGGTGACTGTAGTGACCCGAACTTTTCCATGTTTATATATATTAATTGAGATTGATATTTACATGATTAAATGTTTCCAACATGTTAAGCAATCAAACTTGTTAAGACTTGATTAATTGAAATATGTTTCATATAGACAATTGACCACCCAAGTTGACCGGTGATTCACGAACGTTAAAACTTGTAAAAACTATATGATGACATATATATGGATATATATATATATAGTTAACATGATACTATTATAAGTAAACATATCATTAAGTATATTAACAATGAACTACATATGTAAAAACAAGACTACTAACTTAATGATTTTTAAACGAGACATATATGTAACGATTATCGTTGTAAAGACATTTAATGTATATATATATCATATTAAGAGATATTCATACATGATAATATCATGATAATATAATAATTTAAAATCTCATTTGTTATTATAAACATTGGGTTAACAACATTTAACAAGATCGTTAACCTAAAGGTTTCAAAACAACACTTACATGTAACGACTAACGATGACTTAACGACTCAGTTAAAATGTATATACATGTAGTGTTTTAATATGTATTTATACACTTTTGAAAGACTTCAATACACTTATCAAAATACTTCTACTTAACAAAAATTCTTACAATTACATCCTCGTTCAGTTTCATCAACAATTCTACTCGTATGCACCCGTATTCGTACTCGTACAATACACAGCTTTTAGATGTATGTACTATTGGTATATACACTCCAATGATCATCTCTTAGCAGCCCATGTGAGTCACCTAACACATGTGGGAACCATCATTTGGCAACTAGCATGAAATATCTCATAAAATTACAAAAATATGAGTAATCATTCATGACTTATTTACATGAAAACAAAATTACATATCCTTTATATCTAATCCATACACCAACGACCAAAAACACCTACAAACACTTTCATTCTTCAATTTTCTTCATCTAATTAATCTCTCTCAAGTTCTATCTTCAAGTTCTAAGTGTTCTTCATATATTCTACAAGTTCTAGTTACATAAAATCAAGAATACTTTCAAGTTTGCTAGCTCACTTCCAATCTTGAAAGGTGATCATCCAACCTCAAGAAATCTTTGTTTCTTACAGTAGGTTATCATTCTAATACAAGGTAATAATCATATTCAAACTTTGGTTCAATTTCTATAACTATAACAATCTTATTTCAAGTGATGATCTTACTTGAACTTGTTTTCGTGTCATGATTCTGCTTCAAGAACTTCGAGCCATCCAAGGATCCGTTGAAGCTAGATCCATTTTTCTCTTTTCCAGTAGGTTTATCCAAGGAACTTAAGGTAGTAATGATGTTCATAACATCATTCGATTCATACATATAAAGCTATCTTATTCGAAGGTTTAAACTTGTAATCACTAGAACATAGTTTAGTTAATTCTAAACTTGTTCGCAAACAAAAGTTAATCCTTCTAACTTGACTTTTAAAATCAACTAAACACATGTTCTATATCTATATGATATGCTAACTTAATGATTTAAAACCTGGAAACACGAAAAACACCGTAAAACCGGATTTACACCGTCGTAGTAACACCGCGGGCTGTTTTGGGTTAGTTAATTAAAAACTATGATAAACTTTGATTTAAAAGTTGTTATTCTGGGAAAATTATTTTTATTATGAACATGAAACTATATCCAAAAATTATGATTAAACTCAAAGTGGAAGTATGTTTTATAAAATGGTCATCTAGACGTCGTTCTTTCGACTGAAATGACTACCTTTACAAAAACGACTTGTAACTTATTTTTCCGACTATAAACCTATACTTTTTCTGTTTAGATTCATAAAATAGAGTTCAATATGAAACCATAGCAATTTGATTCACTCAAAACGGATTTAAAATGAAGAAGTTATGGGTAAAACAAGATTGGATAATTTTTCTCATTTTAGCTACGTGAAAATTGGTAACAAATCTATTCCAACCATAACTTAATCAACTTGTATTGTATATTATGTAATCTTGAGATACCATAGACACGTATACAATGTTTCGACCTATCATGTCGACACATCTATATATATTTCGGAACAACCATAGACACTCTATATGTGAATGTTGGAGTTAGCTATACAGGGTTGAGGTTGATTCCAAAATATATATAGTTTGAGTTGTGATCAATACTGAGATACGTATACACTGGGTCGTGGATTGATTCAAGATAATATTTATCGATTTATTTCTGTACATCTAACTGTGGACAACTAGTTGTAGATTACTAACGAGGACAGCTGACTTAATAAACTTAAAACATCAAAATATATTAAAAGTGTTGTAAATATATTTTGAACATACTTTGATATATATGTATATTTTGTTATAGGTTCGTGAATCAACCAGTGGCCAAGTCTTACTTCCCGACGAAGTAAAAATCTGTGAAAGTGAGTTATAGTCCCACTTTTAAAATCTAATATTTTTGGGATGAGAATACATGCAGGTTTTATAAATGATTTACAAAATAGACACAAGTACGTGAAACTACATTCTATGGTTGAATTATCGAAATCGAATATGCCCCTTTTTATTAAGTCTGGTAATCTAAGAATTAGGGAACAGACACCCTAATTGACGCGAATCCTAAAGATAGATCTATTGGGCCTAACAAACCCCATCCAAAGTACCGGATGCTTTAGTACTTCAAAATTTATATCATATCCGAAGGGTGTCCCGGAATGATGGGGATATTCTTATATATGCATCTTGTTAATGTCGGTTATCAGGTGTTCACCATATGAATGATTTTTATCTCTATGTATGGGATGTGTATTGAAATATGAAATCTTGTGGTCTATTATTATGATTTGATATATATAGGTTAAACCTATAACTCACCAACATTTTTGTTGACGTTTTAAGCATGTTTATTCTCAGGTGATTATTAAGAGCTTCCGCTGTCGCATACTTAAATAAGAACGAGATTTGGAGTCCATGCTTGTATGATATTGTGTAAAAACTGCATTCAAGAAACTTATTTTGTTGTAACATATTTGTATTGTAAACTATTATGTAATGATCGTGTGTAAACATGATATTTTAGATTATCATTATTTGATAATCTACGTAAAGCTTTTTAAACCTTTATTGATGAAATAAAGGTTATGGTTTGTTTTAAAATGAATGCAGTCTTTGAAAAACGTCTCATATAGAGGTCAAAACCTAGCAACGAAATCAATTAATATGGAACGTTTTTAATCAATAAGAACGGGACATTTCAGTTGGTATCCGAGCGTTGGTCTTAGAGAACCAGAATTTTGCATTAGTGTGTCTTATCGAGTTTGTTAGGATGCATTAGTGAGTCTGGACTTCGACCGTGTTTACTTGAAAAATGATTGCTTAACAAATTTTGTTGGAAACTATATATTTTTAACATGTGAATATTATGTGATATATTAATCTCTTAACGCGTTTGATATTATATGATAGATGTCTACCTCTAGAACAAGTCCCATTGACTCACCTAATAATAATGAAGAGTCAAATGTAAATTGGAATGATTCGTGGACTGATTCACAAGTTCCCGAAGAGGAACCGGAAGAAGAGTCGGAACCGGAAGAAGAATCGGAACCGGAAGAAGAATCGGAACCGGTGGGGGAAATAATAAAACGGTTAAGTAAAAGAAAATCCTCAACCAACCGACCAAGGTTAATTATGGTCAATGGTGTTTCCGCCAAGGAAGCAAAATATTGGGAGGATTACCAATTCTCCGATGAATCGGATTCCGACGAGAATTCCGATGATGTTATAGAAATTACCCCAACTGAATTTAAAAAGGCAAAAGAAAATAATAAGGGAAAGGGCATAAAAATAGAGAAATCTAATTCCAACCCCGATGAACTTTATATGTATCGTCAACCCCCGAAGTCCTTAAGTTGTAACAATGACCCGGGAACCTCTAAACCACCAGGTTTTTCTAAACCAATGTGGAAAACGACGGCTCGTATTAGGGGAACATCATATATCCCTAGAAACTTGGCAAAACGAACCAAAACCGAAGAAGAAGAAACAAGCGAGTCGGAATAAGATAGTTGTATTCGTGTGGTGTAATATATGTAATATAGTGTGCTTATGCTTTATTATATATGTAAAAATTGCTTGTATTAATAAGTATTTTTTTTATGAATCTAACTCTTGTCTATTTTACAGTATAAAAACACAAAATGGATAGACAACCCAATATTTTAAGAGACCTACCCGGAGACATGATTGATGAAATCTTGTCTAGAGTCGGTCAGAATTCTTCGGCACAACTATTTAAGGCGAGATCAGTTTGTAAGACATTCAAAGAACGTTCCAAGAATGCCTTGGTTTATAAAAGGCTTTCGTTCGAAAGATGGAGGATATCACATTGGGAAATCCATAAGTTACGATGTGTTTACTTTGACGCATATATTACGGGGAACCCAAATGCTATTTTACGCAATGGGTTAAGAAATTATTTTGACTCAATATATCCGAATATTGGACTTCGTGATTTAGAAAAAGCGGCTAACATGCAACATAAAGAAGCATGTTATGCTTACGGATTAGTAATGTTCGCTTCTCACCAAAGTGAGAACAAGAACATCGGGCTACAACTATTAAACAAAATGTTCCCACAAGTGACGGAGTCGGTAATTGGGGTAAGAAATGAGGTTTTTAGATTGTTACGGGACTGTTGGACATTACGTAACCCTCGTCCCTTTGACGACGTTACAACACGCTGTCTTATCAACAGCCATAACGGTTAAGTTCCACAAGACCAAGGATGGGAAGTAATCCTAGTAAAACCAGAATGCATGACTTGTTTCTGGACGTATGAATTACGTATCTTTATTTCCTTTGCTGAACGACTTGTGTACTAGCTAGAATTATCTTCACATCCATCTTGTATCAAATTTATTGTGTGCTATATTTCATGCTATATGTAAAATAAGCGGTATTGTAAGTTTGTAAAATATTGTGTAAAAGTTTGAACGCGAAATATTATTATAATCAGTTTTTCATATAGAATTGTAGTAGTTGAATTGTATATTAGCTACTAAGTATGAACTTAACGGGTAGGTACTACCCGAATTTAAACTTATAAAACGCTAATATGAAGAAAAAGCTTTTATAAATAAGTTCATATTATGCTACGAAATACTATTAACTACTTTTAATATTCTGTATGATTAACTTGTTCCATTTGACTATTTTGAAGGAAATGGCACCAACTACTCGACACACCGTGAATATGAATGAAGAGGAATTCCGTACTTTTCTAGCTTCAAACATAGCCGCAGTACAGGCTGCGCTACATACCAACAATAACCTTGGATCTAGCAGTACAGGAAATCGTGTAGGATGCACCTACAAAGAATTCACTGCCTGCAAACCTTTGGAATTTGATGGAACCGAAGGACCGATCAGATTGAAACGGTGGACCGAGAAGGTCAAATCGGTGTTTGCCATAAGTAAGTGTACTGATAACTATTATTATACGAGAATTCTGCTAATGGTAGATATTTATCCCATCCGTTTCCAAAATCGATCACACATGCCCTGAGCATGTCTTCAAGAGTCTGAATTGTTCTTTCACTCTGCTCGTCAGTTTGTGGATGATATGTGGTGCTCATATCCAAACGAGTTCCCAGGGCCTCCTGTAGTGATTTCCAGAACTTTGATGTAATCAACTATCAGATCGGATATAATGGAAATAGGTATTCCATGCCTTGAAACAATTTCCTTTATGTATAATCGTAATAGTTTCTCCATTCTATCCGTTTCTTTTATAGGCAAGAAATGTGCAGATTTGGTGAGACGATCAACTATTACCCAAATGGTGTCATAACCCCATGCAGTCTTGGGTAACTTCGTGATAAAATCAATGGTAATACCGTCCCACTTCCATTCTGGGATTTCTGGTTGTTGAAGTAACCCTGACGGCTTCTGGTGTTCTGCTTTGACTTTGGAACAAGTTAAACATTCCCCGACATAGGTTGCAACGTCTGTCTTTAAATTAGGCCACCAATAATGCGTCTTAAGATCTTGATACATCTTTCCAACTCCAGGATGTATCGAGTATCTTGTCTTATGTGCCTCGTTCAATATCAACTTCCTTAATCCACCCAACTTTGGTACCCAAATACGTTTTGCAAAATATCGAATTCCATCTTCCCGTATAACGAGTTGCTTCTCATACTTCTTCATTATTTCATTTCCTATGTTTTCTTTAGTAAGAGCTTCTCATTGAGCCTCTTTGATTTGTGAGTTGAGATTCATGCGAATTTTTATGTTCATTGCTCGTACTCGAATTGGCTCTCGTTCCTTTCTGCTTAGAGCATTGGCCACTACATTCGCTTTCCCGGGATGATAGCGAATCTCACAATCATAGTCGTTTATCAGCTCGACCCATCTACGTTGCCTCATGTTCAGCTGTTTCTGATCGAAAATATGTTGAAGGCTTTTATGATCGGTAAACACAGTGCATTTTACCCCATATAAGTAGTGTCTCCATATCTTCAATGCAAACATGACTGCTCCCAGTTCTAGATCATGCGTTGTATAATTTCGCTCATGAATCTTTAATTGTCGGGATGCGTACGCAATAACTTTCTTTCATTGCATAAGGACGTAACCAAAACCTTATCGCGAAGCATCATAATATATCTCAAAATCATCGTTCCCTTTAGGTAACCATAAAATAGGCGCCGTAGTCAACTTCTTCTTCAGTAATTGAAATGCACTCTCCTGCTCAGAGGTCCATTCGTACTTCTTCCCTTTTTGTGTTAACGCTGTCAATGGTTTAGCTATTCGGGAAAAATCTTGAATAAACCTTCTATAATAACCGGCTAGGCCCAAAAATTGACATATCTGCATTGGTGTCTTAGGAGTCTCCCATTTTTCAATGGCCTCAATTTTAGCTGGATCAACCTGAATTCCTTTGCTACTAACAACGTGGCCAAGAAATTGCATTTCTTTCAACCAAAAAGCACATTTAGAAAATTTGGCATATAACTGTTCTTTGCTTAACAATTCTAATACCAACCTTAAATGTTGCTCATGCTCTTGCTCATTTTTGGAATTGATGAGAATATCGTCAATGAAAATGATAACAAACTTATCTAAATACGGACTACAAACTCGATTCATGAGGTCCATGAATACAGCTGGCGCATTTGTCAATCCAAACAGCATGACCAAAAATTCGTAATGACCGTAGCGTGTCCAAAAAGCAGCTTTTGGAATATCTTCTTCTTTGACGCGTAGTTGATGATAGCCCGATCTTAGGTCGATTTTCGAATAAACACATGATCTTTGCAGTTGATCAAATAAGTCGTTAATTCTCGGTAGTGGATACCGATTCTTGATAGTTAACTTATTTAATTCAAGGTAATCTATACACATTCGAAAGGATCCATCTTTCTTCTTGACGAATAAAATCGGAGCTCCCCACGGTGAAGTGCTTGGTCGAATGAAACCACGGTCCAGTAATTCTTGTAACTGGCTTTGTAACTCTTTCATCTCAGATGGTGCAAGTCTGTATGGAGCACGAGCCACTGGTGCAGCTCCTGGTACTAGATCTATTTGAAATTTTACAGATCTAAATGGAGGTAATCCCGGCAACTCTTCCGGAAAGACTTCAGGAAAATCTCTTGCCACAGGCACATCGTTGATGCTCTTCTCTTTTTTCTTCGTTTTGACTTTATTAACATGTGCTAAGATTGCATAGCACCCTTTCTTCAAGCACTTTTGGGCTTTCAAACAGCTAATGAGTTTTTGCTTTGAGTTACCCTTCTCTCCATAAATCATTACCGGCGTTTTATCCTTACGAGGAATGCGAATTGCCTTCTTGGCACACACAACTTCAGCTCCTATTTTGGACATCCAGTCCATGCCGACTATTACATCAAAACTTCCTAATTCTACGGGTATCAAATCAATTTTAAACGTTTCTCCGGCTAAATTTATTTTACAATCACGACAAATTTTATCGGCTTTAATTAGTTTACCATTAGCTAACTCAATCATGTACTTAGCATCTAGAGGTAATGATGAGCAATTCAATTTAGCGTAAAAATCTCTACACACGTAACTTCTATCAGCACCAGTATCAAATATAATAGATGCTGATAAGTTATTAATGGTAAACGTACTCGTAACAAGCTCTGGGTCTTCACATGCCTCTCTAGCATTAATAATAAATGCTCTTCCACGTGCAGATCCATTATTCTTCTCTGGATTTGGGCACTGGCTCTTATAATGACCCTGTTTCCCACACCCATGACAAGTAACAGTGGCCAAGGTAGTTCTATTTGCATTGGTGGCAGGAGTCTTGGTGCCATTGGTATTTGTAACAGGAATCCTACAATCTTCAGCAAGATGACCCCTTCGATTACAATTATCGCACACCACATTACAATAACCAGAGTGATGTTTGTGGCATCTGTTACAAAAAGGATTTCGTCCTTTGTAACCTGAGCTTGATCCACTACCCATACCTTGCGTGGTTTCTTGTTTCTTGTTGGATTGTTGATTACCTTCCCACTTTCTTTTGTTTTCTGATGTCTTGACATCGGTGTTCTTATCCAGAATAATCTGGTCCATCAACTCGTTTGCCATAGTGATGGCTTCATGAATAGTCTTGGGTTTCGATGCTGTAACATTTGCCTTGACATTTTTAGGCAAACCATCTTTGTACAGTTCTATCTTCCGTTCTTCGGTTGGTACTAATTCGGGACATAGCAAAGCTAATTCCATGAATCACTTATTGTAGTTGGTGAGTTCAGTACCAACAACTTTCAGGCTTCGTAATTCAGCTTCCAACTTCCTAACCTCGTTCCTTGGACAATACTCGTTGATTAGCATTGTTTTGAATTCTTCCCATGGAGTATCATAAGCTACATCTCCTCCTACGGCCTTCACATAGTTTTTCCACCACGTGAATGCACTATCTTGTAAGGTGCACGATGCATACTTGGTCATGTCCTTCTCAATACAACCACTGATTTTAAACACAGACTCAATCTTTTCGATCCACCGGGTTAAACCGATCGGTCCTTCTGTTCCACTGAATGATGAGGGCTTGCAACCTTGAAAAGTTTTGTAGGTGCATTCCACATGAGGATTTGGGTTAACTGCAGCACCTCTTGTAGCCTCGATCCATAACATTCTGTCGTTCACTCGCTGATTGACGAGTTCCTCGATTTCATGTTCCATTATTCGGTTCATTCGCGCCATATTCTTCAATAAGAATGAAGAAATAATTATTCACATGGAATATTATAGATGTAGTGTGTATTTACAGTACACCGTAGCTTATTAATAATATGAACCAGTTATTATTATAAAAGCCTTTTCTTCTTATTAGCGTTTTATAATTATATCTACGGTAGTACCTACCCTTTAAAGTTCATACTTAATAGCTTAGTACGAAAATCAATTACTACCATCCAAATAATACTCCACCATGGAAAATTATTGCATTTCACACTTCACTATTTTACATATGCTTATCTTACAACAAACATTAAGCAAACCACACTAGTAATATTATACAAAACGTTATACGATCCCATGGTTTAAAACAACAGCGCATCATTTAACCCAAAATGTTTGTGTTTAAAGAAATCGCTTAAAGTTTATCCTGGCTGTCTCCCTACGTTTTAGCTGAGGGGCCGAAGAACTGGATGCCGGGATAGAACTAATAGGAATAGCAGGAATATGGGTGGAAGTGCCTGGTGGAGTTGGTGCCACAACATCCTCACTAAACTCAGGATTTGGATTTTCCAATTCAGTAGCCTTTCGTTTCTTTCCTCGTTCGAACTTGTCTTTCGTAATTTCCTGTATTTCTTCCTCCTCAGGATCACTTTCCGGTTCCTCTTCAATTGATTCATCCGGAAATTGTGAGTCTTCCCCTAATGTGTCGTTTTCATCATCGGATAGGTTAATGACTGGAACACTATCTGAGGATTCTGGTTCGGAGTCGCTGAATGTGATAACAAGTTCTAAGCCAGACATCTATCACATAACAACTAGCACGTTAGTAGCACATAATATTTATATATTAATTTTTAACCAACAAGGATAAGCAATAGTTTTCGAAATCAAACACGGTCAAAGTCCAGACTCACTAATGCATCCTAACAAACTCGATAAGACACAGTAATGCAAATTTTCTGGTTCTCTAAGACCAATGCTCTGATACCACTCGAAGCGTCCCGTTCATATCGAATATAAACGTCACGTATTCATTGGTGTCATTGCGAGGTATTGACCTCTATATGTGACATTTTTTAAAAAAAAAAATCTGCATACGTTTTTATGATACAAACCATAATCTTTATTATAACCAAAGACTTAAACAACATAATAATGATGATCGTTTAGCGATAATCTTATTCTTACAAACTTTACATTTGATAATAACAGTACGATTTCCAACATATTTCACATTACAAATCTTCCGATATGCAGTTTTATTTTTGACACAAATATGCATACTCCAAATCTTGCTTAAATTCGGCATAATGCAGCGGAAGCTTTTAATTATCACCTGAGAATAAACATGCTTAAAACGTCAACATAAAGTTGGTGAGATATAGGTGTAATGCTAGCAGCGTTATAAATATAGACCACAAGATTTCATATACACAAACGTTTTAATAAAAATATTCTAAGTGGTTGAGCACTTGATAACCATACTTAACATTTAATCAACGTCGCATATTCCCTTTATTATGAAATCTCACTACACCGTACCAAGTATAGTTACCGAAATGAAGTACTGTGCAACCGTTGAATACTGGTCGTCCAGTCCGGTTGGGGTTGTCAGGCCCGATAGATCTATCAACAGGATTCGCGTTACAATACCGCATGTAAATAGTAGTTACCAAGTTACAGGGAAGTATGCCAGTGGTACAACTCAACGTAGAATATATATATTTTTTATCACTCGTGTCCATAACATAAATCATAAAATGCATGTATTCTCATCCCGAAATATTTAGAGTTTAAAAGTGGGACTATATGCTCACTTTTGTCTTGAAGATATACGACTTGGTCTCCGATAGATATCACGAACCTAACCATATATAATATATCAACATGTTTTCTTTTCAAATAATCATTACATGTATACTTATAATACTTTTAATATCTAATTGTCCGTAGTTAGCAGTCCGATATTAGTGGTCCACAATTAGTTGTTCAATAAAATAAATAAAGACCCCATCGTATTCGTATTGATCGGAATTAATCTCGACCCATGGTACCATGTTGTCAAATGATGTGTTGCGTACATAAAGTACCGTGTTGTCAAATGACGTGGTGCGTACAATCATGAGGTCTTATGATTAATCTTCTCGTGTTGTTTACGGGTGGTCCTGAAATATGTAGAATTAAATCATGAGTAAATATATATGAAATATCATATTAATTAGTAAAGATATGATTAGTTTATTTTTACTCCAATTAATTTTGTAGCTAAACTAGCTTCGGATACCCAATTTTGTTTAGCCGTAATTTCTTCAATATAACTCCGTTTTTGTTGGTTCAACTTGCCACTTTCTTGGATCAAGTCATTATTTATGAATATGAACTGTAAATACCCTAGTTTGCATTCAAAATCACAGGTTATAGGTCAAACTTTGGTGAATCTTATGAAAGTGATCATTTCCGTTGTAAAAACAACATCTAGATGATCATTTTTACAAAAATACTTACACTTTGAGTTATACCATGAGATTTTTATATATTAACATATTCATAAGAAATATCATTTTTCCAGAATATAAACTTCCAATTCAAAGTTTAAGATGGTTTTTAATTATCCAACCCAAAACAGCCCCCGGTTGCACTCCGACGATGTAGATTCAGTTTTAAGGTGTTCTTTGTAAAATCAAGTTGTATCTTGTTAAGTTAGCATATCATTATGATATATTACAGGTCTTGAAGTATTTTAAAAGTCAAGTTAGAAAGATCTATTCAATTTGCGAACAAGTTTGAAATCTTTCAAACTATGTTCTTGTTGTTATATATATTCGTAGTAAGATAGTCATATATGAATTGAACAAGATGATGAACCAAGGTTATACCTCAAGTATGATGAAGAAAGTTACTGAATAAACAAGATATGAACTTGTTCTTGATGACTTGGAAGATTAAGAAGTGAAATCATGAAAAGAAACAAAGGTTGTAAGTAAGTTTATATCTTGATTTAAGATAAATAACTTACGTGAATTGAATCAAAGTTTAAACATAGTTTTACCTTGATTATGAAGCTAAAAGATGGTGAAAATGCTTGGAGATGATCAAGTATGATGTTAGGAGTATTTTGAGAGAGAATTTGGAGTGTAAGTATGAGAAAATGGAATGGAAAAATGGGGTGAGATCATAAAAACGAATTTACTTGTTATATAGAAAAAAAATCCTTAAGTTTGTTTTTTAGCTCATTAGTCATACAAGTTGATAAATAATGGTTCTACATGTTTTTGACTCTAAGATGGCTGCTAAGAATGAATGATTAAAGGTGTATATACCAATAGTAAATACATCTAGAAGCTGCGTACAATACGGTTACATATACCCTAGTTATACGTGTAAAAATCTTGAGGAAACGGAATGAGAATTCAAATATAACTATCTTTTGTGAATATACTTATATTGTTTTATGTATTTAAGCCCTTTAAAAGTAATTAAATACGTATTTATACGATACTTGTATAAGCATTATAGGTTATAGGTATATATATCAAAGAACGTTACGTATAGTTACCGTTTTGAAAACTTTAGTTAGTAGTCTCAAAGTATACTTATAACTCATTGTTATTAGTACACAATGATATATTTAACCATCCTTAGGTCATGTTAAATATGTATATGTACACAATCGTATAATTATCGTATGTTATATAGTTCGTGATATCATCGGTCAAATTGGACGGTCAAACGTTGTGTAAAACACTTTTCAAAAACACAAGACTCAACAATTTGGATTGCTTATCATGTTGGTAATGTTTAATTTATGTAAATATTAATCTCATATGTATAAAACGATCGAAAAAATCCGGGTCGTTACAAATGCCGAAGTAATCATGATGTTGGGCTAAATACTAAAATTGGGTAATTGGGCTTTGGACCGTAATTGGGGTTTGGATAAAAGAACGACACTTGTAGAAATTAGACTATGGGCTATTAATGGGTTTTATATTAACTAAATGATACCTCGTTGATTTAATATATAGACTTATAATTTGACGTATTTATATATATCCACATACGCTTGACTGGGTACGGTGGGCGGGATATCTATAAATACCAATAATTGTTCATTTTACCGGACACGGAACTGGATTAATAGTTAATAGACTTGTTGAAACAGGGGTGGATTACATTCAAGGGTAATTGGTGTAATTGTTAACAAAGTAGTAAAACCTTGGTTTACACGCAGTCGATAACCTGGTGTATTCATTAAACAAAGTATTAAGACCTTGTTACAATTCGAATCCCCAATTAGTTGGAATATTTGACTTCGGGAATAAGAATAATTTGACGAAGACTTTCGCACTTTATGATTATGACTGATGGACTATTATGGACAAATCCGTATGGACATATCGAATAATCCAGGACAAAGGACAATTAACTCAAGGGAATAAACTAAAATCAACACGTCAAACATCATGATTACGGAAGTTTAAATAAGCATAATTCCTTTATTTCATATTTAATTTCCTTTATTTCATATTTAATTGCACTTTTAATTATCGCACTTTTATTTACTGTCATTGTATTTAATTGCACTTTTAATTATCGTACTCTTTAATTATCGCAATTTTATTTTATCGCACTTTTATTTTATCGCACTTTTATTTATCGCAATTTCATTATCGTTATTTAATTTACTCTTTAATTTAAGTTATATTTATTTTTAATATTTTACATTAGGTTTTAACTGCGACTAAAGTTTTAAAATCGACAAACCGGTCATTAAACGGTAAAACCCCCCTTTTATAATAATAATACTACTTATATATATTTTTGTATTTTTACAATTATAAGTTAAAAATATAGCGTTAAGCTTGGCTAAAGATCCCTGTGGAACGAACCGGACTTACTAAAAACTACACTACTGTACGATTAGGTACGCTGCCTATAAGTGTTGTAGCAAGGTTTAGGTATATCCACTCTATAAATAAATAAATCACTTATGTAAAATTGTATCGTATTTAATACAGTAGCATTTTGTAGCAAATATATAACTATTTTATACACCACCTCGCACACATCAAGTATTTTTGGCGCCGCTGCCGGGGAAATCTTAAACGCCGGATGCGAAACGCTATCTAAAAAAAAAGATTTTTTTTATTAAGTTCTTTGTATAAAAATATATATGTTTTAAATATTAAAAATACAAAAATATAAAAAGAAAATATATATTATATATATATATATATATATATATATATATATATATATATATATATATATATATATATATATATATATATATATATATATATATATATATAAGAGATGTTCAAAAATATAAAATATTTCTATTTCTATTTTTAGTTTGTAAAAATATAAGTTTTATTTAATTTATATAAATATTTTTTATAAATATTAAAACAGAAAATTAAATCAGAGAAAAAAATATATATAAGTCTTCGGCCTGGTACTGTAGCAGCCCAGCATTTGGCCCGAATCTGCAGGTCATGCGACCGCATGAAAACTTAACTAGCACTCCATGTGATCGCATGGAGTGATTTGACAGGCCCGGTACATCAGATCCATCGAATTAGGGTTTTAATTAATATTAATTATTAATATAAACCTTAATTAGGGTTTAGTTTTTAATTATTTATTTTAATTTTTTAATTTATTTGTATTTTTAAGTGTAATTAGTTTTAATAAATTATAAAATTAATACATTTATAAAATAAATAATATAAAAATAATATTTTTATAAAAATTGTACTTTTTACAACTTTAAGTTTATTTTTATATTTTGTATCTTTTTATTTGTTTTAGCGTAATA
Organism: Rutidosis leptorrhynchoides; assembly: GCF_046630445.1. Lineage (NCBI taxonomy): Eukaryota > Viridiplantae > Streptophyta > Magnoliopsida > Asterales > Asteraceae > Rutidosis > Rutidosis leptorrhynchoides. The sequence continues at coordinate 416,241,005 of NC_092338.1, forward strand.
TTTATATTTTTCGCTCGTACTTAGTTTTAAACTTAGTATTTTGCCATAGTTATTTTTTATTTCTAGATTTTTAGGCTTTGCCGTAAAATCCCTTAAGTGATTTTTCTTTAGACTAAGATTTAGGTGCTTTAGAATTTTGCGACGCCGTTTTTATATTTTAGTACCTTTTTAAGTTATTGCCACTTGGGATATAGTTTTTCTTTTAAGCTTTAATACCTTTAGACGCAACTTTTAATTATTAGTTTTTAGTTCCTTTTTAAGTTTCGACGCGCTACGTTCTTTTTATTATTTTTCGACTATTTATTTTTCGACGTTTTTCGACGCGCTCTTTTTCTTTCTTATTTTTCGCCGCTCTAGTTTTTAGGACTTAGTTTTTTTTTCAATTTCTTCTCTAAAATTTCTTTAAATTTCAACGAAAAAATATTTTAAGCGGTTAAATTGATAGACATCCAAATTTTCTGCTTCGTAGTAATAGTTGGATTTGTTAGTGCCTGAGTTGTGAGCTTTCGATTTAAAGGGTTCTGGCTCCCTGTTACATCTATTGGCTATTCAAAACGTGGGCAAAAGCAGAAAAATCTATTAATTTGATAACTTATATAATTTTTATTTTTTTTATAACTAATAGGATATTCAGTGAATGCACCGAGCAAAATGTTCACCACCTTTTGTACGTTCACCACCTGTAACTCGATCAAGACATCTAGCCAATATTGTCGCCGTTGATTTTTCTTTAGAATCGTCATCCAGTCGACCAAGTACTCCAATTCAAATTTCCGATAATCCATTTTTTGAACCCGACCTCACAATTGAGAATCCGGAGGATATTCAGGGGCAATTCAGAGATCCTGAACCATTAATCTTTCCTCCGGAACCACCAATCATTCAAACAGAGATTGTAGAGGAACCAACCATTAAATCAGAATCCTCTAGTGATTCAGATTCAACAAATTCAATTATGGAGAATCTGGAACCTCTAAGTATGGAAGACCGAATGAGAGCTAAACGCACTGGCCAAGGTCACGCAATTACTCAACCTGACATTAATGCGCCAGATTATGAAATCAAAGGACAAATCCTACACATGGTAACTAATCAATGCCAATTTAGTGGTGCGCCGAAGGAAGATTCAAATGAACATCTTCGTACATTTAATAGGATCTGCACACTATTTAAAATAAGAGAAGTTGAGGATGAACAGATATATCTCATGTTATTTCCCTGGACTTTAAAGGGAGAAGCCAAAGATTGGTTAGAATCGTTACCTGAAGGGGCGATTGATACATGGGACGTTTTAGTTGAAAAATTTCTTAAACAATTCTTTCCAGCATCTAAAGCCGTAAGACTTCAAGGAGAAATTGTTACGTCCACGCAAAAGCCAAATGAAACTCTATATGAGGCATGGACAAGATTTGGAAAGTTATTAAGAGGATGTCCTCAACATGGTTTAGACACCTGTCAAATAGTACAAATATTCTACCAAGGATACGACATCACTACAAGGAAAGACATCGATATAGCAGCTGGTGGTTCCATTATGAAGAAAACCGCAACTGATGCTTGCAAAATTATTGATAACACTGCTTCCCACTCACATGAGTGGCACCAAGAAAAAGATATCGTTAGATCATCTAAAGCAGCTAGAGCCGATTCTAGCCATGACTTCGATTCCATTTCTGCAAAGATAGATGCTGTCGAGAGACGAATGGAAAAGATGAGTAAGGATATCCACTCAATATGAATTAGTTGTGAGCAGTGTGGAGGACCACATTTAACAAAAGATTGTCTCAGTATTGAACTAACAATGGAACAAAGAGAGAATGTTTCATACATAAACCAAAGGCCTGGAAATAATTATCAAAATAATTATCAACCGCCAAGACCAATCTATAATCAAAACCAGAATTATAACCGAAATGTTCCATACAACAACCAATAAGGTCCAAGCAATCAACAAGTATCCAATAATACTTACAATCAGCAAAGACCTATTTTTCAAAACAAACAACCACAAACGGATGATAAAAAACCAATTTTAGAAGACATGATGTCAAAGCTAGTTGAATCTCAAACTCAGTTTTTCACATCTCAGAAACAAACCAATGAACAAAATGCTCAAGCATTTAGAAATCAACAAGCTTCTATTCAAAATTTGGAACAAGAAGTGAGCAACCTAGCAAGGTTAATAGGTGAAAAAAACCGGGAAGTTTACCTAGTGATACAAATGCCAACCCCCGGAATAAAACAGCTAAAGCCATTACCACAAGAAGTGGTATTACACTTAAACCACCTGAAATACCTGTAATTTCTGATGAAGCTATTCCTACTCCACAAGAACCACAATCTGAACAAGATAAGGAAACAGAACTGGTAGTTGAAAAGGTTAATGAAGATAACACAATTAAGGCTAAACCTTATGTTAAACCATACCAACCACCACTTCCTTACCCGAGTAAAATGAGAAAAGAGAGACTTGAAGCCGGGCAATCCAAATTCTTGGATATGTTTAAACAAATAAATGTCAATCTTCCTTTCATTGATGTAATTTCAGGAATGCCTAGATATGCTAAATTTCTGAAAGACCTAATCACAAATAGAAAGAAAATAGAAGAACTCTCGGCTGTTACTATGAATGTTAATTGTTCTGCAGTACTATTGAATAAGATACCAGAAAAATTATCTGATCCAGGAAGTTTCACGATTCCATGTTTTCTGGGTAGTCTTAGTTCAATAGAATCATTGGCAGACTTAGGTGCTAGTATAAATCTAATGCCGTATTCACTATACGCTAAACTAGACCTTGGAGAATTGAAACCGACACGAATAAGCATACAACTAGCCGATCGATCAGTAAAATATCCTAGAGGGATAATGGAGAACATGCTAGTTAAAGTTGGTACTTTAGTATTTCCAGTAGATTTTGTTATTCTGGACATGGAAGAAGATTCTCGAGTTCCTCTCATATTAGGAAGACCATTCTTAAACACGGCTAAAGCAATAATAGACGTGTTTGGTAAGAAACTGACCCTAAGTATAGAGGACGAGAGTGTTACCTTTTCTGTTGATAGAGCCATGCAACAACCGCAATCTGCAGATGATACATGCTATTATATTCAAACTATAGATTCACATGCAGAATTATTAGAAGAATTTCCAGAATTACAAGGAACAGGAGAATGTTCTTTAGGAGAAGGAACTGAACCAATTGATGAAACTGAAATATTAGCTACACTTATGGCTAATGGATATGAACCAACAACAGAAGAAATTCAAATGCTAAAAGAGGAAGACAGATATCGATATAAATCATCGATAGAAGAACCACCGACATTAGAATTAAAGCCACTTCCAAACCACTTGAATCGATATAAATCATCGATAGAAGAACCACCGACATAATAATATCGTCTTCTCTTACTGAAAATGAAAAATCTCAACTCATTTCTATGCTAAAAGCTCATAAACCAGCTATTCCATGGAAGATTCATGATATTAAAGGAATAAGTCCTTCGTATTGCACACATAAAATCCTTATGGAAGAAGGCCATAAAACGTATGTGCAACGCCAACGAAGACTAAATCCGAATATGCAAGATGTTGTTAAGAAAGAAATTATTAAACTGCTTGATGCAGGTTTAATTTATCCAATCTCTGATAGTCCATGGGTAAGCCCAGTTCAATGCGTACCTAAGAAGGGTGGCATGACTGTCATCACAAATGAGAAAAATGAGCTTATTCCTACTAGGACTGTAACAGGATGGTGTGTTTGTATTGATTATAGAAAATTAAATGACGCCACCAGAAAAGATCACTTTCCCTTACCTTTTATTGATCAAATGTTGGAAAGATTAGCCGGAAATAGTTACTATTGTTTTCTTGATGGTTTTTCCGGATATTTTCATATTCCAATAGCACCCGAAGATTAAGAGAAAACCACATTCACGTGCCCTTATGGTACTTTTGCTTACAAACGCATGCCATTTGGACTTTGCAATGCCCCTGCAACCTTTCAAAGGTGCATGATGGCGATTTTTCACGACATGATAGAAGAATGCATGGAAGTTTTCATGAATGACTTTTCAGTCTTCGGTGATACATTTGAATCATGTCTAGTCAATCTTGAACGAATGCTTATTAGATGCGAACAATCAAATCTATTTCTTAATTGGGAGAAATGCCATTTCATGGTTAAAGAAGGCATCGTTCTTGGTCATAAAATTTCAAAGGAAGGAATTGAAGTGGATAGAGCTAAAGTAGATGTAATTGCTAAACTTCCACATCCCAACAATGTTAGAGGAGTTAGGAGTTTTCTAGGGCATGCCGGTTTTTACCGACGTTTCATAAAAGATTTTTCTAAAATTGCCACTCCTATGAATAAACTCCTAGAAAAGGATGCTCCATTCATCTTTTTAGATGAATGCATCAAATCTTTTAATATTCTTAAAGAAAAACTCACTAATGCGCCGATCATGATAACTCCAAATTGGAATCTACCGTTTGAACTAATGTGCGATGCAAGTGATTTTGCAATGGGAGCCGTTTTAGGACAATGGATTGAAAAACGATTTCAACCTATATATTATGCTAGTAAGATGTTACAAGGAGCACAAACGAATTACACAACTACCAAAAAAGAACTCCTTGCTATTGTCTTTGCTTTTGACAAATTTCGTTCATATCTCGTTCTAGCTAAAATGGTAGTCTATACTGACCATTCTGCTCTTAGATACCTATTTTCGAAACAAGATTCCAAACCAATATTAATCCGTTGGATCTTACTCTTACAAGAGTTCGATATTGAAATCCGAGATAAAAAGGGAGCAGCAAATCTCGCCGCTGATCATCTTTCTAGTCTTGAAAATCCTGAATTAGAAGTTCTGAATGAATCGGCCATACAAGACAACTTTCCTGATGAATATCTATTAAAGATAGATTATAATGAAATTCCATGGTTTGCAGACTATGCAAACTACTTAGTATGTGGATTCCTTGAAAAAGGGTTGTCGTACCAAAAACGAAAGAAATTCTTTAGTGATATAAAACACTATATCTGGGAAGATCCACATTTGTTTAAAAGTTGTCCCGATGGAATAATACGCCGATGTGTATTCGGAGATGAAGCTAGTCAAATCTTAAACCATTGTCACACAGGACCAACAGGAGGGCATTATGGGCCTCAACTCACAGCAAGAAAAGTTTACGATGCTGGATTCTATTGGCCTACAATTTTCAAAGACGCACAACTTCTTTGCAAATCCTGTGATGCTTGTCAAAGGGCCGGAAAAATAAGTTAACGTGATGAAATGCCACAAAATGACATTCAAGTATGTGAAGTATTTGACATTTGGGGTATTGACTTTATGGGTCCATTTCCAAAATCTCATAATAATCTATACATTCTCGTTGCCATTGATTATGTATCTAAATGGGCGGAAGCACAAGCTCTCCCAACTAACGATGTACGAGTTGTAGTCAACTTCTTAAAACGTCTTTTTGCAAGGTTCGGAACACCGAAAGCTTTAATAAGTGATCGGGGTACTCATTTTTGTAACAATCAACTTGAGAAAGTTCTTAAAAGATATGGAGTAACTCATAAAATCTCCACTGCTTATCATCCACAGACAAGTGGACAAGTTGAAAATACCAACCGAGCTTTAAAACGTATTCTAGAGAAAACCGTAGGATCAAATCCGAAGGAATGGTCCATGAAATTGGAGGATGCACTCTGGGCTTTTAGAACAGCCTGCAAAACTCCAATTGGAACCACACCTTTTAGACTCGTTTACAGAAAAGCATGTCATCTTCCAGTAAAAATTGAACACAAAGCATATTAGGCTTTGAAGACATGTAATCTTGATTTACATGAAGCCGGACATCTACGATTAAGTCAACTAAACGAATTAGAAGAATTAAGACATGAAGCATACGAAAATTCGTTAATCTATAAAGAAAGAACGAAGAAATGGCATGATAAAAGAATCAGAAGTTCAAAAGAATTTAAAGAAGGAGATAAAGTTCTTCTTTTCAATTCACGATTCAAGCTATTTCCTGAAAAATTGAAATCAAGATGGTCTGGACCATTCATAGTCAAAAGAGTTTTCCCATATGAAACAATAGAGTTAATAAATTCAAATGGGATTGAATTTAAAGTTAATGGTCACAGAGTTAAACATTACGTACATGATCCGATGGAAGTTGACAACGAAGTTAATCATAATTTCGATACCACAGCTAACTAAGTGTGGGGAGGTTCGAATCTTTTTAGGGTAATTTGTATTTCTGTTAGAGTTAGATATTCTATTTTCGTGTAGTTCTCGAGAATGGAATCTGAATGGTCTTTCCCTAGCAGACCCTAAAGAACTAGTCTTCTCCCCCCATTCTGAATTTTTATTTTTTTTAGGTTTTACGAGATGAAGAATTTCTTTGATCTAAGCCATGGTCTAATGCTACACGCTTTGATCACTAAACGTAATAATGACACACTCCCGAGTGACCTGGTATCAGTAATAAGAGCCAAATTGGATGGAGTAAGAAAAGAACTCAGGAACGAACATAATAAGTTAAATTTTGGTAAAGGAAAATCAAAATCCGCAGCGAAAAGAAGAGCACGACACCTTGAAAGATGTCACAAATGCGGAAAATGGTCACACGAAGGAAAATGCTCAACGAATCAGACATATTCCAATACCGAGTTTGTTACTTTATGCAGAGAAGGTTCATATGTTTCGAAGAAAAATCGTTGAATGATCGAGGTTATGCCTATGTAGCTATGGAAAACCAATTAGTCCGACTATCTTATGAGTGGGCTAAAGCAGGTCACTGAGAATTCTATCTTACAGGTAAGTATGTACAGTTTTTATTTTTATTTTATTGCTTTTAACCTTTTGATAATAAACGCTAAATTGTTCGCTATAAAGTATTAAATTGGTATTCAATAAAATTAGGTTTTGCGACCGAAATTATTGATATCATACAAAAAGTTATTACATCACTGCGAAATTTACCGTTTATTCTTAAGGTATAAATATCTTTAATCGATCAAACCAAAATATTTCAAAAATTCGTCATGAGTTAAACTAGGTTATGGAACCGAAATTACTTTACCGAAAAGATGGGCGTATATTTTTGATTATATTTGATTGATTAAAGTGGGATAAAAGACCAAAAATATTTTTAATTTTATTTTTACTTTGTTTTTAAAATTAATATTAAAATAATATTGTAAACTTTTTAAAATCAATATATTTAAGTTTGTAAATATTTAAAAAAATTAATATTTTTAATATAAGTTTGTATGTATAAAAACAAAAATATAATATAAATTTGGTGTGAATTTTTAAAATTTTAATAATATGAATTTTTAATTTTATGCATTTTAAATTTAATTTTGGTGTGAATTTAAAAATAAAAATGTACTTTATTTCGCTAAATTAAAAATTGATTTCTAAAAATTCGTCGTGAGTTAAAAACTAAGTTGTTGAACCGAAATTGCTCTACCCAAGGGAGGGACGAGAACTTTTATTATCATTATTTTTAATCTTATTGAATTAAAGTATGCCAAATACATTAAAAAACCCAAAAATCTTTATTTTTAAAACCGCGCTTAAAAATGACAAATTTTAAAATTTTGTCGAGAGACGGACTAGGACATCGTTCCGAAACGCCCTCACTCCTAAAAAAGAACAAATTTTTAAAAATTAATTTAAATATATGTTTTATTAAGTAAGGGTTTTTGTTAAAAAAAAAAATGGTACTGTACCCGGACCCTATGCGATCGCATGGGGTTTGCACTGGAGCCTCATGCGATCGCATGAAGCTGGAATTTAGGCCAGGAACAAAAGAACCAGCGAGCTCTCTGTATTCTCACAAACACACACACATATACGAGCTTACTCTCCAAAACACCCCTAATTTCATCATTTTTCCACCAAAATTCACCAAATTTCTTGCTACAATCCGCTCTAAACATGAAATTGTTCAGAAGTTTATCAAGAAAGGTAACAATTTCAACCCTAAACCTCTTTAAATTTGATTTTAAGTGTTCTTGAGCTATATTTTTCCTAATTTGATTTTGTTAATTTCTAGTGTAATTAGAGTTAAATTGTTAGTATTTTATGCATGTATAACCTAGATTGATGCTATTTAACATGATTTGAAGCCAAAAACTTCAAAAATTTTAGGAATCCAGGGTGTGTGTTCTTGAGCAATTTGGGACTTTTTGATATAAACAGGTTATGGCCGATTTTTGTCATGAATTATTGCTAAATTAAGTAGTGTAACATGTTTAGGTAGCTAAATGATCCAAACTTTGATCCTAAACATGATTTTTTAGAATTAAAGTGGACTTTTTAGGTTCAAAATTCATGAACTTGATTAATTTGATATAATTGCCATTTGAGACTTGTTTAATTGTTAGTAATGGATGTTTTAACATGTTATTTGAGTTGAATGCTTATGAACTTTGTATACATTTTCATATATGCTTATTTAAAAAAAAAAAAGTGTAGAATTGTAAAAATTGTGAAAATGTGTATAAGTTTAATTTTGATTTAACATGTTATTGTAATTGTTTCAATTTGTTATTTTGCTAACACTAATGCATATTTGGATGCACAAATTTTGTGTTTAATGCGTTTTGCAGAGATACTGATGGTGCAACATCATCATCCAGGCAACCTGCTCCAGAACCTGAACCTGAAATGCAATATGAACCTGAACAAGAACCACAACAGGAACCACAACAACAGCCTAATCAACACGTACCTTATTATGATCTGCTACAATTTGTTGATGCCTTTACAGTATTTCCAATGCATCTACCAGTAGAATACCCAACGATTCCTGAACACACGTTGCATCCTAATCTGAGATTCGATAGAAGCTGGAGAGATTACCCATCATATCAAAGTAACAAATTCAAACTGCTACCGAAAAATGTAGAGGTGCCAAGGGTAATGGATTGGGATCCTTTGGAAAGGGTCCAACTAGCTAACTCAGTTAGGGAGCATCTGATCCAAAGGTATGGTAGTTCTTCTTTTACCGATTGGGAACGTCTATTCACCATTCGTAGACCTGTATATAAGGAATGGTGTGTTGAGCTGATGAGTACTATAGCATTAAATGTAGATGTAGATAGATTAGATAATAGAAGTTTTCTTAGATTTATACTTGGCCGTAGGATGTACAGGATGTCCATGCTGGACATGGCCAGGGCTTTACAGATATATACTCCCGGTGAATTACTACTACCCGTTTGTATGAATTTGATTTATCGTGGTGAAAGGGTAGATAGAAATTTTGACGCGAACGCCGTCTGGAGGCGTATGTCAAACTATAATGTTTTTACGCTGGGAGGAAAACACTCCTACTTACATATTAACAAAGTCGAGCTTCATATAATTCATAGATTTCTGGCTAACTCGATTACACAGAGAGGTCACAACAAGGAGAAAATCACCTTACATGATTTATTTTACCTAAAGTGTATTCGAGACCCAAGAAGCTTTGTTAATATCCCTTACTGTGCTGGTTTTTATTTGTCTAAGATGGTGGAAGGAATAAAGGAAGGGGGAATAATAGGAGGAGGTATTTTTGTTACTCTCATTGGAGAGTATTTAGGTGTAGATAGGGACCAAGGAGGTCCACTTTTGGAATATAGGGAACAGGTTGAGCCTTTAGGATTGAAGGTCTATCAGGGTGCTAAGGTATTAAAGAGCAGACGTAACCAGCCAGTACCCTATGAAGGTAGTCATCCTCAGGTAGAGAGAGTTTCAGATGAGGAAATGGAGGAAGCGGATGATATTAGGGATGTCATTAGGGAAGCTATGACTGACGTCTACCAGCATGTAGACGAGGTAGATATGACAAACGGGGAGAGATTTAGTCAGATGGTGTCACACCTCCAAATAGGGCCTGGGGTATTTGTGACTAATTATATCAAATCACAGTTCTATAAACGAGAACGACTCTAACGAGACGTTTTGTTGAGTTTTGCAGCGGAAGATAAATATGTCTTTAATTGATATGATATGTAATGAAGACTCCAAGCATAGCAAACAATCATCATCAAAGCAGTAGATATACAGTGGAAGCAATACTTAAGTACCTGAGAATAAACATGCTTAAAAAGGTCAACACGAGGTTGAGTGAGTTCATAGGTTTGTCATAAATAATGATTTCAGTAATAGTGTTAGACCACAAGATTTGTTTTCATAAGTAGATCACTCAGATCCAGTCAAGTTGATCTCCCGCAGGATCAAAAAGTTATGCCAGTGCGTGATATTTAGACTAAACGTTGTTTGCCCCGTGACAAGTTGTTCTGTCCTTGTCGTTTAATTTCATTATCAAAAAAATACAAAGACTCAATCAAATGTATCGGGGACATTACTCCCGATAGGCCTATCCCCAATAATTAAGAATGCCGAAGCAATTAACAATATCACAGTAGGGACTTAGTCGGACATAGCCGGGTATAGCATAGTTTTAACAGTTGGTACTAATATTTAGACTAGACTTTCAAGTTTACCCCGTAACAAGTTATCGTTTATACTTGTCGGTTGGGAACTTGCTGGTCATAGCCCAACATATCACAGTTTAATAGTTTGTACTTAGACTAGACTTTCAAGTTTGCCCCGTAACAAGTTATCGTTTATACTTGTCGTTTGGGGACTTGCTGGTCATAGTCCAACATATCATAGTTTAATAGTTGATACGTGTAAAACAGTTATAAAATTTGCACATGTATTCTCAGCCCAAAAATATAGATAAAAAGGGAGCAGACGAACTCACATTAAATAGCAGTTGAAGTATTCCACGCAAGAAGGAAAGTAAAGCAAGTAAGTGATCTGGATATCAACCTTGAGGAATAATGTTTGATTAGTTAATGTCTAACTTGACATAAAGTATGTTTATTAATATAGCAACTATATTGACAGTGACGGTTTTTGAGAAAAGTTCCTATTTCTCAAAAGTTTCTATTTTTGGAAACCTACTATTTATGAAAAACTTCCACTTATAGTAAGCTTCTAGTTTAAGAATGTTCGGGTTATAATTCTTAACAAATATGTTGTACAATCTCGCCCAAACTTCGTCGCTAACATGCAAGTCACTCGAATGATCTATTGTTACCGAGCGGCCCAGGATCTCTTGACCAGAATCTAAGTCTTGGCATTCGAGATCCACAAGCGTCCCATAATGGTAACAAGGATCACCCTAGGCCACAAGTAGCGGTGATGTTTGTAGTCTTTGTACGCTATATTTAATTATAACCTTCACGTTAGGTGCGTATATACATATATATTCATTAATTCGATTTTAATTATAACTCCTATATATTAATTCATAAAAATACTTTTATAATTTTTAGTAACATATATTACTAATTATAACATGTTATTTATTTTAATTTTAATTGCATATAATTTATAACATTATTTACATGTTTCAGTAAAAAAATAATAAACCGAAGTAAAAAGTAAAAAGTAAAAAGTAAGAAAAGAATACTTACTAGTAGTAATTCTTCAAAGAGAGAATGAGAGAAATTTTGGTGTGAGTTTGAATGAGAAATGAGGGGTATTTATACTTGAAAAAATTAGGTAAAAAGAATAAAATAATTAAAAGAAAAAGAAATATTTTAATTTTTAATGAGATTTTAAAATTCAAAAGTATTAAATGTTAGGTCATGGGATAATGTACAAAATAAAATAATAAAAGTAGTTTTCCATTATAATTTTTAATTAAAAAGTAATTTATTTATTTATTTATTTATTTTATTAAAAAAATCATTTATTTCAAGGATTTTTTTATATATATATTTTTTTAAAATAAATAAATTGATTTACTACTTTTCCAAGAATATTTGTCAATATTTTTTTTATTCATAATGACAATACTGATAATAAAGATATTAATTATTGATATCTTGTTTAAAAAGGATATTAATAATAATAATATTAATATATCAAATTAATGAGTAATTATTTACAAATAATTGTTCGTGAATCGTCGGAATTAGTCGAGGTTAAATGAAATCATATAAAGATTTTTGTTTAAATTTTGCCTGAAATTTACGGATTGTCACAGATGGAGCAGTGGCAAGCCCGGAATGATTACGAGCATTCCAGGCAACGACAGCATGATAGATGGGACTATCATCAGCGTCAGATTATGAGCCGGCTGTCACCTCAGGATCACTACGTTCCGACCCGACCCGCTTACTATCCTCCACACCAGCTCGAGATGAGACCACCATATACTCTCTACGACCCTAACCAGGCCTACCAGTACACCTATCACCAACCATGGAACCCGGACGACGACATGAACTGGAACCCCTATCCAGATTGATATAGTTCCGTTGGTGATTTCTATGATTTTTATCTTTTTATGATTTTTATTTATGTTTAAACATACGATATTGTGATACACTAATGTATTGTTTAATATTTTTATTATTTTGTACTAATATTTCATATTTGATTTGAAAGTGGGATTTTAAGTCCCATTTCAAATTACCATGCATGTTTATATTTGTATGTATGTATATTGTCAATTGTACACAACAGGGTAAAACAGCGCATTTTCAAAGACTGACATTAAGTTCAGCAAAAGCTAGTACTTTTGACGACAAAACGAAAAACAAATGTGATGTAACAACAAGACGGAATGAACAAATGATGTGCACCATTTATCATTCAACAAACAAATGCCAATATGTTTGGAAACTTTGGTAAAATTTAGTCATTTTTCTACGCGAATCACCCTCAATAATTTAAATTGTTACTGATTTCTTGCAAATGAGGGCATTGCAAGATCTTAAGTGTGGGAAGAGGTTAAATTCTTTCGGATTTTTAAAAATTTTTAATTTAAACACTTGGTTACCATTAAAAAAATACTAGTAACGCAGTAGTTGTATTAGAATCTAGTGCTCTCTGATAATAAAGAACAGCCCTAGTCTTATATATTGACTACCCAATTCTAGTAAATTTTTCAAAATTTTCAATTAAATGAACTCAAAATCATGTTATACATATTTATGAACGATAAAACTAGGTGTTAACACCGAAATTATTGTTACCTTGGAAAGGACATAAATTGAGAAACAAACCAAAATGTTAGAATTCATTTAAAATGGAATAGAGGACAATAAAAAGAAAAATAAAAGCCAAGTGTGGGAAAAATTTACCAAGTTATTTAAAAACATATATCACATATTTTTGTACAAATAATTGAAGATACTTTTGTTTTGAACAATTTTATCAGTTTTACCCAATTTCTTGTAATATATTTGAAAGAAAGACGGAGCTACACGATGATTTAATTCCATCATTAAAAGGAAGTAAAGTCTTCTTAAAAAGACACGCGCTTCTTGATTTAGGTCAGGAAGTTGTCGTCCAGACCAGTTGTAGAGTCTACGAATATCCTTGAAAAGTTTTCTCGAAAATCAGCTGGAAATCCACGGACCTCAGCATCAAACAGGGTCGCCGAGTGGTCAGACTTATCCTAACCATGAGAGGATCTGTCTCGTAAAATGGGGAGGACGCCGTGCAAATTAGCTTGATAAGACTAATGAATCAGACCCCCAGAAAGGATAATCTCCTTTAAGATCAAAAAATCAGCCTTTAAGCCTGATATTACTCAATCCTTGAGATTGACCTTAAATATTGAGAATTACAAACTCATGGAATTCGATGATATCTAAACTCGAGCTTGAACGAGAAAATATTTTGATCAAAATTACAAACCGATTTGTTTTCTGAAAAACCCATTTTTTATGCATTCATTACCATTGAACGTAAAATCCTAGGAATTCAACTGGAATTCATTAGGTCACCTGAACCAAATCGGGTGTCAACCGTAAGAACGGTGGTTGCATAGCATGGTCGAAGACAGGACTTTGTGCCAGACCAAAAAACTATAGGGTGAGCTTTACTATTACTCCTACAAAGGATAGTAATTGCATCCGACACGTTATAGACCATAATTAAAAGCATGTCAGGGGACATTGCCTTAACAGTTGCTTGTTCAACGCTTTCCTTTACAACCGGACGGTAGTTTACCGAAAGGTAATATACGGAGCAAGTATACTGGACGTGTTGCTTTCCAAATACAAGGTTAGCAAGTGGGTGACACAAAACCGCAAGTTTTGAGCTAAATTTTAAAACCTGAAACCCACCAAACCCACAAAAACATTTTGCAAACACTGGTGAAGGGTTATTCCGGAAAACTTATCTAGGGTAAAAGCTAGATTGAATTTTCAAAAAGATCAAATGTTTTCATAAAGATCCAATTTCCTTAAAGGATCTAAATTTTTATAGTCATGTAGGACTGTAAACCACATCGTTACTATCATTGTTCATACCGCCATATAGAAATCACTGATGTACAAAGTGTGAAGAATAAAGAAGTGATTCTAGTATTTTTATTTCAAGACTATATTGCTTGAGGACAAGCAATGCTCAAGTGTGGGAATATTTGATAATGCTAAAATCGAACATATATTTCATAGCATTATCCCTCAAGAAAGACAAACTTTTAGTTACAATTGTTCTATTTACAAGTAATATTCGTTTAAATAATAAAAGGTGAAGACAAAAGACAGATTCGACTAATTGAAGATGCAAACGACCAAAAAGCTCAAAAGTACAAAATACAATCAAAGTGGTTCCAATTATTGATAAGAAACGTCTCAAAATTACAAGAGTACAAGACGCGAAACGCAAAGTACAAGATATTAAATTATACGCAAGGACGTTCGAAAATCCGGAACCGGGACCAAAGTCAACTCTCAACGCTCGACGCAACGGACCTAAAATTACAAGTCAACTATACACATGAATATAATATAATATATAATTAATTCTTAAAATTAATATATATTATATTATATATTAAAAACGTCGGCAAACAAGAAAACAAATGAGTGTGAGCTGATACCTACCTCCATGCGATCGCATGGAAATCAGGCATCAAAGCCATGCGATCGCATGGCCCTGAAATATTGGCCACATCTATAAATTTCGCAGTTTTTGGTCGAATAACACACCATCTTTTTCTCTTCCATCACTCGTATACATATGTATGTATGTGTGTATATATATATATATATATATATATATATATATATATATATATATATATATATATATTATATTTTTAATTTTAATTTTAAATTCTAATAATAAGGGTATGTTAGCGAATGTTGTAAGGGTGTAAGTCGAAATTCTGTCCGTGTAACGCTACGCTATTTTTAATCATTGTAAGTTATGTTCAACCTTTTTAAATTAATGTCTCATAGCTAAGTTATTATTATGCTTATTTAATGCCGAAGTAATCGTGATGTTGGGCTAAATACTAAAATTGGGTAATTGGGCTTTGGACCATAATTGGGGTTTGGATAAAAGAACGACACTTGTAGAAATTAGACTATGGGCTATTAATGGGTTTTATATTAACTAAATGATACCTCGTTGATTTAATATATAGACTTATAATTTGACGTATTTATATATATCCACATACGCTTGACTGGGTACGGTGGGCGGGATATCTATAAATACCAATAATAGTTAATAGACTTGTTGAAACAGGGGTGGATTACATTCAAGGGTAATTGGTGTAATTGTTAACAAAGTAGTAAAACCTTGGTTTACACGCAGTCGATAACCTGGTGTATTCATTAAACAAAGTATTAAGACCTTGTTACAATTTGAATCCCCAATTAGTTGGAATATTTGACTTCGGGAATAAGAATAATTTGACGAAGACTTTCGCACTTTATGATTATGACTGATGGACTATTATGGACAAATCCGTATGGACATATCGAATAATCCAGGACAAAGGACAATTAACCCATGGGAATAAACTAAAATCAACACGTCAAACATCATGATTACGGAAGTTTAAATAAGCATAATTCCTTTATTTCATATTTAATTTCCTTTATTTCATATTTAATTGCACTTTTAATTATCGCACTTTTATTTACTGTCATTGTATTTAATTGCACTTTTAATTATCGTACTCTTTAATTATCGCAATTTTATTTTATCGCACTTTTATTTTATCGCAATTTCATTATCGTTATTTAATTTATGCTTTAATTTAAGTTATATTTATTTTTAATATTTTACATTAGGTTTTAACTGCGACTAAAGTTTTAAAATCGACAAACCGGTCATTAAACGGTAAAAACCCCCTTTTATAATAATAATACTACTTATATATATTTTTGTATTTTTACAATTATAAGTTAAAAATATAGCGTTAAGCTTGGCTAAAGATCCCTGTGGAACGAACCGGACTTACTAAAAACTACACTACTGTACAATTAGGTACACTGCCTATAAGTATTGTAGCAAGGTTTAGGTATATCCACTCTATAAATAAATAAATCATTTGTGTAAAATTGTATCGTATTTAATAGTATTTTGTAGCAAATATATAACTATTTTATACACCACCTCGCACACATCAACTACCTCTTACAAAAATGACTTGTAACTTATATTTCCAACTATAAGCCTATACATTTTCTGTTTAGATTCATAAAATAGAGTTCAATATGAAACCATAGCAATTTGATTCACTCAAAACGGATTTAAAACGAAGAAGTTACGGGTAAAACAAGATTGGATAATTTTGCTTGTTATAGCTACGTGAAAATTGGTAACAAATCTATATCAATCATATCCTAGCTAACTTATATTGTATTATTAATGTATTCTAATATATTATGTAATCTTGGGATACCATAGACATGTATGCAAATATTTTGACATATCATATCGACCCATGTATATATATTATTTGGAACAACCATAGACACTCTATATGCAGTAATTTTTGAGTTAGTTATACATGGTTGAGGTTGATTCTAAAAATATATATACTTTGAGTTGTGATCTAGCCTGAGACGTGTATACACTGGTTCATGGATTGATTCAAGATAATATATATCAATTTATTTCTGTACATCAAACTATGGACAACTAGTTGTAGGTTACTAACAAGGATAGCTGACTTAATACACTTAAATCATTAAAACGTAATAAAAAGTGTTGTGAATATATTTCGATCATACTTTGATATATACGTACATATTTGTTATAGGTTCGTGAATGGACCAGTGGCCAAGTCTTACTTCCCGACGAAGTGAAAATCTGTGAAAGTGAGTTATAGTCCCATTTTTAAAATCTAATATTTTTGGGATGAGAATACATGCAGTTTTATAAATGTTTTACAAAATAGACACAAGTATGCGAAACTACATTCTATGATTGGATTATTAAACCGAATATCGCCCTTCAAGTCTGGTAGCCTAAGAATTAGGGAAATGGCCCCTAATTGATGCGAATCCTAAAGATAGATCTATTGGGCTTAACAACCCCCATTCAGGTTATGGATGGTTTAGTACTTCGAGATTATTATACAGACGAGAGGTTCTGTTTTGGGGATATTCTATGCATTAAGTTAACGTCGGTTACCAGGTGTTCAACATATGAATGATTTTTATGCACTTGAGAGTGTAATGATATTTATGAAAAATGAGAAATATTGTGGTCTATTATTATGATTTGATAATATATAGGTTAAACCTATAACTCACCAACATTTTTGTTGACGTTTTAAGCATGTTTATTCTCAGGTGATTATTAAGAGCTTCCGCTGTTGCATACTAAAATAAGGAAAAGATTTGGAGTCCATGCTTGTATGATATTGTTGTAGTGACCCGAACTTTTCCGAACCTTTCTATGATTATATGTTTAATGAAAACTATATTTACATGATTAAATGTTTAAAACATGTTAAGCAATCAAACTTGTTAATACTTGGTTAATTGAAACGGAAATTTTGTAAACGTCTTATTACCAGTTTGACCAATGATTCACGAACGCTATAAGTTGTATATGACATGATGATACATAAATGAATAAATATATATGTTTAACATGATATAATGATCATCAAGTATCTCATTAAAAATAGTAACAATAAGTTATATACTTAAAAAGGAGACTATTGACGTATGAAACTCGAAACGATACATATAACGATTATCGTTATAACCACGTCATACTAAATATATATGAAGAATATTAATACATTGTTATATTAGATATAACATGATAATATGATAATTAAATATATCATTAAGTGTATTAACAATGAACTACATAAGTAAAAACAAGACTACTAACTTAAGGATTTTGAAACGAGACATATATGTAACGATTATCGTTGTAACGACATTTAAATGTATATATCATATTAAGATATATTAATATATCATAATATCATGATAATATAATAATTTAAAATCTCATTTGATATTATAAACTTTGGGTTAACAACATTTAACAAGATCGTTAACCTAAAGGTCTCAAAACAACACTTACATGTAACGACTAACGATGACTTAACGACTCAGTTAAAATGTATATACATGTAGTGTTTTAATATGTATTTATACACTTTTGAAAGACTTCAAGAAACTTATCAAAATACTTCTACTTAAAAAAAATGCTTACAATTACATCCTCGTTCAGTTTCATCAACAATTCTACTCGTATGCACCCGTATTCGTACTCGTACAATACACAGCTTTTAGATGTATGTACTATTGGTATATACACTCCAATGATCAGATCTTAGCAGCCTATGTGAGTCACCTAACACATGTGGGAACCATCATTTGGAAACTAGCATGAAATATCTCATAAAATTACAAAAATATGAGTAATCATTCATGACTTATTTACATGAAAACAAAATTACATATCCTTTATATCTAATCCATACAACAATGACCAAAAACACCTACAAACACTTTCATTCTTCAATTTTCTTCATCTAATTGATCTCTCTTAAGTTCTAACTTCAAGTTCTAAGTGTTCTTCATAAATTCTACAAGTTCTAGTTACATAAAATCAAGAATACTTTCAAGTTTGCTAGCTCACTTCCAATCTTGTAAGGTGATCATACAACCTAAAGAAATCTTTGTTTCTTACAGTAGGTTATTATTCTAATACAAGGTAATAATCATATTCAAACTTTGGTTCAATTTCTATAACTATAACAATCTTATTTCAAGTGATGATCTTACTTGAACTTGTTTTCGTGTCATGATTCTGCTTCAAGAACTTCGAGCCATCCAAGGATCCGTTGAAGCTAGATCCATTTTTCTCTTTTCCAGTAGGTTTATCCAAGAAACTTAAGGTAGTAATGATGTTCATAACATCATTTGATTCATACATAAAAAGCTATCATATTCGAAGTGGTAAACTAGTAATCACTAGAACATAGTTTAGTTAATTCTAAACTTGTTCGCAAATAAAGTTAATCCTTCTAAATACACTTTTAAAATCAACTATACACATTATCTATATCTATATTATATGCTAACTTAATGATTTAAAACCCGGAAACACGATAAACACCATAAAACCGGATTTACGCCGTCGTAGTTACAACCGGGGGCTGTTTTGGTTTGGATAATTAAAAACTATGAAAAACTTTGATTTAAAAGCTATACTTTTGGGAAAATGATTTTTCTTATGAACATGAAACCATATCCAAAAATCATGGTTAAACTCAAAGTGAAAGTATGTTTTTCAAAACAGTCATCAAGATGTCGTTCTTTCGACTAAAATGACTACCTATTTAAAAACGACTTGTAAATTGTATTTCCGACTATAAACCTATACCTTTTCTGTTTAGTTTCATAAATTCAAGTTCAATACGAAACCATGGCCGCTTAAATCACTCAAAACAGATTAGAAACGAAGAAATGGCGAGCAAAACAAAATTGGTAAAAACAACTCATTTTAGCTACGTGAAAATTGGTAACAAATCTATTCCAACTATAACTTAATCAACTTGTATTGTATATTATGTAATCTTGAGATACCATAGACACGTATACAATGTTTCGACCTATCATGTCGACACATTGTATTGTATATTTGTTATAGGTTCGTGAATCGACCAGTGGCCAAGTCTTACTTCCCGACGAAGTAAAATATCTGTGAAAGTGAGTTATAGTCCCACTTTTAAAATCTAATATTTTTGGGATGAGAATACATGCAGGTTTTATAAATGATTTACAAAATAGACACAAGTACATGAAACTAAATTCTATGGTTGAATTATCGAAATCGAATATGCCTTTTTTTATTAAGTCTGGTAATCAAAGAATTAGGGAACAGACACCCTAATTGACGCGAATCCTAAAGATAGATCTATTGGGCCTAACAAACCCCATCCAAAGTACCGGATGCTTTAGTACTTCGAAATTTATATCATATCCGAAGGGTGTCCCGGAATGATGGGGATATTCTTATTTATGCAACTTGTTAATGTCGGTTACCAGGTGTTCACCATATGAATGAATTTTATCTCTATGTATGGGATGTATATTGAAATATGAAATCTTGTGGTCTATTATTATGATTTGATAATATATAGGTTAAACCTATAACTCACCAACATTTTTGTTGACGTTTTAAGCATGTTTATTCTCAGGTGATTATTAAGAGCTTCCGCTGTTGCATACTTAAATAAGGACGAGATTTGGAGTCCATGCTTGTATGATATTGTGTAAAAACTGCATTCAAGAAACTTATTTCGTTATAACATATTTGTATTGTAAACCATTATGTAATGGTCGCGTGTAAACAGGATATTTTAGATTATCATTATTTGATAATCTACGTAAAGCTTTTTAAACCTTTATTGATGAAATAAAGGTTATGGTTTGTTTTAAAATGAATGCAGTCTTTGAAAAACGTCTCATATAGAGGTCAAAACCTCGCAACGAAATCAATTAATATGCAACGTTTTTAATCAATAAGAACGGGACATTTCAGTTGGTATCCGAGCGTTGGTCTTAGAGAACCAGAATTTTGCATTAGTGTGTCTTGTCGAGTTTGTTAGGATGCATTAGTGAGTCAGGACTTCGACCGTGTTTACTTGAAAAATGATTGCTTAACAAATTTTGTTGGAAACTATATATTTTTAACATGTGAATATTATGTGATATATTAATCTCTTAACGTGTTTGATATTATGTGAGAGATGTCTACCTCTAGAACAAGTCCCATTGACTCACCTAATAATAATGAAGAGTCAAATGTAAATTGGAATGATTCGTGGACTGATTCACAAGTTTCCGAAGAGGAACCGGAAGAAGAGTCGGAACCGGAAGAAGAATCGGAACCGGAAGAAGAATCAGAACCGGAAGAAGAATCGGAACCGGTGGGGGAAATAATAAAACGGTAAAGTAGAAGAAAATCCTCAACCAACCGACCAAAGTTAATTATGGTCAATGGTGTTTCCGCCAAGGAAGCAAAGTATTGGGAGGATTACCAATTCTCCGATGAATTGGATCCCGACAAGGATTCCGATGATGTTATAGAAATTACCCCAACACAATTTAATAAGGCAAAAGAGAACAATAAGAGAAAGGGCATAAAAATAGAGAAATTTGATTCCAAACCCGATGAACTTTATATGTATCGTCAACACCCGTATTTCTTAAGTTGTGACAATATCCCGGGAACCTCTAAACCACCAGGTTTTTCTAAACCAATGTGGAAAACGATGACTCGTATTAGGGGAACATCATATATCCCTAGAAACTTGGCAAAACGAACCAAAACCGAAGAAGAAGAAACGAGCTAGTCAGAATAAGATAGTTGTATTCGTGTGGTGTAATATATGTAATATAGTGTGCTTATGCTTTATGATATATGTAAAAATTGCTTGTATTAATAAGTATTTTTTTTTATGAATCTAACTCTTGTCTATTTTACAGTATAAAAACACAAAATGGATAGACAACCCAATATTTTAATAGACCTACCCGGAGACATGATTGATGAAATCTTGTCTAGAGTCGGTCAGAATTCCTCGGCACAACTATTTAAGGCGAGATCAGTTTGTAATGAAATGTCCCGTTCTTATTGATTAAAAACGTTCCATATTAATTGATTTCGTTGCGAGGTTTTGACCTCTATATGAGACGTTTTTCAAAGACTGCATTCATTTTTAAACAAACCATAACCTTTATTTCATCAATAAAGGTTTAAAAAGCTTTACGTAGATTATCAAATAATGATAATCTAAAATATCCTGTTTACACACGACCATTACATAATGGTTTACAATACAAATATGTTACAACAAAATAAGTTTCTTGAATGCAGTTTTTACACAATATCATACAAGCATGGACTCCAAATCTTGTCCTTATTTAAGTATGCGACAGCGGAAGCTCTTAATAATCACCTGAGAATAAACATGCTTAAAACGTCAACAAAAATGTTGGTGAGTTATAGGTTTAACCTATATATATCAAATCGTAACAATAGACCACAAGATTTCATATTTCAATACACATCCCATACATAGAGATAAAAATCATTCATATGGTGAACACCTGGTAACCGACAATAACAAGATGCATATATAAGAATATCCCCATCATTCCGGGACACCCTTCGGATATGATATAAATTTCGAAGTACTAAAGCATCCGGTACTTTGGATGGGGTTTGTTAGGCCCAATAGATCTATCTTTAGGATTCGCGTCAATTAGGGTGTCTGTTCCCTAATTCTTAGATTACCAGACTTAATAAAAAGGGGCATATTCGATTTCGATAATTCAACCATAGAATGTAGTTTCACGTACTTGTGTCTATTTTGTAAATCATTTATAAAACATGCATGTATTCTCATCCCAAAAATATTAGATTTTAAAAGTGGGACTATAACTCACTTTCACAGATTTTTACTTCGTCGGGAAGTAAGACTTGGCCACTGGTTGATTCACGAACCTATAACAATATATACATATATATCAAAGTATGTTCAAAATATATTTACAACACTTTTAATATATTTTGATGTTTTAAGTTTATTAAGTCAGCTGTCCTCGTTAGTAACCTACAACTAGTTGTCCACAGTTAGATGTACAGAAATAAATCGATAAATATTATCTTGAATCACCCACGACCCAGTGTATACGTATCTCAGTATTGATCACAACTCAAACTATATATATTTTGGAATCAACCTCAACCCCGTATAGCTAACTCCAACATTCACATATAGAGTGTCTATGGTTGTTCCGAAATATATATAGATGTGTCGACACGATAGGTCGAAACATTATATACGTGTCTATGGTATCTCAAGATTACATAATATACAATACAAGTTGATTAAGTTATGGTTGGAATAGATTTGTTACCAATTTTCACGTAGCTAAAATGAGAAAAATTATCCAATCTTGTTTTACCCATAACTTCTTCATTTTAAATCCGTTTTGAGTGAATCAAATTGCTATGGTTTCATATTGAACTCTATTTTATGAATCTAAATAGAAAAATTATAGGTTTATAGTCGGAAAAATAAGTTACAAGTCGTTTTTGTAAAGGTAGTCATTTCAGTCGAAAGAACGACGTCTAGATGACCATTTTAGAAAACATACTTCCACTTTGAGTTTAACCATAATTTTTGGATATAGTTTCATGTTCATAATAAAAATCATTTTCTCAGAATAACAACTTTTAAATCAAAGTTTATCATAGTTTTTAATTAACTAACCCAAAACAGCCCGCGGTGTTACTACGACGGCGTAAATCCGGTTTTACGGTGTTTTTCGTGTTTCCAGGTTTTAAATCATTAAGTTAGCATATCATATAGATATAGAACATGTGTTTAGTTGATTTTAAAAGTCAAGTTAGAAGGATTAACTTTTGTTTGCGAACAAGTTTAGAATTAACTAAACTATGTTCTAGTGATTACAAGTTTAAACCTTCGAATAAGATAGCTTTATATGTATGAATCGAATGATGTTATGAACATCATTACTACCTTAAGTTCCTTGGATGAACCTACTGGAAAAGAGAAAAATGGATCTAGCTTCAATGGATCCTTGGATGGCTCAAAGTTCTTGAAGCAAAATCATGACACGAAAACAAGTTCAAGTAAGATCATCACTTGAAATAAGATTGTTATAGTTATAGAAATTGAACCAAAGTTTGAATATGATTATTACCTTGTATTAGAATGATAACCTACTGTAAGAAACAAAGATTTCTTGAGGTTGGATGATCACCTTACAAGATTGGAAGTGAGCTAGCAAACTTGAAAGTATTCTTGATTTTATGAAACTAGAACTTTTGGAATTTATGAAGAACACTTAGAACTTGAAGATAGAACTTGAGAGAGTTCAATTAGATGAAGAAAATTGAAGAATTAAAGTGTTTGTAGGTGTTTTTGGTCGTTGGTGTATGGATTAGATATAAAGGATATGTAATTTTGTTTTCATGTAAATAAGTCATGAATGATTACTCATATTTTTGTAATCTTATGAGATATTTCATGCTAGTTGCCAAATGATGGTTCCCACATGTGTTAGGTGACTCACATGGGCTGCTAAGAGCTGATCATTGGAGTGTATATACCAATAGTACATACATCTAAAAGCTGTGTATTGTACGAGTACGAATACGGGTGCATACGAGTAGAATTGTTGATGAAACTAAACGAGAATGTAATTGTAAGCATTTTTGTTAAGTAGAAGTATTTTGATAAGTGTATTGAAGTCTTTCAAAAGTGTATAAATACATATTAAAACACTACATGTATATACATTTTAACTGAGTCGTTAAGTCATCGTTAGTCGTTACATGTAAGTGTTGTTTTGAAACCTTTAGGTTAACGATCTTGTTAAATGTTGTTAACCCAATGTTTATAATAACAAAAGAGATTTTAAATTATTATATTATCATGATATTATGATGTACGAATATCTCTTAATATGATATATATACATTAAATATCGTTACAACGATAAACGTTACATATATGTCTCGTTTCAAAATCATTAAGTTAGTAGTCTTGTTTTTACATATGTAGTTCATTGTTAATATAATTAATGATATGTTTACTTATCATAATATCATGTTAACTATATATATATATAACCATATATATGTCATCATATAGTTTTTTTACAAGTTTTAACGTTCGTGAATCACCGGTCAACTTGGGTGGTCAATTGTCTATATGAAACCTATTTCAATTAATCAAGTCTTAACAAGTTTGATTGCTTAACATGTTGGAAACATTTAATCATGTAAACATCAATCTCAATTAATATATATAAACATGGAAAAGTTCGGGTCACTACAGTACCTACCCGTTAAATAAATTTCGTCCCGAAATTTTAAGCTGTTGAAGGTGTTGACGAATCTTCTGGAAATAGATGCGGGTATTTCTTCTTCATCTGATCTTCACGCTCCCAGGTGAGCTCGGGTCCTCTACGAGCATTCCATCGAACCTTAACAATTGGTATCTTGTTTTGCTTAAGTCTTTTAACCTCACGATCCATTATTTCAACGGGTTCTTCGATGAATTGGAGTTTTTCGTTGATTTGGATTTCATCTAACGGAATAGTGAGATCTTCTTTAGCAAAACATTTCTTCAAATTCGAGACGTGGAAAGTGTTATGTACAGCCGCGAGTTGTTGAGGTAACTCAAGTCGGTAAGCTACTGGTCCGACACGATCAATAATCTTGAATGGTCCAATATACCTTGGATTTAATTTCCCTCGTTTACCAAATCGAACAACGCCTTTCCAAGGTGAAACTTTAAGCATGACCATCTCTCCAATTTCAAATTCTATATCTTTTCTTTTAATGTCAGCGTAGCTCTTTTGTCGACTTTGGGCGGTTTTCAACCGTTGTTGAATTTGGATGATCTTCTCGGTAGTTTCTTGTATAATCTCCGGACCCGTAATCTGTCTATCCCCCACCTCACTCCAACAAATCGGAGACCTGCACTTTCTACCATAAAGTGCTTCAAACGGCGCCATCTCAATGCTTGAATGGTAGCTGTTGTTGTAGGAAAATTCTGCTAACGGTAGATGTCGATCCCAACTGTTTCCGAAATCAATAACACATGCTCGTAGCATGTCTTCAAGCGTTTGTATCGTCCTTTCGCTCTGCCCATCAGTTTGTGGATGATAGGCAGTACTCATGTCTAGACGAGTTCCTAATGCTTGCTGTAATGTCTGCCAGAATCTTGAAATAAATCTGCCATCCCTATCAGAGATAATAGAGATTGGTATTCCATGTCTGGAGACGACTTCCTTCAAATACAGTCGTGCTAACTTCTCCATCTTGTCATCTTCTCTTATTGGCAGGAAGTGTGCTGATTTGGTGAGACGATCAACTATTACCCAAATAGTATCAAAACCACTTGCAGTCCTTGGCAATTTAGTGATGAAATCCATGGTAATGTTTTCCCATTTCCATTCTGGGATTTCGGGTGGTTGAAGTAGACCTGATGGTTTCTGATGCTCAGCTTTGACCTTAGAACAAGTCAAACATTCTCCTACATATTTAGCAACATCGGCTTTCATACCCGGCCACCAAAAATGTTTCTTGAGATCCTTGTACATCTTCCCCGTTCCAGGATGTATTGAGTATCTGGTTTTATGAGCTTCTCTAAGTACCATTTCTCTCATATCTCCAAATTTTGGTAACCAAATCCTTTCAGCCCTATACCGGGTTCCGTCTTCCTGAATATTAAGATGCTTCTCTGATCCTTTGGGTATTTCATCCTTTAAATTTCCCTCTTTTAAAACTCCTTGTTGCGCCTCCTTTATTTGAGTAGTAAGGTTATTATGAATCATTATATTCATAGATTTTACTCGAATGGGTTCTCTGTCCTTCCTGCTCAAGGCATCGGCTACCACATTTGCCTTCCCCGGGTGGTAACGAATCTCAAAATCGTAATCATTCAATAATTCAATCCACCTACGCTGCCTCATATTCAGTTGTTTCTGATTAAATATGTATTGAAGACTTTTGTGGTCGGTATATATAATACTTTTGACCCCATATAAGTAGTGCCTCCAAGTCTTTAATGCAAAAACAACCGCGCCTAATTCCAAATCATGCGTCGTATAATTTTGTTCGTGAATCTTCAATTGTCTAGACGCATAAGCAATCACCTTCGTTCGTTGCATTAATACACAACCGAGACCTTGCTTTGATGCGTCACAATAAATCACAAAATCATCATTCCCTTCAGGCAATGACAATATAGGTGTCGTAGTTAGCTTTTTCTTCAATAACTGAAACGCTTTCTCTTGTTCATCATTCCATTCAAATTTCTTCCCTTTATGCGTTAATGCAGTCAAGGGTTTTGCTATTCTGGAAAAGTCTTGGATGAACCTTCTGTAGTAACCAGCTAGTCCTAAAAACTGGCGTATGTGTTTCGGAGTTTTCGGGGTTTCCCACTTTTCAACAGTTTCTATCTTTGCCGGATCCACCTTAATACCTTCTTTGTTCACTATGTGACCGAGGAATTGAACTTCTTCCAACCAAAATGCACACTTTGAAAACTTAGCGTACAATTCTTCCTTCCTCAATACTTCTAACACCTTTCTCAAATGTTCACCGTGTTCTTGGTCATTCTTTGAGTAAATAAGTATGTCATCAATGAAAACAATGACAAACTTATCAAGGTATGGTCCACACACTCGGTTCATAAGGTCCATGAACACAGCTGGTGCATTAGTTAAACCAAACGGCATGACCATAAACTCGTAATGACCGTAACGTGTTCTGAAAGCAGTCTTTGGAATATCATCTTCTTTCACCCGCATTTGATGATACCCGGAACGTAAGTCAATCTTTGAATAAACAGACGAGCCTTGTAGTTGATCAAATAAGTCGTCGATTCTCGGTAGTGGGTAGCGGTTCTTGATGGTAAGTTTGTTCAACTCTCAGTAGTCGATACACAACCTGAATGTACCATCTTTCTTCTTGACAAACAAAACAGGAGCTCCCCACGGTGATGTGCTTGGTCGAATGAAACCACGCTCTAAAAGTTCTTGTAATTGGCTTTGCAGTTCTTTCATCTCGCTGGGTGCGAGTCTGTAAGGAGCACGAGCTATTGGTGCAGCTCCTGGTACAAGATCTATTTGAAATTCAACGGATCGATGTGGGGGTAATCCCGGTAATTCTTTCGGAAATACATCGGGAAATTCTTTTGCAATGGGAACATCATTGATGCTCTTTTCTTCAGTTTGTACTTTCTCGACGTGTGCTAGAACAGCATAGCAACCTTTTCTTATTAGTTTTTGTGCCTTCAAATTACTAATAAGATGTAGCTTCGTGTTGCCCTTTTCTCCGTACACCATTAAGGGTTTTCCTTTTTCTCGTATAATGCGAATTGCATTTTTGTAACAAACGATCTCCGCTTTCACTTCTTTCAACCAGTCCATACCGATTATCACATCAAAACTCCCTAACTCTACTGGTATCAAATCAATCTTAAATGTTTCGCTAACCAGTTTAATTTCTCGATTCCGACATATATTATCTGCTGAAATTAATTTACCATTTGCTAATTCGAGTAAAAATTTACTATCCAAAGGCGTCAATGGACAACTTAATTTAGCACAAAAATCTCTACTCATATAGCTTCTATCCGCACCCGAATCAAATAAAACGTAAGCAGATTTATTGTCAATAAGAAACGTACCCGTAACAAGCTCTGGGTCTTCCTATGCCTCTGCCGCATTAATATTGAAAACTCTTCCGCGGCCTTGTCCATTCGTGTTCTCCTGGTTCGGGCAATTTCTAATAATGTGGCCCGGTTTTCCACATTTATAACAAACTACATTGGCATAACTTGCTCCAACACTACTTGCTCCGCCATTACTCGTTCCGACACCATTTGTTCCTTTCGTTCTGTTAACCCCTGGTCCATAGACATCACACTTCGCCGCGCTATGACCATTTCTTTTACACTTGTTGCAAAATTTGGTGCAGAACCCCGAGTGATACTTTTCACACCTTTGGCACAGCTGCTTCTGATTGTTGTTGTTGTTGCGGTTATTATTGTTGTTAAGATGATTGTTGTGGTTGCTGTTGTTGTTGTTGGGCCGTTTGTTGTAGTTGCGATTGATGTTGCGATTGTTGGGATAATTGTTGCGATTATTGTTGTAATTGCTGTTGTTGTTGTATTGGTGATTCTTATCACCGTTTTCCTCCCACTTTCTTTTGACTTGCTTCACATTGGCCTCTTCAGCAGTCTGTTCTTTAATTCTTTCTTCAATCTGGTTCACTAGTTTGTGAGCCATTCTACATGCCTGTTGTATGGAGGCGGGCTCGTGTGAACTTATATCTTCTTGGATTCTTTCCGGTAATCCTTTCACAAACGCGTCGATCTTCTCTTCCTCATCTTCGAATGCTCCCGGACACAATAGGCACAATTCTGTGAATCGTCTTTCGTACGTGGTAATATCAAATCCTTGGGTTCGTAACCCTCTAAGTTCTGTCTTGAGCTTATTGACCTCGGTTCTGGGACGGTACTTCTCGTTCATCAAGTGCTTGAATGCTGACCACGGTAGTGCGTACG
Organism: Rutidosis leptorrhynchoides; assembly: GCF_046630445.1. Taxonomy (NCBI): domain Eukaryota; kingdom Viridiplantae; phylum Streptophyta; class Magnoliopsida; order Asterales; family Asteraceae; genus Rutidosis; species Rutidosis leptorrhynchoides. The sequence continues at coordinate 416,270,444 of NC_092338.1, forward strand.
CATCATCTTGTCCCACTTGCTCTAGATAGGTATTCCACCATGTTAACGCAGAACCTGTGAAGGTATGCGTAGCGTACTTCACTTTGTCCTCTTCAGTACACTTACTTATGGCAAACACCGATTCAACCTTCTCGGTCCACCGTTTCAATCCGATCGGTCCTTCGGTTCCATCAAATTCCAAAGGTTTGCAGGCAGTGAATTCTTTGTAGGTGCATCCTACACGATTTCCTGTACTGCTAGATCCAAGGTTATTGTTGGTATGTAGCGCAGCCTGTACTGCGGCTATGTTTGAAGCTAGAAAAGTACGGAATTCCTCTTCATTCATATTCACGGTGTGTCGAGTAGTCGGTGCCATTTCCTTCAAAATAGTTAAATGGAACAAGTTAATCATACAGAATATTAAGAGTAGTTAATAGTATTTCGTAGCATAATATGAACTCATTTATAAAAGCTTTTTCTTCATATTAGCGTTTTATAAGTTTAAATTCGGGTAGTACCTACCCGTTAAGTTCATACTTATTAGCTAATATACAATTCAACTACTACAATTCTATATGAAAAACTGATTATAATAATATTTCGCGTTCAAACTTTTATACAATATTTTACAAACTTACAATACCGCTTATTTTACATAAAGCATGAAATATAGCACACAATAACTTTGATACAAGATAGTTGTGAAGACAATTCTAGCTAGTACACAAGTCGTTCAGCAAAGGCAATAAAGACACGTAATTCATACGTCCAGAAACAAGTCATGCATTCTGGTTTTACTAGGACTACTTCCCATCCTTGGTCTTGTGCAACATAACCGTTATGGCCGTTGATAAGACAGCGTGTTGTAACGTCATCAAAGGGACGAGGGTTACGTAATGTCCAACAGTCCCGTAATAATCTAAAAACCTCATTTCTTACCCCAATTACCGACTCCGTCACTTGTGGAAATGTTTTGTTTAATAGTTGTAGCCCGATGTTCTTGTTCTCACTTTGGTGAGAAGCGAACATTACTAATCCGTAAGTATAACATGCTTCTTTATGTTGCATGTTAGCCGCTTTTTCTAAATCACGAAGTCCAATATTCGGATATATTGAGTCAAAATAATTTCTTAACCCATTGCGTAAAATAGCATTTGGGTTCCCCGCAATATATGCGTCAAAGTAAACACATCGTAACTTATGGATTTCCCAATGTGATATCCCCCATCTTTCGAACGAAAGCCTTTTATAAACCAAGGCATTCTTGGAACGTTCTTCGAATGTCTTACAAACTGATCTCGCCTTAAATAGTTGTGCCGAAGAATTCTGACCAACTCTAGACAAGATTTCATCAATCATGTCTCCGGGTAGGTCTCTTAAAATATTGGGTTGTCTATCCATTTTGTGTTTTTATACTGTAAAATAGACAAGAGTTAGATTCATTAAAAAAATATACTTATTAATACAAGCAATTTTTACATATATCATAAAGCATAAGCACACTATATTACATATATTACACCACACGAATACAACTATCTTATTCCGACTCGCTTGTTTCTTCTTCTTCGGTTTTGGTTCGTTTTGCCAAGTTTCTAGGGATATATGATGTTCCCCTAATACGAGCCGTTATTTTCCACATTGGTTTAGAAAAACCTGGTGGTTTAGAGGTTCCCGGGTCATTGTTACAACTTAAGGACTTCGGGGGTTGACGATACATATAAAGTTCATCGGGGTTGGAATTAGATTTCTCTATTTTTATGCCCTTTCCCTTATTATTTTCTTTTGCCTTTTTAAATTCAGTTGGGGTAATTTCTATAACATCATCGGAATTCTCGTCGGAATCCGATTCATCGGAGAATTGGTAATCCTCCCAATATTTTGCTTCCTTGGCGGAAACACCATTGACCATAATTAACCTTGGTCGGTTGGTTGAGGATTTTCTTTTACTTAACCGTTTTATTATTTCCTCCACCGGTTCTATTTCTTCATCCGGTTCCGATTCTTCTTCCGGTTTCGATTCTTCTTCCGGTTCCGACTCTTCTTCCGGTTCCTCTTCGGGAACTTGTGAATCAGTCTACGAATCATTCCAATTTACATTTGACTCTTCATTATTATTAGGTGAGTCAATGGGACTTGTTCTAGATGTAGACATCTATCACATAATATCAAACGCGTTAAGAGATTAATATATCACATAATATTCACATGTTAAAAATATATAGTTTCCAACAAAATTTGTTAAGCAATCATTTTTCAAGTAAACACGGTCGAAGTCCAGACTCATTAATGCATCCTAACAAACTCGATGAGACACACTAATGCAAAATTCTGGTTCTCTAAGACCAACGCTCGGATACCAACTGAAATGTCCCGTTCTTATTGATTAAAAACGTTCCATATTAATTGATTTCGTTGCGAGGTTTTGACCTCTATATGAGACGTTTTTCAAAGACTACATTCATTTTTAAACAAACCATAACCTTTATTTCATCAATAAAGGTTTAAAAAGCTTTACGTAGATTATCAAATAATGATAATCTAAAATATCCTGTTTACACACGACCATTACATAATGGTTTACAATACAAATATGTTACAACAAAATAAGTTTCTTGAATGCAGTTTTTACACAATATCATACAAGCATGGACTCCAAATCTTGTCCTTATTTAAGTATGCGACAGCGGAAGCTCTTAATAATCACCTGAGAATAAACATGCTTAAAACGTCAACAAAAATGTTGGTGAGTTATAGGTTTAACCTATATATATCAAATCGTAACAATAGACCACAAGATTTCATATTTCAATACACATCCCATACATAGAGATAAAAATCATTCATATGGTGAACACCTGGTAACCGACAATAACAAGATGCATATATAAGAATATCCCCATCTGTGACGACTCCGTCAAAACACTTAACGGCTCCGTCACTTGGTCCCACAGCTTGATCGAAACTCTATATGAATTTAATAAAACAACCTTGCATTCTTTATTTAAAAATGATTTCCTATAAAGGAAATCTACTAAAATGTATAAGTTTAGAAAAACTATACATAAATACTTTAACCAAAGGTTGACCAAAACAGTGTCAACAAACACCCACTATTTAATGTAACAAAATAGAATGCAAGTTAATGTTTATCAAAAGCTGCCATCATAAATATGCAGACTCTCTAAGCACAGCGGAAGCAATCAATCATGAACCTGAGAATAAAACATGCGAGTAACTGTCAACAAAAATATTGAGTGAATTATAGGTTTAATATTGCAAACATTATTTAATTTAAACAATAAAAATTTATGTTTGAAAACATAAAACACCTTTTTAAACCACCAAATTATATGCTAGAAAACATATAATAAAACATTATTCCATTTTCCGTGAGCCACCTGGTAACCACTTAACCCTTTATTTACCCTTGCCAAACACAATAAATAATATACACCGAACAAGTGTATCTACAACAAAATACGAAGTACTAAACATTCCGATTATAAATTGCTAGCGCGACTAGCTCGAAATGGGGTTGTCAAACCCGATAGATCTATCCATAGGATTCGCGTTCACCAGTAGAAACCAGTGATTACAGTTACCAGACTAGGGAATATTTTTGTTCAACTCACAATGAATAATTTAAACCAACCTCCACTTGTGTCCAAAATATAAAATAAATTGCATGTATTCTCATCCCAAAAGATTTAAAATAGAAAAAATGGGACTATAACTCACCTTATTAGCAAACGAAGTAACCACACAATTATGCGAACAGCAAATGAAGTAAAGTGATCATGAATGATCACAATGCCGACCTATAAATAAAGCAGGTCGATATAAATAACTAACTTAGGTCAAGTCTTAGTATGATAGCTATTGTACATGTTGCAAGTAGACATAGAACAACACTCAACATGCATCGGTTTGATCGGAACAGCGTACGGACACACACTCTCTATTTTTAGAAAGTTTCTATTTTTAGCAGGTTTCCATTTTTGGAAAGTTTTCTATTTTTGGAAAGTTTCTATTTTTGGAAAGTTTCTATTTTTGGAAAGTTTCTATTTTTGGAAAGTTTCTATTTTTGGAAAGTTTCCAAATTTAGAAAGTTCTATTTTTAGAAAGTTTTGAAGTTAGGAAAGTTTCCTTATTTAGAAAGTCAACAGAAGTCAACTGAAAGTCAAAGTCAACCGAAAGTCAACTCAAAAGTCAAACTTGGTCAACATAGTCAACATTAATTTGAAAAGTGTAAGTTATAATAATAACATAGGTTATAATGTTTATTAAAGTCAAAAGTGTAAAGTTATGTCATAACATAAGTTTAATTAAATAAAATGAATTATTAAAGTTAATATAAGTTGAAATGTTATAATTAGTATAACATAAGTATTTAATTAATTAATTAAATATTAATCATTATATAAGTTTTATTAATTAATAATGAATTTTAATTCATATCATAAGTATTATAAATTAATAATGAATTATTAATTATATCATAAGTTTCTAATTAAAATTATTAAATCATAAGTATTTAATAATTAAATCATAATTAAATAATAATTAAGTCTTACAATAATTAAATAATTATTTAATCTTTATTATAAGTCTTATAATAATTTCTCAAAAATAAATTTAATACTTATCATAAGTATTTTTCTTTAATAATAAAAGTATTATTAATCATAAGTTTAATTAAAATGTTAATTAAATCATAATTAATAATTAAATGATATAATAAATATTTATATCATAAGTCTTAAATAATAATAATTACTTATTTTATCATAAGTAATTTATTAATAATGAAAGCCATTCATTTTAACATAAGTTTAATCATTAACCATAAGTTTTAAGTTTAAAAGTTCATCGGGTCGTATCTTGAGCCCCGGGTGTCGGTTTCGGGCGAGCCACATATGCATCTCCGCCTACTCAAACCACCCGACACAATTATGTACTCAAGAACACTCCAAGAACAGTCCCTAGGTCGTGGATATCAGCCATGACAACACTTGAGAATTCAATTTACTCAAAACAGTGATTTAGGCACAAAGGGTGAACCGTGGCTCGGATTTAGGTGAGCCGAACATGAAAATTCGTCCCACCATCAGTCCTAACCAAATGAAACACCCTATAGACACCAAGGATGATCACAAAGTCGGACCATACCTTGTTCTTGCCCATAACACCTTTCAATCTTTACCAAAAATCAAATTAAGCATATCTAGGGCTCCGGGAATCGAAACGACATGAATCCGGAGTCTAAAATTAATGTCTTGATGAGAGGAACTCATTTATATATTTTATTTTAACTTTTATATCAGTTATAAAGTCAGAAACACACGAAAAAGCTGCTGTCCCAATTAAATCAAACCGAAAACATGTATAATCGAGCAATTCTACGCATACAATCATCAATACAATAACATGTAATCATCATACTATCAATATAACATATAAAATCAGTAAAATAAATGAAAAATTGAAAAGCTAGGGTTAGGGTTTATACCCTAATCAAGAATTGTAGGATATGAACGTGTAGAGAACGATGCGGTGAACCCGATTATGATGAAAGCTCTAAACCTTTAAAGCAAAAATTGAAAGATGATGATGATGTTTAGTGGTGGTGGTGACAGCAAGGATGAGAGGAGAGGAGAGGGTTTGCAAAAAAAAAAATGAATTAGGTTGAAATGAGAAGTATTGTGGAGTTTTGATCAACATGTATCACAATTTACAAAGTTTGGCAAAAATACCCCCTCCCCTTGACAATTTCGGCCAAGAACTGAATGGGGTGGGCCCCATATTGACCCAATTTGATAAATGACAAAATCCTAGTGGCCCGAATGCCCGAACGAAACCCGAAACGCGAAAACGCCGCTACGCGATTGATTTTTCGAAGAGATAATAAATACGCGACGAATAAAATATATAAACACTATATATAATCATATGACATCAAAATATCATATTTAAAATAATTAGGACTTAAAAATTCCAAAAGTTCGACCGTTGGTTTGAAAACCGAAAAGATTCGCCGGATAGAAATCCGCGACACGTAGAAACGTACAATTAAAGATATGAATACAAATATTCATATAACACATAATAATTAATATATTATTACAAAAATAATAATATAGGTCATAGAAATGACGTGGCACGAATAACAATTAACGGTCGTTAAATAGTTAACGGTAAAAGATAACGGAAAAAGTAGGGTCGTTACAGTACCTTCCCGTTACGGAAATTTCGTCCCGAAATTTAAGCAGGTGCAGGGGTTGACTCAGCATCTGGGAACAAATGCGGGTACTTCTGCCTCATCTGAACTTCACGCTCCCAAGTGAACTCGGGAACGCGTCTGGCGTTCCATGTAACTCGAACAATAGGAATTCTACTCTGCTTGAGAGTCTTAACCTCTCGGTCCATAATTTCAACAGGTTCCTCAATAAAATGTAGTTGCTTATCAACATGAAGTTCATCAAAAAGAATAGTTTCATTGGCCTCGGCCAAACACTTCTTTAAATTCGATACATGAAAAACGTCACAAATAGCACTGAGTTCTTGTGGCAATTTCAAACGATAAGCCACTGGTCCAACTCTCTCAATAATCCCAAAAGGTCCAACAAATCGAGGATTCAACTTTCCCCTTTTACCAAAACGTACCACACCCTTCCAAGGTGAAACTTTCAACATAACAGGATCACCGACCTGAAATTCGATATCATTCCTTCTCTTATCAGCATAACTCTTTTGCCTACTCCTGGTGGTTCTCAATCTTTCCTTAATCTGTGCAATATTCTCGGTAGTCTCGTGAATGATCTCTGATCCTGTGAGTTGAGCATCCCCAACCTCATTCCAGCAGACAGGAGACCTACACTTTCTACCATACAGAGCTTCAAACGGTGCGGCTATAATACTTGCATGATAACTGCTGTTATAAGAAAACTCAGCCAGCGGCAAATATTTATCCCACCCATTTCCAAAATCAATAACACACACTCTTAACATGTTTTCTACATTTGAATGGTCCTTTCACTCTGACCATCCGTCTGTGGATGATAAGCGGTGCTCATATCCAATTTAGTTCCTAGAGCACCTTGTTAGGACTGCCTCAGTCCAACATAATCAATACGGGAACACCATGTCTCGAAATAATCTCCTTCAAATACAAACGGGTAAGCTTCTCTATCGAATCTGTTTCCTTAATTGGCAAGAAATGAGTTGACTTAGCGAGTCGGTCAACAGTCACCTAAATGGTATCATAACCAACCACCCACAACTCTTGGTAACTTCGTAATGAAGTCCATCGTAATACCTTCCCACTTCCACTCGGGAATTTCAGGTCGCACCAAAAGTCCAAACGGTTTCTGATGTTCAGCTATAATCTTAGCACTGGTCAAACACTTAGCCACATACGTAGCCACATCAGCCTTCAAATGAGGCCACCAATACAGCTCCTTAAGATCATGATGCATCTTTCCTGAACCAGGATGAATAGAGTACCTAGACTTATGAGCCTCATCTAAAACAAGTTTTCGTAGATCACCAAACTTCGGAACCCAAAGGCATCCCGCAAAATACCGAGTACCATCGGTTTGTACCTCTAACTGTTTACTCAAGCCTCGGACCTTCCCGTTACAAAATTTTCCTCCTTCAAGGCTTCTTATTGTGCCTCAAGGATCTGCCTAGCGAGGTTTGTTCGAATGGTCATATTTAAGGCTCTAAACCTACGAGGTTCAGCCCTTTCTTTACGACACAAGGCATCAGCCACAACATTGGCCTTACCCGGATGATATAAAAGTTCACAATCATAATCATTCAACGTCTCAATCCATCTGTGTTGTCTCATGTTCAGCTGTTTCTGATCGAGGATATGTTGAAGACTTTTGTGATCTGTGTACACAGTACTCTTAACCCCATACAAATAGCGTCTCCAAATCTTAAGTGCAAACACAACAGCTCCTAACACTAAATCATGGGTTGTATAATTCTGTTCATGGATCTTCAACTGACATGACACATAAGTGATGACTTTCTTTCGTTGCATCAAACGCAACCAAAGCCTTGACGCGAAGCATCACAAGAAACAACAAGGTCATCATTATCCTCAGATAGTGACAATATCAGAGCGGTAGTCAACTTCTTCTTCAAAATCTAAAAAGTAGTCTCTTGTTCATCCTCCCACGCATACTTCTTCCCCTTGTGCGTTAAAGCAGTCAGAGGTTTCGCTATACGAGAGAAATCTTGAATGAACCTTCTATAACAGCCTGCCAAACCTAGGAACCGGCGAATCTGAGTAGGAGTTTTCGGAATTTCCCACTTTTCAATCGCCTAAATCTTAGCAGGATCAACTTGTATTCCCTGTTTACTAACAATATGTCCAAAGAATTGAACTTCTCTTAACCAAAAAGCACACTTAGAGATCTTAGCGTACAACTCTTCTTTTCTCAACATATCAAGCACTAACTTCAAATGTTTTTCGTGCTCTTCATCACTCTTGGAATTAATAAAGATGTCGTCGATGAAATCAATAACGAATTTGTCCAGATAGGGTCTGCACACACGGTTCATGAGGTCCATAAACACAGCAGGTGCATTTGTCAATCCGAACGGCATAACAAGAAATTCAAAGTGACTGTAACGGGTGCGGAAAGCAGTTTTCGAAACATCAGTTTCTTTAGCCCGTAGTTGGTGATAACCGGAACAAGGATCAATCTTAGAATAAACGGGCAAACCTTGAAGTTGATCGAACAGATCATCAATTCTCGGAAGAGGGTAACGGTTCTCAACTATAAGCTTGTTCAACTCGCGATAACCAATATATAAACGAAACGAACCATCTTTCTTCTTAACAAAAAGAACAGGAGCTCCCCAAGGGGACGAACTGAGACGAATAAAACCTTTGTCTAACAACTCACGGAGTTGACTCGACAATTCTTGAAGTTCGGAAGGCGCAAGTCGGTAAGGAGCACGTGCTACAGGAGCAGCACTTGGAACAAGATCGATTTGAAATTCTACCGCGCGTTGCGGCGGAAGACCAGGTAAATCTTCGGGAAATACCTCGGGAAAATCACTAACAATGGGAACATCCTTAATACTCTTCTCTTCTTTATCGGAATCAACAACATGGGCTAGAATAGCATGACAACCTTTGCGAGGATGTTTATGGCAATTCTCTCAAAGGGGATAACAAGGATCATAGATTCCAAAGTAAATTTTCATTACATTTTCAAAAGGAAGACGTACGAAAAGTGTGATAATTCAACGAGAGTGAACTTTCGTGTACAATGAGCGAGGAAGTCTAGGATTCATCCATATTCCTAAATTTATGTGCGGATGAAAAGAATGCGAATCATGGGTTATAAAGAATGGTCGACTCCGGTTGAGATGAATCTCCAAAAATAATTTCGTGTACCTCAAAGTATTGAATCCTAGGATTGATGTTTATGAGGGTGTTGCGATTGACAGTGAATATTGAGAGTAGAAACTCCTCAATCAGTCTAGTGTAATATATATCCATGATACCCGCCATAACAACAGTTGGGGTAGAAACCCACTTAGCGCCTTTTCTACAATAGGGTGACCATCGAGTGTACCCCAGAAACTTGATTTATTGGTGTGCGTTTCGGCCATGTCCAACCATAAGAGGGAAAATTCTATGGGCGCAAAGACTTTCCAACAAATTTTATAAAACCGACATCCAAACTGGTGTAAGAATTTCTATCAATGAACTTAATGGTAAATTTCATCCTTAAACGGAGGATGAGAAGAACTGTGATCCAAGCACTCTGTAGAGTAATGCGAAAATTCTAATGTAATCAATCAAAGAAGTTTTGAAAAAGCTTTAAACGTCTGATGTAACCCCATAAATGGAACGAAGCTCTTAGTAAATTTAGAAGTATGTACAACGTGTACCATTTTACGTAAAACAATTTGAGTTAACTAGACAACTCGACATGAGTGATTTTAAAATAATTTTGAAGGTACAATTTAGTGTATACTAGCCAAAATAGGTAAGGGTAAATTTATCCATTCGAATTCATACGTACATATATGATTTTATAATTAGTATACATGACAAAATATTTCATTACTTCTATTCGCCCATAAATCTCACGAGAACCGCCCAATTACACAAATGTGTAAAAATTTTAAATGAAAAGCAGGGTATCCGCATTATAAAGGTTACGAGTTGAAGTAAGACCGTTAAAGCTCGGGTGAAGGACTTGAATCGTCTTGCGACATCTAATCAATAAATGCTACTAGGTCATGAAAACCAATGAGTTAAATATTGTTTTGACTTTTATCAGGACACAAGTCCTTGGGTCAAAACTAGTCACGTGCGAAGCTGTCACTAACAAGCGAGTTATGAATGATAAAACATGGGATAAGTAGTTCGGTTAAGATGAGTCTCTCGTATATCAACAAATAAGATAATGAGTATCTTCCTTACTCATGTAACAACGTTAGAATTTCTGAATGAGTGGTGTACAAATTTTCTTTGACTCACTTTCTATTCCTCATGTCACAATATTGGGACTTTTTATGAATTAACGTAATATAATCACGTTGGCCTGACGCCATTATATTTCACTAACTCATAGTTCCATTCCAATATCACTACATAAGGTCAGGACACGTGGTCAACCTCGAATTTCAACACAATTTCCCTAAAACAATTTCTTAACAATGTGCTAAGGATAGCACAAGAGACAAAGACATCGAAAGTAATGAATAGGAGTAATGGTGACATGAAAATGTCTTCGAAGTACCAAGAATCTCTAAAAGTCAAGGATGACATTTTTCGGTTCAAAAACCAAAGCACATAGGCACAACGGCACAATGGCATGTAATGTAACAAAAATGTTATATACCCAAACACAATAGCTGACATTGAAATGCCGAGCCTTGAGAAGTCAAGAATGACATCTCGCGTAATATAACTCAAACGTTATATACATAACCATAATATATGACATAGAAATGCCGAGAATTCTAGAACACGTAATGTAACCTAAACGTTATATCAATAAACACTAATTATGACATAGAAATGTCGAGAATTCCAGAAGTCAAGAATGACACCCCCTCGGTTTCACTAACCGAGGTGTTCCTATAAAATATGAACTCGCATGAGTCGGAGAATACGTTTAAATCAGAATGGGAGTTCCTCCCGGATTCAGAACATAATAGAAATGTATGTGTGATAACCATATACATACCAATACGATACAAATAATCACATATAATAATATATAATAGGCCGGGCTGTAGACTAGACTCACTAATGCACCGTATTGACTCGGGTAACGACATCAATGCAGCCTAATTCCCTACAACCAACGCTCTGATACCAACTGTGACGACTCCGTCAAAACACTTAACGGCTCCGTCACTTGGTCCCACAGCTTGATCGAAACTCTATATGAATTTAATAAAACAACCTTGCATTCTTTATTTAAAAATGATTTCCTATAAAGGAAATCTACTAAAATGTATAAGTTTAGAAAAACTATACATAAATACTTTAACCAAAGGTTGACCAAAACAGTGTCAACAAACACCCACTATTTAATGTAACAAAATAGAATGCAAGTTAATGTTTATCAAAAGCTGCCATCATAAATATGCAGACTCTCTAAGCACAGCGGAAGCAATCAATCATGAACCTGAGAATAAAACATGCGAGTAACTGTCAACAAAAATATTGAGTGAATTATAGGTTTAATATTGCAAACATTATTTAATTTAAACAATAAAAATTTATGTTTGAAAACATAAAACACCTTTTTAAACCACCAAATTATATGCTAGAAAACATATAATAAAACATTATTCCATTTTCCGTGAGCCACCTGGTAACCACTTAACCCTTTATTTACCCTTGCCAAACACAATAAATAATATACACCGAACAAGTGTATCTACAACAAAATACGAAGTACTAAACATTCCGATTATAAATTGCTAGCGCGACTAGCTCGAAATGGGGTTGTCAAACCCGATAGATCTATCCATAGGATTCGCGTTCACCAGTAGAAACCAGTGATTACAGTTACCAGACTAGGGAATATTTTTGTTCAACTCACAATGAATAATTTAAACCAACCTCCACTTGTGTCCAAAATATAAAATAAATTGCATGTATTCTCATCCCAAAAGATTTAAAATAGAAAAAATGGGACTATAACTCACCTTATTAGCAAACGAAGTAACCACACAATTATGCGAACAGCAAATGAAGTAAAGTGATCATGAATGATCACAATGCCGACCTATAAATAAAGCAGGTCGATATAAATAACTAACTTAGGTCAAGTCTTAGTATGATAGCTATTGTACATGTTGCAAGTAGACATAGAACAACACTCAACATGCATCGGTTTGATCGGAACAGCGTACGGACACACACTCTCTATTTTTAGAAAGTTTCTATTTTTAGCAGGTTTCCATTTTTGGAAAGTTTTCTATTTTTGGAAAGTTTCTATTTTTGGAAAGTTTCTATTTTTGGAAAGTTTCTATTTTTGGAAAGTTTCTATTTTTGGAAAGTTTCCAAATTTAGAAAGTTCTATTTTTAGAAAGTTTTGAAGTTAGGAAAGTTTCCTTATTTAGAAAGTCAACAGAAGTCAACTGAAAGTCAAAGTCAACCGAAAGTCAACTCAAAAGTCAAACTTGGTCAACATAGTCAACATTAATTTGAAAAGTGTAAGTTATAATAATAACATAGGTTATAATGTTTATTAAAGTCAAAAGTGTAAAGTTATGTCATAACATAAGTTTAATTAAATAAAATGAATTATTAAAGTTAATATAAGTTGAAATGTTATAATTAGTATAACATAAGTATTTAATTAATTAATTAAATATTAATCATTATATAAGTTTTATTAATTAATAATGAATTTTAATTCATATCATAAGTATTATAAATTAATAATGAATTATTAATTATATCATAAGTTTCTAATTAAAATTATTAAATCATAAGTATTTAATAATTAAATCATAATTAAATAATAATTAAGTCTTACAATAATTAAATAATTATTTAATCTTTATTATAAGTCTTATAATAATTTCTCAAAAATAAATTTAATACTTATCATAAGTATTTTTCTTTAATAATAAAAGTATTATTAATCATAAGTTTAATTAAAATGTTAATTAAATCATAATTAATAATTAAATGATATAATAAATATTTATATCATAAGTCTTAAATAATAATAATTACTTATTTTATCATAAGTAATTTATTAATAATGAAAGCCATTCATTTTAACATAAGTTTAATCATTAACCATAAGTTTTAAGTTTAAAAGTTCATCGGGTCGTATCTTGAGCCCCGGGTGTCGGTTTCGGGCGAGCCACATATGCATCTCCGCCTACTCAAACCACCCGACACAATTATGTACTCAAGAACACTCCAAGAACAGTCCCTAGGTCGTGGATATCAGCCATGACAACACTTGGGAATTCAATTTACTCAAAACAGTGATTTAGGCACAAAGGGTGAACCGTGGCTCGGATTTAGGTGAGCCGAACATGAAAATTCGTCCCACCATCAGTCCTAACCAAATGAAACACCCTATAGACACCAAGGATGATCACAAAGTCGGACCATACCTTGTTCTTGCCCATAACACCTTTCAATCTTTACCAAAAATCAAATTAAGCATATCTAGGGCTCCGGGAATCGAAACGACATGAATCCGGAGTCTAAAATTAATGTCTTGATGAGAGGAACTCATTTATATATTTTATTTTAACTTTTATATCAGTTATAAAGTCAGAAACACACGAAAAAGCTGCTGTCCCAATTAAATCAAACCGAAAACATGTATAATCGAGCAATTCTACGCATACAATCATCAATACAATAACATGTAATCATCATACTATCAATATAACATATAAAATCAGTAAAATAAATGAAAAATTGAAAAGCTAGGGTTAGGGTTTATACCCTAATCAAGAATTGTAGGATATGAACGTGTAGAGAACGATGCGATGAACCCGATTATGATGAAAGCTATAAACCTTTAAAGCAAAAATTGAAAGATGATGATGATGTTTAGTGGTGGTGGTGACAGCAAGGATGAGAGGAGAGGAGAGGGTTTGCAAAAAAAAAAATGAATTAGGTTGAAATGAGAAGTATTGTGGAGTTTTGATCAACATGTATCACAATTTACAAAGTTTGGCAAAAATACCCCCTCCCCTTGACAATTTCGGCCAAGAACTGAATGGGGTGGGCCCCATATTGACCCAATTTGATAAATGACAAAATCCTAGTGGCCCGAATGCCCGAACGAAACCCGAAACGCGAAAACGCCGCTACGCGATTGATTTTTCGAAGAGATAATAAATACGCGACGAATAAAATATATAAACACTATATATAATCATATGACATCAAAATATCATATTTAAAATAATTAGGACTTAAAAATTCCAAAAGTTCGACCGTTGGTTTGAAAACCGAAAAGATTCGCCGGATAGAAATCCGCGACACGTAGAAACGTACAATTAAAGATATGAATACAAATATTCATATAACACATAATAATTAATATATTATTACAAAAATAATAATATAGGTCATAGAAATGACGTGGCACGAATAACAATTAACGGTCGTTAAATAGTTAACGGTAAAAGATAACGGAAAAAGTAGGGTCGTTACACCATCATTCCGGGACACCCTTCGGATATGATATAAATTTCGAAGTACTAAAGCATCCGGTACTTTGGATGGGGTTTGTTAGGCCCAATAGATCTATCTTTAGGATTCGCGTCAATTAGGGTGTCTGTTCCCTAATTCTTAGATTACCAGACTTAATAAAAAGGGGCATATTCGATTTCGATAATTCAACCATAGAATGTAGTTTCACGTACTTGTGTCTATTTTGTAAATCATTTATAAAACATGCATGTATTCTCATCCCAAAAATATTAGATTTTAAAAGTGGGACTATAACTCACTTTCACAGATTTTTACTTCGTCGGGAAGTAAGACTTGGCCACTGGTTGATTCACGAACCTATAACAATATATACATATATATCAAAGTATGTTCAAAATATATTTACAACACTTTTAATATATTTTGATGTTTTAAGTTTATTAAGTCAGCTGTCCTCGTTAGTAACCTACAACTAGTTGTCCACAGTTAGATGTACAGAAATAAATCGATAAATATTATCTTGAATCACCCACGACCCAGTGTATACGTATCTCAGTATTGATCACAACTCAAACTATATATATTTTGGAATCAACCTCAACCCCGTATAGCTAACTCCAACATTCACATATAGAGTGTCTATGGTTGTTCCGAAATATATATAGATGTGTCGACACGATAGGTCGAAACATTGTATACGTGTCTATGGTATCTCAAGATTACATAATATACAATACAAGTTGATTAAGTTATGGTTGGAATAGATTTGTTACCAATTTTCACGTAGCTAAAATGAGAAAAATTATCCAATCTTGTTTTACCCATAACTTCTTCATTTTAAATCCGTTTTGAGTGAATCAAATTGCTATGGTTTCATATTGAACTCTATTTTATGAATATAAATAGAAAAATTATAGGTTTATAGTCGGAAAAATAAGTTACAAGTCGTTTTTGTAAAGGTAGTCATTTCAGTCGAAAGAACGACGTCTAGATGACCATTTTAGAAAACATACTTCCACTTTGAGTTTAACCATAATTTTTGGATATAGTTTCATGTTCATAATAAAAATCATTTTCTCAGAATAACAACTTTTAAATCAAAGTTTATCATAGTTTTTAATTAACTAACCCAAAACAGCCCGCGGTGTTACTACGACGGCGTAAATCCGGTTTTACGGTGTTTTTCGTGTTTCCAGGTTTTAAATCATTAAGTTAGCATATCATATAGATATAGAACATGTGTTTAGTTGATTTTAAAAGTCAAGTTAGAAGGATTAACTTTTGTTTGCGAACAAGTTTAGAATTAACTAAACTATGTTCTAGTGATTACAAGTTTAAACCTTCGAATAAGATAGCTTTATATGTATGAATCGAATGATGTTATGAACATCATTACTACCTTAAGTTCCTTGGATGAACCTACTGGAAAAGAGAAAAATGGATCTAGCTTCAATGGATCCTTGGATGGCTCAAAGTTCTTGAAGCAAAATCATGACACGAAAACAAGTTCAAGTAAGATCATCACTTGAAATAAGATTGTTATAGTTATAGAAATTGAACCAAAGTTTGAATATGATTATTACCTTGTATTAGAATGATAACCTACTGTAAGAAACAAAGATTTCTTGAGGTTGGATGATCACCTTACAAGATTGGAAGTGAGCTAGCAAACTTGAAAGTATTCTTGATTTTATGAAACTAGAACTTTTGGAATTTATGAAGAACACTTAGAACTTGAAGATAGAACTTGAGAGAGTTCAATTAGATGAAGAAAATTGAAGAATTAAAGTGTTTGTAGGTGTTTTTGGTCGTTGGTGTATGGATTAGATATAAAGGATATGTAATTTTGTTTTCATGTAAATAAGTCATGAATGATTACTCATATTTTTGTAATCTTATGAGATATTTCATGCTAGTTGCCAAATGATGGTTCCCACATGTGTTAGGTGACTCACATGGGCTGCTAAGAGCTGATCATTGGAGTGTATATACCAATAGTACATACATCTAAAAGCTGTGTATTGTACGAGTACGAATACGGGTGCATACGAGTAGAATTGTTGATGAAACTGAACGAGAATGTAATTGTAAGCATTTTTGTTAAGTAGAAGTATTTTGATAAGTGTATTGAAGTCTTTCAAAAGTGTATAAATACATATTAAAACACTACATGTATATACATTTTAACTGAGTCGTTAAGTCATCGTTAGTCGTTACATGTAAGTGTTGTTTTGAAACCTTTAGGTTAACGATCTTGTTAAATGTTGTTAACCCAATGTTTATAATAACAAAAGAGATTTTAAATTATTATATTATCATGATATTATGATGTACGAATATCTCTTAATATGATATATATACATTAAATATCGTTACAACGATAAACGTTACATATATGTCTCGTTTCAAAATCATTAAGTTAGTAGTCTTGTTTTTACATATGTAGTTCATTGTTAATATAATTAATGATATGTTTACTTATCATAATATCATGTTAACTATATATATAACCATATATATGTCATCATATAGTTTTTTTACAAGTTTTAACGTTCGTGAATCACCGGTCAACTTGGGTGGTCAATTGTCTATATGAAACCTATTTCAATTAATCAAGTCTTAACAAGTTTGATTGCTTAACATGTTGGAAACATTTAATCATGTAAACATCAATCTCAATTAATATATATAAACATGGAAAAGTTCGGGTCACTACATGTAAGACATTCGAAGAACGTTCCAAGAATGCCTTTGTTTATAAAAGGCTTTCGTTCGAAAGATGGGGGATATCACATTGGGAAATCCATAAGTTAAGATGTGTTTACTTTGACGCATATATTGCGGGAAACCCAAATGCTATTTTACGCAACGGGTTAAGAAATTATTTTGACTCAATATATCCGAATATAGGACTTCGTGATTTAGAAAAAGTGGCTAACATGCAACATAAAGAAGCATGTTATGCTTACGGGTTAGTAATGTTCGCTTGGCACCAAAGTGAGAACAAGAACATCGGGCTACAACTATTAAACAAAACGTTCCCACAAGTGACGGAGTCGGTAATTGGGGTAAGAAATGAGGTTTTTAGATTGTTACAGGACTGTTGGACATTACGTAACCCTCGTCCCTTTAACGACATTACAACACGCTGTCTTATCAACGACCATAACGGTTATGTTCCACAAGACCAAGGATGAGAAGTAGTCCTAGTAAAACCAGAATGCATGAGTTGTTTCTAGACGTATGAATTACGTGTCTTTTTAGCCTTTGCTGAATGACTTGTGTACTAGCTAGAATTATCTTCACAACCATCTTGTATCAAATTTATTGTGTGCTATATTTCATGCTATATGTAAAATAAGCGGTATTGTAAGTTTGTAAAATATTGTGTAAAAGTTTGAACGCGAAATATTATTATAATCAGTTTTTCATATAGAATTGTAGTAGTTGAATTGTTTATTAGCTACTAAGTATGAACTTAACGGGTAGGTACTACCCGAATTTAAACTTATAAAACGCTAATATGAAGAAAAAGCTTTTATAAATGAGTTCATATTATGCTACGAGATACTATTGACTACTCTTAATATTCTGTATGATTAACTTGTTTCATTTGACTATTTTGAAGGAAATGGCACCAACTACTCGACACACCTTGAATATGAGCGAAGAGGAATTTCGTGCCTTTCTTGCTTCAAACATAGCCGCAGTACAGGCTGCGCTACATACCAACAATAACCTTGGATCTAGCAGTACAGAAAATCGTGTAGGATGCACCTATAAAGAATTCACTGCCTGCAAACCTTTGGAATTTGATGGAACCGAAGGACCGATCGGATTGAAACAGTGGACCGAGAAGGTCGAATCGGTGTTTGCCATAAGTAAGTGTACTGAAGAGGACAAAGTGAAGTACGCTACGCATACCTTCACAGGTACTGCGTTAACATGGTGGAATACCTATCTAGAGCAAGTGGGACAAGATGATGCTTACGCACTACCGTGGTCAGCATTCAAGCACTTGATGAACGAGAAGTACCGTCCCAGAACCGAGGTCAATAAGCTCAAGACAGAACTTAGAGGGTTACGAACCCAAGGATTTGATATTACCACGTATGAAAGACGATTCACAGAATTGTGCCTATTGTGTCCGGGAGTGTTCGAAGATGAGGAAGAGAAGATCGACGCGTTTGTGAAAGGATTACCGGAAAGAATCCAAGAAGATATAAGTTCACACGAGCCCGCCTCCATACAACAGGCATGTAGAATGGCTCACAAACTAGTGAACCAGATTGAGGAAAGAATTAAAGAACAGGCAGCTGAAGAGGCCAATGTGAAGCAAGTCAAAAGAAAGTGGGAGGAAAACGGTGATAAGAATCACCAATACAACAACAACAGCAATTACAACAATAATCGCAACAACTATCCCAACAATCGCAACATCAATCGCAACTACAACAAATGGCCCAACAACAACAACAACAACAACAACAACAACAGCAACTACAACAATCATCCCAACAACAATAACAACTTCAACAACAACAATAATCAGAAGCAGCTATGCCAAAGGTGTGAAAAGTATCACTCGGGGTTCTGCACCAAATTTTGCAACAAGTGTAAAAGAAATGGACATAGCGCGGTGAAATGTGAGGTCTACGGACCAGGGGTTAACAGAACGAAAGGAACAAATGGTGTCGGAACGAGTAATGGTGGAGCAAGTAGTGACGGAGCAAGTTATGCCAATGTAGTTTGTTATAAATATGAAAAACCGGGCCACATTATTAGAAATTGCCCGAACCAGGAGAACACGAATGGATAAGGCCGCGGAAGAGTTATCAATATTAATACGGCAGAGGCACAGGAAGACCCGGAGCTTGTTACGGGTACGTTTCTTATTGACAATAAATCTGCTTACGTTTTATTTGATTCGGGTGCGGATAGAAGCTATATGAGTAAAGATTTTTGTGCTAAATTAAGTTGTCCATTGACACCATTGGATAGTAAATTTTTACTCGAATTAGCAAACGGTAAATTAATTTCAGCAGATTATATATGCCAGAATCGAGAAATTAAACTGAGTAGCGAAATATTTAAGATTGATTTGATACCAGTAGAGTTAGGGAGTTTTGATGTAATAGTTGGCATGGACTGGCTGAAGAAGGTGAAAGCAGAGATCGTATGTTATAAAAATGCAATTCGCATTGTACGAGAAGAAGGAGAACTCTTAATGGTGTACGGAGAAAAGGGCAACACGAAGCTACATCTTATTAGTAATTTAAAGGCATAAAAACTAATAAGAAAAGGTTGCTATGCTGTTCTAGCACATGTCGAGAAAGTACAAACTGAAGAAAAGAGCATCAATGATGTTTTTGTCACAAAAGAATTTCCCGATGTATTTCCGAAAGAATTACCGGGACTACCTCCACATCGATCTGTTGAATTTCAAATAGATCTTGTACCAGGAGCTGCACCAATAGCTCGTGCTCCTTACAGACTCGCACCCAGCGAGATGAAAGAACTACAAAGCCAACTGCAAGAACTATTAGAACGTGGTTTCATTCGACCAAGCACATCACCATGGGGAGCTCCTGTTTTGTTTGTCAAGAAGAAAGATGGTACATTTAGGTTGTGTATTGACTACAGAGAGTTGAACAAACTTACCATCAAAAACCGTTATCCACTGCCGAGAATTGATGACTTATTTGATCAACTACAAGGCTCGTCGGTTTATTCGAAGATCGATTTACGTTCTGGATATCATCAAATGCGAGTAAAGGAGGATGATATTCCAAAAACTGCTTTTAGGACGCGTTATGTTCATTACGAGTTTATGGTTATGCCATTTGGATTGACTAACGCACCAGCTATGTTCATGGACCTTATGAACCGAGTGTGTGGGCCATATCTTGACAAGTTTGTCATTGTTTTCATCGATGACATACTTATTTACTCCAAGAATGATCAAGAGCACGAAGAACATTTGAGAAAAGTGCTAGAAGTATTGAGGAAAGAAAAACTGTACGCTAAGTTTTCAAAGTGTGCATTTTGGTTGGAAGAAGTTCAATTCCTCGGTCACATAGTGAACAAAGAATGTATCCAGGTAGACCCGGCAAAGATCGAAACCGTTGAAAAGTGGGAAACCCCAAAAACTCCGAAGCATATACGTCAATTTTTAGGATTGGCTGGTTACTACAGAAGATTCATCCAAGATTTATCCAAAATAGCAAAACCCTTGACTGCATTAACGCATAAAGGGAAGAAATTTGAATGGAAGGATGAACAAGAGAAGGCGTTTCAGTTATTGAAGAAAAAGCTAACTACGGCACCTATATTGTCATTGCCTTAAAGGAATGATGATTTTGAGATATATTGTGACGCCTCAAAGCAAGGTCTCGGTTGTGTATTAATGCAACGAACGAAGGTAATTGCTTATGCGTCTAGACAATTGAAGATTCACGAGCAAAATTATACGACGCATGATTTGGAATTAGGCGCGGTTGTTTTTGCATTAAAGACTTGGAGGCACTACTTATATGGGGTCAAAAGTATTATATATACCGACCACAAAAGTCTTCAACACATATTTAATCAGAAACAACTGAACATGAGGCAGCGTAGGTGGATTGAATTGTTGAATGATTACGACTTTGAGATTCGTTACCACCCGGGGAAGGCAAATGTGGTAGCCGACGCCTTGAGTAGAAAGGACAGAGAACCCATTCGAGTAAAATCTATGAATATAATGATTCACAATAACCTTACTACTCAAATAAAGGAGGCGCAACAAGGAGTTTTAAAAGAGGGAAATTTAAAGAATGAAATACCCAAAGGATCGGAGAAGCATCTTAATATTCGGGAAGATGGAACCCAGTATAGGGCTGAAAGGATTTGGGTACCAAAATTTGGAGATATGAGAGAAATGGTACTTAGAGAAGCTCATAAAACCAGATACTCAATACATCCTGGAACGGGGAAGATGTACAAGGATCTCAAGAAACATTTTTGGTGGCCAGGTATGAAAGCCGATGTTGCTAAATACTTAGGGGAATGTTTGACGTGTTCTAAGGTCAAAGCGGAGCATCAGAAACCATTAGGTCTACTTCAACAACCCGAAATCCCGGAATGGAAATGGGAAAACATTACCATGGATTTCATCACTAAATTACCAAGGACTGCAAGTGGTTTTGATACTATTTGGGTAATAGTTAACTGTCTCACCAAATCAGCACACTTCCTGCCAATAAGAGAAGATGACAAGATGAAGAAGTTAGCACGACTGTATTTGAAGGAAGTCATCTCCAGACATGGAATACCAATCTCTATTATCTCTGATAGGGATGGCAGATTTATTTCAAGATTCTGGCAGACATTACAGCAAGCATTAGGAACTCGTCTAGACATGAGTACTGCCTATCATCCACAAACTGATGGGCAGAGTGAAAGGACGATACAAACGCTTGAAGACATGCTACGAGCATGTGTTATTGATTTCGAAAACAGTTGGGATCGATATCTACCGTTAGCAGAATTTTCCTACAACAATAGCTACCATTCAAGCATTGAGATGGCTCCGTTTGAAGCACTTTATGGTAAAAAGTGCAGGTCTCCGATTTGTTGGAGTGAAGTGGGGGATAGATAGATTACGGGTCCGGAGATAATACAAGAAACTACTGAGAAGATCATCCAAATTCAACAACGGTTGAAAACCGCCCAAAGTCGACAAAAGAGCTACGCCGACATTAAAAGAAAAGATATAGAATTCGAAATTGGAGAGATGGTCATGCTTAAGGTTGCACCTTAGAAAGGTGTTGTTCGATTTGGTAAACGAGGAAAATTAAATCCAAGGTATATTGGACCATTCAAGATTATTGATCGTGTCGGACCAGTAGCTTACCGACTTGAGTTACCGCAACAACTCGCGGCTATACATAACACTTTCCACGTCTCAAATTTGAAGAAATGTTTTGCTAAAGAAGATCTCACTATTCCGTTGGACGAAATCCAAATCAATGAAAAACTTCAATTCATTGAAGAACCCGTTGAAATAATGGATCGTGAGGTTAAGAGACTTAAACAAAACAAGATACCGATTGTTAAGGTTCGATGGAATGCTCGTAGAGGAACCGAGTTCACCTGGGAACGAGAAGATCAGATGAAGAAGAAGTACCCGCACTTATTTCCAGAAGATGAGCCAACACCTCCAATCGCTTAAAATTTCAGGACGAAATTTATTTAACGGGTAGGTACTGTAGTGACCCAAACTTTTCCGAACCTTTCTATGATTATATGTTTAATGAAAACTATATTTACATGATTAAATGTTTCCAACATGTTAAGCAATCAAACTTGTTAAGACTTGGTTAATTGAAACGGAAATTTTGTAAACGTCTGATTACCAGTTTGACCAATGATTCACGAACGCTATAAGTTGTATATGACATAATGATACATAAATGAATAAATATATATGTTTAACATGTATTAATGATCATCAAGTATCTCATTAAAAATAGTAACAATAAGTTATATACTTAAAAAAGGATACTATTGACGTATGAAACTCGAAACGATACATATAACGATTATCGTTATAACCACGTCTTACTAAATATATATGAAGCATATTAATACATTGTTATATTAGATATAACATGATAATATGATAGTTAAATATATCATTAAGTGTATTAACAATGAACTACATAAGTAAAAACAAGACTACTAACTTAAGGATTTCGAAACGAGACATATATGTAACGATTATCGTTGTAACGACATTTAAATTTATATATCATATTAAGATATATTAATATATCATAATTTCATGATAATATAATAATTTAAAATCTCATTTGATATTATAAACTTTGGGTTAACAACATTTAACAAGATCGTTAACCTAAAGGTCTCAAAACAACACTTACATGTAACGACTAACGATTACTTAACGACTCAGTTAAAATGTATATACATGTAGTGTTTTAATATGTATTTATAAACTTTTGAAAGACTTCAAGACACTTATCAAAATACTTCTACTTAACAAAAATGCTTACAATTACATCATCGTTCAGTTTCATCAACAATTCTACTCGTATGCACCCGTATTCGTACTCGTACAATACACAACTTTTAGATGTATGTACTATAGGTATATCAATCCAATGATCAGCTCTTAGTAGCCCATGTGAGTCACCTAACACATGTGGGAACCATCATTTGGCAACTATCATGAAATATCTCATAAAATTACAAAAATATGAGTAATCATTCATGTCTTATTTACATGAAAACAAAATTACATATCCTTTATATCTAATTCATACACCAACGACCAAAAACACCTACAAACACTTTCATTCTTTAATTTTCTTCATCTAATTCATCTCTCTCAAGTTCTAACTTCAAGTTCTAAGTGTTCTTCATAAATTCTACAAGTTCTAGTTACATAAAATCAAGAATACTTTCAAGTTTGCTAGCTCACTTCCAATCTTGTAAGGTGATCATCCAACCTCAAGAAATCTTTGTTTCTTACAGTAGGTTATAATTCTAATACGAGGTAATAATCATATTCAAACTTTGGTTCAATTTCTATAACTATAACAATCTTATTTCAAGTGATGATCTTACTTGAACTTGTTTTCGTGTCATGATTCTGCTTCAAGAACTTCGAGCCTCCAAGGATCCGTTGAAGCTAGATCCATTTTTCTCTTTTCCAATAGGTTTATCCAAGGAACTTAAGGTAGTAATGATGTTCATAACATCATTCGATTCATACAAAAAAAGTTATCATATTCGAAGTGGTAAAATAGTAATCACTAGAACATAGTTTAGTTAATTCTAAACTTGTTCGCAAATAAAGTTAATCCTTATAACTACACTTTTAAAATCAACTATACACATGATATATATCTATATGATATGCTAACTTAATGATTTAAAACTCGGAAACACGATAAACACCATAAAACCGGATTTACGCCGTCGTAGTTACAACCGGGGGCTGTTTTGGTTTGGATAATTAAAAACTATGAAAAACTTTGATTTAAAAGCTATACTTCTGGAAAAATGATTTTTCTTATGAACATGAAACCATATCCAAAAATCATGGTTAAACTCAAAGTGAAAGTATGTTTTTAAAAACAGTCATCAAGATGTCGTTCTTTCGACTGAAATGACTACCTCTTTCAAAAACGACTTGTAACTTGTATTTCTGACTATAAACCTATACCTTTTCTGTTTAGTTTCATAAAGTCAAGTTCAATATGAAACCGTGGCTGCTTAAATCACTCAAAACGGATTAGAAACGAAGAAATGGCGAGCAAAACAAAATTGGTAAAAACAACTCATTTTAGCTACGTGAAAATTGGTAACAAATATATTCCAACCATAACTTAATCAACTTGTATTGTATATTATGTAATCTTGAAATACCATAGACACGTATACAATGTTTCGACCTATCATGTCGATACATCTATATATATTTCGGAACAACCATAGACACTCTATATGTGAATGTTGGAGTTAGCTATACAGGGTTGAGGTTGATTCCAAAATATATATAGTTTGAGTTGTGATCAATACTGAGATATGTATACACTGGGTCGTGGATTGATTCAAGATAATATATATCGATTTATTTCTGTACATCTAACTGTGGACAACTAGTTGTAGGTTACTAACGAGGACAGCTGACTTAATAAACTTAAAACATCAAAATGTATTAAAAGTGTTGTAAATATATTTTGAACATACTTTGATATATATGTACATATTTGTTATAGGTTCGTAAATCGACCAGTGGCCAAGTCTTACTTCCCGACGAAGTAAAAAATCTGTGAAAGTGAGTTATAGTCCCACTTTTAAAATCTAATATTTTTGAGATGAGAATACATGCAGGTTTTATAAATGATTTACAAAATAGACACAAGTACGTGAAACTACATTCTATGGTTGAATTATCGAAATTGAATATACCCCTTTTTATTAAGTCTGGTAATCTAAGAATTAGGGAACAGACACCCTAATTGACGCGAATCCTAAAGATAGATCTATTGGGCCTAACAAACCCCATCCAAAGTACCGGATGCTTTAGTACTTCGAAATTTATATCATATCCGAAGGGTGTCCCAGAATGATGGGGATATTCTTATTTATGCAACTTGTTAATGTCGGTTACCAGGTGTTCACCATATGAATGAATTTTATCTCTATGTATGGGATGTATATTGAAATATGAAATCTTGTGGTCTATTATTATGATTTGATAATATATAGGTTAAACCTATAACTCACCAACATTTTTGTTGACGTTTTAAGCATGTTTATTCTCAGGTGATTATTAAGAGCTTCCGCTATCGCATACTTAAATAAAGACGAGATTTGGAGTCCATGCTTGTATGATATTGTGTAAAAACTGCATTCAAGAAACTTATTTCGTTGTAACATATTTGTATTGTAAACCATTATGTAATGGTCGCGTGTAAACAGGATATTTTAGATTATCATTATTTGATAATCTACGTAAAGCTTTTTAAACCTTTATTGATGAAATAAAGGTTATGGTTTGTTTTAAAATGAATGCAGTCTTTGAAAAACGTCTCATATAGAGGTCAAAACCTCGCAACGAAATCAATTAATATGGAACGTTTTTAATCAATAAGAACGGGACATTTCAGTTGGTATCCGAGCGTTGGTCTTAGAGAACCAGAATTTTGCATTAGTGTGTCTTGTCGAGTTTGTTAGGATGCATTAGTGAGTCTGGACTTCGACCGTGTTTACTTGAAAAATGATTGCTTAACAAATTTTGTTGGAAACTATATATTTTTAACATGTGAATATTATGTGATATATTAATCTCTTAACGTGTTTGATATTATGTGATAGATGTCTACCTCTAAAACAAGTCCCATTGACTCACCTAATAATAATGAAGAGTCAAATGTAAATTGGAATGATTCGTGGACTGATTCACAAGTTTCCGAAGAGGAACCGGAAGAAGAGTCGGAACCGGAAGAAGAATCGGAACCAGAAGAAGAAATAGAACCAGTGGGGGGAATAATAAAACGGTTAAGTAGAAGAAAATCCTCAACCAACCGACCAAAGTTAATTATGGTCAATGGTGTTTCCGCCAAGGCAGCAAAGTATTGGGAGGATTACCAATTCTCCGATGAATCGGATCCCGACAAGGATTCCGATGATGTTATAGAAATTACCCCAACACAATTTAATAAGGCAAAAGAGAACAATAAGATAAAGGGCATAAAAATAGAGAAATTTGATTCCAAACCCGATGAACTTTATATGTATCGTCAACACCCGTATTTCTTAAGTTGTGACAATAACCCGGGAACCTCTAAACCACCAGGTTTTTCTAAAACAATGTGGAAAATGACTAATCGTATTGGGGGAACATCATATATCCCTAGAAACTTGGCAAAACGAACCAAAACCGAAGAAGAAGAAACGAGCGAGTCGGAATAAGATAGTTGTATTCGTGTGGTGTAATATATGTAATATAGTGTGCTTATGCTTTATGATATATGTAAAAATTGCTTGTATTAATAAGTATTTTTTTTATGAATCTAACTCTTGTCTATTTTACAGTATAAAAACACAAAATGGATAGACAACCCAATATTTTAAGAGACCTACCCGGAGACATGATTGATGAAATCTTGTCTAGAGTCGATCAGAATTCCTCGGCACAACTATTTAAGGCGAGATCAGTTTGTAAGACATTCGAAGAACGTTCCAAGAATGCCTTGGTTTATAAAAGGCTTTCGTTCAAAAGATGAGGGATATCACATTGGGAAATCCATAAGTTACGATGTGTTTACTTTGACGCATATATTGCGGGGAACCCAAATGCTATTTTACGCAACGGGTTAAGAAATTATTTTGACTCAATATATCCGAATATAGGACTTCGTGATTTAGAAAAAGCGGCTAACATGCAACATAAAGAAGCATGTTATGCTTACGGGTTAGTAATGTTCGCTTCTCACCAAAGTGAGAAAAAGAACATCGGGCTACAACTATTAAACAAAACGTTTCCACAAGTGACGGAGTCAGTAATTGGGGTAAGAAATGAGGTTTTTAGATTGTTACAGGATTGTTGGACATTACGTAACCCTCGTCCCTTTAACGACGTTACAACACGCTGTCTTATCAACGGCCATAACGGTTATGTTCCACAAGACCAAGGATGGGAAGTAGTCCTAGTAAAACCAGAATGCATGACTTGTTTCTGGACGTATGAATTACGTGTATTTATTGCCTTTGCTGAACGACTTGTGTACTAGCTAGAATTATCTTCACAACCATCTTGTATCAAATTTATTGTGTGCTATATTTCATGCTATATGTAAAATAAGCGGTATTGTAAGTTTGTAAAATATTGTGTAAAAGTTTGAACGCGAAATATTATTATAATCAGTTTTTCATATAGAATTGTAGTAGTTGAATTGTATATTAGCTACTAAGTATGAACTTAACGGGTAGGTACTACCCGAATTTAAACTTATAAAACGCTAATATGAAGAAAAAGCTTTTATAAATGAGTTCATATTATGCTACGAGATACTATTGACTACTCTTAATATTCTGTATGATTAACTTGTTTCATTTGACTATTTTGAAGGAAATGGCACCAACTACTCGACACACCTTGAATATGAGCGAAGAGGAATTTCGTGCATTTCTTGCTTCAAACATAGCCGCAGTACAGGCTGCGCTACATACCAACAATAACCTTGGATCTAGCAGTACATGAAATCATGTATGATGCACCTACAAAGAATTCACTGCCTGCAAACCTTTGGAATTTGATGGAACCGAAGGACCGATCGGATTGAAACGGTGGACCGAGAAGGTCGAATCGGTGTTTGCCATAAGTAAGTGTACTGAAGAGGACAAAGTGAAGTACGCTACGCATACCTTCACAGGTACTGCGTTAACATGGTGGAATACCTATCTAGAGCAAGTGGGATAAGATGATGCTTACGCACTACCGTGGTCAGCATTCAAGCACTTGATGAACGAGAAGTACCGTCCCAGAACCGAGGTCAATAAGCTCAAGATAGAACTTAGAGGGTTACGAACCCAAGGATTTGATATTACCACGTATGAAAGACGATTCACAGAATTGTGCCTATTGTGTCCGGGAGCGTTCGAAGATGAGGAAGAGAAGATCGACGCGTTTGTGAAAGGATTACCGGAAAGAATTCAAGAAGATATAAGTTCACACGAGCCCGCCTCTATACAACAGGCATGTAGAATGGCTCACAAACTAGTGAACCAGATTGAGGAAAGAATTAAAGAACAGGCAGCTGAAGAGGCCAATGTGAAGCAAGTCAAAAGAAAGTGGGAGGAAAACGGTGATAAGAATCACCAATACAACAACAACAGCAATTACAACAATAATCGCAACAACTATCCCAACAATCGCAACATCAATCGCAACTACAACAAAAGGCCCAACAACAACAACAACAACAGTAGCAACTACAACAATCATCTCAACAACAATAATAACCGCAACAACAACAATAATCAGAAGCAGCTATGCCAAAGGTGTGAAAAGTATCACTCGGGGTTCTGCACCAAATTTTGCAACAAGTGTAAAAGAAATGGTCATAGCGCGGCGAAGTGTGAGGTCTACGAACCAGGGGTTAACAGAACGAAAGGAACAAATGGTGTCGGAACGAGTAATGGTGGAGCAAGTAGTGTCGAAGCAAGTTATGCCAATGTAGTTTGTTATAAATGTGGAAAACCGGGCTACATTATTAGAAATTGCCCGAACCAGGAGAACACGAATGGACAAGGCCGCGGAAGAGTTATCAATATTAATGCGGCAGAGGCACAGGAAGACCCGGAGCTTGTTACGGGTACGTTTCTTATTGACAATAAATCTGCTTACGTTTTATTTGATTCGGGTGCGGATAGAAGCTATATGAGTAAAGATTTTTGTGCTAAATTAAGTTGTCCATTGACGCCGTTGGATAGTAAATTTTTACTCGAATTAGCAAACGGTAAATTAATTTCAGCAGATTATATATGCCGGAATCGAGAAATTAAACTGAGTAGCGAAATATTTAAGATTGATTTGATACCAGTAGAGTTAGGGAGTTTTGATGTAATAGTTGGCATGGACTGGCTGAAGAAGGTGAAAGCAGAGATTGTATGTTATAAAAATGCAATTCGCATTGTACGAGAAGAAGGAGAACCCTTAATGGTGTACGGAGAAAAGGGCAACACGAAGCTACATCTTATTAGTAATTTGAAGGCACAAAAACTAATAAGAAAATATTGCTATGCTGTTCTAGCACATGTCGAGAAAGTACAAACTGAAGAAAAGAGCATCAATGATGTTTTTGTCGCAAAAGAATTTCCTGATGTATTTCCGAAAGAATTACCGGGAGTACCTCCACATCGATCTGTTGAATTTCAAATAGATCTTGTACCAGGAGCTGCACCAATAGCTCGTGCTCCTTACAGACTCGCACCCAGCGAGATGAAAGAACTGCAAAGCCAACTGCAAGAACTATTAGAATGTGGTTTCATTCGACCAAGCACATCACCATGGGGAGCTCCTGTTTTGTTTGTCAAGAAGAAAGATGGTACATTTAGGTTGTGTATTGACTACAGAGAGTTGAACAAACTTACCATCAAAAACCGTTATCCACTGCCGAGAATTGACGACTTATTTGATCAACTACAAGGCTCGTCGGTTTATTCGAAGATCGATTTACGTTCTGGATATCATCAAATGCGAGTAAAGGAGGATGATATTCCAAAAACTGCTTTTAGGACGCGTTATGGTCATTACGAGTTTATGGTTATGCCGTTTGGATTGACTAACGCACCAGCTGTGTTCATGGACCTTATGAACCGAGTGTGTGGGCCATATCTTGACAAGTTTGTCATTGTTTTCATCGATGACATACTTATTTACTCAAAGAATGATCAAGAGCACGAAGAACATTTGAGAAAAGTGCTAGAAGTATTGAGGAAAGAAAAACTGTACGCTAAGTTTTCAAAGTGTGCATTTTGGTTGGAAGAAGTTCAATTCCTCGGTCACATAGTGAACAAAGAAGGTATCCAGGTGGACCCGGAAAAGATCAAAACCGTTGAAAAGTGGGAAACCCCAAAAACTCAGAAGCATATACGTCAATTTTTAGGATTGGCTGGTTACTACAGAAGATTCATCCAAGATTTCTCCAAAATAGCAAAACCCTTGACTGCATTAACGCATAAAGGGAAGAAATTTGAATGGAAGGATGAACAAGAGAAGGCGTTTCAGTTATTGAAGAAAAAGCTAACTACGGCACCTATATTGTCATTGCCTGAAGGGAATGATGATTTTGTGATATATTGTGACGCCTCAAAGCAAGGTCTCAGTTGTGTATTAATGCAACGAACGAAGGTAATTGCTTATGCGTCTAGACAATTGAAGATTCACAAGCAAAATTATACGACGCATGATTTGGAATTAGGCGCGGTTGTTTTTGCATTAAAGACTTGGAGGCACTACTTATATGGGGTCAAAAGTATTATATATACCGACCACAAAAGTCTTCAACACATATTTAATCAGAAACAACTGAACATGAGGCAGCGTAGGTGGATTGAATTATTGAATGATTACGACTTTGAGATTCGTTACCACCCGGGGAAGGCAAATGTGGTAGCCGACGCCTTGAGTAGAAAGGACAGAGAACCCATTCGAGTAAAATCTATGAATATAATGATTCACAATAACCTTACTACTCAAATAAAGGAGGCGCAACAAGGAGTTTTAAAAGAGGGAAATTTAAAGAATGAAATACCCAAAGGATCGGAGAAGCATCTTAATATTCGGGAAGATGGAACCCGGTATAGGGTTGAAAGGATTTGGGTACCAAAATTTGGAGATATGAGAGAAATGGTACTTAGAGAAGCTCATAAAACCAGATACTCAATACATCCTGGAACGGGGAAGATGTATAAGGATCTCAAGAAACATTTTTGGTGGCCAGGTATGAAAGCCGATGTTGCTAAATACGTAGGGGAATGTTTGAAGTG
This sequence comes from Rutidosis leptorrhynchoides, assembly GCF_046630445.1. Taxonomy (NCBI): domain Eukaryota; kingdom Viridiplantae; phylum Streptophyta; class Magnoliopsida; order Asterales; family Asteraceae; genus Rutidosis; species Rutidosis leptorrhynchoides. Next base: position 416,302,176 of record NC_092338.1, read on the forward strand.
TTCTAAGGTCAAAGCGGAGCATCAGAAACCATCAGGTCTACTTCAACAACCCGAAATCCCGGAATGGAAATGGGAAAACATTACCATGGATTTCATCACTAAATTGCCAAGGACTGCAAGTGGTTTTGATACTATTTGGGTAATAGTTGATCGTCTCACCAAATCAGCACACTTCCTGCCAATAAGAGAAGATGACAAGATGGAGAAGTTAGCACAACTGTATTTGAAGGAAGTCGTCTCCAGACATGGAATACCAATCTCTATTATCTCTGATAGGGATGGCAGATTTATTTCAAGATTCTGGCAGACATTACAGCAAGCATTAGGAACTTGTCTAGACATGAGTACTGCCTATCATCCACAAACTGATTGGCAGAGTGAAAGGACGATACAAACGCTTGAAGACATGCTACGAGCATGTGTTATTGATTTCGGAAACAGTTGGGATCGACATCTACCGTTAGCAGAATTTTCCTACAACAATAGCTACCATTCAAGCATTGAGATGGCTCCGTTTGAAGCACTTTATGGTAGAAAGTGCAGGTCTTCGATTTGTTGGAGTGAAGTGGGGGATAGACAGATTACGGGTCCGGAGATAATACAAGAAACTACTGAGAAGATCATCCAAATTCAACAACGGTTGAAAACCGCCCAAAGTCGACAAAAGAGCTACGCCGACATTAAAAGAAAAGATATAGAATTTGAAATTGGAGAGATGGTCATGCTTAAGGTTGCACCTTGGAAAGGTGTTGTTCGATTTGGTAAATGAGGGAAATTAAATCCAAGGTATATTGGACCATTCAAGATTATTGATCGTGTCGGACCAGTAGCTTACCGACTTGAGTTACCGCAACAACTCGCGGCTGTACATAACACTTTCCACGTCTCGAATTTGAAGAAATGTTTTGCTAAAGAAGATCTCACTATTCCGTTAGACAAAATCCAAATTAATGAAAAACTTCAATTCATTGAAGAACCCGTTGAAATAATGGATCGTGAGGTTAAGAGACTTAAACAAAACAAGATACCGATTGTTAAGGTTCGATGGAATGCTCGTAGAGGACCCGAGTTCACCTGGGAACGAGAAGATCAGATGAAGAAGAAGTACCCGCACTTATTTCCAGAAGATGAGCCAACACCTCCAATCGCTTAAAATTTCGAGACGAAATTTATTTAACGGGTAGCTACTGTAGTGACCCGAACTTTTCCGAACCTTTCTATGATTATATGTTTAATGAAAACTATATTTACATGATTAAATGTTTCCAACATGTTAAGCAATCAAACTTGTTAAGATTTGGTTAATTGAAACGGAAATTTTGTAAACGTCTGATTACCAGTTTGACCAATGATTCACGAACGCTATAAGTTGTATATGACATGATGATACATAAATGAATAAATATATATGTTTAAAATGATATAATGATCATCAAGTATTTCAATAAAAATAGTAACAATAAGTTATATACTTAAAAAAGGAGACTATTGACGTATGAAACTCGAAACGATACATATAACGATTATCGTTATAACCACGTCTTACTAAATATATATGAAGCATATTAATACATTGTTATATTAGATATAACATGATACTATGATAATTAAATATATCATGAAGTGTATTAACAATGAACTACATAAGTAAAAACAAGACTACTAACTTAAGGATTTCGAAACGAGACATATATGTAACGATTATCGTTGTAACGACATTTAAATGCATATATCATATTAAGATATATTAATATATCATAATATCATGATAATATAATAAATTAAAATATCATTTGATATTATAAACTTTGGGTTAACAACATTTAACAAGATCGTTAACCTAAAGGTCTCAAAACAACACTTACATGTAACGACTAACGATGACTTAACGACTCAGTTAAAATGTATATACATGTAGTGTTTTAATATGTATTTATACACTTTTGAAAGACTTCAAGGCACTTATAAAAATACTTCTACTTAACAAAAATGCTTACAATTACATCCTCGTTCAGTTTCATCAACAATTCTACTCGTATGCACCCGTATTCGTACTCGTACAATACACAGCTTTTAGATGTATGTACTATTGGTATATACACTCCAATGATCAGCTCTTAGCAGCCTATGTGAGTCACCTAACACATGTGGGAACCATAATTTGGCAACTAGCATGAAATATCTCATAAAATTACAAAAATATGAGTAATCATTCATGACTTATTTACATGAAAACAAAATTACATATCCTTTATATCTAATCCATACACCAACGACCAAAAACACCTACAAACACTTTCATTCTTCAATTTTCTTCATCTAATTGATCTCTATCAAGTTCTAACTTCAAGTTCTAAGTGTTCTTCATAAATTCTACAAGTTCTAGTTACATAAAATCAAGAATACTTTCAAGTTTGCTAGCTCACTTCCAACCTTGTAAGGTGATCATCCAACCTCAAGAAATCTTTGTTTCTTACAATAGGTTATCATTCTAATACAAGGTAATAATCATATTCAAACTTTGGTTCAATTTCTATAACTATAAAAATCTTATTTCAAGTGATGATCTTACTTGAACTTATTTTCGTGTCATGATTCTGCTTCAAGAACTTCGAGCCATCCAAGGATTCGTTGAAGCTAGATCCATTTTTCTCTTTTCCAGTAGGTTTATCCAAGGAACTTAAGGTAGTAATGATGTTCATAACATCATTTGATTCATACATAAAAAGCTATCATATTCGAAGTGGTAAACTAGTAATCACTAGAACATAGTTTAGTTAATTCTAAACTTGTTCGCAAATAAAGTTAATCCTTCTAACTACACTTTTAAAATCAACTATACACATGAGCTATATCTATATGATATGCTAACTTAAAGATTTAAAACCCGGAAACACGATAAACACCATAAAACCGGATTTACGCCGTCGTAGTTACAACCGGGGGCTGTTTTGGTTTGGATAATTAAAAACTATGAAAAACTTTGATTTAAAAGCTATACTTCTGGGAAAATGATTTTTCTTATGAACATGAAACCATATCCAAAAATCATGGTTAAACTCAAAGTGAAAGTATGTTTTTCAAAACAGTCATCAAGATGTCGTTCTTTCGACTGAAATGACTACCTCTTTCAAAAACGACTTGTAACTTGTATTTACGACTATAAACCTATACCTTTTCTGTTTAGTTTCATAAAGTCAAGTTCAATACGAAACCGTGGCCGCTTAAATCACTCAAAACAGATTAGAAACGAAGAAATGGCGAGCAAAACAAAATTGGTAAAAACAACTCATTTTAGCTACGTGAAAATTGGTAACAAATCTATTCCAACCATAACTTAATCAACTTGTATTGTATATTATGTAATCTTGAGATACCATAGACACGTATACAATGTTTCGACCTATCATGTCGACACATCTATATATATTTCGGAACAACCATAGACACTCTATATGTGAATGTTGGAGTTAGCTATACAGGGTTGAGTTTGATTCCAAAATATATATAGTTTGAGTTGTGATCAATACTGAGATATGTATACACTGGGTCGTGGATTGATTCAAGATAATATATATATCGATTTATTTCTGTACATCTAACTGTGGACAACTAGTTGTAGGTTACTAACGAGGACAGCTGACTTAATAAACTTAAAACATCAAAATGTATTAAAAGTGTTGTAAATATATTTTGAACATACTTTGATATATATGTACATATTTGTTATAGGTTCGTGAATCGACCAGTGGCCAAGTCTTACTTTCCGACGAAGTAAAAAATCTGTGAAAGTGAGTTATAGTCCCACTTTTAAAATTTAATATTTTTGGGATGAGAATACATGCAGGTTTTATAAATGATTTACAAAATAGACACAAGTACGTGAAACTACATTCTATGGTTGAATTATCGAAATCGAATATGCCCTTTTTTATTAAGTCTGGTAATCTAAGAATTAGGGAACAGACACCCTAATTGACGCGAATCCTAAAGATAGATCTATTGGGCCTAACAAACCCCATCCAAAGTACCGGATGCTTTAGTACTTCGAAATTTATATCATATCCGAAGGGTGTCCCGGAATGATGGGGATATTCTTATTTATGCAACTTGTTAATGTCGGTTACCAGGTGTTCACCATATGAATGAATTTTATCTCTATGTATGGGATGTATATTGAAATATGAAATCTTGTGGTCTATTATTATGATTTGATAATATATAGGTTAAACCTATAACTCACCAACATTTTTGTTGATGTTTTAAGCATGTTTATTCTCAGGTGATTATTAAGAGCTTCCGCTGTCGCATACTTAAATAAGGACGAGATTTGGAGTCCATGCTTGTATGATATTGTGTAAAAACTGCATTCAAGAAACTTATTTCGTTGTAACATATTTGTATTGTAAACCATTATGTAATGGTCGCGTGTAAACATGATATTTTAGATTATCATTATTTGATAATCTACGTAAAGCTTTTTAAACCTTTATTGATGAAATAAAGGTTATGGTTTGTTTTAAAATGAATGCAGTCTTTGAAAAACGTCTCATATAGAGGTCAAAACCTCGCAACGAAATCAATTAATATGGAACGTTTTTAATCAATAAGAACGGGACATTTCAATTGTGTAAAAACTGCATTCAAGAAACTTACTTTGATGTAATATATTTTTATTGTAAACCATTATGTTATGGTCGTGTGTAAATGGTATATTTTAGATTATCATTATGTGATAATCTACGTAAAGTTTTTTAACCTTTATCGATAAAATAAAGGTTATGGTTGTTATAAAAATGAATGCAGTCTTTGAAAAACGTCTCATATAGAGGTCAAAACCTCGCGACGAAATCAATTAATATGGAACATTTATAATCAATATGAACGGGACATTTCATTTTAAACATGTTTGGTATTTCAAAAAACCAAACGTTCCCGCCTCCTACTTGAAGATGACGAATATTGGTTTGCTCTAGTAGGCCGAGCCGTAAACTACTAGCCTCTTCCTCCTCTTCTTCTTCCGTTAAACTATTAACAGAATTAATAATTTTTTTATCATCAGAATTGAAATTAATAAGAAACTCGAGTATTTTGTATGTTTTATCCATTTTGAAAAATTAACTTGTACTATGTAATTTGATAGATAATTTACGAATGAAAGGAAAATTTGTAGGTGTAAAATTAATAAAATGGAGAGGTATATATATATATATATATATATATATATATATATATATATATATATATATATATATATATATATATATATATATATATATATATATATATATATATATATATATTTATATTGATTTTTTTTAATTATATTAATATCTATTCCAACCGCTCAATTTTAACCCACCAACTAAATTTCGACAACGGGTTATAGCGTTCGTTGCTTGTGCCATTGAAATGCACCAAACGCTGCCGCAACGCCAATGCCGCGATACTACTGCCACTCGCGTTGCTTGGCTTCCACGTTGTCACGACCCGGAAAATTTTGACTTATTTTAAATCAAATTCTCGATATGATTTAATAATTCTGACACGATACGCAAAGTCTATAATGTTGAGTCTCAAAATTTTTGAACTGTTTTCATACAATTTCGACTGCTCTCGACGATTCACGAATCACTATTTGTAAATAGATACATATATTTAAATATATGAATATATAATAATAATTTGAAAATATAATTTGAAATATTATATATTGTAATTGTTAGAATTAATTATGTAAAATAATAATCATATATAAAACTTATTATTTAAAAGGTATCTATATATATATATATATATATATATATATATATATATATATATATATATATATATATATATATATATATATATATATATATATATATATATATATAAAGTATATAGAAAATATATATAGAGTTACGAAGTTATTTAGTAAATGACGGTAACGCTCAATTGTCATTCGATGGTTATTTAAACAAGTTAAATTCAAATTATATGATGTTAAAAATAAACGGAGATCCGAGAAGAAGTTATATAAATTATAGCTTTATTTAAAGTATATTTAGGATCTAATTATTAAGTTTTAACACTCCGTATATTTTACTTGGGGATGAGTGCTAATAATTAATTTAATTTTTATCTAATAATTTTAAACAGTTAATGACCAATTTTATACCATAATGACTGAAATAAATAAAGATATTTAATTTAAAAATATGGGATTTTTCCGAAGACTTTTATCCGTCACTGTTCAGCAACGGACTACGAACTATCACCCGCGATAAACTGTCGGCAGATATTAATTAAGTGTTATCACACGTTTTAATTTTATATTATATGATAATTATAATTATTATTATATTATTATTATTCGATTAATGTTTTCTTTTGTTTTACTCTTCCACTAACACAAGCTTTTTGATTCCACTTGTGTTATAAAACGAATTACGTGTTGGTTATTATGGAGATACATCTTATGCACAACCGAGAACCCACCACTATCTTTCACTAATTCCCTTCTTATTTTCTTCTATTACTTTATTAATCACCAACATGTAAATTTCTTTCATCTGTATGTTTGAGACCCAACACTACAACCAAACGAGCCCCATTCGGGTTATGGATGTTTTAGTACTTCGAATTTATCATATTCGATGAGAGTCCCGGAATGATGGGGATATTCTATATGCATCTTGTTAAGGTCGGTTACCAGGTGTTCACCATATGAATGATTTTTATCTCTATGCAGTTTGCGAAATGCCTGTATGAGATGTATGATATTTATGAAAATGAAATCTTGTGGTCTATTAAAATTATGAAAATGATTGTTTATGTTAAACTAATGAACTCACCAACCTTTTGGTTGACACATTTAAACATGTTTATTCTCAGGTATGAAAGAAATTTCCCGCTGTGCATTTGCTCATTTTAAAGATATTACTTGGAGTCATTCATGACATATTTCAAAAGACGTTGCATTCAAGTCAATCGAGTTCAAAAAGATTATTATTAAGTCAACGACAGATTAGTCATTCATATTACGAGAATCATATATCATTTGTATCAAAAAGTTATATTTTGAAATGAGTTTGTCTTTTTAAAAGAATGCAATATTTGTAAAACGTATCATATTGAGGTCTGTACCTCGCAATGAAACCAATGAATATGAAACGTTTATAATCGATATGAACGGGTCGTTAAACACGTACTCTAACGCAGTTGCTTGGCCTGCGATACAAATGGTCTTATTGGAACCTTTTTAAAAGTTTGGGGTTCCATCGTCATGCTTTCTTTTATGACCCGATTGACCCAATTAACCTAAATTTGGGTGTGGTCTTGCCAGTACCTAAAACCTTAGTTAAACCCAAAACTCTCGAACACTCTTCAATTGGGCCATTAGGCTGCTGCAGTTTTCTAGCAAAAATTATTCACACACAGATTTTTGGTTATCATATTGAGGTAATTTTAGACTTTAGGACGGAGGATGGTGCAACATAAGACTCAGTTGAAGAAACAGCAGCAGCAAAAGCGTGGTGGTGTTGACTTCAAAGTACAATTTCTCCCTATATCCCTTTTTTGTTTTTGAATTCAAATGAAAATGATAATGATATTAAGAAATTTCCATTGCAATTTGTCGTTTGAATGCAGAAAATAAAGCGAAAGATTGGAAGAAAATTACCGCCACCAAAAAATACCACAAATACGCAAGTTAAATCTAAAGGTACTTGTCATAAGAATTTCATACTTACATACATGATGTAACAATCAAACCAATTGTTTCGATTACTTTCAAACTTGGGCAAATGGGTCAAGCTTTCAGGTCAATTGGTTCTTGGAAAAAATAGGCTTCACAATGTAAACTAAAACTTAATTTTTTTTTTCCCCTAAAGTTCAATCAATGAAGACAAGTCTAATGGGTCTCATGAATGAGTCAAATGAGTAGAGCATAACTAGTTTCTTCCGTTAATCATTTATAAAAGCATTAATGACTGTATCTCGATGTCGTTGCCAGCGTGTGTTGACTTTGGTGACCATGGTAAATTGATGTTTTTGAAGTAATTCTCTCGGGGTCCTTTTTTCCGCTCGAACGGGGTTTTGATCTTATTTGACGAGCATGTGGTTCTCTGGTTTAGAGTGTTATATGGTTCTTCGGGTACGAGAGGTTATTTTGATTTGCAGGCCTCGGGTTAGGTGTTGCTGGAGTGCCCGGCGTTCATTTTAGTGTGCGGCTTTTAAGTAGTGTAGATTGTGGCGTTAGATACGTGCCCGGTTTTATTTTGTGTTTAGATTTAGGTTTGATGGTATTTTACATTTTCAATGCGCTCGCTCTCTTTCAATCATTGTTTTCGTCCATTGTTTGTTGGACGATCAGAACGAGCCTTTACAATTTCAATCATTGCCGTCTGTATGTACCATCAGATCTTTATGATCTTTATATATATATATATATATAATATTTTCGCCGTAAAAAAAAGTATATGTATATTAATATTTTCTTATATATATATATATATATATATATATATATATATATATATATACTCCTAATCTATAGTTTCTATTAAAATGCTAAAATGATGATGTGATAATTAGGCTAATTCTTTTGTTAAGAAAAAATCAAAAATAAAAAGAAAAAAATCTAAACCATCTTGATGATGTCATAAAGGCTAATTAATTTTATTTAAAAAAATTAAACGTGCAATTAAAAATTATACACCTTATCAGTTCTAAAATTAGGGTTTCAAATAAATAAATAATTCATAGATATATATACACCGCTGCACTTTCGTCTGAAACCACCGCCGTTGCCGCTGTTGCCGTCTCCTTCACCATCGTCGCGTCTGCAATCAACGATGTTTTATATAATCGCAAATCAGGTATATATGTTTCCACATCTATGTTTATAGAAGTTTGATTTTTATGTTAGGGTTAAAATGGGTTTCTTGATCATTATTTTTTCATCTGCGTTTTCAATGGTGGTGATTAAATTGGTTAAATTTTTTCTTCATTAGGATTAAAGTCATTATCTTCTTGAATTTTTATTTTTAGGTTTTGGATAAAGATCAGTATGGAGAGTATAGAGCTGTTCATGGTGTTAGTTGTTCAAATTCGTGGTTTATATGTTCAATATCTTTTAAGATTTTGGTTCGATCGTGATATTTTTAAAACTTACATTTTGTATGATTTAAATTGTGTGTAATTTTATAAATCAGGTGAACTGATGGCTAAATAGGTTGCTCAATTGCCCCAAACTTATGTAAGTTCTTGCGAGATGTTTTATATTGTATTTTCATACAGATGATTGTCATTTATTCAGGAATTCTTTTACTTAATGGATTTTGAAACTAATATGTGTTTTATTTGCTATATAGTGTTAGATTTATAACTAAAGGCTTTGGATATTCTTAAGTCCCCTGTGAAGTTTGTAACTGATGACATATATTAAGTGGGTCAAGTTTTGTGTGGAATAAATATTAACAAGTTTGTTGATTATGTGATTTAATTGATTAAGAGCATCTTACAATAAACCATAATGTGATTATGTGAGTTCGTGAAATATTTTTAATGAAATGAAAGAGATCCGTAAGCATACGATTAAGGACTATTTTTAATACTCTACACATAGCATATTGTTGATGGTTATGTTGCTCTACTGAGTGTAAGTGGGAGGAGCTTCTAACCAAAAGCAAATAAACTTTTGTTTGCATCTACAAGTGTAATGGGTGATGGCTATTTAGCTTACCATCCTTTATTGGTTTTTGCAGGACATTTCTCATCATGTTTTAATTTTATTTTTAATGAGAAGATATTACATTTGTGAGGTGCTTCATATACACTTCCAACATCATTACTGATCACTCTTCCTGACTGCATATTGTGATCTTCATACCCCCAAGGTATATTCTTTTTGAATTTTCATGTTACGATTTTATTTTTAAGCACAAAAACAGATAGTCCATGTTTGATTTTTTTTTTTTGTTTGCAAACATTCCTATGAATAGAAAAGGTATACCTTTCAAGTTATGAATGCATATGGTTATAATTATAATGGTTATAGATATAATTTATGACTATAACTATAATGTAGTGTGTGTTAGTATCTTAAACCTAACGACACTATATCAAGTGTTAGTTTAGGTATGTCCATTTGATCACTATAGTATGCAACTGTCAATTAAAAGTCACTAATCCCATCTGGGTCAAGGGATATGCATAATGGGTATAGGTATGGGAAAGTAAAAAGTGTGCTACATTACTGGGTCAAGGGATATGCAAAAAGATGATAGTTTTTGTTTTTGTTTTTGTTTTGCTTTTTTTTGGATGAGCTTTTGACAATGAACTATGTTGTGTGCAGAATAGTGGGATGAGCTATTGAAACGTAGAAGTGGACCCTAAATATTAATTAATGTTGCTATTGAAACATCTCAAGCCATTGATGAGTGCCTTGATGATGATTTAATTAAGATATGATGTTAACTTTTAACTGGTACAGACAACTCTTTACTTCATGTGTACAACACATACAGTTTTCTTTATACCTTTTTAAGATTAGTTAAGATGTACTTATGTTTTTTATTTAGTCATGAAATGGTTGATGTACTGGTGCAAAAACTAACATGTTAATTTGATTCATTTTACTTATATTTATAGCAGATTAAACGCGGTTTAAAGCCGCTTTAAATTGTGGAGTAGGTGTACAGATTGGGATATGATCAGACCTATAGTGAATACCATGGTACATCATGATTAAATTGTGGAGAAACTGTACATCATGGTTTAAAGCCTCTTTAAAGTTTGTGGTTTATTGATTATATTTGTTTGATTTTGTAGATATTACTTTGTGATTCATGATGTAAATTATTTCCTTTTAACTAATGAAATCACAAATATTGGTTTTATAGTAATTAATACTCACTTGGTTTTGTATAAGATCAACTTAATAATATTTGTCAACTGTAGTATACTATTTAAAAGTTTTCTGTGAAAAAAAAAACCGTAATTCTAATTGTAATTTAAATTTTTAAAAAAAATTTAAAAGACATTTATTAATAATAATAATAATAATAATAATAATAATAATAATAATAATAATAATAATAATTATTATTATTATTATTATTATTATTATTATTATTATTATTATTAAAAATATAAATACTCAACTTTGAACGACTTTTTTATTATTATTATATACTTTTAATATAATAATTATAATTATAATTATAATTATTATATTCTTGATATTCAAATATGGTTTCTTTTTACGAAATTAATTACTTTACATACGTATGCGAAAATACATGTCTCTATATATTTGTAAAAATAACGACAAGTTTCTTAGTCAAACGGGTCATTAAAATAAATATGTCATTAAATTGTTTCGTTTAAACAAACCCATGATTTCACGGGTCATTTCACTAGTAAGTATTAATAATTTAATAATAAATAATAATAAATAATAATATAATAACTAAACAATATATTAAATGTAAAATATCAAATATAAAAGTATATGAACCGTTTGGACGTATTTGACACATTACCCGTTTCGACATGTTACCCAAATGACCCATCCTGACCCGTTTGGACCTGTTTGAAATTTTTACCCGTTTGACGCATGACCCATTTCAACCCAAAACCGTTTTCACTCGTTACCCAAACTAACCCAACTTTACTCGTTTGCGATGTATGTTTTCGATGCATTTATTTTCATAAATGTTTGTGCAGCAATTGTATTACCTGAACAAAGTTTGGCATCTGAAAAGTCTGGTTTAACCCTTAGCAAAAAAGGTTTGACTTTGAAAGAGCTCCTTCAGCAGACCTCTCATCACAACTTCAAAGTTCGTAGAGGTATTATTTTTTGCATTTTCTGCATGTTAGATAAATTACTTACTGAATTCACTATTTATATCTGTAAAAACTGAACGCTCAATATGTTCTTTTATCATCTCTTATATGATATCAGCATTAAATTAATTTATCTGTTTGTCTCTTTGAAGATGCATTGATCGGTATTATGGATATTTTCTCCAAACACCCATCAGAACTCAAAACGCACAGGCTCTCTGTTATTGGAAAACTGCGTGAGCGCATGACCGATGAAGACAAAGCTGTGCGTGAGACTTTATATCAACTTCTAAAGGCAGTCATGTTTCCGGTCTTTAAAGAGGTTCGTGCTTAATCACACTTATTTTTATGATTTTGTAATCAAAGGATCAAGTTGCTACACATGTGTACTATATGGTCTGCCTGCTTACATATTCTGTGCTGAAACAACAAATAAGACAATATGCTTTTGTTTTACTCATGTAGTAATTTTATATGAATTTTGGTACATTTGGCTCAAGATATAACCGTATAAGTAATTTGCTGTTCGACCAGCAGCATTCATGAATATAAATATAGATTACTTTTGGCATTTTACCCGAAGCTTTTGCGTATTTACTGTTTTATTCAAATTTCCAGGATAACCAAGGAACATTTATATCGTTGATGATGGCTTATGTGTTCAATGCAATGACACATTTATCGATTGATATTCGGTTGATGGCTTTCAAATTTTTTGACTTGGTAGTCCACCACTATCCAGTCGCATTTTCTGTTAGAAATAGGAGGTTATGTATATTATTTGTGGAAGAGAGGATTGATGATTTAGAAGTTTGATTGATCTTGAAAACTCATCTTTTATTACTTATTGAATTGCTTTGTTGCTTGATTACAAATGAGGGGTGAAGCCCTCTATTTATACTACTCAATGGAGTAGTCTAGATCACTCCATCATCTACTACTATCTAGATATTTCCTAGTATTTCTAGACCTATATATTTTACAAGATTATTCTACACACATTCTACACACTTTCACTACTACATATTACAAGAAGTTTCTACATAATGGGCTATAATCTTGATCCAAAATAGTTGTATACTTGCAAGCCCAAATCCAAAACAAATAGCCTACAATCAAGTTTAGTTTCCAACAGCCCCCCTTAAACTTGATTTCGTTACTCCGAGCATATTCCGTAATCTCTGAAACGTCTCGTGTTTTAGAGGCTTTGTGAAAATATCAGCAACTTGGTCAAGTGACTTCGCGTACTTTATCTGCACCTCTTTATTTGTAACACACTCCCTGATGTAATGGTATTTCGTATCGATGTGCTTGCTTCGATCATGGAAGACTGGATTCTTTGCTAGAGCAATCGCAGACTTGTTATCCACATATATCTCTGTAGCTTCCTTTTGAAAAAACTTAAGCTCATTTAGTAACTTCCTGAGCCATATTGCATGACAGGTGCACGATGTTGCTGCTACAAACTCGGCTTCACACGTTGACAGAGTCACAATGGGTTGCTTCTTCGAGCTCCATGTGAACGCCGTATCTCCCATATAGAATACGAAACCACTCGTACTCTTACGATCATCTATGTCTCCAGCCCAATCACTATCACTGTATCCAACTAGCTTGAAGTGCTCAGAAGGCGAATAAAACAGGCCATAGTCAATCGTACCTTTGATGTAGCGAAGTATCCTCTTGGCCGCCTTCAAGTGATTTATTGTAGGTGCTTCCATGTATCGACTTACTAGTCCAACTCCGTAGAGAATATCTGGCCTCGTGCAGGTTAGGTACCTCAGACTTCCAACCAAACTCTTGTATTGTGTTGGATCCACCAAGTATCCTTCATCATCTTTTGACAATTTGAGATTGCAATCCACCGGTGTGTTCATTGACTTGCAGTCATTCATCTTAAACTTCTTGAGCAACTCATTCGCATAACCTTCTTGGGATATGAATATTCCTTCTTTCTTTTGTTTTACCTCGATCCCAAGATAGTAAGCCATAAGTCCAATGTCGGTCATCTCGAACTCCCGAACCATTGCTTTCTTGAACTCCTCAAACATTTTGGGATTACTACCGGTGAATATCAAGTCATCCACATATAGGCACACAATCATAACATCTCCTTCCTTGCTTACTTTGGTATATAGAGCATGCTCATGTGGGCATTTTGTAAAGCCATTCTATTGGAAATACTTGTCTATCCTGCTATTCCATGCTCGAGGTGCTTGCTTCAACCCATATAAGGCCCTTTTCAATTTCAGCACCTTATTCTCTTGGCCTTTCACGATGTATCCCAAAGGTTGTTCTATATAGACTTCTTCTTCTAAGTGGCCATTAAGGAACGCGGATTTGACATCCATTTGATAAATCTTCCAATTATGCTGAGCCACAAGTGAGATTATTAATCTTATAGTTTCTAGACGAGCGACGGGAGCAAATACCTCGTCATAGTCTATGCCGGCTCGTTGACTATATCCCTTCGCCACCAACCTTGCCTTATATCTTTCAACTTCACCTTTGGAATTCTTCTTGGCCTTGTACACCCATTTTACACCAATAGCCTTATGTCCCTTTGGTAGTGTGGCAAGATCCCACGTATTATTCTTCTCGATTGCTTGAATCTCTTCGTCCATAGCACATTTCCACTTTTGGCTTTTTGTTGCGTCTTTATAGCTTATTGGCACACAATCGGCAAGAAGGCAGAACAATGATAGATCCTCCATAGGCTGTGTTACCTCGTACAACTCCTCAATGCTCCTTGTGTGATGTTGTAGCCTACTTGATTCTCCTCCTGATGTTGGTGTCACTTCATTAGGTGTAGTGGTTGGAGTATGTGGAGAGTGCGGAGATGGTGTACTAGAAGGTTCTTGAACTTCTAGATATTCTTCGTTCTTTGCAGTACTCTCGAATGGATAAGGGAGAAAGTTGTAGTTCTCCTCTTCGGGAACATTCCAATCCCATGTTGCTTCTTCATCGAACACCACGTCTCGACTTGAGATTACTTTACTATTCTTGGGATTGTATAGCTTGTAACCCTTCGAACTTGAGTCATAACCCACGAATATGAGTTTCTCACTTTTATCCTCGAGCTTCGTCCTCTTCTGATCTGGCACATGAGCATATGCCACACTTCCGAACACTCGAAGGTGTGAGATGTCGGGCTTCCTTCCACTCCAAGCTTCAATGGGCGTTTTGTTCTTGACGCTTCTAGTGGGCGAACGATTTGCTAGATAGATCGCACAGTCCACTGCCTCAGCCCAAAACTCCTTAGGCATCCTTTTGCTCTTTAACATACTCCGAGCCATATCAAGAATGGTCCTATTTTTTCTTTCCGCAACACCATTTTGCTGAGGTGAATACGGAAGGGTTAGAGGACGTCGTAACCCATTGTTGTCGCAAAATTCCTTGAATTCCCTGGATGTGAACTCTCCTCCACGATCAGATCTCAACGCCTTTATGGTGAGACCACTTTGATTCTCCACAAATGCTTTAAACTTCTTGAACATTCCAAAAGCTTCCGACTTCTCTTTTAGAAAATAGACCCATGTCTTTCGACTAAAATCATCAATGAATAGAAGAAAATATCTATTTTTACCAAAAGACGGTGGGCTGATGGGTCCACACACATCCGTGTGAATAAGTTCTAGAGGTTTCTTCGCTCTACTAGAAGCTTCTATTGAAAAACTGTTTCGAAAGTGCTTTCCTAGAAGGCATCCCTCACATATTTGATCCGGATGATTAATTGGAGGCAAACTCTTCACCATTCCTTTACTTGATAATAATTTTAAGCCTCCAAAATTTAAGTGCCCGTATCTCATGTGCCAAAGCCAAGAATTATCTTTGAAACATGCTTTTAAACATCTTGGAATATCATGTTGAATATTTAGCATGAACATCCTATTCGTTGACATTGGCACCTTAACAATCAAACCTCCTTTTTGATCTCTTAAAGAAAGGGTACGATTTATCATGTGAATATCATAGCCTTTCTCCAAGAGTTGTCCAATACTCAGTATATTCGTCTTCATATTGGGCACATAATACACGTTAGAGATAAATTGATGCCTTCCATTTTTCAAGCGGATGAGAATCTTACCTTTGCCTTTAACCGGGACTTTAGAGGAATCTCCGAAGGTGATATTTCCACTAATTACCTCGTCTAACTCCACAAACATGTTTTTGTCACCGCACATATGGTTGCTTGCACCCGTGTCGAGATACCACAAATTTGATTCTCCGTTATCTTCACCTTTGCATGCTAGTAACAAAGTGTTTTCCATGGCTTCAGTAACTTCTTGTGCAAAATTTGCTCTTTCTTGCACGTAATTGTTTGACTTCTCGCATTCCGAAGCATAGTGGCCAAATTTATGACAATTATAGCATTTGGTTTGAGAATTGTCATACCTTGGCTTTCTACTTGTGTAGCCTCTCCCACGACCTCTTGTCGGGTGAAAATCTTGACTTCTTTCTTCATTTTTGTAAGAACTATAACCTCCACGTTTGATATATCCTTGCCCTCGTCCTCGGCCACGTACTTGACCACGACCTCGTTGACTCGTTTGATGAGTCTTTTCACTGTTCTCTTCCTTAAAAGAGAGTTTTGCTTGTAAAGCTTGCTCCAAAGGCTCCTTATTTTTCTTATTGAACCTCTCTTCATGGGCTTGTAGTGAACCCATGAGTTCATCGATAGTCATTGATTCTAGATCTTTAGATTCTTCAATGGCTACGACTATATAGTCGAATTTTGAATCTAATGATCTAAGAATTTTCTCAATGACCTTCACATCACTTAAAGTTTCGCCATTCCTCTTTAATTGATTGACAACCGCCAAGACTCTTGTAAAATAATCAGAAATTGATTCTGAGTCTTTCTTATTTAAGGATTCGAACTCACCTCGTAGTGTTTGTAGTCGAACCTTTTTCACCTTATCAACTCCCTTATAAGAATTTTCCAAGATCTCCCATGCTTTCTTGGCGGTGGTTGCACTTGCAATTTTCTCAAAAGCTCCATCATCTACACTTTGTTGGATGATGGAAAGAGCCTTTTGATCGTTCGTCTTCATTAATTTTTTCTCCTTGCCGAGAGGACCTTTTTCTGCAGGTTCCTCATAGCCTTCCTCCACAATCTCCCATAAGTCTTGTCCACCTAGGAAGGTCTTCATTTGGATGCTCCATCGATCATAATTATCCTTTGTGAGGCGAGGAAACGTGATGACATTGTTGGCCATCATCTTGTCGAACCAAGCTCTTGATACCAATTTGTTAGAAATAGGAGGTTATGTATATTATTTGTGGAAGAGAGGATTGATGATTTAGAAGTTTGATTGATCTTGAAAACTCATCTTTTATTACTTATTGAATTGCTTTGTTGCTTGATTACAAATGAGGGGTGAAGCCCTCTATTTATATTACTCAATGGAGTAGTCTAGATCACTCCATCATCTACTACTATCTAGATATTTCCTAGTATTTCTAGACCTAGATATTTTACAAGATTATTCTACACACATTCTACACACTTTCACTACTACATATTACAAGAAGTTTCTACATAATGGGCTATAATCTTGATCCAAAATAGTTGTATACTTGCAAGCCCAAATCCAAAACAAATAGCCTACAATCAAGTTTAGTTTCCAACATTTTCTGTGTATGCTGAAAAGGTATCTATTTAATTTTGGTTACGTATATTTCTACAAACAAGAACGTGTTTGTAAGTTAGATGTGTAGCATATTTTCATGTAGTACTTGCATATTACTTCTTCTTTGGTAATATTATTGTACGTAATACAAATATATTTATTAATGAAAAGGTCATGTCTTTCATCTGTATACAGATCATCCAACATTACAAAGACATGTTGAGAAAAATCAGTTTAATCTGCATGACGAAGGAAAGCTTAAGAGCGTGCTAATTAGCTTGACATACTGTCTCTCCTTGTTGCCGTGTCACAAAAAAGATGATAAATCGTCAACTGAAAATGTACTTTCCTACTTATAACAATGCAACTCATGTTACCTAATTTAATCATTTCATTGATAACCAATATCCGTTATGAAGCTATTGTCATTATCAATTTAACACTATAATATCCCTATTGTTGCTTGCTATCTAAATTCAATCTATAATTCTCTTCCTTCCTCTTTTTTTCTTTTTTTTTTCTTTTCTTGCTTGCTCTTGGCAATAGGCTGTCGCTGATAGAAGAGTTTTGCATGCTTTTGAGACTGAAGTGCTTGAAAATTCTTCTGGTTAGTGAACGAACCTGATATTTGTTATTTTTTCTGTAGATATATTTGTATAAGATATCTTAGCATTCGATATTGGACGTCTTTTTGCTCTACAATACCCCCTCATTTTCTGTACTTGTATTTTTTAGCAGGGTTTTCAGTGACTGCGAACGAATTGAAGGGCCTCTTGCCTATTTTAGTTAGTGGTTTTCAAGATTTTATGCCTTCAGTTCTAACAATGCCTACTTTGGAAGCACAATCATATGATTGTGTGCATTCTATATTGAAAAGTATTGATCTTTCTGTCAAGTTTTTTATTTACGTGAATGGCAGAAAAGATCAAGATATGTTGCAGATGCTTTTGAACAAGTTATTTGTTGTTTTTCCCCTGAAACCGTCACATCAGTCATCATCAGAGAAGGTATATGATTTTCCTTGTTGGCAAGAACCTCCGTTTTCATGTTTGTCTCCCTTACTAATCTTTAGATTTACATTTTGATTTTTATTTTTTTCCCGTTCAGTTGCCATCTAATTCAATTGTTTAAATCTGCAGGATGATAATAGATACTTTATATTGAATGTCATAGTTTCAGAGATTTTCTTTTGCTTAAGCGATTGGTCAGCCCCCCAATCCGCCTTTCTTGAAAAATTCTTGACATTTATTGTAAATACATTGTCCGAGAAGGTATATATGCACTTTGAAGCATGTTTGTACTTTTATAGAGATTTTTAGATAGATTTTTGATCATATAACATGGCTAATTTTGCAGGTTTGTGGTACTTTACATTCTGGCAAAACATTTTTTCAGAAGCATTCCCTTTCACTTATTCCTTTTATCCCTAAACTGATCCTGCAAGTCGATGATACATGGAAATCACATATTCTTCAGGTCTTTTACATTGTTTATATTCCTGTAAATAAAATAAAGATTAGTGTTCACATTTAATCACCATTGTATTATTATTTATCACTTGTTTATATATTTCACAAACTTCACATCCTTGCATTTGATTTCAGAATAAAAGATTTCAATGATGCATATTTCAGGCTTTTACAGAAGTCTTTAGGAAGTGTGATCCAGACTCTAATATGAAATTAGTTTGCGTTTCAGCAATTGAAGAAATGATATTTCATGTAAGCAAGTATATCTTGTGAACTGACCGTTGCTTTTTTTTATTTTTTATTTTTTTTGTTTTTTAATTCTCTTATGAAAAAAAAAAAAAAAAAAAGATAAGTTTGCTGATGTGTCTGATTTACTTACAGAAAGATAGTTGGTTATTCTTGAATACAAGTGATTCAGAAACAGCAGACTTTCAGATGACCTGGATAAGAGAGATTCCATTGTTACTAACCCTCTTGGGTGATAAAAATCCATCATCATCCAAGGTATATTGTCTTGATTTTATCATTTGTGTTTATAAAACAAACCATCATTTGGATCTTTGAAGTTTCATTTCACATTTCTTGGATGTTGGCTATGGTGATATTTTATGTAGGCTGTATTGCGGCTTCAAATTCGTATGGGACAATGTGGTATCACGAATTCTCTTGTCTCACAGGAGCTTAGCAACATACAATGCTCATTGACAGAATTCTACAGCACGTGTCATAATGGTAGTAGGATTATGCATCATCATCTTATTGATTATTTTATTGGTTTGTGTCACCTTTTTTATACTTTTTGTTAAAAAAAAATTAAAAATTGGCAGGGGATGTTTCATATGGACCATTTATGAACCTTGCAAGAGATATTCAGGAACTTTCTATTTGTTGCCTGTATTACTTCTCCTTCCTGGAACCAAGTCTGCTTCAGTCGATTGCTGCTTGTTGCTTATGTGAGTATTTCACCTTTTGTTTTGTTTAATAAAGAAATATTATATTATGAACCCAATACTTCTTGAATGCATTAATTTTGGTGTTAACAAGCCGAGCTGGGCTGAGCTTGAACTCGGCTCTGTTTTAAAAGAGCTCGTCTCGTTTCGAGCCTTATGTATAAAACTCTAGCCTGGGTAGTGAGATATTCTATAAGCTTATGTATATATAATTATGTATTGATCTGATTTGTAAGTAATTCTAATTACAACAACAACAAAACCCAATCCCGCGTATGTGGTTAAGTAATTATATTTATATTTATATATAAATATTTAATTGCAGGTCCAGATCTGGAACCATTTATGTTGTTTCGTTTCCTGGAAGTTGTGAGTTGTGCATATACAGCTGGACACATCCAGGTTGCTGACTATATTAGTTTTCTCATCACGTTACTCTCACGATATCAAGTTTTTCCCGGTTGGTACTTTCTGAAAAAATTTATTTTTACTATCACTGCTAATTAGACACTGTGATCCATTTATATTTTACTATCCCCGCTAACTAACGCTGTGATTACTTAATAATAAGTTTGTTTATCAGACAGAAGTAGTTCAGTTAACAACGAAGAGAAATGTGAGAAATCAAACTTTAGATTGTTTACGTCTGTCACTAGTACTGTCTGCTCTTACGTGACAAGAATTGGGGATGTTCATCTTGTTTTTAAGATGGTTGAGGAAGCAGTTATTGATCAGATTGTAGTAAGTTTGTAAGATTGCATTATTCATGAAGGTTTTGATTGCCCCGGATCATGGTTTTAAATTTTTAATTAGAGTTGATTATTATTTGTCACTTTCAGTCAAACAAATTATCATTGGAGAACACATGTGCGTTGTTTAGAATGATGATCACACTCGATTCGAACAAGCACACAAAACAACTCTCGGAACATAGTATTTTCAAACTAGTCAACGCCCTTCCTGGATACTTAATTGATGTTGTTACTGTAAGTGCTACTCATACCTACAACAAATTAAACAGCCAATGGATTGGCTCTTCATATTAGTTTAAAGTCATCATTTATGTTCATAATATTATACTTAATCACATTAATCATACAAATTTTTTTTTTGTTGAATGCAGAGTTTTCCAGATGATGATTGTAGTTGGAGTAACACTGTTCATATTAGCAGAATTCGTTACTATATTTTGCCTTGTTTTATCTTGTTCGGTAGGAGTGAAAAGATTTTAAGCCATGTGTTGGACGCGATGAGTTCTTTCATCTCGGGAAATGATTCACCAACGTTTGACTTGAGCAAAATAATGGCGGTTGTACGTGTGATCGTGCTAATCCTTGAGGAAGATGCTAGAGTAAGGAAAATGTTATTGTGCCACAATAAAGAGATTGACAGCATACTGCAAAACATACTTGAATTATTATTGGTAGGCCTTTTAATTGAAACACCTGCTTTATTTTCTTATGCATTCGATGATGTGTATTAATTAGTGTTTGTGCAATACAACAGTCTAATGGCGGATACAACCTGAACGTTGAAGAGAAGCACAGAATACAATGTGTATATGATCACTTGAAGACAATCGTTGTTCATGGATAATAGACTTTCTTGAATAAACAGATGATCAAACTTATCTATTTGCTGAATCATCACTCCTCATCAAATCATTCACGAATGTTGTGGAGAACTGGAGATGTATGATATCTGGTACCAAGTAAATTAACTCTCTATAGGTTATCCATTTTTAAATCATGTTTAGGGTTTTAGTTAAAGTTCAAGGACATGAATGTTGCGTAAGGGTTTGGAAGAAGAGGTTTTTTTTTTTTTTTTGGGCGAAAATAACTTAAACTCATATAGAAACGCCCTCAACAGAGATTACAAAAGAACGGGGCAAACGGAGAAGCTCACACCTATAGAAAGCACCCATCTAAACAAAAACTATCTATAAACGATCCTCTCCTAACAACCCGGAAAAACTTACAACAAGCTAACCACTACTGAACCAAACTAAAGGAACAAAGTGAAATCAACGTACAAAAAAAGAGAACGAAAAAAAAAAAAAAAAAAAGCCGAGACAAACCCAACCTATCAACCTCTAGGTCCTGCCTTTTTCAACTTACCGTTAACCGTCTCTTTCAAAGTGTTCTTTCAGGACCGATTCTCTATCTTGTAAGATAATACATTTGTGCATCCATCACCCGGTTCGCTCTCCTTGGCCAATCGTGTCATCATTTCATCGGATGCCGCGAAAGCCTTCACGGATATATATCCTTTCGCGTTTGCTCGTGAACCGCCGTCTCTTCCATCATGAGAACTCATAAACAAGTTTTGAATTGCGTCCCCGTAATCTTAGTCATCAATGTTATCTTTAAGCTTATAAGTACTCGAAGTGGAAGCCTCGTTCGCCTTCGGTTTGGAAGAAGAGGTTGAAAAGGAAAAAAGAAAGAAATATTATTGCTGAAATACATTAACAATAAAAACCTTATTATCATTTGAGTTGAAGCTTTTATGATCAATGACTTAAGAAATCTTAAGTTTGTAATGAAAAACTTTTTCTATAGTATGGGTTATGTAACATATAGAAAGAAGTTTTAGAAAGCTGTTTTTGGAATGAAATGAAAAGTTGTCTTTAATACGTAGTAAAAAACCATTTTTTTTTTAAATATATACATCTTTGTTTAAAATGGTTATTATGAGAGGATATATGTTAATATTGTTAGGGTAGTGATATATTCAAATCTATTTTTGATAAATACACATAAATGTACTAGTATGTCTTTAAATGATACTTTAAATAAAATTTATTTGAGGGCATTTTAGGAAGATAACACTAAATTGAGTTGGATTTATCAAATACTAGATTGTAAAAGTCCGTGCGTTGCACGACAGCTCTAAAAAATATTTTCGTAATCATTACTATATGTACATCATTGTTTATTGTTGATAGCATTTTAATGACGAAACACTATAGTAGTATGTGTATTCAAACAAAAGAAAGGTTAAAAATGAATTTCGTAAACACTATAAATCAATAACCTTAGAATGAAACAATGAGTTATTGATAGTAGTTCAAAATTAGAATAGTAAAAATCAAAGTGATACAATTTTGTGTCAAGATCTTCAACAAAGCCGAAGTTCCAAGGCTAGCTCTATTTATTGTATGAAGTATGGTAATGAATGATGAGTATAATCTTGTATTTTCAATTTGTAAAGTGTGATGACCCAGAAATTTCGACTAAATTTAAACTTAATCTTTGTATGATTAACATTTCCGACACGATAAGCAAAGTCTGTAAAACTGAATCTCAAAATTTTTGAATTACTTTTATATATTTAAATACCCTTCGGTTGTTTTCGACGATTCGCGAACAATTATATGTAAATAGATACATATATACTATAACATGAAAAGGTAACAATGTATTAATTGTTTGATACCGTACATTAAACTTATTGGTTTAAATATCTATTTGAATGTATATGATAAGTTGAAATATTTATTATTAAAATTTATTTATAAATAACTTCCAATGTGTATTTAAAAACTGATTTATGTATATTAAAAAGATATATACATATATATAATAAACGATAGTAACATTCGTTTATTGATTCAATTGATATTTAGATAAGTTAACTAAAGCGTTTAAGATGAACCAGTTAAACACTAATTTGTTACAGTGTTTTCAAATTGCCACATTACTCAAAATGCTACAGTGTTTTCGAAAATCACTATTTGCTACAGTGAAATTGACTTTGCTACAGTGAATTGCTACAGTAACTTTGCTACAGTAAACACTATTATAAAAATGTATTTTAACAAATAGCGAGACGATGATTTATAGAAGTAAATGACCAAAACACTCGAAAGTTTAAGATACACTTTGAGTGATATAATTAAGGGATAATTTAAGGCTATTGATAAGGCTAAAAAGGAACATATATTTCATAGCATTATCCCCCAAGAAAGACAGGATTTTAGTTATAATTGTTCCATATTCAAGTAATATTCGTTTATATTTAATAAGTGCGAAGACAAAAGGCGAAAACGAAGAATTGAAGACGGAAAGGTCCAAAATGCTCAAATGTACAAGATACAATTAAAAAGGTTCAAATTATTGATGAAGAACGTCTAAAAATGACAAGAGTACAAGTTGCGGAACGCAAAGTACACGATATAAAATAGTACGCAAGGACGTCTGAAAATCCGGAACCGAGACCCGAGTCAAGAAGAAACGCCCGACGCAACGGACCAAAAATATCTAGTCTACTATGCACAAGAATAAAATATAATATATAAATAATTATATTAATTATTTATATATTTATATTTATTTTATATTATGTCGACAAGCTAGGAGCCAAAACAATGTGAGCTGTCCCTGGTCCTCATGCGAGTCGCATGGCCAGAAGGCCATTTCCATGTGAGTCGCATGACTCCAGATTTCAGGCCAGGTTCTATAAATTGCAACATTTTCTGCCGAGTAAAGAAAGAAAAAAAAACACACACATACATATTACTCCGTATTTATTTTATTTATTATTTATATTATTATTATTATTATTATTATTATTATTATTATTATTATTAATAAGATTATTATTAATCTTATTATTTTTTTTATTATTAGTGTTATTATTTTTGCGATACAAAAATAATAATGTACATCAAATATTACGATGGAGTGCTGTCCAAGTAATTTTCAAAATGAGTTTTCGAGCAAGCTAGAGCTAAGGAAATTATGGGTTATTGCCAAGGAGGTTATGGGTAATGTTCGGGGGTATTTTTTTGTGAATCAAACCTCGTGTTAATCATCTCCGATGCGTCTACGTGCTTTCCTGCAATATTGTATATCAATATTAAATAGTGAGTTTCATTTGCTCCCATTTTAATTGCTTTTGCAATATATATTTTTGGGCTGAGAATACATGCGCAGTTTTATAAACTGTTTTACTAAATGGATACAAATACTAAAACTGATTTTGTGTGAGTTTCATATGATCCCTTTTACTCAATATATTTTTGGGCTGAGAATACATGCGACTGTTTATAAATACTAAAAATACTAGATTTATATGCGTGAGTTTCATTTGCTTCCTTTTTAATTGCTTTTGCAATCTATATTTTTGGGCTGAGAATACATGCACTTTATTTTAAACGCAATGGATACAAGTACATACTAAATTCTACACCGAGTTTGAACCGAAAATCCCTTAGCTTTGGTAACTAGTAACTGCCGGTTATAAGAACTGGTAGGCGCGAGTAGTTATATATGGATCCATAGGGCTTGACATCCCCGTCTGTTCCAGGTATAGAAAGAAACTCTAGCCTGAACTATAAAACAGACGTATGCTATTTGAAGTTAGTACACGTTGGATTGCGTGTATTGTACATGTTGGTTGCATGTTAAACGAGGGGTACTTATTATAAACGTTAAAGTTTAGTTACCAGGGTTCTCAACTTTGTAGAACCGATTGATAAACGTTTCGGATGAAACAACTGAAATCTTGTGATCCACCTTTTATTTAAAACATAATGATAAACGTTTTGAATAAAACAACTGAACTTTTGTAATCCACATTGATATACGGATTATGTGTAATATTAAAACTATGAACTCACCAACCTTTGTGTTGACACTTGAAGCATGTTTATTCTCAGGTTTCTAGAAGTCTTCCGCTGTTTGCTCATACGTGATACAAGTTATGTGCTTGGAGTCATACATGCTATATACAAGAAACTTGCATTCATCAAACCATTACCATGTATCTTATTTTGACTGTATTGTCAACAGATGTATTATTGTAAACCATTTAAATGGTGATTGTCTATACGTAGGAATCATCAGATGTAAAAAAAACCTGGAATTTATATATTCATTTATGAAATACCTTTTCAAACGAATGCAATGTTACAAAACGTATCACATAGAGGTCAAATACCTCGCAATGAAATCAATGAATGACGTGTTCGTCCATATGGATTTGGAGCGATCGTCACATAAAGAAATGTAACCTTTAATCTCTTCGTCATCAAGTGGTGAATCTTGTTCAAAAGTCAAACCTCTCCAATCTATAGGCCATGCCATTTGCTACATAGAATTTAGCTGCAAATAGTGCGTACAGATTCATTACAAAGGTAGATAACTATTGCCGAATAATAATAACAACCCATTTTACTTATCATGGTGCCAATTTGATAGGAAGATCGCAGATTCGATACTTGCTTGTGTTGTATTATTTTACTCTTTACCAAAAAAAATTTGGGTGATTAACATGGTCATTAAAAGACTATAATCAATTTAATAAAAGGCTTGATTACTCACCCGACTATATAAAAGAACATTGGGTCATTAACATGGTTCATATACAAATTACTAACTCTAATATAGTAGCATATGCACAAACTACTCACCTTAACACATACAAATTTTACTAATATTAAGGCTTGATCATCAACTGATCCATTAAGGCTTGATCATCAACTGATCCACTTGGAGAAATTGGACACTTGTATTAGCCTGAAAAACATTCATTATTAGCCTGAAATTTTACTAATATTACAAAGTCAGATCATACAAAGTCAAATACCCATATGTGTTTCTATTCAGGCTTTATACCTCGAAAATATACATAAATTAATTTACCTAAATGAGCTTCCTGAAGAGACCAAATATAAATGGAAGATGCAATTCCATACCTGCAAAAGGATCTTTTTTTACCTCAATCAATAGAAGAATACCGATATGTTGATGAAGTAAGGACATTCCATTTTGTGGCAAAGTTATAAATGAGTCATATATAAAAATAAACCTTGGCATTATCATTAACCAATAGTAAGTAGCAGAGACAAATATCCTTCAAACAGTAGAGATCAAGTAATTTAATTTTTTAAGAGTTCACTTAAAAGTGGGAACATGCAGAACCAATTTAAGTTTTCTAATATTCCATTCCAATTGTATATATATATACCACTTTGGACTTAGTCAAACTATCCACAACATGAAGTGTAATTAGGCAAGCTTTTTAGCAACCACCAATTTACTTGCAAAAGTGACAATCAATCAAATACATATTCTGAGGCGAATTAATATTTGATCAATGATCGCATGTGGTACTATTATGATATTAATCTAACATCCAACATGAGAGATAACCCAAAATAACAATAACCACATACAGTCTTTTACAAATTTATCACAAGTCTTCTATTATAAATTACCCTAGAAAGACAAAAACTTGATATCAAAATTGTATACATCAAGTATACGTGCAGGCCGTGTAATTATAGACATCCATCACTTGTAGGAGACTTGTGTCAACAACATCCGAAACCACAATTCTTTGACATTGCTCTTGAACGTTTTGTGAACTTTACCTTTGAATCTCCTGTTTACATATATGACAACTTAACTATAACATATCAAGATATGAAAAAAAATACGACAACTTATCTGCACATATGATGACGACAACTTATCAGTATATATGGCGACGACAACTTATCAGTACATATGGCGACGACAACTTATCAGTACATATGGCGACGACAATAAACGTTGTTTAAGCAGAAAGCTAACTGTATTACAATTATCAATAAGTAACAATAACATATCAAGTCAAATTAAATTGAAAAGGTGAGATAAAGGCAAAAACAAAAGATAAATACCTTATAAATATGTAGAACAAAAATCCAATTTTTCTAACGCCAAATTGCTTCCCGATTATCTAATAAATATCTAACTTTAATGAAATCATGCCTTTCTCAAAACTGTAATTGTCATATAATCATGTGTGCTATCAATCCCTCAAAATAATCTACTTTATTATGCTGCAGACCCTTGACCCGACCCGACCCGCCCATTTTACCAACCCTGGAAAAAGGTCAGAGCTTTACCTTTCAAGTCCTAGTTTGACACCTTCAGAAGTAACCTCGGTGTAAAAAGCATCGCATGCGCACCATCCAAACCAATTCATCATATCTGGCATCTGAATCAAAAATAATGGGTAACATCATTAGTTCATTATTAAAAATCAAGCAATTAATTACATAACTACAAAATAATTATCAAAAATAATGGGTAACATCAAAAACTTTCTTATCCTAACAGGTCTATTGACACATAGTATTGGAGCTGGTATCAAAAGGGGCTGTCTGCAACAAGAGGTTGACCAAAATACTTGATAAAAAGATCTTGGACTACCGAGGCAGCGGTGGCAACGGAGAAGACATGATTAGAAATAATATGCTCCCTCAAATATTTGAAATATTCATTTGGAAGGCGAAAAGGAGCAGATTGCCGGTTCGGGTATAGTTGGACGAAAGGGAATAGATCTAGATTCATAAAGATGTCCGATGTGTAATGATGGGCTCGAGACCTCGGATCACGCTTTACTATTTTGTAAACAAGCCTTCGATGTGTGGGAACAAGTATACAAGTGGTGGGGCATCGAAAACGTTAATCATCTAAGTTTGGAGAAACTGTAATGGCAGTCATATCAAGTCAGGTATTACCGAACATATGTGGCAAGTGGTTGAGTGGCTAACCGAGTACGTAATTTGGAGAAATCGAAACAAAAACATATTCGAGTGAAATGTTTGACCGTGCCAGTGCCGCCAAACGAAATCCAAGTGAAGAACTATGACTTTAATTCGCGTTGTTATAAGATTAATAACTTCAAATGGATACATTGGCTTGATGAACCAAATTCTGTTGGTATTAGATCAGTTGTGTAGTAAATGTAGTCGAGAGTGGTCGATAAAACATGCATGTACTGTGCGTCAGTTTGGTCCATATAATTCAAGTTGAATATATATGATGTAAAGTCATATCATCCCTGTAAAGTGTATAAAACATGTTAAATAAATAATGATTTTTGATTTTCAAAAAATAGAAATATATGAATGTATCTTTATACTTTTAGGTGATATGGAGTATCACTTTCTAAACCTTGTGTATGAAATATTAATAATTAATCATTGTTGAGATACCTAGAAACATGAATGCAACTGTTGGTAACTGTAATAGATGATTTGTGAATAATTGATATGTAGTGAAATATCTGCTATCTTTCTTGAAGTACCTACGTTTGAATTTTTTTTTTTAGCTGAGTACTGTAAGAGACTAAGAGTATAGTCTGAACTCGAGATATATTTAATGTTGGAGGCTTCAGATTTGTAAGTCATGTTAGGTTTATTAGTGGGTTTCCAATATGATGAAGCTTTAACCCAAAGTCTAAAGCCCAACAATTTAGGCCCAAAATGGTTTGTTGACTTGGTCAAACATTTGAGGGCATTATTTTGAATTGTGTCCAGCTATCTTCAATTGATACGAGAGAGAGAGATCAGATAGAGATCAAGAAAAAGAGTCAAAACCCCAATTCCCGTCTACAGTTACAGCAGGCCAGAAAACCTTCGATCCCCGGAGATCCGACCGTTGAATCTTCTTCAATTTTGGGCTGTGTCTTCCTGACATCAGTGCCAACATTTTCAACCGTTGAATTCGTCTCAAGTGGTCTGTAGCTTGAGTTACAGCAGGTCGAACAGTAGCAGAATTTTGGGTGATGAAATTCTTCTTTTGTCTTTAATTGTTTCATATACTTGTTGATTATTGTTGTTCAAGAGTATGATGATATTGTATGCCTCTAGTTGATCTAGAGAAGGATTATTGTATTGCTCTCTTTGTTGATGATAGTGGAATTTAAGTGGCTTACGAGTCCCGTGATTTTTACTCTCGATTTTGAGGGGGTTTTCCACGTAAAAAGTCTCGTGTTTTAGTGTGTGCTTGATTATTGTTTAGCTACTGATTTGGAACAGATTTGGGGACTGATTTGGGTTGGTTTTGATATAGCTTGTTTGTTAGTTTCCTCACGGGTTCATACGGGTCGGGAAATGCTTGTCAAACGGGTTTGTTTCCGCTTTGTAGATTGCCGGTTGTGATTATTTTCCCATCAAATTGGTATCAAGAGCTAGGTTATTTGATTTGACTTGTGTGAAAGATGGAAGCTAATACAAGCAAAATGATTAGTTTAAATGGTTCAAATTATCATGTTTGGAAAGGCAAGATGGAGGATCTTCTTTATGTGAAAGATTATTATTTGCCTGTTTTTACTGAGGATAAACCAGAGGAAAAATCTGATGCTCAATGGAAAATTTTGCATAGACAAGTATGTGGGTATATTCGGCAGTGGGTTGATGATAATGTTGTGAATCATATTACTGGGGAGACTGATGCTAAAGCCTTATGGAAAAAGCTTGAGCAGTTATATGAGCGAAAGACTGGGAATAATAAGTTGTTCTTAATTAAGCAGATGATGGCTTTGAAGTATCATGATGGGACTCCTATTACAGATCACCTAAACGCATATCAGGGTATTATAAATCAGCTTGCAGGTATGGGTATCAAGTTTGAGGATGAGATTCAGGGTCTCTGGTTACTTGGTACATTACCGGACTCTTGGGAGACTTTTAGGACATCTTTGTCCAACTCTGCACCGAATGGTACTATCACCATGGAATTGGCTAAGGGTAGTATTTTGAATGAAGAGATGAGAAGAAAGTCACAAGGTTCCTCTTCACAGTCAGATATCTTGGTCACAGAAACGCGGAGGAGAAGTCATAGTAGAGGTCAGGGTAAAAGAGGCAATCATCATAGCAGCTCACGCAAAGGTAAATTTGCTAATGTTGAGTGTTATAATTGTCATGAAAAGGGGCACACAAAGTGGTATTGTCCAAAGTTGAAGAATGAGAAGAAAAAGGCATATGACAAGAATAAACAAAAGAAAAGTGATGGTGGTGATGATGATAAGGTTGAAGTTAACGCTATCACAGATGAGTTCTTTGTTTGTATTGATTATGATATGATCAATCTTACTCATGATGACACGAGTTGGATTGTTGATAGTGGTGCTACATGTCATGTTGCAATTTGTAGAGATCACTTCTCATCTTACACTCCAGGTGACTATGGATTTGCTAGGATGGGTAATGCCGGGTTATCAAGATCGTTGGTATTGGAGATGTTTGTTTGAAATTTGACACGGGAATGGAGTTAGTTTTGCATAATGTAAAACATGTTCCGGATATGAGACTTAATGTTATTTCAACAGGCATTCTTGATGATGATGGTTATTATAACGGTTTTGGTAATGGTATTTGGAAACTAACTCTTGGTTCTATGATAGTGGGAAGAGGCAAGAAAGATTCAAGATTATACATCACGCGTCCGAAGATCATCCAGAACATTGTTAACGCAGTGGACAATGTTGATTCTACTGAGTTGTGGCATAAAAGACTTGGCCACATGAGTGAAAAGGGGATGTCTATCTTGTTTAAGAAGAATGTGTTGTCGGGTGTTAGTGATATTAATTTGAGTAAGTGTTCTCACTGTTTGGCAGGTAAACAGACTAGAGTTGCGTTTAAGAGTCATTCTCCTTTTCAAATGGAGAACATACTTGATCTAGTGCATTCGGATGTTTGTGGGCCTATGAAGACTAGGACACTTGGTGGATGTTTCTACTTTGTTACATTCATCGATGATCATTCCAGGAAGGTGTGGGTTTATACCTTAAAGTCAAAGGATCAATTATATGAGAAGTTTAAGGAATTTCATGCACTATTTGAAAGGCAAACGGGGAAGAAACTCAAGTGTATTCGGACTGATAATGGCGGTGAATACATTGGCAGATTTGACGCTTATTGTAAGGAGAATGGTATTCGGCATCAAAAGACTCCACCAAAGACACCTCAGTTGAATGGCTTAGCAGAGAGGATGAACAGAACTTTGGTTGAGAGAGTTAGATGTTTGCTTTCACATGCAGGGTTGTCCGATTCCTTTTGGGGTGAGGCTTTAAATACGGCAGTTCATATTATTAATCTAACCCCTTGTGTTCCTTTGCGTTTTGATGTTCCTAACAGGGTTTGGAGCGGTAAAGATGTTTCTTACCATCATTTACGAGTTTTTGGATGTAAATCTTTTGTTCATGTTCCCAAAGATGAGAGGTCAAAGCTTGATATGAAGACTAAGCCATGTGTATTCCTCGGCTATGGTGAAGATGATTTTGGGTACAGGTTATATGATCCAGTTCAGAAGAAACTTGTACGAAGTCGAGATGTTGTTTTTACAGAAGATCGGATGTTAAAAGATGTTGAGAAGACAGATTCAGTTTCTCAACCTAGTACTGATCTTGTTGATTTGGATCCAGTTACTCCACAACATGTTGGAGATGATGTTCAGAATGATGAACATGGTACTGATGTTGGTGATGCTCCGGAGCAGGTAGAGATTCCAGTACCAGATATTCCTTCATTTGTCCCACTTAGGCGGTCTACTCGAGACCGTCATCCTTCTGTTAGATATTCTGCTGATGAGTATGTATTACTCACTGATGGGGGAGAGCCAGAGTGTTATTCAGAAGCAATGAAAGATGAGCATAAGAAAGAGTGGGGTGAAGCTATGCAAGATGAGATGAATTCTTTGTATGAGAACAATACTTATGACCTGGTGAAGTTACCTAAAGGCAAAAGAGCTTTGAGAAACAAATGGGTATTCAAAGTGAAGACAGATGAGCTTACTTCACAACCAAGGTACAAAGCTAGGTTAGTCGTTAAAGGATTCAGCCAGAAAAAGGGTATTGATTTTGATGAGATTTTCTCTCCGGTCGTGAAGATGGGATCTATTCGAGTGGTTCTTGGGTTAGCTGCTAGTCTTGATCTTGAGGTTGAACAGATGGATGTCAAGACTGCTTTTCTTCACGGTGATTTGGATAAGGAAATCTACATGATGCAACCTGAAGGTTTTCGGGTTAAGGGTAAAGAAGATTATGTTTGTAGACTTCAGAAAAGTCTATATGGGTTGAAGCAAGCACCTAGACAGTGGTATAAGAAGTTTGAGTCGGTTATAGGAAAGCAAGGCTACCGAAAGACAACTTCAGATCATTGTGTTTTCTTTCAGAGGTTTGGTGATGATGATTTCATCATATTGTTGTTATACGTTGATGATATGTTAATTGTTGGTAAAAATATTAAAAGAATTGCGCAGTTGAAGCGAGAATTGAGCAAGTCTTTTGCTATGAAAGACTTAGGGCCAGCAAAACAGATTCTTGGCATTCGTATTTCTAGAGATAGAGGTGCTAAGACGTTACATATATCACAAGAGCAATACATTGAAAAGGTGCTTAGTAGATTCAACATGGAGAATGCTAAAGTAGTTAGTTCCCCTCTTACTAACAACTTTAAGCTAACAGATAGAGATTGCCCTACTTCAAAGGAGGATGTTGAGGAGATGGATAAAGTTCCATATGCTTCAGCGGTTGGTAGCTTGATGTATGCTATGGTGTGTACTAGGCCTGATATAGCTCATGCGGTAGGTGTTGTTAGTCGGTTTATGTCAAATCTGGGTAAGAAGCATTGGGAAGCAGTTAAATGGATTATGAGATACTTACGAGGTACTTCAAAGTTGGGTATCACATTTGGAAATGGAAAGCCGATGCTTGTTGGTTATACAGACTCAGATATGGCAGAAAACAAAGATAACATGAAATCCACTTCTGGATATTTGATGACTTTCGCAGGGGGAGCAGTTTCATGGCAATCAAGGTTACAAAAGTGTGTTGCATTGTCTACAACCGAGGCTGAGTATATGGCAGCAACAGAAGCGTGCAAAGAACTAATGTGGATGAAAAGATTTCTACAAGACCTTGGGTTTAAGCAATCACGATATGTGGTTCTTTGTGATAATGAGAGTGCGATTCATTTGGCTAGAAATTCTATGTATCATAAGCGGACAAAACATATAGATGTGCGGTATCATTGGATTAGAGAACGTCTTGAAGATGGTTCGTTTGAACTTGATAAAGTTCATACCGATGATAATGGTTCCGACATGTTTACAAAGGCTTTAGCAAGTGAGAAGCTCAAGGTATGTTGCTCGATCGCCGGGATGGCGAACTCTTCCTCATAATTGGAAAGGGGGAGATTTGTTGTGTTTATTAGTGGGTTTCCAATATGATGAAGCTTTAACCCAAAGTCTAAAGCCCAACAATTTAGGCCCAAAATGGTTTGTTGACTTGGTCAAACATTTTAGGGCATTATTTTGAATTGTGTCCAGCTATCTTCAATTGATACGAGAGAGAGATCAGATAGAGATCAAGAAAAAGAGTCAAAACCCCAATTCCCGTCTACAGTGACAGCAGGCCAGAAAACCTTCGATCCCCGAAGATCCGACCGTTGAATCTTCTTCAATTTTGGGCTGTGTCTTCCTGACATCAGTTACAACATTTTCAACCGTTGAATTCGTCTCAAGTGGTCTGTAGTTTGAGTTACAGCAGGTCGAACAGTAGCAGAATTTTGGGTGATGAAATTCTTCTTTTGTCTTTAATTGTTTCATATACTTGTTGATTATTGTTGTTCAAGAGTATGATGATGTTGTATGCCTCTAGTTGATCTAGAGAAGGATTATTGTATTGCTCTCTTTGTTGATGATAGTGGAATTTAAGTGGCTTACGAGTCCCGTGGTTTTTACTCTCGATTTTGAGGGGTTTTCCACGTAAAAAGTCTCGTGTTTTAGTGTGTGCTTGATTATTGTTTAGCTACTGATTTGGAACAGATTTGGGGACTGATTTGGGTTGGTTTTGATATAGCTTGTTTGTTAGTTTCCTCACGGGTTCATACGGGTCGGGAAATGCTTGTCAAACGGGTTTGTTTCCGCTTTGTAGATTGCCCGTTGTGATTATTTTCCCATCAAGTCATCGTAACCCAACTTCCTTAAAACTCCTTTACAGTTTTACTTTATATGTATGCCAAATTCCATAATCAAATTGGGTCGAATAAATTGTAAGGTGGTAATTTCAACCCGTTTAATATTAATTTGTGTTTTTAAGAGTGACCACTTGAATATTGGTGAATAAGATTGGAGTTGATTGTACATTTACACATATTTAATTAGTATTCATGATCTCGGATAATGCTAAACTACAAGGCTAAACAATTTTTTCGTTCTAACGCAGGATTACGTTATGAGTAACAAAGCCACCGCGTACTAACCAATTGTATTACAGGTAACACTCAAATGATACCTTTGATTGAGAAGTAATGTATTATTATTATTTTTTTCCTTTTTGCAACTTTTTAAGAATGTGAGTTGCACCTAATGTGCCTTTGTTTAAATTTCAAAAGTAGTTTTAGGTGTAATGCTCAAGGGTTTCCTCATAAGATTTAGATGACATCGTTGTGTATTTTGATAAAAACGGATGAAAAGAAAGTAAGGCCTTTTAATTCTTTGACTAAAAGTTGTTGTATTTGTATATTGTGCATTTAGGAACATTGTGTCTACTCTAAATTTGGATACAAGCTAGACTTAAGTGCAATTGCTTCACAATCTCGAAAAGTTCGCTCAAAACTACCTTTATGTTCTTATGGTGAATGTATATTGTACATTTGCCATTATTTTTAATATTCTTTTGATTTCTAATCAACCTAACTGTTGGAAGCTTTGACGAGCCCAACACATCCACTATAGAGGACCTTAGACCTAGATTATACTAGACTCACTATACTAGCACTTTGACGTTGGTTAGCCTTTAATTTTATAAATCTTTAGTGCACAATAATGTTTAGGCGACAGTGTCGACCATATATCATTCAGGTGGTATAACCGACCATATATCACTTAGGCGGCAGAGCCGACCATATAATAGATACAACACAAGTGCACTAAGAACTTAAACACAAACTGAGGCTTAACCGAAAAACTTAACGAATAACACTTTTATTAATACAAAGAAACAATTACAATATTATGAACTCAACTCACACTCTTCTTTATTTCATGGATTTATTAAAAATATTAATAGAAATACAAAAATTCGATTTTAAGCACGATGTGTCTATATTTATGAGTGACAATTATTTTTGTAATTTTTTTTTTCTTGAAAGGCAAACTCACACACCCACCTAAATCTAACTCGAATATATACACCACGAATTGTCCTAAGCAGGACTCGAACCCTTAACCTCAAAGTTGTAAGGGTGACCTCGATACCGCCAAGCCATTGGCTCTTTGGTATTATTTTTGTAATTTTATCAGTATGTGTGGATGATATATAAATCAATAGCTGAAGGTAGAAGGTACAGTAGTACAAAAAAAGAAAATAATTTCACAACTTCTTCTTCTAACTCTACACAAATGAAATGCTTCCCATATATATACTACCCCATGAAAGTTTCTACACACTAGATATTTCCATAGATAAATATCTATATATTTCACCACATACAAATATCTAGATTTTTTCTTTTACATTTTAATATATCTAGATTTTTCTTTTATACATTTACTAATTCCATATTATTCTATCATATTAAATTTGCATTGCATTTTAACACTAACAAATACCATATAAAATCTTATTAATGAAACAAATAAAAATTCGAGTGTATCCCTTAAAGAAACCCCGCGAATTCGCGGGTTTTAAGCTAGTTACAAATTAGAGATTAAATATATATTTTTTATACTAAAATAACGAATACTATAAAACAAATGTAATTCATCGAAAATGAACGAACCGAACAAAGATACAACAGAATAACGCAAGGCTCGAAACTTAATAACGAAAACCTAACGGTCATCTACGACTAAGTCTACTGTAAAAAATAAACAAAGCAACATGATCAAACAACCAACTAAATCAAACACCAACCTAAACTAACAACTAAACTAAACGATCGAAAACAATGTCATCCTCAATGTTTTTTTATTTAAAACTCCTTTGCTAAAATCATTAACATTTGCAATTTGGTATATCAGGATTACATCTTAGTCTCTACTGTACTATATAGCAGCAGTATTAAAAATAACCATTCAACCATAATTAGCTTCAATTTTCGTGAATTATGACATCATCCAAAACTAGCAGGAAGAGAATGTTTTAGACAAAATTCCAAAAAGTAAAACAAGCATCATCATCATCATCAATCATCCTTGATTCTTTTCAAGAGTTTAGAAGCCCAACGGCGAAGACGTCGCTTCAAAGTGAAGCCAACAACAATCCCAGCAACAAAACAAAAGCCACAAAGCTTTGAGCAAGTTAATACTGATACCGCTCGCCTGAAATTATCAAAAACGACATAATCCAGTAAGATAAAGCAAATAAATAAATCAATAACCGCCACATATGTGTTGGCGATTTTAATGTCATCTAACATACATTTTGGTGAATTGGGATTACTTGAATGCAAGAGTTAGCTAGTTATACTTAACAAAGGGTTCGGAGAGCGTGAAGTACACGCCCACAAGAGTTGCTAATAACTATCGCGCAAATTGAGGGGGTAAGGTGGCTGCGCCCCCTTGCGGGGTCCAAGGGGCAGGCCCTGGCTGGGGTCTCAAGGCTTGTGAGGGGCGGAATACTTGATTAGGAAAGTGTTTCACGATTCAAGAATGTTTTCATACCCGTTTTCTTACATAATGATCCAAAAAACCCCTGATTTGAAAAACCGTCAAAACAATTTCCTTGTACACAATAAATATGTTATGTTATAAATGAATCAAGGAAACACAACAATAACCAGAATTCTGAGAACTGAAAAGATTCATATGCTGAGAAACAGATGAAAATCAGGATTTAGGGTACATAAATTGTTTCTTTTTCAGTTCATTAACTGAGTTTAATTGCACTAACTAGATATTACAATGAATGAACTAGAGATAATTGTAAAAGATGTGCAGAGCACGTGATATTTACCATAATTTTTTTTATAAAATTGATCAGGGATTAGGGTTTAGAGGGCACCTGGGGGGTCTGGTAAGCAACAGAGAAGCAGCTGCTGGGTTTTCCGATGATCCTGAAACTGTGCCGCCGGAGACGGCGCCGGATCTAAAGGAAGAAGATGGAAGAAGGTCGGCGCTCCTTATTGCTTTGTAAATTCCTTCCATTCCTCCTTGTGTTTTGGGGTTCTCACGATAGGGTCGTTGGGGTTTTTGTTCTTGAAGACTAAAATGAGTACTTTACATAATTTGAAGACATAACGGCAAAAATGGTCACTGCGATTTGTAAAAACTTGCAGTTTTAGTTACTAAAATTTTTTTTTTGCATCTTTAGTCATTGGAGTTTCTAAAAATTACAAGTTTAGTCACTTTGTGTAACATATGTTAATTTCTCCCGTTAAGTGTCAGTCACATGCTAAACATGTGAGGGTATATTGGTCCTTTTACATTTCTTTTTATTTTTTATTTCATCAAATTCCTTCTTCCCCACATCAATACGACAATACCACTACAAATCCTAAAATTAAAATCGCAAATTTTGATACAAAGTCTTTATAACACATCTTTAAAATCACAATTCATATTCATGTACTCCGTGTTACCTTTTTCTTCAGCCGCTTCTTTCATTTATTTCATTTTCATCTCCATATAAAAGAAAAACCCATAACAAAATATATCATCATCATACTTCTGTTTCATAAAACAAAAAATTTATCATCACCCTTATGTTTCACACCTGCTACTCATGTCATATCATATCATATTCATTATTAAACAAGAACAAAAACCAAATTAAATCAAACTCAGGTAAATATAATATCAAACCCATATCAAATTAATTTCTTATCCTAAATCAAACTCAGATAAATATAATATCAAACCCATATCAAATTAATTTCTTATCCTTACATAGATTGAACACAAATGATTGCTCCACATGCTGAATACAAATACTCCGTACTACTGCCGTCGCCTTCGTTTTCTAAATCTGCGGCGGTGGTGGCGTTAATAACTCCGGAACCGATGGTCACCGCATTTCGTTGATGACCGAAGGTTAGTACGAATTCAAACATGTTTTTCCGATTAAGGTTAGCACGTTTTTAGATCTGTAATTTCGAAGAAGATTAGTATATTTTCAGATCTGTAATTCCGATGAATGTTCGTTGACCACCGTTTCGTAGGTTTTCGGTGAGCCACCACCACCGTCTCCGTCGTCATCTCTGTCATCTCCGTCATCTCCGACAGTTATAGCATCGACCACCAGAAACACAACTATCAAATGTTCTTCGATTTAATTTGGTATAAATAAACTACTAATTAAGAAGAAGAAAAAAAAGAAAGCAATAAATCTTGAGCTTTAGTGAAAAAAATTTTGGTAACGAGCTTTAGTGATTTTGTATCCATGAACATAGTGACTTTGAATTAATGGTTTTGGTTCTAAAAGATGAACAAGTGACAACCGCTTTGATTTTACTGTATTTCAATCTTGAGTTCAAAAGAAAAAGAAGTGATTTTGTGTTCATGTTTTGGATCTGCAATTGTTTTCAAAGGTGACTATTTTGAGAGTCGGTGTATTAATTAAATTAATAATTAATAATGAAATAATAAAGAAATAACGAAAATACCCTTCACGTGAACAGCACATGACCAGTTCTAACGAACAAAATTAACGTCAGTCAGCTTGAGTGATTAAACTTGTAATTTTTTAAAACCCAGTGACTAAAGTTGCAAAAAAAAAAACTTTAGTGACTAAACTTGTAAGATTTGACAAACCACAGTGACTATTTTTGCCGTTATGTCTAATTTAAATTATGTAAAAATAAGTATATTGTCTTTTAATTTAATTTGATTATTAAATTAATATTAATTAATATTTAATTATTTATTAATTATTATTATTATTATTATTATTATTATTATTATCATTATTATTATTATTATTATTATTATACTTACGTTAAAGAGTCGGATGCATATAAAATACTTCAACCAAATACCCACAAGGAGTGTCGGAATATTCAATTAGGAAAGTGTTTCACGATTCTAGAAATATCCGGATTATCTGTTTACATACCCTGTTTCTAACAAACTAATTGAATATTCCGACCCTCCTTGTCTCGGGTTACACGAAATTTCAATTGGGATAAGACTAGAAATGCAAATCGTTTACAGACAAGAAGAACGCGATTTATGTGTATAGATTTGTGTGTTGGTATGTAAACAGATAATCCAGATATTTCTAGAATCGTGAAACACTTTCCTAATTGAATATTCCGACCCTCCTTGTCTCGGGTTACACGAAATTTCAATTGGGATAAGACTAGAAATGCAAATCGTTATCAGACAAGAAGAACGCGATTTATGTGTATAGATTTGTGTGTTCGTTCTGTATGAAATTGAATAAGAATATGAAAGCAGTTTCCCAAAACTGATTATATAAAACAGTTTTGGCGATTACCAAATGAATGGTTATGACGGTTGAAAAAGGAGCGGGAAAAAACGTTTTATTTAAACGTTTCATTAAAACGTATCACTCAAAACGTTTTTGTTAGCGGGGCCCCAGCCAGGGGCTCTGCCCCTTGGACCCCGCCAGGGGCGCTGCCCCTTGGACTCCGCAAGGGGGCGCATCCCCCTTGACTGTAGTGACCCGAACTTTTCCATGTTTATATATATTAATTGAGATTGATATTTACATGATTAAATGTTTCCAACATGTTAAGCAATCAAACTTGTTAAGACTTGATTAATTGAAATAGGTTTCATATAGACAATTGACCACCCAAGTTGACCGGTGATTCACGAACGTTAAAACTTGTAAAAACTATATGATGACATATATATGGTTATATATATAGTTAACATTATATTATGATAATTAAACATATCATTAAGTATATTAACAATGAACTACATATGTAAAAACAAGACTACTAACTTAATGATTTTGAAACGAGACATATATGTAACGATTATCGTTGTAACGACATTTAATGTATATATATCATATTAAGAGATATTCGTACATCATAATATCATGATAATATAATAATTTAAAATCTCTTTTGATATTATAAACATTGGGTTAACAACATTTAACAAGATCGTTAACCTAAAGGTTTCAAAACAACATTTACATGTAACGACTAACGATGACTTAACGACTCAGTTAAAATGTATATACATGTAGTGTTTTAATATGTATTTATACACTTTTGAAAGACTTCAATACACTTATCAAAATACTTCTACTTAACAAAAATGCTTACAATTACATCCTCGTTCCGTTTCATCAACAATTCTACTCGTATGCACCCGTATTCGTACTCGTACAATACACAGCTTTTAGATGTATGTACTATTGGTATATACACTCCAATGATCAGCTCTTAGCAGCCCATGTGAGTCACCTAACACATGTGGGAACCATCATTTGGCAACTAGCATGAAATATCTCATAAAATTACAAAAATATGAGTAATCATTCATGACTTATTTACATGAAAACAAAATTACATATCCTTTATATCTAATCCATACACCAACGACCAAAAACACCTACAAACACTTTCATTCTTCAATTTTCTTCATCTAATTGATCTCTCTCAAGTTCTATCTTCAAGTTCTAAGTGTTCTTCATAAATTCCAAAAGTTCTAGTTTCATAAAATCAAGAATACTTTCAAGTTTGCTAGCTCACTTCCAATCTTGTAAGGTGATCATCCAACCTCAAGAAATCTTTTTTTCTTACAGTAGGTTATCATTCTAATACAAGGTAATAATCATATTCAAACTTTGGTTCAATTTCTATAACTATAACAATCTTATTTCAAGTGATGATCTTACTTGAACTTGTTTTCGTGTCATTATTCTGTTTCAAGAACTTCGAGCCATCCAAGGATCCATTGAAGCTAGATCCATTTTTCTCTTTTCCAGTATGTTTATCCAAGGAAATTAAGGTAGTAATGATGTTCATAATATCATTCGATTCATACATATAAAGCTATCTTATTCGAAGGTTTAAACTTGTAATCACTAGAACATAGTTTAGTTAATTCTAAACTTGTTCACAAACAAAAGTTAATCCTTCTAACTTGACTTTTAAAATCAACTAAACACATGTTCTATATCTATATGATATGCTAACTTAATGATTTAAAACCTGGAAACACGAAAAACACCGTAAAACCGGATTTACGCCGTCGTAGTAACACCGCGGGCTGTTTTGGGTTAGTTAATTAAAAACTATGATAAACTTTGATTTAAAAGTTGTTATTCTGAGAAAATGATTTTTATTATGAACATGAAACTATATCCAAAAATTATGGTTAAACTCAAAGTGAAAGTATGTTTTCTAAAATGGTCATCTAGACGTCGTTCTTTCGACTGAAATGACTACCTTTACAAAAACGACTTGTAACTTATTTTTCCGACTATAAACCTATACTTTTTCTGTTTAGATTCATAAAATAGAGTTCAATATGAAACCATAGCAATTTGATTCACTCAAAACGGATTTAAAATGAAGAAGTTATGGGTAAAACAAGATTGGATAATTTTTCTCATTTTAGCTACGTGAAAATTGGTAACAAATCTATTCCAACCATAACTTAATCAACTTGTATTGTATATTATGTAATCTTGAGATACCATAGACACGTATACAATGTTTTGACCTATCATGTCGACACATCTATATATATTTCGGAACAACCATAGACACTCTATATGTGAATGTTGGAGTTAGCTATACAGGGTTGAGGTTGATTCCAAAATATATATAGTTTGAGTTGTGATCAATACTGAGATACGTATACACTGGGTCGTGGATTAATTCAAGATAATATTTATCGATTTATTTCTGTACATCTAACTGTGGACAACTAGTTGTAGGTTACTAACGAGGACAGCTGACTTAATAAACTTAAAACATCAAAATATATTAAAAGTGTTGTAAATATATTTTGAACATACTTTGATATATATGTATATATTGTTATAGGTTCGTGAATCAACCAGTGGCCAAGTCTTACTTCCCGACGAAGTAAAAATCTGTGAAAGTGAGTTATAGTCCCACTTTTAAAATCTAATATTTTTGGGATGAGAATACATGCAGGTTTTATAAATGATTTACAAAATAGACACAAGTACGTGAAACTACATTCTATGGTTGAATTATCGAAATCGAATATGCCCCTTTTTATTAAGTCTGGTAATCTAAGAATTAGGGAACAGACACCCTAATTGACGCGAATCCTAAAGATAGATCTATTGGGCCTAACAAACCCCATCCAAAGTACCGGATGCTTTAGTACTTCGAAATTTATATCATATCCGAAGGGTGTCCCGGAATGATGGGGATATTCTTATATATGCATATTGTTATTGTCGATTACCAGGTGTTCACCATATGAATGATTTTTATCTCTATGTATGGGATGTGTATTGAAATATGAAATCTTGTGGTCTATTGTTACGATTTGATATATATAGATTAAACCTATAACTCACCAACATTTTTGTTGACGTTTAAAGCATGTTTATTCTCAGGTGAATATTAAGAGCTTCCGCTGTTGCATACTAAAATAAGGACAAGATTTGGAGTCCATGTTTGTATGATATTGTGTAAAAACTGCATTCAAGAAACTGATTTCGATGTAACATATTTGTATTGTAAACCATTATGTAATGGTCGTGTGTAAACAGGATATTTTAGATTATCATTATTTGATAATCTACGTAAAGCTTTTTAAACATTTATTTATGAAATAAAGGTTATGGTTTGTTTTAAAATGAATGCAGTCTTTGAAAAACATCTCATATAGAGGTCAAAACCTCGCAACGAAATCAATTAATATGGAACGTTTTTAATCAATAAGAACGGGACATTTCAGTTGGTATCCGAGCGTTGGTCTTAGAGAACCAGAAAATTTGCATTAGTGTGTCTTATCGAGTTTGTTAGGATGCATTAGTGAGTCTGGACTTCGACCGTGTTTTCTTTAAAAATGATTGCTTAACATTTTTGTTGAAAACTATATATTTTTAACATATGAATATTATGTGATATATTAATCTCTTAACGTGTTTGATATTATGTGATAGATGTCTACCTCTAGAACAAGTTCCATTGACTCACCTAATAATAATGAAGAGTCAAATGTAAATTGGAATGATTCGTGGACTGATTCACAAGTTCCCGAAGAGGAACCGGAAGAAGAGTCGGAACCGGAAGAAGAATCAGAACCGGAAGAAGAATCGGAACTGGAAGAAGAAATAGAACCGGTGGGGGAAATAATAAAACGGTTAAGTAAAAGAGAATTCTCAACCAACCGACCAAGGTTAATTATGGTCAATGGTGTTTCCACCAAGGAAGCAAAATATTGGGAGGATTACCAATTCTCCGATGAATCGGATTCCGACGAGAATTCCGATGATGTTATAGAAATTACCCCAACTGAATTTAAAAAGGTAAAAGAAAATAATAAGGGAAAGGGCATAAAAATAGAGAAATCTAATTCCAACCCCGATGAACTTTATATGTATCGTCAACCCCCGAAGTCCTTAAGTTGTAACAATGACCCGGGAACCTCTAAACCACCAGGTTTTTCTAAACCAATGTGGACAACGACGGCTCGTATTAGGGGAACATCATATATCCCTAGAAACTTGGCAAAACGAACCAAAACCGAACAAGAAGAAATGAGCGAGTCGGAATAAGATAGTTATATTCGTGTGGTGTAATATATGTAATATAGTGTGCTTATGCTTTATGATATATGTAAAAATTGCTTGTATTAATAAGTATTTTTTTTATGAATCTAACTCTTGTCTATTTTACAGTATAAAAACACAAAATGGATAGACAACCCAATATTTTAAGAGACCTACCCGGAGACATGATTGATGAAATCTTGTCTAGAGTCGGTCAGA
This sequence comes from Rutidosis leptorrhynchoides, assembly GCF_046630445.1. NCBI lineage: Eukaryota > Viridiplantae > Streptophyta > Magnoliopsida > Asterales > Asteraceae > Rutidosis > Rutidosis leptorrhynchoides. The sequence continues at coordinate 416,346,744 of NC_092338.1, forward strand.
ATTCCTCGGCACAACTATTTAAGGCGAGATCAGTTTGTAAGACATTCGAAGAACGTTCCAAGAATGCCTTGGTTTATAAAAGGCTTTCGTTCGGAAGATGGGGGATATCACATTGGGAAATCCATAAGTTACGATGTGTTTACTTTGACGCATATATTGCGGGGAACCCAAATGCTATTTTACGCAACGGGTTAAGAAATTATTTTGACTCAGTATATCCGAATATAGGACTTCGTGATTTAGAAAAAGCGGCTAACATGCAACATAAAGAAGCATGTTATGCTTACGGGTTAGTAATGTTCGCTTCTCACCAAAGTGAGAACAAGAACATCGGGCTACAACTATTAAACAAAACATTCCCACAAGTAACGGAGTCGGTAATTGGGATAAGAAATGAGGTTTTTAGGTTATTACGAGACTGTTGGTCATTACGTAACCCTCGTCCCTTTGACAACGTTACAACACGCTGTCTTATCAACGGCCATAACGGTTATGTTCCACAAGACCAAGGATGGGAAGTAGTCCTAGTAAAACCAGAATGCATGACTTGTTTCTGGACGTATGAATTACGTGTCTTTATTGCCTTTGCTGAACGACTTGTGTACTAGCTAGAATTATCTTCACAACTATCTTGTATCAAAGTTATTGTGTGCTATATTTCATGCTTTATGTAAAATAAGCAGTATTGTAAGTTTGTAAAATATTGTATAAAAGTTTGAACGTGAAATATTATTACAATCAGTTTTTCATATAGAATTGTAGTAGTTGAATTGTATATTAGCTACTAAGTATGAACTTAACGGGTAGGTACTACCCGAATTTAAACTTATAAAATGCTAATATAAAGAAAAAGCTTTTATAAATGAGTTCATATTATGCTACGAAATACTATTAACTACTCTTAATATTCTGTATGATTAACTTGTTCCATTTGACTATTTTGAAGGAAATGGCACCGACTACTCGACACACCGTGAATATGAATGAAGAGGAATTCCGTACTTTTCTAGCTTCAAACATAGCCGCGGTACAGGCTGCGCTACATACCAATAATAACCTAGGATCTGGCAGTACACGAATTCGTGTAGGATGCACCTACAAAGAATTCACTGCCTGCAAACCTTTGGAATTTGATGGAACCGAAGGACCGATCGGATTGAAACGGTAGACCGAGAAGGTCGAATCGGTGTTTGCCATAAGTAAGTGTACTGAAGAGGACAAAGTGAAGTACGCTACGCATACCTTCACAAGTTCTGCGTTAACATGGTGGAATACCTATCTAGAGCAAGTGGGACAAGATGATGCGTACGCACTACCGTGGTCAGCATTCAAGCACTTGATGAACGAGAAGTACCGTCCCAGAACCGAGGTCAATAAGCTCAAGACAGAACTTAGAGGGTTACGAACCCAAGGATTTGATATTACCACGTACGAAAGACGATTCACAGAATTGTGCCTATTGTGTCCGGGAGCATTCGAAGATGAGGAAGAGAAGATCGACGCGTTTGTGAAAGGATTACCGGAAAGAATCCAAGAAGATATAAGTTCACACGAGCCCGCCTCCATACAACAGGCATGTAGAATGGCTCACAAACTAGTGAACCAGATTGAAGAAAGAATTAAAGAACAGACTGCTGAAGAGGCCAATGTGAAGCAAGTCAAAAGAAAGTGGGAGGAAAACGGTGATAAGAATCACCAATACAACAACAACAGCAATTACAACAATAATCGCAACAATTATCCCAACAATCGTAACATCAATCGCAACTACAACAAACAGCCCAACAACAACAACAACAACAGCAACTACAACAATCATTCCAACAACAATAATAACCGCAACAACAACAACAATCAGAAGCAGCTATGCCAAAGGTGTGAAAAGTATCACTCGGGGTTCTGCACCAAATTTTGCAACAAGTGTAAAAGAAATGGTCATAGCGCGGCGAAGTGTGAGGTCTACGGACCAGGGGTTAATAGAACGAAAGGAACAAATGGTGTCGGAACGAGTAATGGCGGAGCAAGTAGTGTCGGAGCAAGTTATGCCAATGTAGTTTGTTATAAATGTGGAAAATCGGGCCACATTATTAGAAATTGCCCGAACCAGGAGAACACGAATGGACAAGGCCGCGGAAGAGTTTTCAATATTAATGCGGCAGAGGCACAGGAAGACCCGGAGCTTGTTACGGGTACGTTTCTTATTGACAATAAATCTGCTTACGTTTTATTTGATTCGGGTGCGGATAGAAGCTATATGAGTAGAGATTTTTGTGCTAAATTAAGTTGTCCATTGACGCCTTTGGATAGTAAATTTTTACTCGAATTAGCAAATGGTAAATTAATTTCAGCAGATAATATATGTCGGAATCGAGAAATTAAACTGGTTAGCGAAACATTTAAGATTGACTTGATACCAGTAGAGTTAGGGAGTTTTGATGTGATAATCGGTATGGACTGGTTGAAAGAAGTGAAAGCAGAGATCGTTTGTTACAAAAATGCAATTCGCATTATACGAGAAAAAGGAAAACCCTTAATGGTGTACGGAGAAAAGGGTAACACGAAGCTACATCTTATTAGTAATTTGAAGGCACAAAAACTAATAAGAAAAGGTTGCTATGCTGTTCTAGCACACGTCGAGAAAGTACAAACTGAAGAAAAGAGCATCAATGATGTTCCCGTCGCAAAAGAATTTCCCGACGTATTTCTGAAAGAATTACCGGGATTACCCCCACATCGATCCGTTGAATTTCAAATAGATCTTGTACCAAGAGCTGCACCAATAGCTCGTGCTCCTTACAGACTTGCACCCAGCGAGATGAAAGAACTGCAAAGCCAATTACAAGAACTTTTAGAGCGTAGTTTCATTCGACCAAGCACATCACCGTGGGGAGCTCCTGTTTTGTTTGTCAAGAAGAAAGATGGTACATTCAGGTTGTGTATCGACTACCGAGAGTTGAACAAACTTACCATCAAGAACCGCTACCCACTACCGAGAATCGACGACTTATTTGATCAACTACAAGGCTCGTCTGTTTATTCAAAGATTGACTTACGTTTCGGGTATCATCAAATGCGGGTGAAAGAAGATGATATTCCAAAGACTGCTTTCAGAACACGTTACGGTCATTACGAGTTTATGGTCATGCCATTTGGTTTAACTAATGTACCAGCTGTGTTTATGGACCTTATGAACCGAGTGTGTGGACCATACCTTGACAAGTTTGTCATTGTTTTCATTGATGACATACTTATTTACTCAAAGAATGACCAAGAACACGGTGAACATTTGAGAAAGGTGTTAGAAGTATTGAGGAAGGAAGAATTGTACGCTAAGTTTTCAAAGTGTGCATTTTGGTTGGAAGAAGTTCAATTCCTCGGTCACATAGTGAACAAAGAAGGTATTAAGGTGGATCCGGCAAAGATAGAAACTGTTGAAAAGTGGGAAACCCCGAAAACTCCGAAACACGTACGCCAATTTTTAGGACTAGCTGGTTACTACAGAAGGTTCATCCAAGACTTTTCCAGAATAGCAAAACCCTTGACTGCATTAACGCATAAAGGGAAGAAATTTGAATGGAATGATGAACAAGAGAAAGCGTTTCAGTTATTGAAGAAAAAGCTAACTACGGCACCTATATTGTCATTGCCTGAAGGGAATGATGATTTTGTGATTTATTGTGACGCATCAAAGCAAGGTCGCGGTTGTGTATTAATGCAACGAACGAAGGTGATTGCTTATGCGTCTAGACCATTGAAGATTCACGAACAAAATTATACGACGCATGATTTGGAATTAGGCGCGGTTGTTTTTGCATTAAAGACTTGGAGGCACTACTTATATGGGGTCAAAAGTATTATATATACCGACCACAAAAGTCTTCAACACATATTTAATCAGAAACAACTGAATATGAGGCAGCGTAGGTGGATTGAATTATTGAATGATTACGACTTTGAGATTCGTTACCACCTGGGGAAGGCAAATGTGGTAGCCGATGCCTTGAGCAGGAAGGACAGAGAACCCATTCGAGTAAAATCTATGAATATAATGATTCATAATAACCTTACTACTCAAATAAAGGAGGCGCAACCAGGAGTTTTAAAAGAGGGAAATTTAAAGGATGAAATACCCAAAGGATCGGAGAAGCATCTTGATATTCGGGAAGACGGAACCCGGTATAGGGCTGAAAGGATTTGGGTACCAAAATTTGGAGATATGAGAGAAATGGTACTTAGAGAAGCTCATAAAACCAGATACTCAATACATCCTGGAACGGGGAAGATGTACAAGGATCTCAAGAAACATTTTTGGTGGCCGGGTATGAAAGTCGATGTTGCTAAATACGTAGGAGAATGTTTGACGTGTTCTAAGGTCAAAGCTGAGCATCAGAAACCATCAGGTCTACTTCAACAACCCGAAATCCCGGAATGGAAATGGGAAAACATTACCATGGATTTCATCACTAAATTGCCAAGGACTGCAAGTGGTTTTGATACTATTTGGGTAATAGTTGATCGTCTCACCAAATCAGCACACTTCCTGCCAATAAGAGAAGATGGCAAGATGGAGAAGTTAGCACGACTGTATTTGAAGGAAGTCGTCTCCAGGCATGGAATACCAATCTCTATTATCTCTGATAGGGATGGCAGATTTATTTCAAGATTCTGGCAGACATTACAGCAAGCATTAGGAACTCGTCTAGACATGAGTACTGCCTATCATCCACAAACTGATGGGCAGAGTGAAAGGACGATACAAACGCTTGAAGACATGCTACGAGCATGTGTTATTGATTTCGGAAACAGTTGGGATCGACATCTACCATTAGCAGAATTTTCCTACAACAACAGCTACCATTCAAGCATTGAGATGGCGCCGTTTGAAGCACTTTATGGTAGAAAGTGCAGGTCTCCGATTTGTTGGAGTGAAGTGGGGGATAGACAGATTACGGGTCCGGAGATTATACAAGAAACTACCGAGAAGATCATCCAAATTCAACAACGATTGAAAACCGCCCAAAGTCGACAAAAGAGCTACGCTGACATTAAAAGAAAAGATATAGAATTTGAAATTGGAGAGATGGTCATGCTTAAAGTTGCACCTTGGAAAGGCGTTGTTCGATTTGGTAAACGAGAGAAATTAAATCCAAGGTATATTGGACCATTCAAGATTATTGATCGTGTCGGACCAGTAGCTTACCGACTTGAGTTACCTCAACAACTCGCAGCTGTACATAACACTTTCCACGTCTCGAATTTGAAGAAATGTTTTGCTAAAGAAGATCTCACTATTCCGTTAGATGAAATCCAAATCAACGAAAAACTCCAATTCATCGAAGAACCCGTCGAAATAATGGATCGTGAGGTTAAAAGGCTTAAGCAAAACAAGATACCAATTGTTAAGGTTCGATGGAATGCTCGTAGAGGACCCGAGTTCACCTGGAGCGTGAAGATCAGATGAAGAAGAAATACCCGCATCTATTTCCAGAAGATTCGTCAACACCTTCAACAGCTTAAAATTTCAGGACGAAATTTATTTAACGGGTAGGTACTGTAGTGACCCAAACTTTTCCATGTTTATATATATTAATTGAGATTGATATTTACATGATTAAATGTTTCCAACATGTTATGCAATCAAACTTGTTAAGACTTGATTAATTGAAATAGGTTTCATATAGACAATTGACCACCCAAGTTGACCGGTGATTCACGAACGTTAAAACTTGTAAAAACTATATGATGACATATATATGGTTATATATATAGTTAACATTATATTATGATAATTAAACATATCATTAAGTATATTAACAATGAACTACATATGTAAAAACAAGACTACTAACTTAATGATTTTGAAACGAGACATATATGTAACGATTATCGTTGTAACGACATTTAATGTATATATATCATATTAAGAGATATTCGTACATCATAATATCATGATAATATAATAATTTAAAATCTCTTTTGATATTATAAACATTGGGTTAACAACATTTAACAAGATCGTTAACCTAAAGGTTTCAAAACAACATTTACATGTAACGACTAACGATGACTTAACGACTCAGTTAAAATGTATATACATGTAGTGTTTTAATATGTATTTATACACTTTTGAAAGACTTCAATACACTTATCAAAATACTTCTACTTAACAAAAATGCTTACAATTACATCCTCGTTCAGTTTCATCAACAATTCTACTCGTATGCACCCGTATTCGTACTCGTACAATACACAGCTTTTAGATGTATGTACTATTGGTATATACATTCCAATGATCAGCTCTTAGCAGCCCATGTGAGTCACCTAACACATGTGGGAACCATCATTTGGCAACTAGCATGAAATATCTCATAAAATTACAAAAATATGAGTAATCATTCATGACTTATTTACATGAAAACAAAATTACATATCCTTTATATCTAATCCATACACCAACGACCAAAAACACCTACAAACACTTTCATTCTTCAATTTTCTTCATCTAATTGATCTCTCTCAAGTTCTATCTTCAAGTTCTAAGTGTTCTTCATAAATTCCAAAAGTTCTAGTTTCATAAAATCAAGAATACTTTCAAGTTTGCTAGCTCACTTCCAATCTTGTAAGGTGATCATCCAACCTCAAGAAATCTTTTTTTCTTACAGTAGGTTATCATTCTAATACAAGGTAATAATCATATTCAAACTTTGGTTCAATTTCTATAACTATAACAATCTTATTTCAAGTGATGATCTTACTTGAACTTGTTTTCGTGTCATGATTCTGTTTCAAGAACTTCGAGCCATCCAAGGATCCATTGAAGCTAGATCCATTTTTCTCTTTTCCAGTAGATTTATCCAAGGAAATTAAGGTAGTAATGATGTTCATAATATCATTCGATTCATACATATAAAGCTATCTTATTCGAAGGTTTAAACTTGTAATCACTAGAACATAGTTTAGTTAATTCTAAACTTGTTCACAAACAAAAGTTAATCCTTCTAACTTGACTTTTAAAATCAACTAAACACATGTTCTATATCTATATGATATGCTAACTTAATGATTTAAAACCTGGAAACACGAAAAACACCGTAAAACCGGATTTACGCCGTCGTAGTAACACCGCGGGCTGTTTTGGGTTAGTTAATTAAAAACTATGATAAACTTTGATTTAAAAGTTGTTATTCTGAGAAAATGATTTTTATTATGAACATGAAACTATATCCAAAAATTATGGTTAAACTCAAAGTGGAAGTATGTTTTCTAAAATGGTCATCTAGACGTCGTTCTTTCGACTGAAATGGCTACCTTTACAAAAACGACTTGTAACTTATTTTTCCGACTATAAACCTATACTTTTTCTGTTTAGATTCATAAAATAGAGTTCAATATGAAACCATAGCAATTTGATTAACTCAAAACGGATTTAAAATGAAGAAGTTATGGGTAAAACAAGATTGGATAATTTTTCTCATTTTAGCTACGTGAAAATTGGTAACAAATCTATTCCAACCATAACTTAATCAACTTGTATTGTATATTATGTAATCTTGAGATACCATAGACACGTATACAATGTTTCGACCTATCATGTCGACACATCTATATATATTTCGGAACAACCATAGACACTCTATATGTGAATGTTGGAGTTAGCTATACAGGGTTGAGGTTGATTCCAAAATATATATAGTTTGAGTTGTGATCAATACTGAGATACGTATACACTGGGTCGTGGATTGATTCAAGATAATATTTATCGATTTATTTCTGTACATCTAACTGTGGACAACTAGTTGTAGGTTACTAACGAGGACAGCTGACTTAATAAACTTAAAACATCAAAATATATTAAAAGTGTTGTAAATATATTTTGAACATACTTTGATATATATGTATATATTGTTATAGGTTCGTGAATCAACCAGTGGCCAAGTCTTACTTCCCGACGAAGTAAAAATCTGTGAAAGTGAGTTATAGTCCCACTTTTAAAATCTAATATTTTTGGGATGAGAATACATGCAGGTTTTATAAATGATTTACAAAATAGACACAAGTACGTGAAACTACATTCTATGGTTGAATTATCGAAATCAAATATGCCCCTTTTTATTAAGTCTGGTAATCTAAGAATTAGGGAACAGACACCCTAATTGACGCGAATCCTAAAGATAGATCTATTGGGCCTAACAAACCCCATCCAAAGTACCGGATGCTTTAGTACTTCGAAATTTATATCATATCCGAAGGGTGTCCCGGAATGATGGGGATATTCTTATATATGCATATTGTTATTGTCGATTACCAGGTGTTCACCATATGAATGATTTTTATCTCTATGTATGGGATGTGTATTGAAATATGAAATATTGTAGTCTATTGTTACGATTTGATATATATAGATTAAACCTATAACTCACCAACATTTTTGTTGACGTTTAAAGCATGTTTATTCTCAGGTGAATATTAAGAGCTTCCGTTGTTGCATACTAAAATAAGGACAAGATTTGGAGTCCATGTTTGTATGATATTGTGTAAAAACTGCATTCAAGAAACTGATTTCGATGTAACATATTTGTATTGTAAACCATTATGTAATGGTCGTGTGTAAACAGGATATTTTAGATTATCATTATTTGATAATCTACGTAAAGCTTTTTAAACCTTTATTTATGAAATAAAGGTTATGGTTTGTTTTAAAATGAATGCAGTCTTTGAAAAACGTCTCATATAGAGGTCAAAACCTCGCAACGAAATCAATTAATATGGAACGTTTTTAATCAATAAGAACGGGACATTTCATTGACCCCCGCCATTACCGTGCGCCAGTGTCTAGTTCACTCGTTTGGGCGTGCACTCCGCACTCACCGAACCCATGTTAAGTATCACTAGTCAACTCCTGCTTTCTAGTAAATCACAATCAGCTAAAATGATAGTTGGATGACACTAAAATCACCAACACCTCGTGTGGGAGGATCGGGCATCATCTCTCTTTGTTAAGGGTTGTAAATTTTTGTTAAAAGTGATAATCGAACCCGCACTCATTTTTACAAAGTCTTTCGCATAATAGACCCCAGGTTATAAGGCCATGTGGTATCGTCGAGCCTAGTTCATTGGTTATATAAGCTTAATTATACTTAATGGTTAATTTAATTTTTCTCTGCGTATTGTATTCAACAAGTGATCAGTGGACTTAAGCATTGCGGCGGTGAGGTTATTACAGTATTGATTTGAGACGTTTTTATGGATGTGCATTGTATAATTACATATAAGTTATATTAGATATTTGTACAAAATGGTGTAACGTAGTTTTTACATATATGATCGATCATTTGCGTACAGAACATGATCAACTATCTTGATTTAAAACCAGTGGCGAAGCCAGGATTCCTAATCGATGGGGTCAAAATAACATCGAAGTTATAAGTCCGGAAAATTAAGATACAAACTATTGTTATTTTCCGCACATCACGTTGCGGGGGCAGGGAGTTTACCGCCTATGCCCTTGAATTGGGCCGGGTTTTCTCCCGGGCAACATTTGAAGGCAGGTTATGCAACTGCGGCAGGAGATGAACGCGTGAGTGGTTTAGTTACCCTGAGTGATTCCGAACTGTCGTTAAAAAAAAAAAACAACTTACCATATAAAAAATGTCTCTTGCAATATTGTTTTAGTTGGAAATGATCCATGGTTATTTCATCTATACACTAGCAAGTGTTTCAATTTCTATGACATGAAGAAAACAACCGTTTAGAAATTCATCATTCATCATTCTAGCGTGTCTTGCATCTTTATATAAGCAATATCTATATCTATTACATAGATAATGTAAAAACAAAATACCAAATGGCCTTTGATCTAATAGGTATTGAGTTAATACATCAACTTTATGTTTTTCGAGTCCTCTGACTCTTAAACGATGAAAAAAGAGTTAAAGATGTGCATTATTTTATTAGGTAATTGATAATTCCAACATTGTTTATTATAGATTCACTCAAAATTTCTATAATACTCTTGAATGATGTATTACATAAATTTTATATTAAAATTTGTTGGAGAGTATTTGTGAAAGATGAGTGCAAATAATGGTGGATCTATCAAAGATGAGTTTGGATATATTACCTCTCAATTTATTATATTTATTTACACGAATATTAAGGCAAATCAAATTTGTTAAGTTCATTAAATATTAATCCGTATTAAATAAATGCTTTGTGTCTTAGATGGATTTGATTTAATAAATTCCCAGCACAGTATAATGCATGCTTTTTTGTTGAATGGATGGGTGTATATTAAATTGGCTGCCAAAAGGATGGTGTCATTTCTTAATATAGAAGAAGTTGTAGTCTATTTAGTTCCAAAATTGTAGGCACACGTATTAAACCGATGGTGTCATTTGACACCCCTAATGAACATGTGGCTCCGCCACTGTTTAAAACGTTATATATCGATCATTTGTTTACAGAACATGATCAACTATCTTGATATAAAACGTTTCACTCATTTTTATAGCGTTCATAAAATATATTACTATTTTATAGTTGTAACGATAAAGTTTGTTATGCATGGTACGTGAATGTTTTAAAATAACAAAGAGGGTAAACTTGTTTCATTTCAATAATAAAAGCCTTCCATCTAGCTTCTAACAATTTCATTTTTTTAGCAAAAAAACGATAGCTCATATGGAAACGAGGTCGTTTTCTCGAAGATACCGCCCTCAACGGAGAATACAAATAAATAAGGAAAAACGGGAAAACTTGCACCAAGAAAACTATATATAAACGAGCCTCCCCCAACAACCCGAAAAACCTTCAAACAAACTAACTAATACTAAACCGAATACTACACAATAATACTAGGAACCAAACCAAACGAACTAAGTGAAATTAAAAATATGGAAAAAATATACGAAAGAACACGAGACGAACCCAATCAATCAACCTCTAGGTACCGCCCTTTTCAACTTACCGTTAACCATCTCTTTCAAAGTGTTCTCCCGGATCGATTCTCTATAGGAAAAATCTGATGTGCAAGGAATATCAGCTCACATAATGGAATGAGAGCACAAACATTTGGTTGTAAGATAAATAAACCGAACAACATTATGTATTTTGTTATTGGCATATCATCATTGTGTTTACATGTATAGCCCAAGTCATATACTATAACAAGACTATCATAGCACAACACTACAACATGTGAAGATATATGTACCTGACTGCTAGAATTCTATACAAGTATCGACCTTCTGAGCCAACTCTATCCTAATTCCTAATCAATAACCATTGATGAGTCAAAATGATGAAAATTACCAAGCCACCTTGTTCACTCATACTGTTCCCTCACATTAACTTCAGGAAGATACCCATAGATCAATAGTTCACGAGATAGATCTTCTAACATTGCGTAAATATGCTCAGACTTCACATGAGATTTATCTCCAGCCACAAATTGATCAACTACACCATTAATTTCAATCGAACTCACACCAGGATTCTTCTCTATACCTCTACTTTTCATTCTTCTCCTCACAGTACTCGCCTTCATCCAATCACCACCTGCAGCATATATATTCGAAAGAAGAACATAATTCGAGTCACCACAAGGGTTTAATTCACTTATGTACTTCATCAACTTTTCACCTAACCTAGTATCACCAGCCGCTCTGCATGCTGCTAAAACTGATCCCAATACAACTTTATTTGGTTTCATAGGCATTTTCTTTATTACATTCAACGCCTCTTCTAACATGTGTGCACGACTATATAAATCTACTAAACATCCATAATGCTCAATTGTAGGTGATATTTTATAATCATTAACCATCATGTCAAAAAGTTTTAAACCTTCGTCGACTATCCCAGCATGGCTACACGCAGTAAGGGCCCCGGTGAAAGTCACTTCATCGGGTGTGTAGCCATCTTTCTGCATTCGATAAAAATACCTAAGAGTCTCGTCTGGATTTCCATTTAAAGCGAACCCCACAATAATCGAGTTCCAAGATACTAAGTTGCGTTTAGACATGTTATCAAACACCTGACGAGCAAATTCAGTACACCCACATCTGCAATACATATCAATCAGCGAATTATTAATCCTCACATTCTCCTTCATACCCTTCACTAAAACAAATTTATGAATCCATAATCCTAATCCAAGCGCACACAAATTCGCACAAGCAGATATCACCGCAACAACTGTAACATAATCAGGTTCAACCCCAGACGCCTGCATTTCTCGAAACCACTCCAACGCATGTTCGTAACAACCTTTCTTAACAAACCCATCAATTAAAGCCGTATACGACACAACATCTCTCTCAGGCATTTCATCGAACACCTTGACCGCATGATCAATTTCACCGTTTCTCATCAACCCAGCAACCAAAGTATTCCAGGTCACATTATTTCTAACTTCCATCTTCTCAAAACACGATAAAGCAAGATCTATACAGTTGCTTTTACAATACATATTAATAATAGATGTACCAACTTTCACATTATTCGTAATGTAACCTAGCTTATAAACAAGACCGTGTACTGAAGCTCCAAAAGAAAGAGAATGCGATGGGAAGTCTGCACATGTGGACAGAAGTGTTACGAATGTAATGTGATTCGGTTCAATTCCGGCGAGTCGCATGCGAGTGAACTCGGTAGCAGCTTGGTCTAAATGGCCGGTTCGACAGTATTGAGCGATTGATGATGTCCAAGATGAGACAGCAGAATCGCTGTAATTATGGGGCTTTTTGGATATTGAATTGGGATTATTTGGTAATGGTGGCGCGTTGAATTGTTGATTCGTGATTGTAGTTGTAGCTGCTGACATGGAGAGACTCATTTCCGTAAGCTCCCTCACTGGTCGTTAGTAATATTTGTACTGTATATATAAACAGTATTGTTGCCATCAATATATGTACCGAGGATTAAAAAAATCGCTTCACTGCACGGTAATTTTAGTCGGTAACCAGTCGATTTATTTATTTTATTGAATGATTAAAAGAAATACGGAGTAGTTAACAATAAATTAATTGAACATTTATTGTCGTTAGCAAAATACCTTCTATAAATAATACAACTGACAAAATAGTATCACTAAAAATTGTACATCAAATAGGTTTATAGTTAGTTTTATATATAGTTATAGTTAACTTATGTGTAATACGGAGTAATAGTGTATCTGGAAATATCACTAAAAATGTACTCGGTAGCTCGTCCTTCAACGTACTCACTTATGCATTTACATCTTGAATAGGTAAGGGCGTTCAATTTTTATATTTTTTTGAAAGTCAAGTATTTGAAATCACTGACAGGGGAATAACCCACTCACTCGATCATTTTCCATGCACACGCGCTTTCGGACGAAAACTCGAACCACATTACAGGGACCCGATCCTTAAATCGGGTAGACGAACCGGGCTGAAATCCTGTAATACGGGTCGGTAAAACCTCTCCGGGGTCACTACATAAATCGGGTAAATATTCTGAAATGTTTTAAGGAATGAGACTCGAACTTGAGACCTCTCATCCCCATCTAACACACAAGGTGTTATGTGTAACACTAGGCCACAAGGGCAGGTACAAGGCATTTAAATTGATAAAGTGGATGGGATCACTGAATGGCCGTATCAAAGAAACGGTAAAGTTTGTTCTAAGATGGTAATTACGCATGATTTTATTCCGTGTTGTGTTTTGTTAGGTGTGGCAAGAGATTCTTGTTCGAGTTTGTTGAAAGGATTTATCTTTTTTATTCCATTGCGTTTGATGTTTGATTTGTTTGGGATCTGGTTAGGTTCCGTTTAAGTTAGTTATCGTTTGTGATGTTTAATTATCTTGAGTTTTATATTTTTATTATGAGTTGCTTTTGATTGTATCGTTTTATTGTATGGTTTAGAGTTTTCTTGAAAATTTCATTTTTTAAGACTAATCATTAACATTAATCTGTTATAAAAAGTTAAATTGGATGTTAATTTTATTATTATTATAGATATTGTATAGTAGATTTTTTGAGTATAAATATGTGTGTTATGAGTTTATAAAACACACACTAAATATATTCTCTCATATTCTCTCATATTCTCTCTATATACTTATTAGTCTACAGTCAAGAACTAGGCCACTAAAGGTAGTTATAAGCCTACTGAATTATAACACGTTATCAGCACGAAGTGCTCCGTATAATCAAGGTTTATCTAAGCAAGCACACGTCACTAATCAAGGTAAGAAATTATCTAACTTTTATTAACTTCACTAACATTTATATTTATGTTATTTAAGTTATATATGGTCGGTTATACCGCCTGAATTATATTTCTGTAATCTAACTTTTATTAACTTCACTAACATTTATATTTATGTTATTTAAGTTATATATGGTCGGTTATACCGCCTGAATTATATTTCTGTAATCTAACTTTTATTAACTTCACTAACATTTATATTTATGTTATTTAAGTTATATATGGTCGGTTATACCGCCTGAATTATATTTTCTGTAATCTAACTCGTATTAACTTTACTAACATTTATATTTATGTTATTTAAGTTATATATGGTCGGTTATACCGCCTGAATTATATTTTTTGTAATCTAACTCTTATTAACTTCACTAACATTTATATTTATGTTAATAAGACCTCATGATTGTACGCAACACGTCATTTGACAACACGGTACTTTATGTACGCAACACGTCATTTGACAATACGGTACCATGGGTCGAGATTAATTCCGATCAATACGAATACGATGGGGTCTTTATATGTTATCTAACATTTATGATTACTTATGCAATTAATCATTATTTATTTCATGCATACTAATGTTTATTCTCAAATTTATAATCTTAAAAGTTAATATAAGAAAAAGTAGTTTGTATTTTTATTAAAAGTAAATCTTAAAAGTTAAAATAAGAAAAAGTAGTTTGTATTTTTATTAAAAGTAAATCTTAAAAGTTAAAATAAGAAAAAAAGTAGTTTGTATTTTTATTAAAAGTAAATCTTAAAAGTTAAAATAAGAAAAGTAGTTTGTATTTTTATTAAAAGTAAATCTTAAAAGTTAAAATAAGAAAAAGTAGTTTGTATTTTTATTAAAAGTAAATCTTAAAAGTTAAAATAAGAAAAATATATTATAATAATATATATTATAACTTAATATATATTATAATAATATTATTAATAATATAATATGAACTCATATTCTATCCTTCCCTTATAGTTTTATTATTTGTAATCATACCATTATTCCTTTGTTTGCTACTTATAAATCTAAACTAATTCTAATTTCATGTTGTTATTTGTCTATAAAAAAAACTGATTATGATTATGATTATGATTTATGTTGTTCATCTTTCTGAAAATAGAAAATGTCAAACTTATCAAAGCTTGAGTTTGATGCCTTAGACGGATCGGGAACAAACTACACATCATGGGTTATGGACGTAGAAATAAATCTTGGATCATTGGGTATTCTAGAAACTTTAAAAGAAAATAATACTTGTTCCGATCAAGATAAATTAAAATCAATTGCTTTTATTCGCAAACATATTGATACCACTTTAAAACATATGTTTCTCACTATCAAAGATCCACATGTTTTATGGGAAAGTATCAAGAGTAGATTCGATAATCAAAAGGAAATATTACTCCCAGCTGCGAGGGAAGAATGGAGAAATCTAAGGTTCCAAGATTTCAAAAAGGTAAGTGAATACAGCTCGGTCATGTTCAAGATCCGTTCAAAGCTTCAATTCTGTGGTCAAGAAATAAGTGATGCTGATATGATGGAGAAAACTTTCTCCACAATGCATTCTGCAAACATAATTGTGCAAGAAAATTTAAGATTGCAGAATTATAAAACTTTTTCCAAACTTCAAACTTATCTCTTAGTTGCAGAAGTTAATAAAGAATTACTGATGAAAAATCAAGAATCTCGTCCTACCGGTGCGCTAGCATTTCCTGAAGCTAATGCTATTAACAATAATAATAATAAAAGAAGAAATGCACATGGACGAGGGCGTGGACAAGGTCGTGGCCATATTGGCCAAAACCATCATCATGGAAATTACCATAACAATAATAAAAATCATAACTATGTTCGAAATCACCCTTATGGTAATGGTCGTGGTGGTGGTCGTGGTCGTGGTGGTAGTGGTCGTGGACAAAGAAATAATAATCCACAAAATTATAAAATTCAAACACCATACAATCCCACAAATCACAATGTTGAAGAAGGCTCTTCAAAGAATGTTGAAGATTCTTGTTACCGATGTGGTAAAATTGGCCACTGGTATAAAAACTGCCGAACAAATCAGAATTCTGTTAATCGGTATCAAGAATCCCTAAAGGGAAAACGAAAAGAAGCAAATCTTGTGGATGACCTTGATACAAAAATCACTGAGCCAACTTGTGACTACTTTAATGAATAAATTTCTAATATATATATATATATATATATATATATATATATATATATATATATATATATATATATATATATATATATATATATATATATATATATATATATATATATATATATCCTATTATATGTTCCCGTTAAATAAATGGTTGTAGATTTTCAATCTACACCATATCTAGTTTACTACATATTTCCTTATTATGTGCTATCGTTTGTAACATGTTTTGAATGTAATATATTGATGAATTATGTACTCATTATTTGTTTCTCATATTTTTTTTGAAGTTCATGATGTATACTGCTGGAGTAAAAAAATCAGTTAAATGGTGGAGATATTTGTATTGCAGACAGTGATGCCACTCACACCATACTCAAATCTAAAAAATATTTCACTGACTTGAAAGCAACGGAAGGAACTATACATACTATATCAGGTCCTGTGGACTTAATAAAAGGAATGGGAAAGGCAAAATTCAAGTTACCAAATGGTACGAATTTTCTGATAAATAATGCCTTATTTTCTCCAATGTCAAAGAGAAATTTGTTAAGTTTCTCTGACATATACCAAAATGGATATGATTATCAGTCAGTGACAACAGAAAATGAAAAATATTTAAGTATCACTGATAAGAATCGTGTAATTGAAAAACTACCAAGACTTCATTCTGGTTTACATTATACACATATAAATGTACCTGAAGTAAATGTGGTAGTTAAAGAAAAATCATGTTGTAACATCCTGCCTTTTTCCATTTACTTTTCCGTTTAACTATTTTAAAGTCCGTTATATATTTATAACATCTTTCGTTAATACGCGTTTTAAATTATCTCGGTTAGGTAATTCACGCACACGATTCAAACTTGAGGGACTAAAATTGACACGGGGCAAACTAGTTGACTAGGTCAAATAGTCCACCCCAATCACCACCATTCAATCCTCTTCATCTATCTCTCTTTCTCTCTAGCAAGAACACACACACATCTACCAAATTCATTCAATCATCATTTAAATTTGATCTAAGAGGCTTACAACAAAATAAATTACATATTCGTGATCCTCTCTCCATCCTCTTCATTTTGGTACCAACTTCATCTCGTTTGGGTAACATTTCTAAAACTCTAGATTTCTCTAAATTCGTGTTTTTGACTTAAAATGGTGTTAGTTAGTGTCTATGGCTCATTGTGATGTCGTGTATGTAATTGGTATGCTCGATCTCGTTGTTTTGGTGTAACTAGCATGAACTTGAATTTTGGTGTGTTGTTCTTGAATTTTGGATGATCATATGTTGTTAGATGTTAAAAGTTCATGTTCTAATTGTGTTCCTAGTATCACTAGCTTCAATTTGATGTGTAGGTTGCTTTAGAAAAGTTCATGAACTTGATTTATGATTTTGGTGAATTTGGATTAGGGTTTGATGAACTTGAAATGGACTTTTGATGCATTGAATGCCATGGATTATGGTTGGTAAGTGTTTAGTTGGATTGTATGCTTGATTACCTTCGAAACAGCATATCATTCATGTAAATTGGTTGCCCGAATCATTGAATTGCATTTATGAACTTGTATGCGATTAATGTTGAGCATTAGATGCGGTTTTGGTTGTTATAATAGGTAGATTGATTGATGAAATGTGTTTAGTTGTCTTCCTCGTCAAATTACCTTCCCAACGGTATAAAATACTTGACTTGATTGTTTGCGGATCATAAATTGTGTTTATTTGGTTTTTGGTTCGTGCACTTAGGAGTTCTGCATCAGACTTGAAATCCAACCTGGACGCCGTCCAGATATTTGGACGCCGTTCCAGTATTCAAATCTGGATGCCGTCCAGAAAGTCTGGACGCCGTCCCAGCCTTCAAAGCTGGACGCCGTCCAGAAAATCTGGACGCCGTCCAGATACACTGGCAGGCTCTGTCTCCGCTGGCCATTTTACGGAAAATGTTTGCTATGCTATGGACCTCCGATTCACATGTAACTTGTTCTAACATGCTCATACATGATTAAAAACCTCAGGAAAATAGTTCGGGACCCGACCCGAACGTGTTGACTTTTTGTTGACTTTGACCCGACCTAAGTTGACTTTTATTCAAACATAATTAAATGATTGTGCAATCGTTCTAACATGCTTTTATACTTGTACCTCGCATGAAACATGACAATTTGATTCACATGCTATTATGGTCGAGTCTTAACGAGCCATAGGACTAATTGAACATTTTTGACCTATCGTGTTTACCGTTATTGATACAACCTACTGTTTAGGTCAAGACTAGCATTGTTCATTGCACACGTTTACTTGTTGAAGTACTTTACTACTCGTGCACTCAAGGTGAGATCATAGTCCCACTTTTACTCTTTTTGAACTTACATTTAGGATGAGAAATAATAAACATTTCTTTTACTAAGTGAACACAAGTACAGGAAAACAAACATTCTACATACGAGTTTAGAACAAAATCCTCAATTCGATTATCATTAGTTACACTTGCCGGGTGTAAGCGAGAACTTATGTTGTATGGATCCATATGGGTTTGACAAACCCTCATTCAAACAGTTCGCTACCGTTTACGAATGAAATATATTTTCGAGAAACAGTGTATGTTCTAGCACTAAGTGATGGGGTTCAATGGAAGGAATGTTAAGCATTGATAATTGGGTGCTCGTGAAACAAACTTTTGGAATGTATTACTATTATCTCATTGTTGCAAATCTTGTGGTTCATTTGTACTTACTTACTCAAACCTATGATTTCACCAACGTTTTCGTTGACAGATTTCTATGTTTTTCTCAGGTCCTTGAACGATACATGATACATGCTTCCGCTCATTATTTTGATACTTGCATTGGATGTCGAGTATATATGCATACATGGAGCGTCTTTTGGCTACTTTTAAATTGTGTCGCATAAGTTTCACTTGTACTTATAACTTTGTAACGTAACTTGTGGTGGAACTATTCTTGTGAAATTTGAACAATCTTTACATTTGAAATGAATGCGACATATCTTTTGGTCAAACGTTGTTTTAAAGACTTATGACCACGTAACGGGACCTAGGTAGACGGCGCCGTCAATGACGATTTTGTCGGGTCGCTACAGATGGCATCAGAGCGTTGGTTGTAGGGATTTAGAGTTCATTGGTGTCAACCTCGAGTCATAGGGTACATTGGTGAGTCTAGACTACAACCGGCATATAGACTTGAAGTAGGAATTACTTGACTACATGTGCATTTATACTCGAACGCTTCTACTCATATCTACTCTTAGTTCATCTTAATCTCACGTTGTTTAATTTGATTGACGCGCCGCCTTGACTATATGAAATGATGTCGAATGCACATATGAATCAGGGTAATATAATTTCCGGGATTATATTACGGTGACTCATATGAACGTTCCGACATTATGGCATAAAGAAGGCGAGTCGAGGAAAAAAAAAAACTTCTCTTTATCTTTATTCTATATCACGGTTAGTATTATTGAGAATACTAATCAATGATATTCTTGTGTCTTGAAGGAACAATGGCTCCTCGTCGTGTACGCCGTAATGAAACTCCCGAACAAGCTCTCGAACGGAAGATAGCTACCGCCGTAGATGCGGCCATGGCCGGTCACTCATCCAACAACAACAACAATAATAACAACAACCACAATAACAACAACAATGGAGCCGGTAACTCAAACGAGTGATGCTCCTATAAAGCTTTCATGGGGTGCAAACCTCACACTTTCGATGGAACCGGAGGACCGGTCGTGCTCACCCGATGGTTTGAGCAAACGGAAGCCGTCTTTAGCATAAGCGGTTGTCGGAACCAAGACAAGGTCAAATACTCCACTCACACCTTCGTCGGTGTCGCTCTTACATGGTGGAATACTTATGTAGAATCGGTGGGTACCGATGAAGCTCACGCCCTCTCTTGGGCCGACTTGAGGGAAAAGATGATTGTCGAATATTTCTCTCGTGAAGAAACCCGAAGGCTCGAACAAGAGCTAAGAACTTTAAAGGCGATCGGAAATGACCTCAAGGCTTATAATCAACGATTTTCCGAACTAGCCTTGATGTGCCCAAATCTTGTGAACCCCGAAGCTTTAAGGGTTGAACTTTACATGGATGGTCTTCCAAAGAGCATCAAACACGGAGTAATGTCATCCAAACCCTCTAATCATCAAGAAGCTTTGTACATGGCCCGCAAATTGATAGAGACGGTGGACGAAATCGTAGTACCGGCACCTAAAGCCGAGGACAAGTCGGGTAACAACAAAAGAAAATGGGAAGCTCCCCAATCAAGCAACAACAACCTTTCCAAGAAATCTTTCACCTCCGACGGCAAGAAGGGTTATGCCGAAAATCTACCTCTTTGCAGGTACTTTTGTTTTGGACGATTTTAATCAGTTTTACCCGATTTACTATAAGAAAGATGGATCTACACGATGAATCAATTCCATCATTAAAAGAAAGTAAAGTCTTCCGAAAAAGAAACGCGCTTCTTGATTTAGGTCATGAAGTTGTCGTCTAGACCAGCTGTAGGTTGACGAAAAATCTAGAAAAGTCATCTCTAAAATCAGCAGGAAATCCACGGACCTCAGCATCAAACAGGGTCGCCATGTGGTCAAATTTATCCTAACCATGAGAAGGATTTATCTCGTACAATGGGGGGCACCGTGCAAATTAGCTTGATAAGACTAATGAATCAGATCCCCAGAAAGGATAATCTCCTTAAAGATTAAAAATCAGCTTTTAAGACTGATATTACTCAATCCTAGAGATTGACCTTAAAGATTGAGAATTCAAACTCATGGAATTCAATGATATCTAAACTCGAGCTTGAACGAGAAAATATTTTGATCAAAATTGCAAACCGATTTGTTTTCTGAAAATCCATTTTCAATGCGTTTATTACCATTGAACGTAAAATCCTAGGAATTCACCTGGAATTCATTAGATCACCTGAACCAAATCGGGTGTCAACCGTAAGAACGGTGGTTGCATAGCATGGTCGGAGACAGGACCTTGTGCCAGACCGAAAAATCAAAGGATGATCTTTACTATCGCTCCTACCATGGATAGTTATAGCATCCGACACGTTAATAAGACCATAATCATCTGCATGTCACGGGACATTGCCTTAACAGTTTCTTGTTCATCGCTTTCCTTTACAACCGGACGGTAGTTTACCAAAAAGTAATATACGGAACAAGTAAACTGGATGTGTGCTTTCCAAATACCGGGATAGCAGTGGATTACACGAACCTAAATGTTTTTAGCCAAAATATTGATCCACAAATATATTTTGCAACACCAATGGTGGATCAAATCAGAAAACTTATCTAGGGTAAAAGCTAGATTGAATTTTCAAAAGATCAAATGTTTTCATAAAGATCCTATTTCCTAAAGGATCTAAATTTTTATAGTCATGTGGGACTGTAAACCGCCTTTCAAATGTGCACTTTGCTTTAGAAACCGAAAGTAAATCGGCTATTTGATTGCAAGTGTCGTTGACCTAAACCCAAGGCAACTGTGGATGACACACCCACCTTTAACCATCATTACTGTCATTGTTTATACCGCTATATCAAAATCACTGATGTACAAAATGTGATGAATAAAAAAGTGATTCATGTATGTTTTTATTTCAAGTTCTGTATTGCTTGAGGACAAGCAACGCTCAAGTGTGGGGATATTTGATAGTGTTCCAAATGAACATATATTTAGTAGCAATATCGTTCCAATATGTAAAGTTTTTAAATGTAATTTCCTTATTTTTAGTTGTAATAGTTAAATAAATAAGTGCGAAGACGAAAGACGCAAATCGCTCAAAAATGAAGATTTAAAGACAAAAACGAAGATTTGAAAGACCAAAACGTCCAAAAAGCTCAAAAGTACAACATACAATTAAAAAGGTTCAAATTATTGATGAGGAACGTCTAAAAATGACAAGAGTACAAGTTACAAAACGCAAAGTACACGATATAAAATAGTACGCAAGGACGTTCGAAAATCCGGAACCGGGACATGAACCAACTTTCAACGCTCGACGCAACGGTGTAAAAATTATGAGTCAACTATGCACAAGAATAAAATATAATATTTAAATAATTCATAATAAGAATAATATTAAATAATAAAAAGTTGTTAATTGAGCATAGTTCAGGGGTCGTAAATGAAAATTCAATTTCATAATTTGCCTATAAAAGGCTATGTAATCGATACATCTTACGGAGATCAAAAAATCTATATATCCTTTTATCCCTCTTTCTACCGATCCAATATCAAATATCAATATCTATATCTATAATTCTCTATCATAATGTTAATGTAATAAGATATAACAATAATCTTAATTTTAAGTTTAAATTATGATAATAATAAGATTTATGATAGAGATCGTTTGAGTATGTAAGTCGAAATTCTGTCCGTGTAACGCTACGCTATTTTTAATCATTGTAAGTTATGTTCAACCTTTTTACATTAATGTATCGTAACTAAGTTATTATTATGCTTATTTGAGCCGAAGTAATCGTGATGTTGGGCTAAAATATTAAGAAGGGGTTATTGAACTTTGGACCATAATTAAGGTTTGGGCAAAAGACCGACACTTGTGGAAATTGAACTATTGACTATTAATAGATGGGGGGTATTGTCTAATTGAGTGACAACTCATTGGAGTCTGTCGAACCTATCTTCAAATTAATTAACTTAATAATTAATAATGATTATGGTTGTCCTATTTAGTGACGTTCATATGGAATCTGTTATAATCATTTAATTAATCAATTGGGTTGGGTAATTGATTATTCATTCTGATCAAGTAGATGAATTAATATTCATAAACTAATTAAAACAGGGGTGGATTACATACAGTGATAACTGGTGTAATTGTTGACAGAAGTGATAGCTGCGTCACAGTTTAAATCCTTAATCAGTTGGAATATTTGACTTCGGGTATAAGGGTAATTTGACGAGGATACTCGCACTTTATATTTATGACCGATGGACTATTATGGACAAAAACCAGATAGACGTATCAAATAAACTAGGACAAAGGACAATTAACCCATGGTAATAAATTAAAATCAACACGTCAAACATCATGATTACGGAAGTTTAAATAAGCATAATTCTTTTATTATATTTCTCATCGTATCTTTATTTACTGTCATTTTATTACTCGCAATTTTATTTACTGTCATTTTATTTATTGTCATTATTTTACGCACTTTAATTATCGTCATTTATCTTTAAGCTTAAAATATAGAATCGACAAACCGGTCATTAAACGGTAAAACTCCCCTTTTATAATAATATTACTACTTATATAATTATATATATTTTGTATAAATATAGTTAAAAATATAGTAAGTATCACCAGCTCCCTGTGGAACGAACCGGACTTACTAAAAACTACACTACTCTACGATTAGGTACACTGCCTATAGTGTTGTAGCAAGGTTTAGGTATATCCCATCCGTAAATTAATAAAACTTGTGTCATATTTTGTAGTATTTTGTATTAAAAATAATAGTATATTTCGTACCCTCACGCTACATCATCAAGTTTTTGGCGCCGCTGCCGGGGAGCACTAAAACGCTATATTTTTAATTTATATTTGCAAAAAAAAAAAAACGTAAAAAAAAACGTAAAAAAAAAAAAAAAAACGTAAAAAAAAAATATATATATATATATTTTTAAAAAATATATTTTTTTTTAAGATTTTGTCTATAAAAAAAAATGTTTTTTTTAGTTTTATTACCTTTAGATTTTTAGACTATATTCGCAACTTTTAGTATTAAGTTTAGTTTTGCCATAGTTATTTTTACTTCTAGAATTTTTAGGCTTTGCCGTAAAATCCCTTAAGTGCTTATTCCTTAGACTAAGTTTTAGGTGCTTTAGAATTTTACGACGCCGTATTTCGCACTACTTTCTTATTTTTATTTTTCGACGCCTATTTTTCGACCTTTTTATTTTTCAACATTTTTCGACGCGCAATCTATTTCTTCCTTATTTCTCGATACTCTAGTTTTTAGGACTTAGAATTTTCTATACTTCTTATCTAAATCTTAAAACGAAAAGAAAAATTATTTAAGCGGTTAAATTAATAGACGTTGACATTTTTCTGGTTCGTAGTAATAGTTGGATTTGTTAGTGGCTAGTTGTGGGCTTCCGATTTAAAGGGTCCTGGCTACCTGCTGCATCTTTTGGCTATTCGAAACGTGGGCAAAATCAGAAAAGTCTATTAATTGGACAACTTATATAAGTTTTTCTTATTTTTATAACTAATAGGATATTCTGTGAATGCACCGAGCAAAACGTTCACCACCTTTCATACGTTCACCACCTGTAACTCGATCAAGACATCTAGCAAATATTGTCGCCGTTGATTTTTCTTTAGAATCGTCATCTAGTCGAACAAGAACTCCAACTCAAATTTCCGATAATCCATCTTTTGAACCCGACTTCACAATTAAGAACCCGGAGCATATTCAAGGACAATTCGAAGATCCTGAACCACTAATTATTCCTCCTGAGCCACAAACCATTAAATCAGAATCCTCTAGTGATTCGTATTCAACAAATTCAATTATGGAAGTAACGGAACCTCTAAGTATGGAAGATCGAATGAGAGCCACACGCACGGGTCAAGGTCACGCCATTATTAAGCCAGAAGTTAATGCGCCAGATTATGAAATCAAAGGACAAATTCTACACATGGTAACTAACCAATGCCAATTCAGTGGTGCACCGAATGAAGATCCTAACGAACACCTTCGTACGTTTAAAAGAATTTGTACACTATTCAAAATCCGAGAAGTGGAAGATGAGCAGATCTATCTCATGTTGTTTCCCTGGACTTTAAAGGGAGAAGCCAAAGATTGGTTAGAATCGTTACCTGAAGGGGCGATTGACACATGGGATGTTTTAGTTGAAAAATTTCTTAAACGATTCTTTCCGGCATCCAAAGCCGTGAGACTTCAAGGAGAAATTGTTACGTTCGCGCAAAAGCCAAATGAAACATTATATGAGGCGTGGACAAGATTCGGAAGGATGTTGAGAGGATGTCCTCAACACGGTTTAGACACTTACCAAATAGTACAAATATTCTACCAAGGTGTCAACGCTGCTACACGAAAAGACATCGACATAACAGCTGGTGGTTCCATTATGAAGAAAACCGCAACTGAAGCTTACAAAATTATTGATAACACAGCATCCCACTCACATGAGTGGCACCAAGAAAAAGATATCTTTCGATCATCTAAAGTGGCTAGAGCCGATTCTAGCCATGACTTTGATTCCGTTTCCGCAAAAATAGATGCTTTCGAGAGACGAATGGAAAAGATGAATAAAGATATTCACGCAATACGAATTAGTTGTGAGCAATGCGGTGGACCACACTTAATGAAAGACTGTCACATTGAACAAACGATGGAACAACGTGAGAATGTTGTCTACATGAACCAAAGGCTGGAAAATAGTTATCAGAATAATTATCAACCGCCAAGGCCAAACTTCAATCGAAATCAAAACATTCTTTACAATCCAAAAGGACCCGAAAATAACTGGTATAACCAACAAGGTCCGAATAACCAACCAACTCAAAACAACACTTTCAATCAACAAAGACCTGGCTTATATAAACCACAACAACAAACCGAAGAGAAAAAGTCAAATATGGAAGACGTGGTATTCAAGCTAGTTGAATCTCAAACACAATTTATTGAAACTCAAACCCAAACGAACGAGAGGTTTGATCAGTCATTAAGAACTCAACAAGCTTCCATTTTGAATCTAGAAAAACACGTAGGTACTCTTGCTAGCATGATGAGTGAGAGGGAACAAGGAAAGCTACCGAGTAATACTGAAGTAAATCCTCGGAATGAGAATGTTAATATGGTGTCAACAAATTCTAAAAAACCAGCTCCAGAAGATGGGAAGGTTTTAGATGTGAGTAACAATGAAGAAATTACACCACCACCACCCGAGTGTGTAAAGTCAGTGGTGGCACCATACAAACCACCCATCCCGTTTCCAAGAAAAGGAGTTGAGTATGAGCAAGTAACAAGTAATAAAGATTGTGATACCTCTGGAAAGAAGAAGAAGAAAAAGAATAAGAAAGTACAAGAAACAAAAACCGTAAAGATAAACCCGGTGAATACAGTTCCACCAAAACCTCCACCTAGGGTAGGTGATCCGGGTGAATTTATTGTTCCTTGTCTACTTAGTGATTGTGTCATGTATGATGCACTAGCAGATTTAGGTGCGAGTGTAAGTGTTATGCCTCTTTCCTTATATAAGAGATTAGGTGTAGGTGAGTTAACTCCAACGGATATGAGTGTTCGACTCTTTGATCAAACCATTAAGCACCCAGTTGGAATTGCTGACAACCTACCCATTCAAGTAGGTAATTTAACCTTTCTAGTCGAATTCATTGTCATTGACATAGAAGAGGACCCAAACATTCCTCTAATTTTAGGTCGACCATTCTTTGCGTCCACCGGGGCGTTATTTGATGTAGGAAATGGAAGAATGACACTTAAAAGTGGTGACAAATCTATCACCTTTATGATTCGAAAGTCTAAATCTCCACCAACCAAAACCGTTGAACCAGAAAAAATGATTGGTAAGAACCATGTTGTTTTACCAACTCCAACGGTAGTGCTTAATAATAATAAAATGCCTAAGTGTGGAGAAAATGAAGTAACACCTAATGATGACATGATAACAATGAACCCCGTTATTGATACGAAATTAAATGACCCCATTATTAATAGTTCAATGAAGAAACTTATTAAACGGATTCGCGATGCTAGAACCAAGGGGAACTTTAAGTTATGTAACCGGTTAGTATCCAATCTATCACCTAAAGAAAAGGAGAAACTAGTTGAAATTGTGGATATTACACAGGAATCCGACCAATGGCTTAAAGAAAAAGTCACGGATATGCAAGTTGATTATGGACCAAGAGAAATTGACGATGAAGTTAATCACAATTTCGACACCACAGCTACCTAAGTGTGGGGAGATTTAAATGTTCTAAAAAGAAAATGCTGTCTAGAGTTAATTGTTCTGTTCTCGTGTAGTTCCGAGAATGGAATCCGATTGGTCTTTTCCGCTAGCAGACACTAAAGAACTAGTTTTCTCCCTCCATTCTGATTTTTTTTTATTTTGTAGGTTTTATATGAAATTAATATGCTTTTTAAATTTAAGTTTAGTGTGAATTTAAAAACAAAATTTACTTTATTTCATTAAATAAAAAAATGATTTCTAAAATTCGTCGTGAGTTGAAGATTAGGTAGTTGAGCCGAAATTGCTTTACCCGAGGGCGGGACGACAAATTTTGTTATCATTATTTTTAATTTTATTGATCTAAAGGATGCCAAAAATATTATATATTATAAATTTTTGAAAGTGGGGTTATATACCAAACTTCAAAAATATGTATATATATGTTTGTATTTTATGTTATATACAAAACAGGGTAAAACAACGCACTTTCAAAGACTGTCATTAAGTTCAGCAAAAGGTACTAATTTTGACGACAAGAAGCAAAATATCAAATGTGAGATAACAACAAGATGTTTGCAAACTGGGTATTTTTAATCATTTCTCTACGCTAATCACCCTCATGAATTTAAATTTTTACTGATTTCTTGCAAATGAGGGCATTGCAAGATCTCAAGTGTGGGGAAGGGTTATAAATTCTCTCGGGTTTATACTTGGCTTATTTTCTAAATATTATGAAAATTTTAAAATTTTTTAACTAAATGAATTCAAAATCATGTTTATACATATTTATGAACGATAAAACTAGGTGTTAATGCCGAAATTATCGTTACCTCGGAAAGGACATAAATTGAGAAACACCCTAAAACGATTGAATTCATTTAAAATGGAATAAAGGAGAATAAAAAAAGCAAAGAAAGAAACTAAGTGTGGGGAGAATGTACCAAGTTATTCAATTAAAAACTATCTATCACATGTTTCTGTAAAGTTATTGCAGGTACTTTTGTTTTGGACGATTTTAATCAGTTTTACCCGATTTACTATAAGAAAGATGGATCTACACGATGAATCAATTCCATCATTAAAAGAAAGTAAAGTCTTCCGAAAAAGAAACGCGCTTCTTGATTTAGGTCATGAAGTTGTCGTCTAGACCAGCTGTAGGTTGACGAAAAATCTAGAAAAGTCATCTCTAAAATCAGCAGGAAATCCACGGACCTCAGCATCAAACAGGGTCGCCATGTGGTCAGATTTATCCTAACCATGAGAAGGATTTATCTCGTACAATGGGGGGCACCGTGCAAATTAGCTTGATAAGACTAATGAATCAGATCCCCAGAAAGGATAATCTCCTTAAAGATTAAAAATCAGCTTTTAAGACTGATATTACTCAATCCTAGAGATTGACCTTAAAGATTGAGAATTCAAACTCATGGAATTCAATGATATCTAAACTCGAGCTTGAACGAGAAAATATTTTGATCAAAATTGCAAACCGATTTGTTTTCTGAAAATCCATTTTCAATGCGTTTATTACCATTGAACGTAAAATCCTAGGAATTCACCTGGAATTCATTAGGTCACCTGAACCAAATCGGGTGTCAACCGTAAGAACGGTGGTTGCATAGCATGGTCGGAGACAGGACCTTGTGCCAGACCGAAAAATCAAAGGATGATCTTTACTATCGCTCCTACCATGGATAGTTCTAGCATCCGACACGTTAATAAGACCATAATCATCTGCATGTCACGGGACATTGCCTTAACAGTTTCTTGTTCATCGCTTTCCTTTACAACCGGACGGTAGTTTACCAAAAGGTAATATACGAAACAAGTAAACTGGATGTGTGCTTTCCGAATACCGGGATAGCAGTGGATTACACGAACCTAAATGTTTTTAGCCAAAATATTGATCCACAAATATATTTTGCAACACCAATGGTGGATCAAATCAGAAAACTTATCTAGGGTAAAAGCTAGATTGAATTTTCAAAAGATCAAATGTTTTCATAAAGATCCTATTTCCTAAAGGATCTAAATTTTTATAGTCATGTGGGACTGTAAACCGCCTTTCAAATGTGCACTTTGCTTTAGAAACCGAAAGTAAATCGGCTATTTGATTGCAAGTGTCGTTGACCTAAACCCAAGGCAACTGTGGATGACACACCCACCTTTAACCATCATTACTGTCATTGTTTATACCGCTATATCAAAATCACTGATGTACAAAATGTGATGAATAAAAAAGTGATTCATGTATGTTTTTATTTCAAGTTCTGTATTGCTTGAGGACAAGCAACGCTCAAGTGTGGGGATATTTGATAGTGTTCCAAATGAACATATATTTAGTAGCAATATCGTTCCAATATGTAAAGTTTTTAAATGTAATTTCCTTATTTTTAGTTGTAATAGTTAAATAAATAAGTGCGAAGACGAAAGACGCAAATCGCTCGAAAATGAAGATTTAAAGACAAAAACGAAGATTTGAAAGACCAAAACGTCCAAAAAGCTCAAAAGTACAACATACAATTAAAAAGGTTCAAATTATTGATGAGGAACGTCTAAAAATGACAAGAGTACAAGTTACAAAACGCAAAGTACACGATATAAAATAGTACGCAAGGACGTTCGAAAATCCGGAACCGGGACATGAACCAACTTTCAACGCTCGACGCAACGGTGTAAAAATTATGAGTCAACTATGCACAAGAATAAAATATAATATTTAAATAATTCATAATAAGAATAATATTAAATAATAAAAATTTGTTAATTGAGCATAGTTCAGGGGTCGTAAATGAAAATTCAATTTCATATTTTGCCTATAAAAGGCTATGTAATCGATACATCTTACGGAGATCAAAAAATCTATATATCCTTTTATCCCTCTTTCTACCGATCCAATATCAAATATCAATATCTATATCTATAATTCTCTATCATAATGTTAATGTAATAAGATATAACAATAATCTTAATTTTAAGTTTAAATTATGATAATAATAAGATTTATGATAGAGATCGTTTGAGTATGTAAGTCGAAATTTTGTCCGTGTAACGCTACGCTATTTTTAATCATTGTAAGTTATGTTCAACCTTTTTACATTAATGTATCGTAACTAAGTTATTATTATGCTTATTTGAGCCGAAGTAATCGTGATGTTGGGCTAAAATATTAAGAAGGGGTTATTGAACTTTGGACCATAATTAAGGTTTGGGCAAAAGACCGACACTTGTGGAAATTGAACTATTGACTATTAATAGATGGGGGGTATTGTCTAATTGAGTGACAACTCATTGGAGTCTGTCGAACCTATCTTCAAATTAATTAACCTAATAATTAATAATGATTATGGTTGTCCTATTTAGTGACGTTCATATGGAATCTGTTATAATCATTTAATTAATCAATTGGGTTGGGTAATTGATTATTCATTCTGATCAAGTGGATGAATTAATATTCATAAACTAATTAAAACAGGGGTGGATTACATACAGTGATAACTGGTGTAATTGTTGACAGAAGTGATAGCTGCGTCACAGTTTAAATCCTTAATCAGTTGGAATATTTGACTTCGGGTATAAGGGTAATTTGACGAGGATACTCGCACTTTATATTTATGACCGATGGACTATTATGGACAAAAATCAGATAGACGTATCAAATAAACCAGGACAAAGGACAATTAACCCATGGTAATAAATTAAAATCAACACGTCAAACATCATGATTACGGAAGTTTAAATAAGCATAATTCTTTTATTATATTTCTCATCGTATCTTTATTTACTGTCATTTTATTACTCGCAATTTTATTTACTGTCATTTTATTTATTGTCATTATTTTACGCACTTTAATTATCGTCATTTATCTTTACGCTTAAAATATAGAATTGACAAACCGGTCATTAAACGGTAAAACCCCCCTTTTATAATAATATTACTACTTATATAATTATATATATTTTGTATAAATATAGTTAAAAATATAGTAAGTATCACCAGCTCCCTGTGGAACGAACCGGACTTACTAAAAACTACACTACTCTACGATTAGGTACACTGCCTATAGTGTTGTAGCAAGGTTTAGGTATATCCCATCCGTAAATTAATAAAACTTGTGTCATATTTTGTAGTATTTTGTATTAAAAATAATAGTATATTTCGTACCCTCACGCTACATCATCAGGTGCCGATAAATGCTTTGTATCCAAGACTTTGACTCATTCTTTTAGCACTCCACCTCTTCCATTAGATACCACTTATACCATTGAAGTGGCTAACGGGAAACTATTAAGTGCCGACACATATTACCGGGGGTGTACGTTAAACATTTTGGGTAAGGAATTTGAAATTGACTTGATACCTATGGAACTAGGAAGCTTTGATGTAATAATCGGTATGAATTGGTTAGTCAAAACGAAATCTCACATCCTTTGTGATCTTAACGCAATCCGAATTCCTATCGAGAATGGTGAACCTTTGATTGTTTATGGCGATAAGAGTTGCACCAGACTCAACCTCGTTTCGTGCCTTAAAGTTAGAAAACTACTCCGTAAGGGTTGTTTTGCGATCCTTGCCCACGTTAAGAAAGTCGAGTTTGATGATAAGCATATCGATGATGTGCCAATTGTTAGTGACTTTTCCGATGTATTTCCCGACGAATTGCCGGGTCTTCCGCCTCATCGACCGGTAGAATTCCAAATCGATCTTATTCTGGGAGCCGCACCCGTAGCACGTGCACCATATAGACTTGCTCCATCCGAAATGCAAGAATTGCAAAGTCAAATCCAAGAACTACTTGATCGTGGTTTTATCCAACCTAGCCATTCACCTTGGGGCGCTCCGATTTTGTTTGTTAAAAAGAAAGACGGATCCCTACGAATGTGCATTGACTATCGTGAACTAAACAAATTGACGGTAAAGAACCGATATCCTCTTCCTCGCATCGATGACCTCTTTGATCAACTACAAGGGTCTTGTGTATATTCAAAAATCGATCTCCGCTCGGGTTATCATCAATTGAGGGTTAAGGGGGAAGATGTCTCCAAAACCGCTTTCCGGACTCGTTATGGTAGTTATGAGTTCCTTGTCATGCCATTTGGTCTCACTAACGCACCGGCGGTGTTCATGGATCTTATGAACCGCGTGTGCAAACCGTATCTCGATAAATTCGTTATTGTGTTCATCGATGACATATTGATCTATTCTAAAAATGAAGAAGAGCACGAACAACATCTCCGACTTGTGCTTGAACTCTTGAGACAAGAACGACTTTATGCCAAATTCTCCAAGTGTGAATTTTGGTTGAAGGAAGTTCAATTTCTTGGTCATGTTGTAAGTGATCAAGGTATTAAAGTCGATCCCACGAAAATCGAAGTCATTAGTAAATGGGAGACTCCTACTACTCCTACTCACATTCGTCAATTCTTGGGTCTCGTCGGATACTATCGTAGATTCATCGAAAACTTCTCTTTGGTTGCACGTCCTCTAACCGCATTAACTCACAAAGGAAAGAAATTCATTTGGGCGACCGAGCAAGAATCCGCGTTTCAAATCTTGAAGACAAAACTAACCACCGCTCCTATCTTGTCACTTCTCGAAGGCAATGATGATTTTGTTGTATATTGCGATGCCTCGAAACATGGTTTTGGGTGTGTATTGATGTAACGGAAGAAAGTCATTGCTTATGCCTCTCGATAACTAAAAATTCATGAACGGAATTACACGACTCATGATCTCGAACTTGGAGCCGTTGTCTTTGCACTTAAAATGTGGAGACACTATCTTTATGGAACCAAGAGTACTATCTTCACCGATCACAAAAGCCTTCAACACATCTTCGATCAAAAGCAACTAAACATGAGACAACGACGATGGATTGAAACTTTGAACGATTACGATTGCGAGCTTCGTTACCATCCCGGGAAGGCAAACGTAGTAGCCGATGCCTTAAGTCGAAAAGAAAGAGCGATGCCTCTTCGTGTCCGAGCCTTAAACATCACCATCCACACAAACCTTAATAGCCAAATTCGGGTAGCCCAAGATGAGGCTCTCAAGGATGAAAACCTTTCACACGAGCTCTTGAACATTCTCGTCTCTCGATTCGAAATTAGGGAGACCGGACTCCGATATTACGCCGGAAGGATTTGGGTGCCTAGTTATGGGAACCTACGAAGCCTTATTTTAGATGAAGCCCATAAGTCACGATACTCGATTCACCCCGGTGCCAATAAGATGTACCACGACCTTAAACAACTATATTTGTGGCCGAACATCAAAAGGGACGTAGCTACTTATGTTTCCAAGTGTTTGACATGTTCCAAAGTCAAAGCCGAACACCAAAGACCGTCCGGACTACTTCAACAACCCGAGATCCCGTAATGGAAGTGGGAAAGGATAACGATGGATTTTATCACCAAGCTACCAAAAACGACGGGCGGTTATGATACCATTTGGGTTATTGTTGACCGTCTCACAAAATCCGCACACTTCCTTGCCATGAAAGAAACGGACAAAATGGAGAAACTTGCACAACTTTACATTAAGGAGATCGTAGCCTGACACGGTGTACCCTTATCGATTATCTCCGACCGAGATAGCCGTTTCGTTTCTAGATTTTGGCGTACATTGCAAGAAGCGTTGGGAACGCGTTTAGACATGAGCACCGCATATCATCCTCAAACTGATGGACAAAGCGAACGTACAATTCAAACCTTAGAGGACATGTTACGAGCTTGCGTGGTTGATTTTGGAAAAGCTTGGGACAAGCACTTACCTCTCGCCGAGTTCTCTTACAACAATAGTTATCACGCGAGTATTAAAGCCGCACCTTTTGAAGCGCTATATGGCCGAAAATGTCGTTCACCTCTTTGTTGGGCCGAGGTAGGCGACGTGCAAATCACCGGACCCGAACTCATTCACGAAACCACCGAGAAAATCGTTCAAATCCGAGATAGGCTTAGGACGGCCCGGAGTCGTCAAAAGTGCTATACCGTCAAAAGACGCAACGACCTTGAATTTCAAGTCGGTGACCGCGTCATGCTAAAAGTCGCACCTTGGAAAGGTGTAATCCGTTTTGGGAAACGCGGGAAGCTAAATCCGCGGTATATTGGACCTTTCGAAATCTTGGAGCGTATTGGAACCGTTGCTTATCGTTTAGATCTTCCGCCTCAATTGAACTCCGTTCATCCTACCTTCCATGTATCTAACTTGAAAAAGTGTCTTGCCGAACCCGATATCGTCATCCCTCTCGAAGAACTTACTATTGATGACAAACTTCATTTTGTGGAGGAACCGGTTGAAATTGTGGACACCTCCGTCAAGACATTGAAACAAAGCCGAATCCCGATTGTTAAAGTCCGTTGGAATTCCAAAAGGGGACCCGAGTTTACTTGGGAAAGGCAAGATCAAATGCAAAGGAAATACCCACATTTATTCGTGCATTCGAAAACGCAAGATCTCGGGGAAGAAACAACGACTACTACGCCTACTTAAATTTCGGGACGAAATTTCTTTTAAGGAGTAGGTAATGTAACATCCCGCCTTTTTCCATTTACTTTTCCGTTTAACTATTTTAAAGTCCGTTATATATTTATAACATCTTTCGTTAATACGCGTTTTAAATTATCTCGATTAGGTAATTCACGCACCCGATTCAAACTTGAGGGACTAAAATTGACACGGGGCAAACTAGTTGACTAGGTCAACTAGTCCACCCCAATCACCACCATTCAATCCTCTTCATCTCTCTCTCTTTCTCTCTAGCAAGAACACACACACATCTACCAAATTCATTCAATCATCATCTAAATTCGATCTAAGAGGCTTACAACAAAATAAATTACATATTCGTGATCCTCTCTCCATCCTCTTCATTTTGGTACCAACTTCATCTCGTTTGGGTAACATTTCTAAAACTCTAGATTTCTCTAAATTCGTGTTTTTGACTTAAAATGGTGTTAGTTAGTGTCTATGGCTCATTGTGATGTCGTGTATGTAATTGGTATGCTCGATCTCGTTGTTTTAGTGTAACTAGCATGAACTTGAATTTTGGTGTGTTGTTCTTGAATTTTGGATGATCATATGTTGTTAGATGTTAAAAGTTCATGTTCTAATTGTGTTCCTAGTATCACTAGCTTCAATTTGATGTGTAGGTTGCTTTAGAAAAGTTCATGAACTTGATTTATGATTTTGGTGAATTTGGGTTAGGGTTTGATGAACTTGAAATGGACTTTTGATGCATTGAATGCCATGGATTATGGTTGGTAAGTGTTTAGTTGGATTGTATGCTTGATTACCTTCGAAACGGCATATCATTCATGTAAATTGGTTGCCCGAATCATTGAATTGCATTTATGAACTTGTATGCGATTAATGTTGAGCATTAGATGCGGTTTTGGTTGTTATAATAGGTAGATTGATTGATAAAATGTGTTTAGTTGTCTTCCTCGTCAAATTACCTTCCCAACGGTATAAAATACTTGACTTGATTGTTTGCGGATCATAAATTGTGTTTATTTGGTTTTTGGTTCGTGCACTTAGGAGTTCTGCATCAGACTTGAAATCCAACCTGGACGCCGTCCAGATATTTGGACGCCGTTCCAGTATTCAAATCTGGACGCCGTCCAGAAAGTCTGGACGCCGTCCCAGCCTTCAAAGCTGGACGCCGTCCAGAAAATCTGGACGCCGTCCAGATACACTGGCAGGCTCTGTCTCCGCTGGCCATTTTACGGAAAATGTTTGCTATGCTATGGACCTCCGATTCACATGTAACTTGTTCTAACATGCTCATACATGATTAAAAACCTCAGGAAAATAGTTCGGGACCAGACCCGAACGTGTTGACTTTTTGTTGACTTTGACCCGACCTAAGTTGACTTTTATTCAAACTTAACCAAATGATTGTGCAATCGTTCTAACATGCTTTTATACTTGTACCTCGCATGAAACATGACAATTTGATTCACATGCTATTATGGTCGAGTCTTAACGAGCCATAGGACTAATTGAACATTTTTGACCTATCGTGTTTACCGTTATTGATACAACCTATTGTTTAGGTCAAGACTAGCATTGTTCTTTGCACACGTTTACTTGTTGAAGTACTTTACTACTCGTGTACTCAAGGTGAGATCATAGTCCCACTTTTACTCTTTTTGAACTTACATTTGGGATGAGAAAACATAAACATTTCTTTTACTAAGTGAACACAAGTACAGGAAAACAAACATTCTACATACGAGTTTAGAACAAAATCCTCAATTCGATTATCATTAGTTACACTTGCCGGGTGTAAGCGAGAACTTATGTTGTATGGATCCATATGGGTTTGACAAACCCTCATTCAAACGGTTCGCTACCGTTTACGAATGAAATATATTTTCGAGAAACAGTGTATGTTCTAGCACTAAGTGATGGGGTTCAATGGAAGGAATGTTAAGCATTGATAATTGGGTGCTCGTGAAACAAACTTTTGGAATGTATTACTATTATCTCATTGTTGCAAATCTTGTGGTTCATTTGTACTTACTTACTCAAACCTATGATTTCACCAACGTTTTCGTTGACAGATTTCTATGTTTTTCTCAGGTCCTTGAACGATACATGATACATGCTTCCGCTCATTATTTTGATACTTGCATTGGATGTCGAGTATATATGCATACATGGAGCGTCTTTTGGCTACTTTTAAATTGTGTCGCATAAGTTTCACTTGTACTTATAACTTTGTAACGTAACTTGTGGTGGAACTATTCTTGTGAAATTTGAACAATCTTTACATTTGAAATGAATGCGACATATCTTTTGGTCAAACGTTGTTTTAAAGACTTATGACCACGTAACGGGACCTAGGTAGACGGCGCCGTCAATGACGATTTTGTCGGGTCGCTACACATGTGATCCTGTAATGATCAGTTTGTGGCATGAGAGATTAGGCCACCCAGGATCAACAATGATGAAAAGAATAATACAAAATACACATGGACATCCATTGGCGGATCAAAGGATCTCTCATGATGCACTTATCCCATGTACATCATGCTCACTTGGAAAGTTGATAATAAGACCATCACCTCTTAAGGTTGAAAAAGAATCACCAATGTTTCTTGAAAGAATTCAAGGTGATATATGTGGACCAATTCATCCACCATGTGGACCATTTAGATATTTTATGGTTCTAATAGATGCATCTAGTAGATGGTCTCATGTTTGTCTATTATCAAGTCGAAATATGGCATTTTCAAAATTTCTTGCTCAAATTATTAAATTGATAGCACATTTCCCTGATTATACTATTAAAAGGGTGAGACTAGATAATGCCGGTGAGTTTACGTCTCAAGCATTTAATAACTTTTGCATGTCTATTGGGATTATTGTTGAACATCCTGTTGCCCATGTGCATACACAAAATGGTTTAGCTGAATCATTAATTAAACGATTGCAGCTAATAGCTAGACCATTGATAATGAGAATAAAACTCCCAGTATCTGTATGGGGTCATTCAATTTTGCATGCTGCAATATTGATTCGCATTAGACCAAGCGCAAGTCATACATATTCTCCCTTGCAACTTGCTTTTGGCCATCAGCCAAATATTTTCCACCTTAGAACATTTGGTTGTGCGGTTTATGTCCCTATCGCACCACCACAACGCACTAAAATGGGTCCACAAAGAAGGATGGGAATATATGTTGGATATGAAACATGTTCAATAATAAGATATATTGAACCCATGACGGGTGATGTTTTTACAGCACGTTTTGCTGATTGTCACTTTAATGAAACATTATTCCCTAGATTAGGGGGAGAAATAAAAAATAAAGAAAATGATGTTTCATGGTGTGAACCTCAATTAATGTATCTTGATCCTCGCACAAAAGAATGCGAGACCGAAGTTCAAAAAATAATGCATATGCAAGAACTTGCGAATAAATTGCCTGATGCATTTACAGATACAAAAAGAGTGACTAAATCATATATACCAGCAGCAAATGCTCCAGCTCGAATTGAAATTCCAAAAACTGGCAATAATGTCATTCTTGAGTCTTTGCCACGCCAGAAACGTGGGAGACCAATTGGTTCCAAAGATAAAAATCCTCGAAAAAGAAAATCAGCTGATAATGAGGTAAAAGAAAGTGTTCAAGAAGAACTACAAATCAATACTCCTTCTGCAGAGGAGATTGATGATGTCAATACGGAATTTTCAATCAATTATGCACATTCAAAAATATTATGGAACCGAAATGAAATGAAAAATCTTGATGAGATATTTTCATATAATGTTGCATATGACATCATGAATGATGATGATGATCCAGAATCAAAATCAGTCATAGAATGTCAAAATAGACATGATTGGGATCATTGGAAAGGAGCAATATGAGCTGAATTTGAATCGCTCAATAAAAGAAAAGTTTTCGGATCTATCATTCTCACACCTAAAGATGTGAAACCTGTGGGATATAGATGGGTTTTTGTGCGAAAAAGAAATGAGAAAAATGAAGTTACAAGGTATAAATCTAGACTTGTAGCTCAAGGTTTTTCTCAAAGACCAGGAATTGATTATGAGGAAACTTATTCTCCTGTTATGGATGCAATTACTTTTAGATACTTAATCAGCCTGGCAGTTTCTAAAAATTTAGAAATGCATCTCATGGATTGTAGTGACCCGAACTTTTCCATGTTTATATATATTAATTGAGATTGATATTTACATGATTAAATGTTTCCAACATGTTAAGCAATCAAACTTGTTAAGACTTGATTAATTGAAATATGTTTCATATAGACAATTGACCACCCAAGTTGACCGGTGATTCACGAACGTTAAAACTTGTAAAAACTATATGATGATATATATATGGTTATATATATAGTTAACATTATATTATGATAATTAAACATATCATTAAGTATATTAACAATGAACTACATATGTAAAAACAAGACTACTAACTTAATGATTTTTAAACGAGACATATATGTAACGATTATCATTGTAAAGACATTTAATGTATATATATCATATTAAGAGATATTCATACATGATAATATCATGATAATATAATAATTTAAAATCTCATTTGATATTATAAACATTGGGTTAACAACATTTAACAAGATCGTTAACCTAAAGGTTTCAAAACAACACTTACATGTAACGACTAACGATGACTTAA
The DNA here is from genome assembly GCF_046630445.1 of Rutidosis leptorrhynchoides. Lineage (NCBI taxonomy): Eukaryota > Viridiplantae > Streptophyta > Magnoliopsida > Asterales > Asteraceae > Rutidosis > Rutidosis leptorrhynchoides. The sequence continues at coordinate 416,386,332 of NC_092338.1, forward strand.
CGACTCAGTTAAAATGTATATACATGTAGTGTTTTAATATGTATTTATACACTTTTGAAAGACTTCAATACACTTATCAAAATACTTCTACTTAAAAAAATGCTTACAATTACATCCTCGTTCAGTTTCATCAACAATTCTACTCGTATGCACCCGTATTCGTACTCGTACAATACACAGCTTTTAGATGTATGTACTATTGGTATATACACTCCAATGATCAGCTCTTAGCAGCCCATGTGAGTCACCTAACACATGTGGGAACCATCATTTGGCAACTAGCATGAAATATCTCATAAAATTACAAAAATATGAGTAATCATTCATGACTTATTTACATGAAAACAAAATTACATATCCTTTATATCTAATCCATACACCAACGACCAAAAACACCTACAAACACTTTCATTCTTCAATTTTATTCATCTAATTAATCTCTCTCAAGTTCTATCTTCAAGTTCTAAGTGTTCTTCATAAATTCCAAAAGTTATAGTTTCATAAAATCAAGAATACTTTCAAGTTTGCTAGCTCACTTCCAATCTTGTAAGGTGATCATCCAACCTCAAGAAATCTTTGTTTCTTATAGTAGGTTATCATTTTAATACAAGGTAATAATCATATTCAAACTTTGGTTCAATTTCTATAACTATAACAATCTTATTTCAAGTGATGATCTTACTTGAACTTGTTTTCGTGTCATGATTCTGCTTCAAGAACTTCGAGCCATCCAAGGATCCATTGAAGCTAGATTCATTTTTCTCTTTTCCAGTAGGTTTATCCAAGGAAATTAAGGTAGTAATGATGTTCATAACATCATTCGATTCATACATATAAAGCTATCTTATTCGAAGGTTTAAACTTGTAATCACTAGAACATAGTTTAGTTAATTCTAAACTTGTTCGCAAAAAAAAGTTAATCCTTCTAACTTGACTTTTAAAATCAACTAAACACATGTTCTATATCTATATGATATGCTAACTTAATGATTTAAAACCTGGAAACACGAAAAACACCGTAAAACCGGATTTACGCCGTCGTAGTAACACCGCGGGCTGTTTTGGGTTAGTTAATTAAAAACTATGATAAACTTTGATTTAAAAGTTGTTATTCTGAGAAAATGATTTTTATTATGAACATGAAACTATATCCAAAAATTATGGTTAAACTCAAAGTGGAAGTATGTTTTCTAAAATGGTCATCTAGACGTCGTTCTTTCGACTGAAATGACTACTTTTACAAAAACGACTTGTAACTTATTTTTCCGACTATAAACCTATACTTTTTCTATTTAGATTCATAAAATAGAGTTCAATATGAAACCATAGCAATTTGATTCACTCAAAACGGATTTAAAATGAAGAAGTTATGGGTAAAACAAGATTGGATAATTTTTCTCATTTTAGCTACGTGAAAATTGGTAACAAATCTATTCCAACCATAACTTAATCAACTTGTATTGTATATTATGTAATATTGAGATACCATAGACACGTATACAATGTTTTGACCTATCATATCGACACATCTATATATATTTCGGAACAACCATAGACACTCTATATGTGAATGTTGGAGTTAGCTATACAGGGTTGAGGTTGATTCCAAAATATATATAGTTTGAGTTGTGATCAATACTGAGATACGTATACACTGGGTCGTGGATTGATTCAAGATAATATTTATCGATTTATTTCTGTACATCTAACTGTGGACAACTAGTTGTAGGTTACTAACGAGGACAGCTGACTTAATAAACTTAAGACATCAAAATATATTAAAAGTATTGTAAATATATTTTGAACATACTTTGATATATATGTATATATTGTTATAGGTTCGTGAATCAACCAGTGGCCAAGTCTTACTTCCCGACGAAGTAAAAATCTGTGAAGGTGAGTTATAGTCCCACTTTTAAAATCTAATATTTTTGGGATGAGAATACATGCAGGTTTTATAAATGATTTACAAAATAGACACAAGTACGTGAAACTACATTCTATGGTTGAATTATCGAAATCGAATATGCCCCTTTTTATTAAGTCTGGTAATCTAAGAATTAGGGAACAGACACCCTAATTGACGCGAATCCTAAAGATAGATCTATTGGGCCTAACAAACCCCATCCAAAGTACCGGATGCTTTAGTACTTCGAAATTTATATCATATCCGAAGGGTGTCCCGGAATGATGGGGATATTCTTATATATGCATCTTGTTATTGTCGGTTACCAGGTGTTCACCATATGAATGATTTTTATCTCTATGTATGGGATGTGTATTGAAATATGAAATCTTGTGGTCTATTGTTACGATTTGATATATATAGGTTAAACCGATAACTCACCAACATTTTTGTTGACGTTTAAAGCATATTTATTCTCAGGTGAATACTAAGAGCTTCCGCTATTGCATACTAAAATAAGGACAAGATTTGGAGTCCATGTTTGTATGATATTGTGTAAAAACTGCATTCAAGAAACTGATTTCGATGTAACATATTTGTATTGTAAACCATTATGTAATGGTCGTGTGTAAACAGGATATTTTAGATTATCATTATTTGATAATCTACGTAAAGCTTTTTAAACCTTTATTTATGAAATAAAGGTTATGGTTTGTTTTAAAAATGAATGCAGTCTTTGAAAAACGTCTCATATAGAGGTCAAAACCTCGCAACGAAATCAATTAATATGGAACGTTTTTAATCAATAAGAACGGGACATTTCAGTTGGTATCCGAGCATTGGTCTTAGAGAACCAGAAAATTTGCATTAGTGTGTCTTATCGAGTTTGTTAGGATGCATTAGTGAGTCTGGACTTCGACCGTGTTTTCTTTAAAAATGATTGCTTAACATTTTTGTTGGAAACTATATATTTTTAACATATGAATATTATGTGATATATTAATCTCTTAACGTGTTTGATATTATGTGATAGATGTCTACCTCTAGAACAAGTCCCATTGACTCACCTAATAATAATGAAGAGTCAAATGTAAATTGGAATGATTCGTGGACTGATTCACAAGTTCCCGAAGAGGAACCGGAAGAAGAGTCGGAACCGGAAGAAGAATCAGAACCGGAAGAAGAATCGGAACCGGAAGAAGAAATAGAACCGGTGGGGGAAATAATAAAACGGTTAAGTAAAAGAGAATCCTCAACCAACCGACCAAGGTTAATTATGGTCAATGGTGTTTCCTCCAAGGAAGCAAAATATTGGGAGGATTACCAATTCTCCGATGAATCGGATTCCGACGAGAATTCCGATGATGTTATAGAAATTACCCCAACTGAATTTAAAAAGGCAAAAGAAAATAATAAGGGAAAGGGCACAAAAATAGAGAAATCTAATTCCAACCCCGATGAACTTTATATGTATCATCAACCCCCGAAGTCCTTAAGTTGTAACAATGACCCGGGAACCTCTAAACCACCAGGTTTTTCTAAACCAATGTGGATAACGACGGCTCGTATTAGGGGAACATCATATATCCCTAGAAACTTGTCAAAACGAACCAAAACCGAAGAAGAAGAAGAAACGAGCGAGTCGGAATAAGATAGTTGTATTCGTGTGGTGTAATATATGTAATATAGTGTTCTTATGCTTTATGATATATGTAAAAATTGCTTGTATTAATAAGTATTTTTTTATGAATCTAACTCTTGTCTATTTTACAGTTTAAAAACACAAAATGGATAGACAACCCAATATTTTAAGAGACCTACCCGGAGACATGATTGATGAAATCTTGTCTAGAGTCGGCCAGAATTCCTCGGCACAACTATTTAAGGCGAGATCAGTTTGTAAGACATTCGAAGAACGTTCCAAGAATGTCTTGGTTTATAAGAGACTTTCGTTTGAAAGATGGGGGATATCACATTGGGAAACCCATAAGTTACGATGTGTTTACTTTGACGCATATATTGCGGGGAACCCAAATGCTATTTTACGCAACGGGTTAAGAAATTATTTTGACTCAATATATCCGAATATTGGACTTCGTGATTTAGAAAAAGCGGCTAACATGCAACATAAAGAAGCATGTTATGCTTACGGATTAGTAATGTTCGCTTCTCACCAAAGTGAGAACAAGAACATCGGCCTACAACTATTAAACAAAACGTTCCCACAAGTGACGGAGTCGGTAATTGGGGTAAGAAATGAGGTTTTTAGATTGTTACGGGACTGTTGGACATTACGTAACCCTCGTCCCTTTGACGACGTTACAACACGCTGTCTTATCAACGGCCATAACGGTTATGTTCCACAAGACCAAGGATGGGAAGTAGTCCTAGTAAAACCAGAATGCATGACTTGTTTCTGGACGTATGAATTACGTGTCTTTATTGCCTTTGCTGAACGACTTGTGTACTAGCTAGAATTATCTTCACAACTATCTTGTATCAAAGTTATTGTGTGCTATATTTCATGCTTTATGTAAAATAAGCGGTATTGTAAGTTTGTAAAATATTGTATAAAAGTTTGAACGTGAAATATTATTACAATCAGTTTTTCATATAGAATTGTAGTAGTTGAATTGTATATTAGCTACTAAGTATGAACTTAACGGGTAGGTACTACCCGAATTTAAACTTATAAAATGCTAATATGAAGAAAAAGCTTTTATAAATGAGTTCATATTATGCTACGAAATACTATTAACTACTCTTAATATTCTGTATGATTAACTTGTTCCATTTGACTATTTTGAAGGAAATGGCACCGACTACTCGACACACCGTGAATATGAATGAAGAGGAATTCCGTACTTTTCTAGCTTCAAACATAGCCGCGGTACAGGCTGCGCTACATACCAACAATAACCTTGGATCTGGCAGTACAGGAAATCGTGTAGGATGCACCTACAAAGAATTCACTGCCTGCAAACCTTTGGAATTTGATGGAACCGAAGGACCGATCGGATTGAAACGGTGGACCGAGAAGGTCGAATCGGTGTTTGCCATAAGTAAGTGTACTGAAGAGGACAAAGTGAAGTACGCTACGCATACCTTCACAGGTTCTGCGTTAACATGGTGGAATACCTATCTAGAGCAAGTGGGACAAGACGATGCGTACGCACTACCGTGGTCAGCATTCAAGCACTTGATGAACGAGAAGTACCGTCCCAGAACCGAGGTCAATAAGCTCAAGACAGAACTTAGAGGGTTACGAACCCAAGGATTTGATATTACCACGTACGAAAGACGATTCACAGAATTGTGCCTATTGTGTCCGGGAGCATTCGAAGATGAGGAAGAGAAGATCGACGCATTTGTGAAAGGATTACCGGAAAGAATCCAAGAAGATATAAGTTCACACGAGCCCGCCTCTATACAACAGGCATGTAGAATGGCTCACAAACTAGTGAACCAGATTGAAGAAAGAATTAAAGAACAGACTGCTGAAGAGGCCAATGTGAAGCAAGTCAAAAGAAAGTGGGAGGAAAACGGTGATAAGAATCACCAATACAACAACAACAGCAATTACAACAATAATCGCAACAATTATCCCAACAATCGCAACATCAATCGCAACTACAACAAACGGCACAACAACAACAACAACAACAACAACAGCAACTACAACAATCATCCCAACAACAATAATAACCGCAACAACAACAACAATCAGAAGCAGCTATGCCAAAGGTGTGAAAAGTATCACTCGGGGTTCTGCACCAAATTTTGCAACAAGTGTAAAAGAAATGGTCATAGCGCGGCGAAGTGTGAGGTCTACGGACCAGGGGTTAATAGAACGAAATGAACAAATGGTGTCGGAACGAGTAATGGCGGAGCAAGTAGTGTCGGAGCAAGTTATGCCAATATAGTTTGTTATAAATGTGGAAAACCGGGCCACATTATTAGAAATTGCCCGAACCAGGAGAACACGAATGGACAAGGCCGCGGAAGAGTTTTCAATATTAATGCGGCAGAGGCACAGGAAGACCCGGAGCTTGTTACGGGTACGTTTCTTATTGACAATAAATCTGCTTACTTTTTATTTGATTCGGGTGCGGATAGAAGCTATATGAGTAGAGATTTTTGTGCTAAATTAAGTTGTCCATTGACGCCTTTGGATAGTAAATTTTTACTCGAATTAGCAAATGGTAAATTAATTTCAGCAGATAATATATGTCGGAATCGAGAAATTAAACTGGTTAGCGAAACATTTAAGATTGATTTGATACCAGTAGAGTTAGGGAGTTTTGATGTGATAATCGGTATGGACTGGTTGAAAGAAGTGAAAGCAGAGATCGTTTGTTACAAAAATACAATTCGCATTATACGAGAAAAAGGAAAACCCTTAATGGTGTACGGAGAAAAGGGCAACACGAAGCTACATCTTATTAGTAATTTGAAGGCACAAAAACTAATAAGAAAAGGTTGCTATGCTGTTCTAGCACACGTCGAGAAAGTACAAACTGAAGAAAAGAGCATCAATGATGTTCCCATTGCAAAAGAATTTCCCGATGTATTTCCGAAAGAATTACCGGGATTACCCCCACATCGATCCGTTGAATTTCAAATAGATCTTGTACCAGGAGCTGCACCAATAGCTCGTGCTCCTTACAGACTCGCACCCAGCGAGATGAAAGAACTGCAAAGCCAATTACAAGAACTTTTAGAGCGTGGTTTCATTCGACCAAGCACATCACCGTGGGGAGCTCCTGTTTTGTTTGTCAAGAAGAAAGATGGTACATTCAGGTTGTGTATCGACTACCGAGAGTTGAACAAACTTACCATCAAGAACCACTACCCACTACCGAGAATCGACGACTTATTTGATCAACTACAAGGCTCGTCTGTTTATTCAAAGATTGACTTACGTTCCGGGTATCATCAAATGCGGGTGAAAGAAGATGATATTCCAAAGACTGCTTTCAGAACACGTTACGGTCATTACGAGTTTATGGTCATGCCGTTTGGTTTAACTAATGCACCAGCTGTGTTCATGGACCTTATGAACCGAGTGTGTGGACCATACCTTGACAAGTTTGTCATTGTTTTCATTGATGACATACTTATTTACTCAAAGAATGACCAAGAACACGGTGAACATTTGAGAAAGGTGTTAGAAGTATTGAGGAAGGAAGAATTGTACGCTAAGTTTTCAAAGTGTGCATTTTGGTTGGAAGAAGTTCAATTCCTCGGTCACATAGTGAACAAAGAAGGTATTAAGGTGGATCCGGCAAAGATAGAAACTGTTGAAAAGTGGGAAACCCCGAAAACTCCGAAACACATACGCCAGTTTTTAGGACTAGCTGGTTACTACAGAAGGTTCATCCAAGACTTTTCCAGAATAGCAAAACCCTTGACTGCATTAACGCATAAAGGGAAGAAATTTGAATGGAATGATGAACAAGAGAAAGCGTTTCAGTTATTGAAGAAAAAGCTAACTACGGCACCTATATTGTCATTGCCTGAAGGGAATGATGATTTTGTGATTTATTGTGACGCATCAAAGCAAGGTCTCGGTTGTGTATTAATGCAACGAACGAAGGTGATTGCTTATGCGTCTAGACAATTGAAGATTCACGAACAAAATTATACGACGCATGATTTGGAATTAGGCGCGGTTGTTTTTGCATTAAAGACTTGGAGGCACTACTTATATGGGGTCAAAAGTATTATATATACCGACCACAAAAGTCTTCAACACATATTTAATCAGAAACAACTGAATATGAGGCAGCGTAGGTGGATTGAATTATTGAATGATTACGACTTTGAGATTCGTTACCACCCGGGGAAGGCAAATGTGGTAGCCGATGCCTTGAGCAGGAAGGACAGAGAACCCATTCGAGTAAAATCTATGAATATAATGATTCATAATAACCTTACTACTCAAATAAAGGAGGCGCAACAAGGAGTTTTAAAAGAGGGAAATTTAAAGGATGAAATACCCAAAGGATCGGAGAAGCATCTTAATATTCGGGAAGACGGAACCCGGTATAGGGCTGAAAGGATTTGGGTACCAAAATTTGGAGATATGAGAGAAATGGTACTTAGAGAAGCTCATAAAACCAGATACTCAATACATCCTGGAACAGGGAAGATGTACAAGGATCTCAAGAAACATTTTTGGTGGCCGGGTATGAAAGCCGATGTTGCTAAATACGTGGGAGAATGTTTGACGTGTTCTAAGGTCAAAGCTGAGCATCAGAAACCATCAGGTCTACTTCAACAACCCGAAATCCCGGAATGGAAATGGGAAAACATTACCATGGATTTCATCACTAAATTGCCAAGGACTGCAAGTGGTTTTGATACTATTTGGGTAATAGTTGATCGTCTCACCAAATCAGCACACTTCCTACCAATAAGAGAAGATGACAAGATGGAGAAGTTAGCACGACTGTATTTGAAGGAAGTCGTCTCCAGACATGGAATACCAATCTCTATTATCTCTGATAGGGATGGCAGATTTATTTCAAGATTCTGGCAGACATTACAGCAAGCATTAGGAACTCGTCTAGACATGAGTACTGCCTATCATCCACAAACTGATGGGCAGAGCGAAAGGACGATACAAACGCTTGAAGACATGCTACGAGCATGTGTTATTGATTTTGGAAACAGTTGGGATCGACATCTGCCGTTAGCAGAATTTTCCTACAACAACAGCTACCATTCAAGCATTGAGATGGCGCCGTTTGAAGCACTTTATGGTAGAAAGTGCAGGTCTCCGATTTGTTAGAGTGAAGTGGGGGATAGACAGATTACGGGTCCGGAGATTATACAAGAAACTACCGAGAAGATCATCCAAATTCAACAACGGTTGAAAACCGCCCAAAGTCGACAAAAGAGCTACGCTGACATTAAAAGAAAAGATATAGAATTTGAAATTGGAGAGATGGTCATGCTTAAAGTTGCACCTTGGAAAGGCGTTGTTCGATTTGGTAAACGAGGGAAATTAAATCCAAGGTATATTGGACCATTCAAGATTATTGATCGTGTCGGACCAGTAGCTTACCGACTTGAGTTACCTCAACAACTCGTGGCTGTACATAACACTTTCCACGTCTCGAATTTGAAGAAATGTTTTACTAAAGAAGATCTCACTATTCCGTTAGATGAAATCCAAATCAACGAAAAACTCCAATTCATCGAAGAACCCGTCGAAATAATGGATCGTGAGGTTAAAAGACTTAAGCAAAACAAGATACCAATTGTTAAGGTTCGATGGAATGCTCGTAGAGGACCCGAGTTCACCTGGGAGCGTGAAGATCAGATAAAGAAGAAATACCCGCATCTATTTCCAGAAGATTCGTCAACACCTTCAACAGCTTAAAATTTCGGGACGAAATTTATTTAACGGGTAGGTACTGTAGTGACCCGAACTTTTCCATGTTTATATATATTAATTGAGATTGATATTTACATGATTAAATGTTTCCAACATGTTAAGCAATCAAACTTGTTAAGACTTGATTAATTGAAATATGTTTCATATAGACAATTGACCACCCAAGTTGACCGGTGATTCACGAACGTTAAAACTTGTAAAAACTATATGATGACATATATATGGTTATATATATAGTTAACATTATATTATGATAATTAAATATATCATTAAGTATATTAACAATGAACTACATATGTAAAAACAAGACTACTAACTTAATGATTTTTAAACGAGACATATATGTAACGATTATCGTTGTAAAGACATTTAATGTATATATATCATATTAAGAGATATTCATACATGATAATATCATGATAATATAATAATTTAAAATCTCATTTGATATTATAAACATTGGGTTAACAACATTTAACAAGATCGTTAACCTAAAGGTTTCAAAACAACACTTACATGTAACGACTAACGATGACTTAACGACTCAGTTAAAATGTATATACATGTAGTGTTTTAATATGTATTTATACACTTTTGAAAGACTTCAATACACTTATCAAAATACTTCTACTTAAAAAAAAATGCTTACAATTACATCCTCGTTCAGTTTCATCAACAATTCTACTCGTATGCACCCGTATTCGTACTCGTACAATACACAGCTTTTAGATGTATGTACTATTGGTATATACACTCCAATGATCAGCTCTTAGCAGCCCATGTGAGTCACCTAACACATGTGGGAACCATCATTTGGCAACTAGCATGAAATATCTCATAAAATTACAAAAATATGAGTAATCATTCATGACTTATTTACATGAAAACAAAATTACATATCCTTTATATCTAATCCATACACCAACGACCAAAAACACCTACAAACACTTTCATTCTTCAATTTTCTTCATCTAATTAATCTCTCTCAAGTTCTATCTTCAAGTTCTAAGTGTTCTTCATAAATTCCAAAAGTTCTAGTTTCATAAAATCAAGAATACTTTCAAGTTTGCTAGCTCACTTCCAATCTTGTAAGGTGATCATCCAACCTCAAGAAATCTTTGTTTCTTATAGTAGGTTATCATTTTAATACAAGGTAATAATCATATTCAAACTTTGGTTCAATTTCTATAACTATAACAATCTTATTTCAAGTGATGATCTTACTTGAACTTGTTTTCGTGTCATGATTCTGCTTCAAGAACTTCGAGCCATCCAAGGATCCATTGAAGCTAGATCCATTTTTCTCTTTTCCAGTAGGTTTATCCAAGGAAATTAAGGTAGTAATGATGTTCATAACATCATTCGATTCATACATATAAAGCTATCTTATTCGAAGGTTTAAACTTGTAATCACTAGAACATAGTTTAGTTAATTCTAAACTTGTTCGCAAAAAAAAGTTAATCCTTCTAACTTGACTTTTAAAATCAACTAAACACATGTTCTATGTCTATATGATATGCTAACTTAATGATTTAAAACCTGGAAACACGAAAAACACCGTAAAACCGGATTTACGCCGTCGTAGTAACACCGCGGGATGTTTTGGGTTAGTTAATTAAAAACTATGATAAACTTTGATTTAAAAGTTGTTATTCTGAGAAAATGATTTTTATTATGAACATGAAACTATATCCAAAAATAATGGTTAAACTCAAAGTGGAAGTATGTTTTCTAAAATGGTCATCTAGACGTCGTTCTTTCGACTGAAATGACTACCTTTACAAAAACGACTTGTAACTTATTTTTCCGACTATAAACCTATACTTTTTCTATTTAGATTCATAAAATAGAGTTCAATATGAAACCATAGCAATTTGATTCACTCAAAACGGATTTAAAATGAAGAAGTTATGGGTAAAACAAGATTGGATAATTTTTCTCATTTTAGCTACGTGAAAATTGGTAACAAATCTATTCCAACCATAACTTAATCAACTTGTATTGTATATTATGTAATATTGAGATACCATAGACACGTATACAATGTTTCGACCTATCATATCGACACATCTATATATATTTCGGAACAACCATAGACACTCTATATGTGAATGTTGGAGTTAGCTATACAGGGTTGAGGTTGATTCTAAAATATATATAGTTTGAGTTGTGATCAATACTGAGATACGTATACACTGGGTCGTGGATTGATTCAAGATAATATTTATCGATTTATTTCTGTACATCTAACTGTGGACAACTAGTTGTAGGTTACTAACGAGGACAGCTGACTTAATAAACTTAAGACATCAAAATATATTAAAAGTGTTGTAAATATATTTTGAACATACTTTGATATATATGTATATATTGTTATAGGTTCGTGAATCAACCAGTGGCCAAGTCTTACTTCCCGACGAAGTAAAAATCTGTGAAGGTGAGTTATAGTCCCACTTTTAAAATCTAATATTTTTGGGATGAGAATACATGCAGGTTTTATAAATGATTTACAAAATAGACACAAGTACGTGAAACTACATTCTATGGTTGAATTATCGAAATCGAATATGCCCCTTTTTATTAAGTCTGGTAATCTAAGAATTAGGGAACAGACACCCTAATTGACGCGAATCCTAAAGATAGATCTATTGGGCCTAACAAACCCCATCCAAAGTACCGGATGCTTTAGTACTTCGAAATTTATATCATATCCGAAGGGTGTCCCGGAATGATGGGGATATTCTTATATATGCATCTTGTTATTGTCGGTTACCAGGTGTTCACCATATGAATGATTTTTATCTCTATGTATGGGATATGTATTGAAATATGAAATCTTGTGGTCTATTGTTACGATTTGATATATATAGGTTAAACCTATAACTCACTAACATTTTTGTTGACGTTTAAAGCATGTTTATTCTCAGGTGAATACTAAGAGCTTCCGCTGTTGCATACTAAAATAAGGACAAGATTTGGAGTCCATGTTTGTATGATATTGTGTAAAAACTGCATTCAAGAAACTGATTTCGATGTAACATATTTGTATTGTAAACCATTATGTAATGGTCGTGTGTAAACAGGATATTTTAGATTATCATTATTTGATAATCTACGTAAAGCTTTTTAAACCTTTATTTATGAAATAAAGGTTATGGTTTGTTTTAAAAATGAATGCAGTCTTTGAAAAACGTCTCATATAGAGGTCAAAACCTCGCAACGAAATCAATTAATATGGAACGTTTTTAATCAATAAGAACGGGACATTTCATGGATGTTGTGACTGCTTATCTTTATGGATCACTTGATAGTGATATATATATGAAGATACCTGAAGGATTTAAGGTATCAGAAGCAACCAATGCAAAACCCAAAGAAATGTACTCAATCAAGTTACAAAGGTCTTTATATGGGTTGAAACAATCGGGTCGCATGTGGTATAAACGATTAAGTGATTACTTGATAAGCAAAGGGTATACCAATAATCTTATTTGCCCATGTGTTTTCATTAAGAAAACAACATCCGGATATGTAATCATAGCTGTTTATGTTGATGATCTTAATATCATAGGTACAAATAAAGAGATTCATGAAGCCATTCAACTTCTAAAGAAAGAATTTGAAATGAAAGATCTCGGAAAAACCAAGTATTGCCTTGGTTTACAAATTGAACATATGCCTAATGGTTTACTTGTACATCAAACAACATATACTGAAAAGATTTTAAAACATTTTAATATGGACAAGGCAAAACCATTAAGTACTCCTATGATTGTTAGATCACTTAATGTTGACACTGATCCATTTCGTCCCTGTGAAGATCATGAAGATATCCTAGGATCAGAAGTACCATATCTTAGTGCAATTGGAGCTCTTATGTATCTTACAAATTGTACAAGACCTGACATTTCTTTTGCAGTTAATTTGTTGGCAAGGTTTAGCTCAGCTCCTACCAAAAGACACTGGAATGGGATCAAACACATATTTCGATACCTTCGAGGAACTACTGATTTAGGATTATTTTATTCTAACGAATCGAAACAAGATTTGGTTGGTTATGCAGATGCAGGTTATTTATCTGATCCACATAAAGCTAAATCTCAAAATGGATATGTATTCCTAAATGGAGGTACCGCAATATCATGGCGTTCTCAAAAACAAACACTTGTTGCAACATCATCAAATCATGCCGAAGTGATTGCATTACATGAAGCTACTCGGGAATGTTTTTGGTTGAGATCAATGACACAACTCATTACTGATTCTTGTGGACTAGAATGCGATAAAAGTCCAACAACTATCTATGAAGATAATGTAGCTTGCATAACACAGATGAAAGAAGGGTATATCAAAAGTGACCGAACAAAACACATACCTCCTAGATTCTTCTAATACACTCAAAATCTCATTAAGGACAACCAGATTGAAATGAGATATGTTCAGTCCAGCAAAAACTCTGCTGACCTTTTCACCAAAGCACTTCCAACTGCTATTTTCAGAACACACATTCATAATATTGGCATGAGGCATGTTCAGAAGATGTAACAATTCAGGCGTTGCCTACTTGAGGGGGAGTCAACTCTATGCTGCACTCTTTTTTCCTTAGCTAAAGTTTTATTCCAATGGGTTTTCTTTAGCAAGGTTTTTAACGATGCAGTACTAGTTATTCTCTAATAAAATTGTCATCCAAGGGGGAGTGTTATAAAAAGTTAAATTGGATGTTAATTTTATTATTATTATAGATATTGTATAGTAGATTTTTTGAGTATAAATATGTGTGTTATGAGTTTATAAAACACACACTAAATATATTTTCTCATATTCTCTCATATTCTCTATATACTTATTAGTCTACAGTCAAGAACTAGGCCACTAAAGGTAGTTATAAGCCTACTGAATTATAACATAATCATTATTATTTTAACAAATAAAAAAATGCATGCTAGATTTACCAAATTAAGTGATGGAAATATAATTATATTATAATTATCTTCTAAAATTTCTGTACTGCGTAATTATTTGTTTTTAGGTCTTTTGTAGTTTCTTGCTGGCTGATCAATAAATTGTTAAAAAAGAATTATTTAACGCAAGTGAGAACAAACAAAGTTTTGTTGAGGTCAAAGAAATACACCGAAGTTCGTAGACTACAAATCCCCTCTATAAATCAAGAAATTGAGAATTCAAGAAATCAATAAACCAGCAAAGCCTATATAAATCCCCTCTATTACTAGCAACAAAAACAAATTTCAGAAACTAAAGACAAACAATGGCGACATCTTCATCATCATCATCTTATTCAAGTAAATCAGATGATGAAATCGAAGAAATGCTTGATCGTATGCTCACTCGATTCGCACTTTGCGATGATGTTAACCTACAAAACTTGCTCTCCAAGTTACTCCCCGTTACAATTTCTTCACTTTCTCGTCCTTCTTCTGCCGTCAGAACCAAGGTATTTCTTCAATTTTCATCCAGATTCGTATTGTTAATACCTTTATTATATTAATACGGAGTACAAAGTATATGAATTTTGATGTTAATATATATATATATTATAATTATAACTATCTGTTATCATTTGAATTGTAACCATATTCTTAATTTCTTATGTACTAGGGTTTAACATTCGATATTGCACTTTCTTTGAAATAAATAAGACTAATTGGACTATCTTGGTGGTTTGTAATTGCTTTTTTGTACTGACACCTTTACTTTTCAGTTTTTGTCTGTGTATTTAATATGGGCCAAGTTTAATTATATCTACTTTGCAACATAATGAGGTGTTGTGTTAGGATGTTGTAAACTGGAAAAATGCGACAGTGAGGTTTGCTAGGTTGCTGAGTAGGTTATTTTTAGGATTTTTATGTGATGATTGTGATCAAGATTGAATGTTTATAATGTACACTGTAAATGATATATGTGATATATTTCAAAGTAATATGTTGTTGATGAAGAAGTACGATCAAACCATTTGATGTGTTTCTTGTTTACCTGTCATGGTTAAATGTGCAAACTTAGGCTTCTTCGGTGAGTGTAGTATTGCTTGTTATTGCACCGATTGTTACTTTCATGAGTTGGCTATGTAATAGAAGTATTCAGAAGGCTAATTGTCTAGTCATCACTAACTTTTAGCCAACTTGTATCCTAATAACCAATGAACCGTGGTTTGTATGCAGAGCCGCACATTGTAAGAAAAGTACAATTATAGACTAATAGGTTGCATGTATCAGTAATGTAGCTTTGAACTATCTTCCATTCTAATATCATTTGTGATTTGAGAGAGTAAGAAATTGTGTTAGAATTATATCTATTTTTCGAGAAGTATTTGTTTTTTTTTTTTCCTAAAAGTTTTGTAAGTTTTAGAACTCAAAAAGGAAGCTGGATTGAAATTTTGCTGATTGCTACGCTATTAACTCTTTTAAGCTTAAGTTGCTCCACTAGAGATAGGTCTCTCCTACGTATTAAATCCATCTGCTGGAATCATTATCTGTGTTTGGTCTTATGTTTACTTTCGAGACAGTTGTGAGTAAATGTATGTTTTGCTTGTTATAATAGGTGATGGAAATCCTAAGCCATGTCAACAAGAGAGTGAAACATCAGCAACAGATAGGTTTGCCTTTAGAAGAATTATGGCAATTGTATATGGAAGACAATGTTGCTTCAATGGTTAGAAACTTTTGCATTGTGTATGTCGAGATGGCAATCGACCGTGTCAGCAACGAGGTATGTTTTGCTAATGACAAGTAAATGTATGTTTTGCTTGTGTATGTCGTATGGATTGGGAAAATATTTGCAACCATGTTTCTAAAAATGGTCTGTTTTTTAATGTTTAATTTCAGAAAAAAGAAAATATCGCCCCAATGATGATAGCTAATATCTCAAAGCTTCCTGCTCAACACCAAGATATAATACTGAGAATAGTCGTTAAGGTATGTGTTTACTTTTTCTATTAAACAATATAGTCCACAAACTGTCTGTCATCTGTTAGTCACTCTATAAAGGATGATTGATGCACGTCATCCTCCGGCACTTTATAATTCACATTTGTTCTTGCATCCATATCCCATATGTGTATGTATTTATATGCTTGTCATTAGGTATTCATATGCGAAGTGGTCATAGTTGTGTCACTTGCGTCTACATTATTATCTTCTTTCAACATGTGGAGTCGAGCTATTTGTAGATCACATATTTTTCTCATATGTGTATACACTATCTGTTTGTTTTATACAACTATATAATATTATATGCATCTTCTATAACATTGACATTAGTTTGGCTTCCTCGTTTCAAACAACTTGAAGTGTTATGAAGTTTTTTAGTTATTGTTGGTGTCTCTAAAGCCTACCTGCTATTCGCTTACACACATCCCTTGGTTTTAGGTGATTGGTGAATGTCACTCAAGTAAAGTTAGTGATGAAATTGCTGCAAAGTATCGACTTATAACTGCATCTCAAGACAGAGAGATATTTGTTGAATTTTGTCTTCATACACTCTTGTATCAACCTCCATCTACTAGGTTTGGATCCAGTTTGCTTTGGAGTATCTTTTACTATTCAGACGAAAAAATTATGTTCTCACCCTGAATCCCAATAACTTATCTTAAATTTGCAGTGGGGGTTCCCCGCCTGGGCTTTCAGTTTCTCAAAGCAACCGTGTGACAGGGAAGACTCCACTGAATCATGACGTGCTTTTAATCAGAAAGGTAAATATGGTGGAGTGTTATATAACTAGTTTATAGTTGCTTATTTTTGGCTTCTTAAGCAAGTGTTTGTATTTATTAGACAACTATAATTGTATAAGGTTATGTTCTATTTATAGTTTAGGGATACTTAGTGTAATTACACCTTCTATATATAGAAGGCACAATACTCTGAATAATACACACAGAACTTACAAGTTCAATATCTCTCTTCCTCTATTCTATCCTCTATTATGGTATCAAGAGCTGTAAAGGCCTAAGTCCGGCAACAATTCCGGCAGCCACTATTCCGGTAACAATTCCGGCAGCTACTATTCCGGCAGCAGTTCCGGAACAACAACAAAAAAAAAAAAAAAACTGACCTTTAAAACTCAAAGTATGCTCTGTGAATGCAGCGTTGTCGGAACGTTCACATCAGAAACGAGCTTTTTCAGGTCATAACTAAATCCGGTAACCCACAAAATCACCGCAACTCAAATACAACCCTAATCAGCCAAATTACCAACACAACTACATGCGGAATTAAATTCCGAACACACGCACAAGTATTTCAGCCGCAACTGCCACCACACGCGCCACCACGCGCCACCACAGCCGCCAGAAATTTTCGACTTTCTTTTTCGATCTACATCAATCCGGCCAAAATCAGAGAAAACCGCCAACACCAATACGCTCGGAATCAAATTCCAATCGAACGCTGAAATTTTCAGCTTTTTCCGGCAACTATTCACCGCCGGCCGCCACTGTACTTGCCTGTTCTATTTTTGTGTCTGGAACGAGAGTAAAAAAAAAAGAGAATGAACTTTTAAAACCTTTATCTTTTTTTTTATATCTCTCCTACCTACCTAGATACTATTTACTATTTACTTTTACTTTTTTATCTTCTTTTAAGTAAAAAAAAAAAAAAACAAAAAACAAAAAAAAAAAAAAAAAACAAAAAAAAAAGAAAAAAATTTATTATTACCTTATCTTTTTTTTTTTTTTCTATATCTGAAAATGGCAATGCTAGCTTCCTTTACTCCAACAGAGAAAGTCGCACACAACTCTCACAAATTTGGTTTCACCTTATCTTCCACGAACTATGGTTACTGGAAGACCATGGTTGAACCGTTCTTCGTCACCAACAAATTATTTGACTACATTGATGGCACAATCCCTTGTCCACCTACAAATGTACCATCATCAGAAAAAGATGAAGAAACACAGTCTCAACCACCAAACCCCAATTACATTAATTGGGTCTCTAATGATGCTCATATAAGAATGCTCCTCCTTTCTACCATATCCGAAGCATCATTTCAACATGTTCAAGGAGTAACGTCTCGTGATCTCTGGTTGTCCCTTGAACGTGCCTACGCTCCTCACACTTCCTCTCGAGAATACACTTTGAAAACCCAGCTTCTCAGACTACAGATGAAGCCATATGAAACAACCGCAGATTACCTAACTAGGACTCAAGAATACGATGTTGCGCTCGCTAACATAGGTGAAAAGATGAAAGAAAAAGATTTGGTGATGCTAGTTATATCAGGACTACGAGAGGAATACAACGGTTTAAAATCAAGCCTTCTGGGCCGCGAAAAGCCCCCTACCTTTGTAGACCTTCATGGTCTGCTATCAGACCACGACTACATGATCAAGAAATCTGTACCCGACATTCCTTCGGCTCAAGCATTCACGACTAGCACACAAAGTCGCAGTTCACCAGCTCCTAATAATGTCTTGCCCGCTTCACAAACAGATCAGCTTCAAGCCATACAATTGCTTTTATCTCAACTTGGACTCCAAGCTCAACCTGCCCATACACCGGCTGCACAAGCTATGTACACTAACCGATTTGGCAATAACCGTGGTCGTGGACGTGATTACAGACGTGGACGAGGTAACTATAACAACAGAAATCAAGCAGGTAATCGAAATTCATTTAATTGGGCTTCTAATCAAAACACAGTTTTTGGCACATGCAACAGGTGTGGGATTGGGCACATCCCATCTCAATGTCCTAATCGTAACCCTGCTACTATGAGACGACAGTCACCTTCAACCAACTTTACAGAATATCGCTCCCAAGCGTCAACCTCTTGGATCCCAGACACAGGCTCTAGTCACCATGTTGCTCCAGACCTATCCAACTTTGGCAACTCCGAGGTCTACTACGGTGAGGACAATCTTCATGTTGGCAATGGTAAGGGTTTACCCATTCTACACGTTGGTTCCTCACATTTTTCGTCTCCAAACAAAACCTTTTCCCTCAAAGACATACTTCATGTTCCTGAAATAAAACATAAACTACTTTCTGTACAAAAGTTTTGTCTTGATAACAATGTGTATTTTGAATTTCACTCAACTTTCTTTGCTGTGAAGGACAAGATTACACACACTACCCTCCTCACTGGTCCAAGTAATGGTGGTCTTTACTCCTTCCATCTTCCTCAGTCTTCACCAGTTCACAAAGTAGCATTCTCCACTACCCGTGCATCTTCAATTACATGGCATCAAAGACTCGGACATCCACATCCACAACTTTTGAAGTCCATGTTATCTAAATATCATTTGCCTTTACAAAATAAGTTTACCACCACCTTTTGTGATTCATGTAATGTTGGAAAATCCTCTAAACTTCATCTATTACCATCTACTTATAAAAGTTCGCACATTTTGGATTTAGTCTTTTGTGATGTATGGGGACCTGCGCCTGTTACCTCCTTTGATGGTCACAAATACTTTTTGTTGTGTGTTGATCACTTTTCACGATTTATGTGGTTTTTCCCATTAAAACTCAAATCTGATGTTTACGCCACCTTTAAGCAATTTGTGGCAATGGTTGAACGACAATTTCAGACCAAACTCAAATCTGTCCAAACTGATTGGGGAGGTGAATTTAGAAATCTCCGTCAATTCTTTTCTCCACTAGGCATCAATCATCGTCTTTCCTGTCCTCATACAAGTGAACAAAATGGTTTGGTTGAAAGACGACATCGCCATGTTGTTGAAACCGGTCTTACTCTACTCGCTCAATCACATGTACCACAACGTTTTTGGCATTTTGCTTTTGGAACTGCAGTGTATCTTATCAATCGAATGCCATCCAGAACAAACTCAGCAACCTCACCCTTTGAACATGTGTTCAAACATAAACCTGATTTTTCATTTCTTCGAGTTTTTGGGTGCCAATGCTACCCTCATCTTCGTTCATACAACAACCACAAAATGGATTTTCGATCTACACCTTGTGTATTTCTTGGTTACAGTACTGCCCATCATGGCTATCGATGTTTCGACCCAAAGTCGGATCATATTTATATAGCCCGTCATGTTCGATTCAATGAGCAATCTTTTCCTTTTAAACAATCTGATACAACCATTTCTACACATCCAGTCAATCCCTACATCTCTAAATATCCAAATCCTACCTCACAAACTAAAGATTCACCTTCCACAGTTCCTAAAGCTCATTATGTCCCACCAGAACCACAAAATACCACCACTACACCGCTTGTACACGGCACGATCGAACCACCTATCATTCACACATATCATCGTCGCTCAAAAACCTCCTCATCACCACCTAAACAAAGTCACAACCAACTACCTCAGACTACTGCTACTACTACCACCACTTCCACAAACACTGAGCCACCTCCTCGTTCTCGACCAGCCAATCTTCGCCCCAATCCAAAACAAATCCACCAACATAAGGCCACCTCCTATCATACAAGAGGTCCCTCGTCCGACACTGAACCAGCAAACTTTAGCATTGCTAACAAAGATCCTCACTGGCGTAAAGCCATGACTGAAGAGTATTCAACGTTGGTGCGGAATGGTACTTGGTCACTAGTACCTCGTGTTCCAAATTCTAATGTGGTTGATTGCAAGTGGGTATACAAATTAAAACGGGATCAAACAGGGGCAGTACAACGCTACAAAGCACGTTTAGTTGCTAAAGGGTTTCGACAACAACCAGGCATCGACTATCAGGAAACATTTAGCCCCGTTGTAAAATCAACAACCATTCGTGTTGTTCTCTCCTTGGCTGTGTCTCAGAAATGGTCCCTCAGGCAACTTGATGTACAAAATGCCTTTTTACATGGTGATCTTCACGAAACAGTTTATCTACAACAACCACCAGGATTCGTCAATTCAGCTACACCAAATCATGTGTGCCTCCTTCACAAAGCCTTATATGGATTAAAGCAAGCACCTAGAGCATGGTTTCATCGACTCTCTACAGCACTTCATTCTCTTGGATTTCATGGGTCGAAAACGGATACTTCCTTATTCATCTACTCTAATGGGAACACTCTTCTATATATGCTTGTGTATGTTGATGACATTATTTTAACAGGAAACGATACAAAGGAAATAGATAGGGTGGTACAAAGTCTCAGCCGCTCATTCGCTATTAAAGACATGGGTAACTTGTCTTATTTTCTCGGGATTGAAGTCACAAGGAATGGTAACGACATGATCCTATCACAACGCAAATACATACATGAACTTTTGGAACGCGCCGACTTATCTAATGCTAAACCGGTTTCATCTCCCATGACAACCAACACAAACCTTGCTCTTGGTGATAGTGCAACATTTGACAACCCCGTTCAATACCGTCAAATTGTAGGTGCCCTTCAGTATGTTACATTGTCTCGACCGGACATCACTTTCGCAGTCAACAAAGTCTGTCAGTACATGCATTGTCCCACGATAAATCATTGGTCAGCAGTTAAACGAATTCTCCGTTACTTACAGGGCACTGCCAATTATGGGTTACGATTTATACACGGCTCCGGAACAGTGCTTCATGCCTACACTGATTCCACATACAACTCACTGACTAGCTTCTCTGATGCTGACTGGGCAGGTTGTCCAGATGACCGTCGATCCACGGGAGGATATGCTATATATCTAGGTTCAAACCTAGTATCATGGTCTGCACGAAAACAAAAGACTGTCTCTCGATCTTCAACAGAATCTGAATACAAGGCCCTAGCTGACACAGTTGCAGAACTAACATGGCTTCAAGATTTATTACGTGAACTTCGTGTGCCTGTTAAATCAGTTCCTACCTTATGGTGTGATAACCTTGGCGCTACGTATCTCTCAGCTAACCCAGTCTTTCATGCACGTACAAAACATGTAGAAGTTGATTTTCACTTTGTTCGAGAAAGAGTTGCTCAACAAAAACTTTCAGTTCAGTTTATAACTACTGACGATCAGATTGCTGATATCTTCACCAAGCCGTTGTCCTCACCAAGATTTCTTCTATTACGATCCAAGCTACAAGTCGTATCCCGCCCTTAGCTTGCGGGGGAATATTAGACAACTATAATTGTATAAGGTTATGTTCTATTTATAGTTTAGGGATACTTAGTGTAATTACACCTTCTATATATAGAAGGCACAATACTCTGAATAATACACACAGAACTTACAAGTTCAATATCTCTCTTCCTCTATTCTATCCTCTATTAGTATTGTTGCTTATTTTATTCAGCTTGTTCTGTTTTGTAGTTGGGTTTGTTGAATGTTACTGATATCATGGAGCTGCCGGCTGAACTTGTGTATCCTCTCTATGTTGCTGCATGTGCAGACAGGTACATGGTTGTTTATATTTTATTTAATGAGTTGTATCATACCAATTTATGCATTAATTTTTGGTGTTTGTGCATTATTGCTAGCTCATGTTGAGGTGGTAATTCATTTTTTTGGCATTCTTCTTTCAGACACGAGCCGGTAATTAAGAGAGGCGAGGAACTACTGAAGAAAAAAACCTCAGGAGTACAGTTAGATGATGCGAAGCTGATAAATAGACTGTTTTTGCTATTTAACGGTAAGGAATGTTGAACAATAATGTTTTCTGTATGGAGAAGGAAATAAAGGAGTTACTTCTTCAACTTGGGCTATATCTGTCTATTGTTTTATCTTTAATCTTTGAAATAACAGTCTGCTATACACAAACAAGCTTAATACCAGAGACATATTTCAAATTTGCTTCCATATTTTAAGTATTACCCTAGTTCCGAGAATGTTAAAAAGACATCCTGATCATCAATCTCACGTTGATTGATTTACAGAAACACTAATTCGAGAACCATTTTTGTCATGGTGAGCCCATCTAAATTGGTCAGGATTTGTTAGGTCTTTAAACTACTACATGTCTATGTATTATAGTGCAGTGAGTGTTTTTCTTGATCAGTGACTAGTTTCAATCGATTTTGATTATTTCAAATTCCTTTTATTATAGATTCATGTTTTCTTATTACGAGACTCAATGTTTCCTGATTTTGTTGTGCAGGCAATGTTGGAGCCGAGAATGTAGCTGCAGATTTGAGAGTTAGTCCTGGGAATCCTGCCCTAAGAGTGAGGCTGATGTCGGTTTTTTGCCGGTCAGTCACAGCAGCCAATAGTTTTCCTTCAACTTTACAGTGCATATTTGGCTGCATATATGGTATGTGTGTTATGGCTTGTGCATTTCGCTAGTTTCCAAAAATCTTGTCGGGTTACTTCATTCTTTTAGGGCTTGAGCCTGTCTTCTGACTTCATAGCACCCATGAGTTTCTGACAAAAATATGCTTTTTTGTTATGATCACATAGTTGATTCTAAATATGTTGATATGCATATAGATTTAGTATGGGCCATTTGATTTTCCAATTCAAGGCTGTATGTGTGCTTTGAGTTAAAGGATTTATCAAATGGAGATCATTCCATTGGTACATTAATCACCCATTAGAGTTGTTTTTTCTATTGTACATTTATCTAATCAAGTAAGTCACTTCCCTAAGCCATCATGTTGTGGGGACTAACTAATCTGAAATTGGGTTGTTGGTCGATTATAGAAATAGTATTAGAAATATTATTTTTTATGTGCATGTAAATGATTGAATAGAATATGCTTTCTTTTCCCTGTCGAACCTTACATTTTTTATTTCAGATAATCGATTTGTTTTTGAGTTGTAACGCTAACAATGTGCCGAAATGCTGAAATACATCCTCTACGTTTGAATTTGTAAATTTATAGGAAATGGCACCACATCAAGGTTGAAGCAGTTAGGAATGGAGTTCACTGTATGGGTTTTTAAGCATGTAAGTGATATGTTCCTTATCAAATTACTTTGGAGTAAGCCATGTTGCATTTTTCGTCACCAAGTAAAAAGAAATAATCACATAAAGATGTCATTTTTTGTGCATATAGAAAATAATCATCTTAAGGGGATAAGGGATATAAATATATGAAGAAGCTACATTAATGTAGTCAACAAAGCTTGAAATTTAGATCTGTAATAAGTGATGTTCCAATTATGAATTTTCGAATGTAAAAGACCAATAACCAGATGAATGGATTAAGCTCTAAGAATCTAATTATCATTACTTAGCATTCTGCCTAGTTATGCTGGTCTAGATACAACATACATTCTTATTTATATGTGGTTGTCTGTTATTAGTGAACGAAAGCGTTTCTTTTTGGTATATTTGGTTATGTAAGTATTGATGTAGGTTATGTTCTTGTTATTTTGAGAATTTTCAAAATCATTTGACATCTTTTGCACTTCTTTTACTTAAAATATACAGGCAGAAATAGGTCAACTCAAACTTATGGGCCCTGTTATACTTGGCGGTGTTGTTAAATCCCTTGATGGTTTTACAGGTTCAGAATCAGGTATCTCTCTTAAAACCTTTTATGTTAATAAACACACGTGTTTCTCTGCATGCTTGTTTTTTGGATGGAAATTTGCAGTCATTGTGTAATAAAATCTCACCGTCGTGTAGATACAATTTCACGGGACACGAAAACCTTCGCTTTCCAAGCAATTGGATTGCTTGCAAAGCGGTTGCCTCAACTTTTCAGGTATATTTTGTTTCGTTTTGTTTTGGATTGGCCATTCGCATGTGTATGTATCATTAGCATACTAAGTACACATTGTTATGCTGTAAACTTACTCTACAGAGACAAAATTGACATGGCTGTTCGGCTATTCAATGCACTGAAAGTGGAGTCTCCATCAATCCGTTTGATTGTTCAAGATGCAACCAACTCTCTTGCTGTTGCATATAAGGTACATAACGGATCAAGTTAACTTTTTAAGTATTACTTACCTTTTTCTAAACATGCATTGAGTTCTTAAGTCTCTGTTGGTTGATTTTCAGGATGCACCATCAACTGTCTTACACGATTTAGAGTCTCTTTTACTGGAAAATTCTCAAGTGGTAATTTACATCTCTTTTATGTACATTGTTTGGGTCTCTTGTTTCTTCTTTTCAACTCATGCTACTTACTGATGTAATTTGTATTCTTCTAATGCATGATGTATTGGTCTAAAGGAACAAGGTGAAGTACGATTTTGTGCTCTGAGATGGGCGACAACCTTATTTGACTCAAAGCATTGCCCAAGCCGATTCATCTGCATGCTTGGTGCTGCAGACACTAAACTGGATATAAGGTATATATTCTTATATTTGCTTTGTTTTCTGAATAAAGTAATATTTGACTACATTTACCGAGTGTTATCTTTCAGGGAGATGGCATTGGAAGGTCTTTTTCTTGGTAAAGATCAAGGAAGATCCACTAGTGAAAACCTAAATCTTAAACTCCCTAAACTGACAGACATGTTAAGTTACATTGTTAGACAACAACCTCAATTGTTAGAATCAAGTGGAATAAGGGAAGACCGGCTTATTTTCCCATCCCAGACATATATTGCTGCAATCAGATTTTTGTTACAGTGCTTTGAAGCGGATGTGGATCAAAACGCTGCAACCGAACGAACTTCCGAGTTTTGGTCTGCGTTAGGGAACATGTGTTTACTGTTAGAGCATGCAATGGCCTATGATGGTTCTGTTGAGTTGCATGCTACTGCCTCCAAAGCTTTAATCAAAATCGGATCTCATGTTCCAGAGGTATTATTATATTTGAGACTCCTATTATTGTCTTGTTTCTTATTTGTGAATATCTTTCTGATATATATATTTTATATTTAGATGTTAGCATCTCGTTATGCTGTTAAATTAGTATGGTTAAAGCAACTACTAGCCCATGTGGATCTAGACACACGAGAATGTGGAGCTCGGTTACTTGGAATTGCTTCTTGCGGCCTTTCTGTGTCTGCTGCTTCTGATCTTATTCTTGAACTGATTTCATCTATTAAAGGATCGGTTAAGTCAAGGTTCGTGCTTCACAACGTTACTTGTTTTGTTACTTACAATCAATACTTATGGGTCATGTATTTCCGATTGAAAATGTTATAGGAAAAATAATTTACTGGTTTAATTTAACATTGTTCACCAGGTTTGAATTTCAACATGGAATGATATGTGCTCTTGGATACGTCACTGCAAACTGTTTGTTGAGGACTCCTACTGTAAGTCACCTCTGATCTTTGTAACTGTTAACCTCCCATTTTAATATGATAAGCACATGACACTGTTTAACTTGTTTTCAGATCACAGATTCATTGATTCAGGACACGCTCAAATGTCTATCTGACGTTGTCAATTCCGAGACTGCTACATTAGCTTCTGTTGCAATGCAAGGGCTAGGTCATATTGGACTTTCTGCCCCATTACCAAAACTAGTTACCGACTCTCGCACAGGTGAATTAGTAAATCTATTAATTCTTTGTTGATTATCTGTATTGGTCCCAACTATTGGCTGATCTTTTTTTATTTAACTTCAGATGATGTTTTGAAATTCTTGCGTGAAAAGTTAAGCAAGATCCTTTCCGGTGATGATACCAAAGCAATTCAAAAAATTGTTCTGTCTTTGGGGCATATGTGTGTAAAGGAATCATCTTCCTCCATTATAAGTGATGCACTTGACCTGATATTTAGTCTTGCCCGGTCTAAGGTACAACAGTTTTCTTCCATTTTTTTGTTTTTTTGTTTTTTTTGTTATCTGCACTGTTTAGGTTACTTTTGTATGTGAAATTAATGGGACCATTTGAGCAGGTTGAGGATATCCTGTTTGCTGCTGGTGAAGCTCTTTCGTTTTTATGGGGTGGAGTTCCAGTAACCACCGATACGATTCTGAAAACCGACTACAGTTCTCTCTCTATGACTTCAAATTTTTTGATGGGGGATATATCATCAGCCGTGCCTATATCTAACTCTATGGGGCTTGAAGGAAATGAAGAGTTTCATGTAACTGCAAGAGATATAATTACTAAAAAGCTTTTTGATGGTTTATTGTACAGTACCAGAAAGGAAGAACGTTGCAGCGGAACTGTCTGGTTAGTATCGTTGACGATGTATTGTGGTCGTCATCCGTCTATTCAGAAATTAATTCCAGATATACAGGTACTCATGAGACACTGTCTTCATACCTTAAATATTTGTAAATAGCATTCATATGCTGTTAGAAACTTAAATGGTAAGAATTTTTATATATTTTCTAATAAAATATGAATAATTGCAGGAAGCATTCTCACACCTAATTGGCGAGCAGAACGAACTCACGCAAGAACTGGCATCTCAAGGCCTAAGTATTGTTTACGAACTTGGTGATGAATCGATGAAGAAGAACTTAGTAAATGCACTAGTTGGCACTCTGACTGGTTCTGGAAAGAGAAAAAGAGCAGTGAAGGTAACACTTGAAAGTTAAACATTTTGATCTTTTGTCGTTACGTCTTGGTACTAAGCCTTTGAGGTTTTGGTTCTTTAGCTTGTTGATGACACCGAAGTGTTCCAAGAGGGTGCAATCGGGGGAACACTTAGTGGAGGGAAACTTGGTACTTACAAGGAGCTTTGCAATCTCGCAAATGAGATGGGACAACCGGATTTGATATATAAATTTATGGACTTGGCCAATCATCAAGCTTCTTTGAACTCTAAAAGAGGTGCAGCTTTTGGATTCTCGAAGATAGCTAAGTTGTCAGGGGATGCACTACAACCATATCTTCGTCAATTGGTCCCGAGGCTCGTACGCTACCAGTATGACCCTGACAAAAATGTGCAGGTAAAAATGGTCCAGCTTGTCTATGATCAAGATTTCTCATTAACTTTCTTGAATTTCTTCTAATATCGTTTTGATAACTCTATATAGGATGCGATGGCACATATATGGAAATCACTTGTTGCAGATTCAAAGAAAACTATTGATGAGTTTTTGGATCTTATAATTGAAGATTTGTTAGTACAATGTGGATCAAGGCTTTGGCGCTCCCGAGAGGCTTCTTGTCTTGCTCTTTCGGATTTAATTCAAGGGCGTAAATTTAATCAGGTTATTAGTTTATGTTATTTTATTCCAGACCTTATGGGCTTTAACCAGTTACATGGACAATCGAACTGCATGTCATTGACAAACAGTAGATGCTAATATGAACATATCAGACGTTTTTATATTTTAAACCGATGTCTTTCTTTGATTCTTAAAGACATGTATAATGTAAACTCTTTCTGTTTTTAAGTCTGAAATGCAGTTTTTAGAGCTTATTAGTTGCACAAAATCACTTGGTTATTAATTTAATGTTTCGTCAATTGCTACACCGAGAAATGGAGAGCAGTTTTTATGTTCCTTCAATTCTTACTTCTGTTTATGTTATCAGTTCTGATACAATGCAAGATTTTCGATTTGCTTACGGTCATTGAAACATCAGTGTTAATGAATGTTTAAAATGTTGTGAATAAAAATTCCACATCTTTGTTTCTTTCAGTTTACTTGATACATATACATTGTAGGTTGAAAAGCATTTAAAGAACATTTGGACAGCTGCATTTCGTGCTATGGATGACATAAAGGAGACTGTCCGAACATCTGGGGAAAGACTATGCCGTTCTGTTACTTCATTAACATTGAGGCTATGTGACATATCTCTCACAGAAATTTCTGATGCAAGAAAAGCAATGGACATTGTTTTGCCTATGTTGCTGACTGATGGAATCATGAGTAAAGTAGATGATATTCGAAAGGCATCTATTACAATCGTTACAAAGCTTGCAAAGGTAATAATATAGCATAATTGCCGGATTCTATTTGCCTTTAATATTGTAACTTACTCTAAACTATTGTTCACAAGTCTAGTTAATCTCCGAAAAACTTAGGTTAAGTTGATATTGGATATAAAAGATCCAAAATGGGAATATAGATGAGTGGTTGCAAGATGGCAGCCCATAAACTAAATTTTGATTATCACGATGAGAACGTGACCTTAACCCCTTTAAGCAAAACCAAAAGCAACCAATAATTTATTTTATAACCCAATCAACAAAAAGTTGTTTTGTTGACACTGACTGGTGGTGGGATTTAACTGCAAAGGAAAAACACGTCATACATTATAATTGTGTGTTGGCGGTTTTCTTAATCGACGTATTACGTAAAACATGGCTTAACAAGGTTGAAACCGTGTAGTTCATTCAGTAATATATTTCTACTGAGCTTTATATTGATGTTTCCAGGGTGCTGGCATTGCAATCCGTCCACATTTATCCGAATTAGTTGTCTGCATGCTTGAAAGTTTATCAAGCCTTGAAGACCAAGGACTGAATTATGTTGAGGTTTGTTTAATCCTATGTCAATACTATAGCAATTATATAGGTGGTTTTTATACTCTAATGTTTTATTTATTCTAATATAACAGAGGCATGCGGAAAATGCTGGAATACAAACAGAAAAGCTTGAAAACTTACGAATTTCAATCGCTAAGGGCTCTCCGCTGTGGGAAACTCTTAATATATGCATAGAGGTTGTTGATGACAAATCACTAGAGCAATTAATTCCTCGTCTTTCTCAGTTGGCTCGATCTGGTGTTGGCTTAAATACTAGGTATATGAGTAGCTGACAGTCACACAAATGATATATTTATACAACAATTCATTGCATTAGTTTGGTAGAGTGGATTTCTTATGATATGAAGGACATTTGCATCAGTTGTACTCATATTCTTCTAATCTTACACATCTGCACAGGGTTGGTGTTGCAAGTTTTATCAGCCAGTTAGTTCAAAAGGTCGGTGTCAGTATAAAACCATTCACGAGCATGCTATTGAGGCTTCTGTTTCTAGTGGCCAAAGAGGAGCGTAGTGGAGCATCAAAGCGTGCTTTTGCAAATTCATGTGCTTTTGTGTTAAAATATGCAGCTCCCTCCCAAGTGCAAAAGCTTATTGAAGAAACTGCTGCTTTGCATACGGGTGATAAAAATTCACAGGTCGCATGTGCACTTTTATTAAAAAGCTATGCATCTACAGCTTCTGATATCTTGAATGCGTATTATGCAACATTTGTTCCAGTTATCTTCCTTTCAAGGTTAGCTTCACAAATATCTTACTGTTTTACCATTATTGTATCGATTATGTTGCTTTGAATCTACATACGTAATACGCTGTTGTCATACTTATAAATGTGTAGTTAACCAGCCAAGGACCCCTTTGAAGTGAATATAGATTCAATGAAAGGCCCTATCTATCTAGGATTAGTTTACATAGTCATTTAACAAGGTTGAACAAGGTAATTCAATGGTGGGCCCTATGTGTCTAGGGTGGGTAACCTCATTATTCACTAGACTTAATTACACGGATTGTCCCTGTGGTTTGTCAAATCTTGCATGTTTCGTCCCTAAGCTTTTTTTTCTTGCAAAGGTAGTCCTGTGGTTTGCATATCTTGCACATTTAGTCCCTGAGTCTCTAATGGGCGTTGATTTATATCATTAAATCCAGTCATATGCCATACGTGTGAGGGTATTTGGTAGATTTAATGGTAGGGTTGGATAACGAGACTGGTTTTTGATTCTGATGTCATTACCATTATTACACATTTTTCTTATTCCATTAGGCATCAGAGTTTGAATTATAAAGCTACTTCCAGATCACACACCACACTTCGTTTGGAGCATTTAATATCATACCATTGGAGTCATATGTTATTTGCTATGGTTGTTACACAGGTTTGAGGATGATAAGAATGTCTCTAGTTTATATGAGGAACTATGGGAAGAAAATATGACTAGTGAACGTCTCACCCTTCAGTTATATATAAGTGAAATCGTTACTCTAATAACTGAAGGAATTGCATCATCATCATGGGCTAGTAAAAGGAAGGTAATGTTATTTATATGCACTCCTTCTATGTTCCCATTTATTTGATGACCACGAATTTCGCAAGGTTAACACTTTTGTATCGTATATCTTCTGTAGGCCGCCAAAGCAATTGTAAAGCTTTGTGAAGTATTGGATGAATCAGTTTCTGCATATCATCAAGTTTTGCTCACTTCTTTAATGAATGAAATTCCTGGCCGCATTTGGGAGGTAGGCTTATGTTCAATTATTACGAGTATAAGTGAAATTACTTATTGGTCCTTACTAACTAATAGTAATACCTGGCAGGGAAAAGAGGATCTTCTAGAAGCATTGTCTTCGCTTTGTACATCCTGTCATTCAGCAATTTCTGCAGCTGATCCGTCCTTTGAAAATGCCATCTTGAACATTGTGATGTCAGCATGTTCTAAGAAAGTCAAAAAGTTTCGTGGTGCAGCCTTTAACTGTCTAGACAAGGTAAATATGGTCTACTAATAGGGTTTGTATTGTTAGTCGCAGAATCATCTTCAAATTAACTTGCATAATATTATCATATGCTCAAGCAATGATTTGTGTTATGACCTGACTGACATTTGTAAATAGGTTTTAAAAGCCCTAAAAAATCCAGACTTCTTCAGCATGGTCTTTCCTTTATTGTGTGAAATGTGCAACGTGGCCTTCAATTCTGTTTCCAAACAAGCATCTTCATCAAACGATGCTGAAAACAAAGGTCAGATATACTCGTATACTGATCATGATTGACCATCAGATCTTTTAGTAGATTGTTATAAAGAGCAGCAATTATATTACTTTGTGCCGATGTTGATTTATCTCTACTTTCGTGTAATACAGATGCTGATCAAACGGAAGAAGCTTCTGTTCCCCATGACAAGATTGTTGATTGCATTACATCGTGTATCGTTCTTGCCCGTTTAAGTGATATTATCGAACGGCAAAAGGACTTGGTGCATGCTTATTCAATTTCCCTTGCACCTGGTATTCCTTGGATAGGTATACAGACTTATTCCATACGTTTTAACTTTCACTATGATATAGTATGCATTTGATGTGATACTAAAAGCAGTTGTAAACAGTTAAAGTGTCGGTTTTCACATCGATTAAAGAATTATGTTCGAGATTAAACGAAGGGTTGAAGGACGTTGATAAATCTAGCCAACATGTTGATTTTTCATTGTTAGCTATAGAGGTAATGCAACTTCATTGTTAACCATTTTTGACATATTTAACCTACAATTCCTAGAATTTAATTATGCTTTGGTTTTTACATGCAGTTATTTAATTCGCTGTCACCGAAGGTGATCGATTGTATATCTATCGTAAAGATTGCCCAGGTATGTCATTATTTTTCATGTTTTCATAAATCTTCTGAATAAATACTAAGAAGTAGCTAATCATCTAAATCAATTGATGATATTCATTTGGGCCAACAAGATTTCTCTATCTGCATTTAGTGAACCACCATAAAACTAAAAATACTTATAAAAAAGCTAAAACAAATTGGCTAACTGCTATTTGTTTGACAAAAGCTTGCAACTGTCTGACACAAAATTTTTCGTCACAAACTCAGGTTCATATAGCAGCTTCGCAGTGTCTTCAAGAACTCACTAAACTATATAGAGACCTTCCGGAAGTACCGATATCAGAAATACCATTTAAAAGCGAGCTTGTTCATCAGTGGGAAATTGAAAAGAACGAGCAGGCCAAGTCATTATTAAAGAGCTGCATGGACATTATTGACAGCGTAGAACAGAAAAGTCTCTAGAAGACCCAATCCTTCAATGAGCTTTATGCGATGGTATCTTTTTCGGTTTTTGTACATTTATTCATGTTAACTTCATTGTACATTTTTCGGCTTTATGCGATGATATTCGGTTTTTGTACTGTCTGCTCTTTGTTCTTATCTTTTGTGTCAACACAGAACCATTACTGACAGGTATTGATTTCAAGAGTCCAGAATTTGTGACCCTGATTATAGACTTGTATACAGATATTACCTCGCTTTATGTTATAAGCGAAAAGCTTGATTGTTTCATTCTGAAGTTGTGAACCCTGATTATAGACTTGTATACAGATATTACATCGCTTTATGTTATAAGCGAAAAGCTTGATTGTTTCATTCTGAAGTTGTGATGTGGTCCAGCGGTTGGCCTGCCTCCCTTAGGGGAGGTCAGGAGTTCGACCCCCGTTGGCTACATATTAAAACACAATTTCATCTCTGCCATGAAGTATCCACCAATGACACCTTTCCTATATCGTTTGGGGGTAAAGGGGGGGGGGGGGGGGTTTTACTTGGCCGTGCCCTTGGATCGGTTTCAAGGTTTCCTCCCGGGCAGCGATGGGGGCAGGGTTATTATCGCTGCATCGGCATAGTCAAAACGGGAGATGATCGCAACGGGTTGTTTAGTCCTCTCGGATGATCCCAATCGCTGTCCAAAAAAAAAAAAAAAAAAAAAAAAAAAAAAACTGCTTGTTTCTTCAACTAGACAGATGTATTACTCCGTAATAACATACTAGATATATCAATAAATTAGTTAAAATGCATTTAATAAACATGAAAGTATCTAAAATAAACATGTACCAGACGCACAATTTAACAATTCCCATAATGGAAATATGCAATTCAATACACATCAATACTGTTTTCATTAGTTCGTATCATAGTTGCTATATTATTATTAGGTTTATTTAAATTCAACTTTATTAATTATCAAGGTTAGTCTTTATTAATTATTAAGCTTAGTCTTTATTAATTATCACCTACCATTATTCCAATATTCTTTATGATTACTTTTTTGACAAGAAATTTGTCAAATATCACCTCCATTCTTTATATCCTCGATGACAAACTTTTTATGTGTTTGACGGATTAATTTAGAAAACATTTTTCTAATAAGCTATACTTTTCTTAAAATGTATATGTAATATATCTGTAATTATATTATATATGTAAATATGTATATGTATAATATCGGGTTATATACTTTCCTATTTACTAATATTATTTTTCTTATATATAATATATATTATAATATATATTATATGTCTAATATGTATATATATACTTTTAATAGAATTGCAAATACACAAACCACGGATAAGACAATTACTGTATATACAATCTAAAATATATAATTGTCTCATCTTACAATTTGAACCTTGAACTCCATAATTATAATAGTCACTTTGATACTGCTAAGAGCTAAGAAGCTTTTTATTATTATTACTCTATTATATTTTAACGATTTTGACATTTTTATTTTTGATTTTGATAAATCCATTGTTATCATATTTCAGAGTAAATGGATTTATCAAAACTACAAATAGATATATCACTCCCCATATCTTAATATCTTATTTTACTACTGTATATGTATATATGTATATGTATGATGTATAAATTTAAAAAGACTAAATTTGTTCACAGAAATATAAATTTAAAAAATTAAATTAAATTAAAAGAATTATTTGCAGAAATAAAATAATTATTAAAGAATTAAAAGACTAAATTTGAAAGAAATGGCGTGTAGACGACTATTTGCAGACCCTTAACACCTAAGACTTGTTCTATCCCAGACTCAAAATGAGTCGTCAAATGAGGTGGATCAAGAGTGACGGACTGTAACGAGGATAAAGCAGCGTCAAATTTTCACGGAAGCCGGCGTTTGTTTAATTTTTGACGGAAACAATGGAAATTTGACACCCTATCACATTTTAACATCTCATTTTTAATTTAATAATTTATTTCTTTTATTACTCAATTTTCAATCAGATTTTACCACACCACCCTACAAATATTTGACACAAAAACTTGACATTTTGGATTAACGTGAGTCAAATACAGTGACAGTCAAAAACTCATTTTTTTACCAAAAAGTACACAATTTACCTCTGACATCACCCGTCAGGTTAGGAATAGTCTAAGATACTACCTATATATTAGCCCTTGAGAGTTTGGGGATTTTTCTTTTCTTATAAACGAACACTCATATCATATCATCATATACTGTATCATAAAGCTCACGAAAACAGAAACAACTAAATCGGTCAATTGATGGATGCGAAGATAAGTAACTTCTTCGATTCCGTAGGCAACTTCTTCTCCGGCGGCGATTCTATTCCGTGGTGCGATTCCGACATTGTTGTTGTAAGTGTTACTCATTTTCTTCATTTCATTACATATACGAAGTATTTTGATTATACTTTGCTATGATTATTACTAATACTCCAATTTACTTATTTTATCAATCAATTATTAACATTATTTATTATTATCATTGTTGATGTCACTGATGTGCTAATCAGCGCCATAAATACATACTGTAACTCTTTTTTGTTTTTAGGTATTTTGCTATCTGTATTTGAATTGAGATGCGATGTTCTATTGATTGCGTAATTTTGAGATGTGATCTTCTATGGATTGTGTTTTTCTAGGTTTAGAAATAATCGAATTAAGGTAGAATTATTGTGATGTTTGAATTATAATTAGAAGTAGGTTTAGCCGTGATGTGAAATTGAAGTTGATTTGATTTTTAAACCCTAAATTATACTCCGTATGTCGATATGTAAAACTGATGTGCACACATATAGTTTTTGTTATTACAAATTCTTACAAAAAAAAAAATGCTTATTAGTTTCTGTATGTGATGAGGTTAATTAATTGTATCTGATGTAATCAGTAGAATCTTTGCAATATGTCTCAAATACGTAAACGTGATATGTGCAATACACTTTTTGTTATTACAAAATGTTTGCACAAATGCTTATTAGTCTCTGTAAGTAATAATGAGTAATAATGACGTATCAACTGTATATGATGATAATCAGTTGAATCTCTGAAATATGTGTCAGCTATCAAGCAAATGCTAGTGACGAAACAAGCAATAGATCATAGTTATGTGTATCTAGACATGCTCATTCATTAAATACCTCTTGTGCCCGCTCTTGATTATATTTAAATCCATTTCTATAACATAGGGTTGTGAGCGCGAGGTTGCTGAAGCTGAAAAAGAATCCTCTGATGAACGTAAAAGTGAGTGTCTTCTACGTTTGTCGTGGGCTCTTGTTCATTCAAAACGACCTGAAGATGTTCAACGTGGAATAGCTATGCTTGAAGGTGAACATATTAATTTTGAATATGTGTGAATTTTTAGTAAAACTTTTGACCATGTATGAAAGGGATAAGTTCTCTTGTGCTTGGTTGGAGATAGTCTTTAATTTCCTTCAACATCTATGTTTAATTAAAACAAGATATATGTTTTTAATTGAATTTGGCTGTTGTAGGTTCATTGGCCAGCACTAGTAACCCCTTGCAAATGAGAGAAAAGATGTATCTACTTGCTGTCGGGTTCTATAGAGGTGGAGACTACTCGAGGAGTAGGCAACTTGCTGATCGTTGTTTGGAGGTATGATTTCTATCTTTTTAGCTCTTAATGAACTTATCCAGTATTACTGGTTATTCCATTTATTAGAAAATTGGTAATTTATTTCTAACTCTTAGGTCAATAACACGCATCTGCTTGAATGTGACGGAATATGTTTGCTTAGACTTCTCGTTTTTAGCCCTGGTGCAAATCTGATATGACTTGGTCCATTTAAGTATTCAACTGTCACATAATTATAAATTTCAGGGAAGTAATATTAATTGTTACTTAGGTGATTCAGTAACTTACTTACATTCATGGTAGTTGCCAAGATTTGTTTTCTTATGCATTTTAGATCACGGTGATATGTTTCACTTGATTTTAACTATCCTGGCTTTGGGTGTGTTTGCCTTCGTTTTTCTTTATTCACTGGTATACCAAGTCATCTATTTGCTACTTAATTTTTTTGCTCACTGCGCTATAAATTGTGGTTTTTGCAGATTGCACCTGACTGGAGGCAGGCAATAAATCTCAAGAAAGCAATTGAAGATCGTATCAAGAAAGGTAATCCTGACTTAAAAATTAATTTTGATATTCTTCGATTTTTAATGAGGATTAGACGACTCCCGTATCATACTGACCTGAAGAAATGAACTTGATGGTTTGTCACTATTTTGTTGTATGACATGCACAGATGGAGTGATTGGCATAGGTATTGCTGCCACTGCTCTTGGTGCTGTTGGTATTCTGGCTGGTGGACTAGCAGCCGCCTTATCTCGCAAGAAATGACAACATACATCATGTGATGTAATATCTTTCTCATAATGTGTATAACAGCAGTAAAATTTCCTGTCTCAAGTAAACAAAGATGTGAAATATCTTCATCTTTTTTTTTCTTTCTTTTTTTTTTTCTTTTTTGTAGTTTCGTGTTTCTGTTACCTCTATACTCAAACCGTGAGCTGGGGATATAATAATTTGACATAGTATTTTGCAAGCTTTCGAAGTTTTTGTTAAGCGTTCAACAGGTTGATGTTTGATATGAATTGATCTTAATGACAGTGATTGTGGGTTGAGGCTCCATATTATGGTAAATGTGTGTTTTTGTTTGGTCTTAATGAAGGCAGATTGCAATTAACCCACACCCTTACAGTCTCCATAAAGCACGCACAACTTCATAGGTAAAGAAGTTCGTGCTTAAGATTTCCGACTCCCCACACATCTGACATCACACACGAGTATACTCCAACTCCAATCCCTGCAAAGACAGATATAGACAATGTGGAAGTTTGTCCAGATTAAGACGCCACAAAAAAATGTTTACTTTCAGAAGTATGCATTAAACTATACTTGGCAAACGGGTCGGGTTGGGTCGAGAACCGAATGAATTTTGGTTGAAACAGGTCATGGGTCAAATGGGTCAGAACTTTTAGATTGGTCAAACGGTTCTGGACTGTGTAGGATCGTGTAAACAGGATTAAACGATCTAATCTTCTATATCGAGTGCAGAAAATTTCGATATAGGGTTTTATACTCAAAACACACAATTATACTTTGATCTTTAGGTATAGAACAACTTTAGGGTGTTAAAGATCGACCTAGATGAATGCTAGATGACCAGAGAATTGGTTTGGACGTTTTAGTGCGGCTAGGATCGTTAACCTAACAATTAACCCGAAGTTCCCTTTATATATACACAGCGTGTGCAACCGTGCGGTTGCACCCCTGCAACCGTGCGGTTGCCCTGTGTATCCGTACGGTTGCATTCCAGCAGTGAAGATTAAATGTTTTAGCATTCCAACATGATCGTAATGAACTTGGGGACTATAATGCACCAACAGACTGAATAGGCTGGGTTTGGTTGGGTCGGTTTATAACATACACCATCAACCGACATCTATCTTAACCATCGAGTACTTGGAGACGTTGAAGGAAGAAAGCAATTGTCTATGTGATTCATCAATGAGTGCACATAATATACACCATCAACCAACAGCTTCCATAACCATGAATCTGGCCGATTACAAAACTTAAGCGTGTCAATTATCGAAACCATTGCATGAATGCATTCTTCATTACGGCTTCCTAAGTTGTCTCGCATCCACCGCCAATTCAAGAATCGAATACTTTGACCATCCCCTAGTATGCTGCTCATCGACTCCAATGGGATTAATGTTGCGATTATTCATGGACGGGATGGATGGCTATACTCCATTTCCACCATAACCTTGAATAAGAATACCTGCTTCATTTCTTTAAATGGACTTAACTAGTTGTGGAGCCCTCGCTTTGCGCCGGGGGCTCCGCTTTGAATGCGAGTTAAAAAAAAAGTCTTTATCTATTTTGTAAAAAAGAATTTTTTTCGACATCTAACATTGAAGGGTTGTGTCTTTTGTGAAAGTTGCTTCTTTTAGCGTTCAGGTTTTATTTTTTTAAAAAAAGTTAGTTGTTCTATTTTGTAAAAAAGAATGTTTTTGGACATCTTTTGGTAGCATTGAAGGGGTGTTCCTTTTACGAAAGTTGCGTCTTTTATCGTTGGAGGGAAAAAAAAATAGCACAGTAGTGGCCTATGTGAGTCCTACTGTTTGACCGCAGTGTACAAGTCGGTAAAGCGTGGCGGGTGTTATTATTTAGTATTTTTGGTGTTAGTGATGAGATTAATAATAATTTAGAATATATGTATAAAGTGAGGGTTCGATTTGTATTTTAATATAAGTAAAGGGGTTAAGTTTGTGGGGTTCGATTTGTATTTTAATAAAAGTAATGGGGTTAAGTTTGTGAAAATTGAAAAACCGAATAGTATAAAGTGGGGGGTCGATTTGTATTTTAATAAAAGTAAAAGGGTTAAGTTTGTGAAAATCGAAAAACCGAATAGTACTATTCATAAGATTTTGTCTAATAGTTATATTGGTAATGGTAATAACACACAACGATAAAATGTCCGAATGCGTTAACAATCTTCACCTCCATTTTTGAAAGCGAACGAGGTTGAACGCTTTCAAACTTTCGATTCCCATTCTGCACTTTTCAAACGAAATCATATAAGAATCTTATCCATCCCACACCATTTTTCTCCATTCTCCACTTCCTCCAAAATAAAAATTCGAACGTGATTGCTTCCAACAACTTTATATCGTTTTTCGGACATTTGAAAATCAACACACAACCATAATGATTGTTAACCTCCATCGAATGAAAGTAAGCTTGCTTTATAAGATGCGGGTTTGTTTCGAAATTTATTAATATTATCAGCCAACTAGGTTTGTTTAAATGGGTAGAGTTCAATTGAGTTTGTATGTTTGTTTGTATTTAGGCTTGTGGCTTTTTCACGTAGATTGTTGGATATACACGTTTTTAACTTATTTGAACAATCGAGTCATATTTTTTTTAATTGGTTAAATTTAATTAAAAGGTAACATTTTTAATTCAAATTATCATAAAAGGTAACATATTTTCATTTGGACTTCAAATTCTCATAAAAGGTAACCTATTTTCATTTGACTATTTAAATGTTTATTTTATCAAATGTTAATAAAAAAAAAAGAATTATTGTTATTTTTAAGTTAAAAGTCGGTTAAAAAAATTTAGTGAAACTTCATTGTTATATTCACATTTCATACTTGAATAATATAATTCTTTAGAGTGAAATCTGACGACGAGTACTTATATTGGTGAAATTTAGTTTGCGATTATAGTGGTGTTTGTGAGATTGGTTTTATTCGTGCTGTTAATCGAAATATGCAGGTTAGTTCATATTTTCATATACTATTCAAGCTTATTGGATTTGGGTAATTAGTAAAATCGTAATGTATAATCGATTTTATCAAATGTGAATATGAAATGGAGTATCGTTAATTGTTAACGGATTGTCTAATTTAAAAGTAACGATGCTAATTTTTTTTATTAACATTTAGTAAAACAATAATTTAACTATACTAAATACAAATTGGTTGCATTTTATAGGAATGTGAGGTAAAAAGATGATCTTTTAATGTAATTTGGCCTATCTATAGTTAATATTAAAATGCTAAAATGATGATGTCATTATTAGGCTAATTCTTTTGTTAAGAAAAAATAAAAAATAAAAAGAAAAAAATCTAAGCATGGTGGGTGATGTCATTAATCTAAATAATTGAATTAAAATTAAATCTTATTAATTAATTATTATTATTAAATTATTAAATCTTATTAATAATTATTTTATTTATTAAAATTAAATAATTTTGAATTATTTGAATTAATTATTTTGAATTGAGTACGAGATTGTATAAAAGCTAGGCATAAGTAAACCAATTTTAAATTTATATTTTAATTTACACTTTTAAAATAAAATGACAACCAATATCATCTCTTATGATTGGATGTGGATTGTTTAATATGCATTTTAGGTGTTTGATGAAATGTTCAGTTGACAAGTTTCTTAGTCAGACTCTGTGGTTCCACGGGTCATTAAACTAAATAACTTTAGTATTTACGTTCACTTAATACTTAAAACATATCATTAAACTGTTTCGTTTAAACAAACCCGTGGTTCCACGGGTCATTTCACTAGTTTAATTTCATGTATATGTATATATATATATATATTTTTTTTCAAAAAAAGAAAGTAAATTTAAAATGGAAAAAAAGAAAATAAATAACGGCATTTGACTTTGACCAGCTTGGTGGAAATATTACTCCGTTAAAAAAAAAAAACACAGTTCCCTCCCTCGTTCTAAAATTGGTGCTCCCTCCCTCCCTCCCTCCAACACCAAAAACTAAAATACTTTTAAATTACTCCCGCGCCCCTTTCCCTCCCCCTTATTCCTATTCTGCCGCTGCAATTATACCTACAGTACTACTCCGTATATCTCATCTATTCACCTCATTCCTTGTATCTAACGCTGCACATCTCTTCAAATCGATCATTCTAATTCTAATCTGATAACAAATTGACTACACACACTGTTGCATTTTATCAGGTACCTTTAATTACCTAGTTTGTTTTGTATTTCATGATTTTCAAAATTGGTTGAAAGTTAGGGCTCAATTGTCTCAACTGTCCGAATATTCATTTGTTGATTTACTTTTTGCATCTTAATGTCGATTTTTCGTTCGGATGTATTATACTAATTGTAATTATGATCTGAATTTTGATGGAGGAAATACATTGTATAATTGTTATAAATATTGTGCTTCTGTCGTGGATTGAATAGATGTGGCTTTAAGCATTGTTTGATGTAAATTAATTCATATTTTAATCTACAGATCGGTGATTGCAAAAGGAGAAGATGGGCGGAGCAAAGGGACAAGCGTCCAAATCAACAAAATCATCAGAGAACAACACTAAAAATTCAGCATCTGGAAAAGGAAAGGTTACAGCGATTCAAGTGGCTTTCATTGTTGATCGGTATCTCTCTGACAATAATTTCCTCAACACTCGTTCCTCTTTTCGTAATGAAGCTTCTCATCTTCTCTCTAAATTACCTGTTCACAAGGTATCCATATATTGTTAATTATTAATTATTTATTTTCATTTTTTATTATTATTAGAGATCAGTGATAAAATGAGTGACTGAGTGAATTTAAATGTGATCATTTAGGCGCCTAAGAGTTTGTTGAGTTTGGGGGATATGTTGGATGAGTATATATGTTTGAAGGAGCAGAAAGTTATTATTACTCAGGAAAAAAAACGTTTGGATCAGGAGCAGTTTCGTGTTCAAAAACTATTAACAGGAATGCAAGATGTGATGAATACCTACAATCTTAATCAATCTAATCCTATTATTAATTCTATACCTCCATCTACTGCTGCAGGTAACTTGTTCTTTCTCTTAATTGCTACATTCATTTATATTATTAATGTTTATGTGGTAATCAAAAGTTAACTTTTAGGTCAAATGTAGGACACATGACTCTGTATACTGACTGCTGTTTGTTTCTGTTTCAGTAAATTTTCCAGTGTACAACAACGCCCGAGCTTTAATGTCCACTTCCCGTTCTTCAATCTCGTTATCATCTGAACTCACACCACCAACTACAACAACCCAACCAACTTTAAAGAAAAGGAAGTGTTCTCGAGATGTTTCCGGCGCTCCGTTAGCTTCAAAACGGACTCGTTCTCAACTATCAACCAATCCATCTGGTGCTAACCCAAGAACAATTACATTACCACCAAACACATCTTCAAATGATCAACAAATTACACCACTTGCATCAGTTTCTCATTTGTCTGCACCAGTTTTAGGTTCTTCAAGTGTTGCTAAATGTCTGTTCAATCCTGGTCCTCAAACCCCATCGCCTTCTCCAACCGATAAATCACTCGATCATCAGACTCCACCTTCAACTAATTACAAGAAAACCAACCTTACACCTCAAAAATTCACCTCTACTAACCGTACTGTCATCACATCGGAAACTATTCAAGTTAGTCCTACAAAGCAAGTTTCTTACTACTCAGT
The DNA here is from genome assembly GCF_046630445.1 of Rutidosis leptorrhynchoides. Taxonomy (NCBI): domain Eukaryota; kingdom Viridiplantae; phylum Streptophyta; class Magnoliopsida; order Asterales; family Asteraceae; genus Rutidosis; species Rutidosis leptorrhynchoides. The sequence goes on from NC_092338.1 coordinate 416,429,162, forward strand.
TGAAAGGAATCATTGTATTTCATCACCTATGAAAACAACTACAGACACTAAAAGATTCACTACTAGGGATCATGTTAAAGGTAGGCTCGACTTTGATGGTGCGTCTGGAACGGAGCCTGTTAATTCAGAGACGTTGACATCCGATGAGAATTCACAATCTCCTAATGAAGATGATGCTTTTGACTTTGAATTGCCTAATTTAGATTGTTTAGGACCAGATTTTAATTTTTTAGATCTGTTGGGTGATTTTGATCTTGATGCTGACCAACTCAATAATAATAATAATTATGGATCTACTCCCGAGTCTCTTTCAGGGTAGCTAACACTTTCAGTTTGTTTTCAACATCTTTATTTTCAATAATAGTAATTATGCTTCTAAAGCTTTTTTTTTTATTAACAGATCACCAGACGCTTTGGTTGATGGCAGCCCGGGTGATCATCAGCTTCTTTCAGGAATGTGTTCTACATCAACTGAATTTCATTCTGAGCAAGACACAAACATACCAGGTATGAAATATTCTTTATAGTTTTTTGTTATTTATTCATATGTTTCAGTCTAGAATACAACTTCTGAACTGGTTTTGGGTTGATGCAGGTCCTAATTTAGTGACATCTGTCAAGTCTGTAACAAAATGCATTAAAGTATTTAGTCCTGGTATGTTGTCATTATTGTAAAATTCTTTTACATCATGAATTACATTACATTTGAGTGAGTGAATGGTTGATGGATTATATCTTTTGTGCAGTGAAAAAACGTAGAAGTACAGGAGGATCAGATCATGAGATTTGTGATGAAGAACAAGTGGTTTAACGCAGTTTATTGTTTGCTAACATGGTACCAGTTCATATAACCTTATTTAATACGCTCAAGTTCGGATTAGGTTGAATCAATAGGACTAATGATCTTTGAGTCAAATTCATTGGGGTTACAATGAATCTTGATCCAGACTTGATATATGTTTTGTTGATATGGAGTACATTGATTAAATACTGTTGGCATTTGTCCTATATTGTAATAACCCGACTTTTTCCGTTACTTAAAATCTACAATTTTATATGTAATTTTTTTTTATAATATACTACTATTAATATTGGTTACATTTTTTTTGAAAACACTACGGTTAGTGAAAACGAAAAAAAAAATATATTTTAAGACAACAAAATGTATGATTATTAATTTTAATAATTAGGTTATATAACAATTGAGTTTTGAAAATCATTTTAATTAAGTAGGATGATGATACTTATATTTTTATTCAACAAGTATTTATACGCGTATTATACGAACGTTTTTAGATATATAGTTTTATACACTAATAATTCAAACTAATAAATGAATTAATAATTCAAATTAATAATTCGGTTTAATAATTTAAACTAATAATTCAGTTTATTACTATAATATTTTATATTATATAATGGATATAAAAATTCGTAACCCACTTGCCAACTACTCCCATAATTTACGTAATACATGACTTATAAACATTATAATTATTCTATCATATAATTTAAATATTATAGTGATATTTAAACATAATCTTAATAATTGACTGGAATTAAATATAAAAGGTTTCGAACAATATACATAGATGTATTTTTTAAATATAAAATTTATCAATCACAGAAACATGTTAAGGCAAAATACATTGGATTTTAGATAACGGATAAAAATCTAATAAATATCTAATATATATATTTTAGGGATACCCGTAAATGCCATCGTTAATTACCCTTGACTATATATTATATATATATATTTCCTTACTATTAAACCCGTGACTACAAAAATTTATAACCCGTGTTTATTTAATATTACACCCATGATATACCTATGCCCGTGACTATACAGTTAATCCCCGTGATATCTATTATTGAGATAGATATTTACCCGTGACTCTATCTTATCTATATTATCTATATCAGATTCATTTCATCAAACAACCACGTACACAATTTTTCTCTTAAGAACACCCATCTACTGTTCATCATCTTCATCGATCTTCCTTCCTCAAAAACACCTTCAAGAAATCACTTGATCATAAAATCGTTTACATATTCGGACTCCTCTCGAAGAGCTCTACACATCTATACCAATAATTTCTTGATTAGGGTAAGTTTTAAAAACTCTAATTTTTGAGTTTTCATATTTTTGATACATATTAGGGTAGATATAGTGTCTAGTGCTCAAGTCCTTGAATATTTACAAATGAAATGGTGTTTAATTGATCATTTGAGTAGTTATAATGAAATTCCATTTTTGAACTGATATGAACTCATTCTTACATGTTAAATACAGTTAATCAAAGTTCATAATTGAATTACTATCGAAGAGTAGTTAATTTTTCATATAGATATTGCGCGATTTCGATTACTAGATCAAAAATTGTAATTAATTGATTTTGGTTTGAAAATTCGTATTTAATATTGCTAATCTGGGAAAGTTGAGTTTACAATATGTTCTTGGCATGATAATATTTGAAAAGATCTTGAAAAATTATTAACTTTTCGTTTAGATATCATATGTTTTCGATTTATAGAACTTAAGTTATGAACGATTGAAGTTATGTTTTTGTATGATTAAAGGTGAACGTTTTTGGCATGCTAAATGACATATAACTGATAATATAAGTTTATAGGGTTGTTGGACTTGAAAAACCACTGATATTAGACTCAAGAATCGGGTCGATTCGAATTTTCTTTAGACTTTTACGCTCGTTCAAAGTTTGGTACATGTTAATAAAAATGTTGTTTGATTTCTGAAAACTGCACGAACATAGTTTAACGTATTCTGTAACTGGGGCTTTTCTGGGACAAATCAGACTATACGAAAAATTGGGTAGATTCTCCACTTAAAAACGCCGCATCTTCAATTGGCGGTGACTGATTTGGAGTTGCGATGATTTTTCTAAAAATCACAGAAGTTGCTGCTGTAAACCTTGTTTTAAACTTGTGTTTTTGCAAATGTTTCGGGTTTTAAAAATAATGACCAATACTTGAGACTTGAAACTTTTTGTATGAACTTAATACACTTATATTAACTATTTCATATAGTGTGGGGTATTCTAAAGTGGTAATTTTGTATATGTATAAACCATGTAATTTAAACCGTCCGTTTGAACATTTAACCCGTTTAAGCCAAAAAGTGTCAAAATGGGTAACGGGCATCGAGGACACGTCCGATATATCAATTTAAGTAAGTTTGAAGTTTGTAATGTTTTAAAAATGATTTTTGGCATGTTTTGATCAAAATGGGTATTTATGACCCATTTGAGTCATACGCGTCTACTTTGACCAATATGCGAAATTTTGTGGATCAAAGGTATGCAACACGTCTAAAATATCATTTTTAAACTTATGACATGATTTTTACATGCTCAAGTATTATGGTTTGGAATTTGAGTTGTCAATGGAAAATTTTTATTATTTTAGTGAAAGTGTCAAAATGACTCTCGGGCTCACTTTGTAGGCTCGTAAATTATAAATGATTAAGTTATGGCAAAAGCTATTAATTGGGTCAGAAAGTAGATATGAGATGCTTCAAAATGATATAAGATATGTATGATTTTGTCGAGTCAAAACTAGTTTAAAACGAGCCTGAAAACAGGATGTTGAGGTTGACTTTTAGTTTTGGTAAAGTGTCAAAAATGACTCTTGGGTCTACTTTGCGGACACGTAAGTTGAAATCAGTTAAGTCTGGATAAAAACTATTAATTGGTATTGAAAGTATTTACGATATGCTTTAAAATGATATATTATATGTATAATTTTGTTAAGTCTAAAAAGGTTTAAAACAAGCGTGAAATGGGTAATCGTTGCTGATTTTGAACACTTGACATTTTATCAGCAGTTTATATTTTATCAGCAGTTTATGTTTCGGGAGGCTGTTTTTGCGAGGCCATAACTTTCAAACCGTAACTCCGTTTTTGTCAAATAAACTGTCTATAGAAAGGTGGGATGATATACTTTCCAATGGTCAGGACCTAAGGTATTATATCAAAGTTGGTGGGACCTGGAATCAGCTACAAAATATCTAAAAAATACATATATGTAAATAATATTTTTTTTCTAAGTAAAAATAGATAACCTAAGTTTGACTTATGTTTGACTATTTGACCAACTTGGGTAATATTATGAGATTGTTTATTTGTGGTGACCATGTTGACTGTGTTTGACTTGTGTTTGACTTACTTTGACTTCTGTTGACTTTTGTTAACTTTTGCTAAACTTTGCTAAATTTATGAGTCGGACTTGAGCAATAGGACTATACTTACCCTATGGACCGACCTAGCTTATTAGACACTTATTGACCAACATATGTTCTCTAGGTTGATGTCTACGGTTACTTGCATTCCGATATTCGGTCACCTCTCTGTGATTTATTTCTGAAGTTGTCAGGTGAGTTTCATTTGCTCCCTTTTTAATTGCTTTTGCAATCTATATTTTTGGGCTGAGAATACATGCACTTTATTTTAAACGCAATGGATACAAGTACATACTAAATTCTACACTGAGCTTGAACCGAAAATCCCTTAGCTTTGGTAACTAGTAACTGCCGGTTATAAGAATTGGTGGGCGCGAGTAGTTATATATGGATCCATAGGGCTTGACATCCTCGTCTGTTCCAGGTATAGAAACCCTAGCCTGAACTATAAAATAGACGTATGCTATTTGAGGTTAGTACACGATGGTTTGCGTGTATTGTACATGTTGGTTGCATGTATGTTAAAACAGAGGTACTTATTATATAAACGTTAAAGTTTAGTTACCAGGGTGCTCAATCTTGTAGAATATTTTGATATACGTTTCTGGATGAAACAACTGAAATCTTGTGATCCACCTTTATATACAGATTATGCGCAATATTAAAACTATGAACTCACCAACCTTTGTGTTGACACTTTTTATCATGTTTATTCTCAGGTCTCTAGAAGTCTTCCGCTGTTTGCTTATACGTTATACAAGCTATGTGCATGGAGTCATACATACTTTATTAGAGAAAACTTTGCATTCACAAAATCATCACCATGTATCTTATTTTGACTGTATTGTCAACGAATGTATTATTGTAAACTATTATTTACGGTGATTGTCTATATGTAGAAATCATCAGATGTCGAAAGCCTTGAATTTAGATATTCATTTATGGTGTGTCTTTTCAAAAGTATGCAATGTTTACAAAACGTATCATATAGAGGTTAATACCTCGCAATGAAACCGGTGAATAACGTACTGCGTCAATAGCGATTTTGGCGGGTCGTTACATATATTTGATGGGTTTTATTAATTAATGAACATGCTTAATGATACATAAGTTTCAGGCCATATCAAATTTGATTCCTGAGGTCATAATTGAAGTTAACTTATCATTGATCAGATAGTTTGAAGCATATAAACTTATTAATTTGTAGAGTTTGAGCCATGTGTATGACTTCGCAGGGTAAAAAATGCCATGTCAAAACATGTTTTAATCACTATTGCATATAATGTTTATGTATTTTAAGTATTAATACCTGTTAATGTATTCAATTTTTATGTCTATTTGATAAGTCCATTTTACATTATTAATTTGTTTATCATATTCATATCGTACTTGATAAAAAATTTTAAGTTGTGTACAATTCGAGTAATGTGGATCTTGAAATAATAAATCTGGTCAAACAACTCTGTTAAATAAATACTAAGAGTTCAAAGTAAGGTTTTATATTCCTCCATAGGCACAATATAAAAGGAAAACTGGATTGATATATTGAGAATGATTAAAGAATTAGATTTTATTCAACTTATTTTCAATAACGTAACTCGATCCTGGTATAACTTTTATCAACTCACTAGAAGTAAAATACAATATTAAGTGATAGAGAACAAGAAAATCCCACAACTTTGAATTGTCGACAAAAAGTGAAAAAGGAACTCTGAAAAATAAACTCATTAGCACTTGGGAAGATCGGCTGGCGGCGGTAATAGCTTTTGGTTGGGAAGCTTTCCATCCAAAACTAGCCATGCCATCTTCAATCCCCAACTTGTATGAACTTCCAAATGGCAATGCATAAACCACACCCCTGTAACACGAATCCTATGTCAATACGAGATTATATTAACACATAATGTATGATAAGAAAGTAGTAGGTAACTAACCTGGATTATCTGCAAGAAATCGAATAGCAACCCATCCACCAGAAGGCACACCAATCGTGTTTCTTTCAACAGGGTCCACAAGATTGAACTTCTTAGGGTCCTTTTTAGGATCATAGTTACCAAACCCTTGACCAACAACAAAGAAATTGAATCCATGAAGATGAAGAGGGTGACTTTCAGCACCAAGAATGCTGGTATCTTGCATCACTAACTCCACACTTGTATTATATGGAAGAACCATAAGTTTTGTACCGTTGCTCACAAAGGTATTATTTGGAGGGGTACCCGTATAGTTAAACCAATGTAACGGATTAATAGGAAAATAAGGACTATAAACACCTTTTGATTGATCAAAATAGTGCGACTCAAGAAGGGCCACAGTTGGTTGTACAAATGAAACATTGTTAATGGATGCTGCAAATCTAGTTCCGTTTGGTCCTTGGCAAGTTTTATTCTTTTCACAAGGACTTGTACCAAGTCCGACGGTGAAAAATAATTTTTTGTCCACCTTTTGTGGAACGTTCGCTGGAAATTGAGCACTTGCTAAACTTCGAAGTTGATTTGAAAATTTGGTAACAAATGAGGTGTCGTTTAAAGATGGTAATGTTGGTTTAAAGAGTGGAAGATTTTTCATGTGAGTGGATGACTCGTATTCAAGAATACCAGCAACCGTGGAGTTATCAAAGGTTCCTTGGCCCGTTACATACGGTCTGGCTAACATTAAAAAGTTGGCTCCTGGAGATTTCGATAAGGTCTTAAGGAGGACGTTGGAGGTTTGACCAGGGGCTAGTCTGATTGTTTTTGTGTCAAAAGGTTTTACGTAAATGGCATCAGCTTCAACAATTGTGAGCGTGTGGTTGGCGATACTGAAAAAGAGTTCATCATTGAGTGCTGCATTGATGAGCCGAAGAAGGTACGTCTTCCCAGGTTTAACCTTCAACTTCAATGTATCTGCAAATTACATTGTTACTATTTTAATTAGATTTTATTTGTATCTTTTATCTAGTCTGATTGAAATGTAAATTACAACTTTAACATTTTAGGGGTTCAAATGCTAGAAATACCTTTAGTTGAACAATTATACAATGGGCCAGGAAGCCCATTAAAGGTATATGCATCAGAAACATTTGGGCCTCCACCTGTTTGTGTTGCTTGTGCAATTATGGCCTCTGGGTCAGTATTAAACCACTCCCCTGTACACACAAAGCATTTTAGTTGATCTCATTTGCAGTATGCAGTATTAAATACCAGATAACAAAATGATAATTGTAGGCTTTTGTAGCAATAATCAAATATATTCGGATAGAGCTTTTTGCATACCGAATATGATAGGAACTTCTTTATATGGTTCGGTAAAAGGGTATGGTACATCAAGCTTTGGTAGAATAATAAGAGGACCATAAACACTCGCTCGTAACCATGATATATGTGCATGCCAAAATAACGTTCCTCTTTGTCCAACAACCGTATAGTTATACACGTAACTTTGGCCCGTTTGTATGGGACATTGTGTTATGTAAGCTGGCCCATCTGCCCATCCACTTCGAAGCTGTCGGATACCATGCCTATATATTATAAGAAACATGGAACAATATGATTACATAAAAAGGTGACATGATTGTTAAAAAAACCACCATTATGGTACAAATACAAAATGTACATTTCATCATACCAATGGATTGTGATATTATTGGAGACATGATTGTTAACTTTGATTAGTAACCGGTCACCCTCCCTTGCAACGATTCGTGGACCTGGAAATTTTCCATTAACAGTAACCACGCTCCTCGTATGGCATAATCGTGTCACATTTTGCAGTTGAATCTACACAAATTTTAAATTTTTTGATCAAAATTAGTATGTGACTAAAACTTAATAAAGATTGACTTTCTGAATATGTAATCATATAGCTAATGATACATACATTAAACTCATAGCTCCTTGTAGTACCACCAATAACTACATACATCAGTGAAGTTAATGCTAACAACAAAAAGATAATACCCGAAAAACCACCCATTTCTTTAACTAAAAAGGGCTGAATGTGTGGTTTTGTTAGTGCATAAAACAAGCAATGAAGATTGAATATATATAGGTTTGAGGTATATTTGACCACCAACCATTTTGTTAAAATGCAACTTTAGAGTGCTACCAAAGAGATAACGTGTCTATCTGTCATGTTATATCTTGCTCTTTCTAAACCTTTCCTTTGTCGTGAGGACTCATCACTAGTAAAAATTTTATGTGATATAACTCAATTGATATACATATTATTTGATAATACTCGTTATCTACACCTAATCTTATAAAGCAACACATGATAAAAAGTAATTAAGCTGTCAAAAGTGTACTTAAAATGATGTATGTCTTACTTATTTTAAGGTTCATATAGATAATGAAATCCAGCATAATAATAAGCTCAAGGATAATATCTTTTTTTTTTTTGGATACTCTAATATATAGGGAAAATTAACTTTTACTAGCATTTCTTGAGTTAGCATTTAACTCAAAAAAAAAAAAAAAAAAAAAAAAAAAAAAAAATAAATTAAATAAGTAAATAAATAAATAAATAAATAAATAAATAAATAAAATTGCATATAACGTTTCATGTATATGCAAAACATTTTAGGAACAATGACTAATCCCTAAAATGAGGCTATTTTGGTAAATTCAAGTTCAGGCACAATTAATTCACAAACCTTCATAAGCTTTATATCAATGCGTGGAACATACCCTAAATCCTAATATTATATGAGTTCTATGTTGGTAGCACTAGAGACGTGTCACAAAACATGTTATTGACCAAGGCATTAGGAATCACATCATTGAAAATAATTTAGAAGTGTTATGGTTACGTTTTTAAAATAAATTATGCATTTAGATATTTATAAGTTGTAGCAAAACATGTTATACATAAATCAATGATTTCTGAATTTGATTTTTTTGTTCAATTACAGCAGATGTTTAAGAAAACCAGGTTATCCAATAATTAATAGATAAAATGACTAAAATAGACATTATATTATTGAAATAAATTTAGCATGTAAATTAAATTTGTTTTTTCACATTTATTTAAGGGTAACTGAGTAATTTTATGACTAACATAACTGCGTTTTGCTGCTGTAGGTGGGAGGCTACTTCTCTAAAACTCCATTTTGATAGTCCATGAACGGAATCAATCTCAAAATATTATCGCCAAACATTAGTAATAGATTATTCGTCTTTTCAGATTGTGATGATAAAAAACTCGCTATGAATCACGCTCTAAGTATATAAATAATTAAACTAGTTGTTGTATAAATATAAATTCGAGACATACCGAATACGAGCAGCGGAAACGAGTAGGATCGACGTTTAGATCACCGGTTCCTAGTTTCACGGCCTAAGTGCCTTCTACGGTTTGCAATGTTCCACTTGAACAATTATACTCACAATTTTACTATTTACTAGTGTATGATTTTCTCAATGATTTGTTGTGTGTTTCTTGTGTTTTTTTGTGTGTATCATGTGAATCTCTATTTATAGATACAAGAGAGTACTTATTACCATGTACTACCAAAAGTACATTGTACTTATTACCTTTGTAAGTGTACTAAATGGTACTTATTACCATTAGTGTATTACCAAATTAAATAAGTTTACAACTCATTAATGGTGGGTCAAACACAATGAGTTTGTGGTGTACCACAAATAATTTTCAACATCTCCCACTCGCACACAAACGAATTTGATATATATACTCAATATATATTTCGAGAAACTATTGTGTAATATGCAAACCATTCATACTGGGAATTAGTCTGTGCGATCGGCATACATTGAGAGCTCAATTGCTATACATCTGTTAGGAGTATATATCATCTCAATAAACTTGGAAAGAGTAGATTTAGTATGCAATATCCTAGATCATTAATCACATTAGTAACTCGCATGATCTCAGTTTTACTCATAAAACCCTTTTGTATTGTAAGACCCGTGTAATTATTGTAAATAATGTATAGAAGTTAACTTTGTTGTGGGATTGGTTTTATATTTCAAAAGGAGCTAGGAACCAGTTTCTGTCCATTGGCGCGCCGCGCGGCCTAATGGCGCGCCGCGCAAAATCGTGCAGACAGCCCCTCTTGTTTATTTAAATTTAAATCAAGGGCATTTTGGGAAATTCACTTCAAGGCCGACTTTAAGGCTTGGTTCAGTTGTTTGGGAGCTCATTTACTCCCCTTTTCACCAACCTTATCTTCCTAATTCAATTCTAGAGAGAGAAGTGAGTTCTAGAGAGAGAGATCCCATTTTGGAGAAGAAGAAGAAGGTTTCTTGCTAAAGTCCAAGTTCTAAAGTTGTTCATCTCATCCATTGCTACATTTTGATAGTTGTGGTATACCTTAACTTCCATTTCTTGTTTTGATTTTGTGTATGGGTTAGGGTTTGTGTTGAAGATGAACACTAAGACCCATTTGTAGGTAAATTGGGTGTTTTGGGTAAATTGGGTCATGTAGACTCAATAATGGGTTAGCTAGGGTTTTAAATGTATTAATTGTTGTTATGAAACCCTAATTGGCTAATAATTTGCTAGAACACCTTAAGGAAGTGAAAATGGGTGTGATTTGGGTATAAATGACCCAAAGTGGGTGTGTTGACTTTTATCGAGTCAAATGGGTCAAAATGGACCAAGATGGGTCAATATTAGTGTTTTGTGCTAAAACCTAGTGTTCTAGTGTGCGTGAAGGCCATAAGTGCCAAGTGTTAGGGTTTTTGGTGAAAACGACCCAATTTAGGGTTAGTTGTCAAAATGGGTCAAGATGACCTAGGATGGTGTGTGTTATGAGATTAGACCAAGTTGATTGATTAATTATGCTTGTGAAATAGGTACGTTACCTCGGAATTCAAGCTTGGTTTAATAATCACCGAAGGTTTAAGGTGAGTGGAATAATTATGCGTATGTGTATATAATGTATTTATTTGTGTTGCACGAATGTGGTATTGTCGCGGTGTTTAAGACACCACATTCTAAGTAACGAGTAGCATTGTCGCGGTGTTTAAGACACTACTCATGGTATGATTGACTTGTGGTATTGTCGCGGTGTTTAAGACACCACAATGTCATGGGAGTGGAAGTGTCGCGGTGATTAAGACACCACTCATTGTATTGAATGAAGTGTGGATTCGTCGCGGTGTTTAAGACGCCACATTGTTGTAAGGGTGAGTTAGTCGCGGTGTTTAAGACATCACCCGGGGACTAGTGATTACGCGGTGTGTAAGTAACACTAGTGGACGTTATGAACTCCAACGGTCTTGTAAGTACCGCTTCCCGTGTTCGAATTGGTTAACCAAGGTTATGAGAATTATGTATTGGAAGTATTAATTTATGAATCGTATGCTATTGTACTATTAGCTACTTGTGGGATTGTGAATTATTGGTATATGCTTATTAATGTAGCATGCTTGATGAATTGTTAAACTCGAATATGATGTTGTGTAAGTGATGCGAGTAAGTAGATTATATATGTGTATGTATAATTATTGTGCTCACTAAGCTTTGCTTACCCTCTCGTTGTTTACCTTTTTATAGGTTCGTGTGCGGATAAGGGTAAGGGCATTACCTTGGATTGAGTTTCCCGCTTCGATGATTAGGAAGCACTTTTGGGTTATGGCTTGGAGTTTGACCGAGACTTGGGTAGTTTAACCCCAAACACCATGCTCGTTGTGTCGTTTGGCAATTAAACTTTTTGTGGTCGAAACTCTAATTTGTATTAAACATTGTATTTTAAACTTAGTGGCGTTTTGGGCACGTGTGGGCCCCACCTTGTAAAACTTGTTCATACCTTAGTTATGTGCTAGTTTTACATATATGAATGTATGGTTAAAAGCGTTTTGGCTAAAAATGTCAGGAACTAGTCAAACATTTTCGTTAAATTGACTTCCGGGGACAGCGGGCTGTCCAGGTGGTTTGGCGCGCCGCGCACCCACCTGGCGCGCCGCGCAAAAGAACTGCACCAGAATTTTTTTTTTATGTTGTGAAATTTAACGGGAATTGTCGTAGTTTGTTTTGGGTTGTTACAAGTGGTATCAGAGCATGGTCTAAGGGATTTAGGTGACTTGAGATAGGCGCCTAGACTTAGACTTTTGTGTGCGTATCGTGCGGGACTTGTAGGACTTTGGGTCGGACCGGGTCTTGGTTAGCGCATAGGTTTATATGAACTAATCATGCGTTATTGTTTGTATTATATAGCAATCATCAAGCGGAACGGACGTTGTACTAGCAAGTTACGCGACGTGCTCGCGTAGTAATGATTAGCTACCCTTACTACGGGTGCAAATCGTGTCAAACAAGCGATGTACGACGATTGTCGAGCGAGATGGAGTGGTATGGTGTATATGTATATATGTGTCATGTCTTTAGTTTCGTTGTTTAATCTTTTCCGTTTTATAGAATGAAGATGAGAAACGGACACGACACCGATATTGGGGGCACGAGCGAGGACCCCGAGTTCACGGCCAAGGTTGAGGCCATCTTTCAACGCCAAAAGGCGGAGTTTCGCGAAGATGTTAAGAAGATGTTTCTCGAGACGATTGACGAACAAGTCGTCACTTTGGTTAAGGAGCAAATTAAGATTGCTCTTCAAGAAGAAAATGGGGGAAGGCGTGACTTTTTCTTCAAGAACTTTAGGGATGCTCAACCTCCTACTTTTGAGGGCGATCGGGACCCACTCAAGAGTGCCCGATTCATCTCCGATATGGAGGGGGCCTTCCGTACCTGTGAGTGTCCACCCGACAAGAAGACTAGGTATGGTTGTAGCATGTTAAGGGGTGACGCGAAATTGTGGTGGGATGCTAAGATCCAACTCTATGGTGAAGAACAATGTATGGACTTCACTTGGGAGGAATTTAAAGCGGAGTTCTTCGATGAGTACCGAACTTCGGCCGATCTTACAAGACTTAAGGATGAGCTACGTACCTTGAGGCAAGGGTCGATGGACTTGAACACTCTCAAATCCGTGTTCTTGTCCAAGACGCAATTTTGCCCGGAGTATGTCGGGAATGATAAAATGTTGAAAGAAGATTTCTATCGAACCTTGAATGATAGTTATCAAGAAAAGATTAGCGTAAACGTGGTGAAGAGCTTCGATGAGTTGTTTAATATGGCGAAAGGGTTTGAAGCGATTGTGTTGAGGAAGAGAAAGTATGAAGGTTCGAGTCACTCAAATTTTTCAAGCAAGAAGTCAAAGAAAGGCCCAACCGAGAGTGTGGGGAGTGTGAAGAAAGGTGCCTCGGGGGATTTCCCCTATACTTGTCATAATTGTGGGCGAAGGGGGCATATGGCTCGTGATTGTACCAAACCATCTTCTACTACAAAATTCACTTGCTACAATTGTGGGAAGGAGGGACACAAGAAACCCGAGTGTCCCGAGTTGCGTAATGATAATGCTAAGCGGATAGAGAAGGCAGCGGGTACGGCTAGGGGTCGTAACTACTTGATGTCTAATGAAGAAGCTAAACAATCCAATGAAGTCGTTTCAGGTACTTTCATGGTTAATTCTAATCCGGCTCGGATACTTTTTGATAGTGGTGCTAATTTGTCTTTCGTATCTCCAAGATTTGTGCCTAAGTTAAATAAACCGCTAGTAAAGTTGAGTCGTCCGGTAGAAGTTGAAATAGCGGATGGCAAGACGGCGCTAGTGGTTGATGTGTGTAAAAATTGCAATGTTGTGTTTGGCGCCGAAAGTTTCGAAATTGATCTTATTCCGATGACTTTGGGTGATTTTGATGTTGTCGTTGGTATGGATTGGCTCGATCGTTATAGAGCCGATATTGCATGCCACGACAAGTTTATTCGTGTAAAGACCCCAAGTGGGGGAGAGATGATTATTCATGGTGACAAACGAAGGAGATCGGTGCCGATATGCACTTTTGCTCGGGCACGACGTCACGTTGTTACCGGTGGTATGGCTTTCCTTGCTCATGTTGTCGACACTCGTAATGAGCCACCACCAATTCGTGAAATTCCGGTAGTTAATGAGTTTGAGGATGTCTTTCCGGATGAGTTACCGGGTGTTCCGGCGGAAAGACAAGTCGAATTTCGCATCGAGTTGGTTCCGGGGGCTACCCCCATTGCTAAAACTCCTTATCGTTTAGCACCAACGGAGATGCAAGAGTTATTGAATCAAATTCAAGAATTGCTCGAGAAGGGTTTTATCCGACCGAGTGCTTCGCCATGGGGCGCTCCGGTCTTATTTGTGAAGAAGAAAGACGGTAGTATGCGTATGTGCATTGATTACCGTGAGTTGAATAAAGTGACGATCAAGAATCGTTATCCACTACCTAGGATCGACGATTTGTTTGATCAACTTCAAGGCGCAACGTATTTCTCTAAGATCGACCTACGGTCCGGCTATCACCAAATGCGGGTCCGTGAGGAAGATATTGAGAAAACGGCTTTCCGAACGCGTTACGGGCATTATGAATTTGTAGTTATGCCCTTCGGTCTTACGAATGCACCGGCGGCATTCATGGATCTTATGAACCGGGTGTGCCAACCTATGTTGGACAAGTCGGTTATTGTGTTCATTGACGACATACTAGTCTACTCGAAAAGTATGCACGAACATGAACGCCACTTGCGTGAAGTTTTGAAGACGCTAAGAAAAGAAAAGTTGTATGCAAAGTTCTCTAAATGTGAATTTTGGCTAAGGGAGGTTCAATTCCTTGGTCACATTGTGAACGAAAGCGGTATCCAAGTGGATCCGGGGAAGATTGAGACGGTGAAGAGTTGGGGACGACCGACTACGCCCACGGAGATCCGAAGTTTTCTCGGATTGGCCGGTTATTATCGTCGGTTTATCCAAGACTTTTCTAAGATTGCTTCTCCATTAACAAAGTTGACGAGGAAGAGTGCTAAGTTCAATTGGGAAAACGAGCAAGAAATTGCTTTTCAATTATTGAAAGAGAAGTTGTGTCAAGCTCCGGTGTTAGTGTTACCGGAAGGCGTCGAAGACATGGTGGTTTATTGTGATGCTTCCTTAAATGGGCTCGGGTGCGTTCTTATGCAAAGGGGTAAAGTCATTACTTATGCCTCTCGGCAATTAAAGGAACACGAAACGAGGTACCCGACTCATGATCTTGAAATGGCGGCGGTTGTGCATGCGTTGAAAATTTGGCGCCACTACTTGTATGGTGTCAAGTGTACGATATATTCGGATCATAAGAATTTGAAACACCTTTTTACTCAAAGGGATTTGAATTATCGTCAACGTAGATGGATGGATGTGGTGAAAGATTATGATTGTGAGATACTTTACCATCCGGGTAAGGCGAATGTGGTCGCGGATGCGTTAAGTCGAAAGACTCAACATCCGGCGATACGTATAACATCGTTACGTTTGATTATCACTAACGACTTTCTTGAAAAGATGGGTGAAGACCAAATAGAGGCTTATGTTCACGATAAGCACACGGAACGAATTGTGGGCCAATCGGAGTTTATTACTATGGGTCCGCGGGGTTTGTTGTCCTTTCAAGGAAGGGTGTGGGTGCCTAAGACGGGTGATTACCGACGGGTGCTACTCGATGAAGCACATAAGTCGAAATATTCCATTCATCCGGGCGCGACGAAAATGTATCATGACTTGAAGAAAGATTATTGGTGGCCGGGCATGAAACGCGATGTTGTAAAATACGTCGAACGATGTGTTACTTGTTTGCAAGTTAAAGCCGAGCATCAAAAGCCGTATGGTAAGTTGCAACCGTTAGAAATCCCGAAGTGGAAATGGGAGCACATTACCATGGATTTTATCACTAAGTTACCTAAGACGGCGAGAACTCAATATGATTCGATTTGGGTGATCGTGGACCGGTTGACGAAAAGCGCTTTGTTTCTTCCCATTAAAGAAGCAATATCGTCGGAGGCCTTGGCTAAGTTGTTTATCAAGGAAGTGGTCTCGCGACATGGCGTTCCTATATCTATTATTTCGGATCGAGATACCCGTTTTACATCTCGATTTTGGGAAAAGTTTCATGAAGATATGGGTACACAATTAAAGTTGAGCACGGCGTATCATCCTCAAACGGACGGTCAAACCGAGCGTACGAATCAAACTTTGGAAGATATGCTACGGGCGTGCATCATTGATTTTGGTGGTAGTTGGGATGAGCATTTACCTTTGGTGGAATTCTCATACAATAATAGTTTTCATACTAGTATCGGGATGCCACCTTACGAGATGCTTTATGGCCGAAGGTGTCGAACTCCCATTTGTTGGGGAGAAGTAGGTCAAAGAGAAATCGGAAGTACCGATTTGGTTTTAGAGACGAATAACAAGATTGATATTATTCGGGAGCATTTGAAGAAGGCTCAAGATAGGCAAAAGTCGTATGCCGATAAACGTAGACGAACGATCGAATTCCAAGAGGGCGACATGGTTATGCTTAAGGTTTCGCCATGGAAGGGTATTATTCGATTTCGAAAACGGGGAAAGTTAGGTCCTCGGTTTATTGGACCGTTTAAAGTTTTAGCTCGTGTTGGTGAAGTTGCATATCGATTGGAATTGCCCGAAGAGCTTGCGGGGATCCATAACACGTTTCATGTTTCTCACCTCCGTAAGTGCCTTGCGGATGATTCTTCATGGATGCCTTTAGATGAAATTGAGTTAAACAATAAGTTGGAGTATGTTGAAGAGCCGATCGCTATACTTGATGAGAAGATCAAAAGGTTGAGGCATAAAGAGGTTAGGACCTATAAGGTTCAATGGCGACGGAATAAAGGTTCCGAGTTTACATGGGAGCCCGAAGAGTTCGTGTTGGTTTATCTTCCCGCTTGTCATGCGGCTTGGATCGCGAGGACGCAATCCGAATAAGTGGGGGAGAGTTGTAAGACCCGTGTAATTATTGTAAATAATGTATAGAAGTTAACTTTGTTGTGGGATTGGTTTTATATTTCAAAAGGAGCTAGGAACCAGTTTCTGTCCATTGGCGCGCCGCGCGGCCTAATGGCGCGCCGCGCAAAATCGTGCAGACAGCCCCTCTTGTTTATTTAAATTTAAATCAAGGGCATTTTGGGAAATTCACTTCAAGGCCGACTTTAAGGCTTGGTTCAGTTGTTTGGGAGCTCATTTACTCCCCTTTTCACCAACCTTATCTTCCTAATTCAATTCTAGAGAGAGAAGTGAGTTCTAGAGAGAGAGATCCCATTTTGGAGAAGAAGAAGAAGGTTTCTTGCTAAAGTCCAAGTTCTAAAGTTGTTCATCTCATCCATTGATACATTTTGATAGTTGTGGTATACCTTAACTTCCATTTCTTGTTTTGATTTTGTGTATGGGTTAGGGTTTGTGTTGAAGATGAACACTAAGACCCATTTGTAGGTAAATTGGGTGTTTTGGGTAAATTGGGTCATGTAGACTCAATAATGGGTTAGCTAGGGTTTTAAATGTATTAATTGTTGTTATGAAACCCTAATTGGCTAATAATTTGCTAGAACACCTTAAGGAAGTGAAAATGGGTGTGATTTGGGTATAAATGACCCAAAGTGGGTGTGTTGACTTTTATCGAGTCAAATGGGTCAAAATGGACCAAGATGGGTCAATATTAGTGTTTTGTGCTAAAACCTAGTGTTCTAGTGTGCGTGAAGGCCATAAGTGCCAAGTGTTAGGGTTTTTGGTGAAAACGACCCAATTTAGGGTTAGTTGTCAAAATGGGTCAAGATGACCTAGGATGGTGTGTGTTATGAGATTAGACCAAGTTGATTGATTAATTATGCTTGTGAAATAGGTACGTTACCTCGGAATTCAAGCTTGGTTTAATAATCACCGAAGGTTTAAGGTGAGTGGAATAATTATGCGTATGTGTATATAATGTATTTATTTGTGTTGCACGAATGTGGTATTGTCGCGGTGTTTAAGACACCACATTCTAAGTAACGAGTAGCATTGTCGCGGTGTTTAAGACACTACTCATGGTATGATTGACTTGTGGTATTGTCGCGGTGTTTAAGACACCACAATGTCATGGGAGTGGAAGTGTCGCGGTGATTAAGACACCACTCATTGTATTGAATGAAGTGTGGATTCGTCGCGGTGTTTAAGACGCCACATTGTTGTAAGGGTGAGTTAGTCGCGGTGTTTAAGACATCACCCGGGGACTAGTGATTACGCGGTGTGTAAGTAACACTAGTGGACGTTATGAACTCCAACGGTCTTGTAAGTACCGCTTCCCGTGTTCGAATTGGTTAACCAAGGTTATGAGAATTATGTATTGGAAGTATTAATTTATGAATCGTATGCTATTGTACTATTAGCTACTTGTGGGATTGTGAATTATTGGTATATGCTTATTAATGTAGCATGCTTGATGAATTGTTAAACTCGAATATGATGTTGTGTAAGTGATGCGAGTAAGTAGATTATATATGTGTATGTATAATTATTGTGCTCACTAAGCTTTGCTTACCCTCTCGTTGTTTACCTTTTTATAGGTTCGTGTGCGGATAAGGGTAAGGGCATTACCTTGGATTGAGTTTCCCGCTTCGATGATTAGGAAGCACTTTTGGGTTATGGCTTGGAGTTTGACCGAGACTTGGGTAGTTTAACCCCAAACACCATGCTCGTTGTGTCGTTTGGCAATTAAACTTTTTGTGGTCGAAACTCTAATTTGTATTAAACATTGTATTTTAAACTTAGTGGCGTTTTGGGCACGTGTGGGCCCCACCTTGTAAAACTTGTTCATACCTTAGTTATGTGCTAGTTTTACATATATGAATGTATGGTTAAAAGCGTTTTGGCTAAAAATGTCGGGAACTAGTCAAACATTTTCGTTAAATTGACTTCCGGGGACAGCGGGCTGTCCAGGTGGTTTGGCGCGCCGCGCACCCACCTGGCGCGCCGCGCAAAAGAACTGCACCAGAATTTTTTTTTTTTATGTTGTGAAATTTAACGGGAATTGTCGTGGTTTGTTTTGGGTTGTTACATGTATTCACAATTATCATTTATCACTAAGACTTGTCACTAAGACAAAAGATAATTGGTCGACCGGTGAATACAAGCTAATGTGAACTTCAAATGATCTTCCCTTTTCTTAGAATCCATTGGCCTTAGCTCAACTTGATTTTCTAAGAACGTTCACCCAGGTTGAATCACTCATAACCCTTAAGCAACGCCTTAAGATAGCAAACATTAAACTAAGCTTCAAGAGACAAGAAAAAGTCATAAGGACATTAAATTGAGGTTACTAATACCTCAAGGGACTCACATAACATAGAAGTAGAGATTGTTTCTTCTATTTCCCTTTTTGGTCGTCTTGATCACATGTGGTATGAATCACATGCTGCAACATTTCTCCTTTCACAATGGAGGTATGTCTTTAAATCAATGTTGCACAGATGATTGTTCAAACATACTCAATGTTCAAAACTCGAGTTCACTCATCTACTCATAAAACTCTTAAGAACTCACATCTGGATACTCATGACAGATAGGGTGAATTTTGAAAATTCACATAATATTTGTACACTTACGAATGTGGCGTCTAATTATCTCAATCTTGAGCTCTCAATTGTCACTAAAACAATGTGCTTAATATACACCACTTTTCCAATTGTCACATGACATGGAATTGATTACCCATGTGAGTGGGCTAATCTTGTATCTGTCCGATATACTTTTCTCGATTCGCAACACAAAGAGCAAACAATAAAACAAGGATTTAAAAGAAAACTTATTGCATTGGATATAAACAAAAATTTGTAAGTACATTTATTAAATAGTACATTCATCACAATCTACGCAATCCTTGAGACCTAACATGCTTAACAAATGCATCTCTAGGTATAGGTTTTGTCAAAGGATCTGCTACCATATCATGCGTAGATATGTACTCCATACTTACTTCCTTTCTTGCAACCTTGTCCTTCGCATAATTATACTTTATGTCAATGTGCTTTATTTTACTATGGAACTTGGGGTCTTTTGAATATGCAATTGCAGCCTCATTATCAGAGTATATCAATGCTCGATCAATGGTATTGCCAACAACCCCCAAACTACTCATTAATCGATTAAGCCACACAGCTTCTTGTACAGCAGCTGAAAATGCCACAAATTCAGCTTCCATTGTAGACAATGCTATACATGATTGTTTCTTGCTACTCCAAGATATAGCACCTTTGTTTAACAGAAAAACAAAGCCAGAGGTGGATTTTATTTCATCCATATCTCTTCCCCAATCAGCATCAGTATAGCCTCTCATTTGCAGATCATTTCCTTCGTAGCACAAAGAGTAATGACTAGTACCCTTAAGATACCTAAGTATCCTTTTCACGGCTTTCCAATGGGTTAAACCTGAATTGGATTGATATCGGCTTACCATGCCAACAGCAAAGCAAATATCCGTCTGGTACACATCATAGCATACATGAGACTTCCAACCGCACTAGCATAAGGAACATTATTGATTTTCTGTTTCTCTTGTGGAGTTTGCGGACACTCTCTAATGCTCAACGTATCACCAATCGCCATAGGAGAGTCTATGGGGTTACATTTATGCATCTTAAAACGTTCAAGAATCTTGTTGATATAAGTCTCTTGAGAAAGAGCCAACAACTTCCTTGATCGATCTCTTGAAATCTTAACTCCAAGGATATTTTCAGCTTCACCCATATCCTTCATTTCAAAGTTAGATGATAACCATATTTTAACCTCGAAAACATGCTCCTTGTCA
The DNA here is from genome assembly GCF_046630445.1 of Rutidosis leptorrhynchoides. NCBI lineage: Eukaryota > Viridiplantae > Streptophyta > Magnoliopsida > Asterales > Asteraceae > Rutidosis > Rutidosis leptorrhynchoides. The sequence continues at coordinate 416,450,000 of NC_092338.1, forward strand.
TTTCCAGCAATCAATATATCATCAACATATAATGACAATATGACTAGTTTTCCTTTAGACCTTTTGGTATAAACACAATTATCTTCATTGACCGCACTGAAGCCATGTGACGTGATCACATTGTGAAAATGTATATACCATTGTCTTGATGACTGCTTAAGGCCATATATTGATTTAAGCAATCTACAAACCTTATGTTCGTGGCCTTCTTTAATGAAACCCGTCGGCTGTTCCATATAGATTTCTTTAATGAAAAGCAGTCTTTACATCCATTTGATGTAATTCAAGGTTCATACTTTCCACTATTGCTAGAATCAAACGAATTGATGTGAGTCTTACAACATGTGAAAACATTTCCTCATAGTCAATCCCTTCCTGTTGATTGTAGCCTTTTGCCACAAGTCGAGCTTGGTATCTTTCAATACTACCATCAGTTTTACGCTTTATTTTGAGAATCCACTTACTCCCTATGGCTTTTCTTCCTTTTCGAAGATCAACCAATTTCCAAACGTTGTTGGATCTCATAGACTCCGTCTCTTCTTCCATTGCTTTAAACCATTCATCCTTTGCAGGATAAGTGAGAGCTTCATTTATATTTCTGGGTTCATCATCTTCTAGTTGAACCATAAAAGTATAACCATCTTCGATCTCATACCGAAGTGGAGGTTTACTTTGATGACTACTTCGTCGTGGTTGGTTATCCAATGAAACAGATTCTTGGTTTACCAAATTGCTCCCACTTGGATCAGAATTATGCTCAGTAGCAACGGGTTGAGATTCTTCGGAAACATGTTCTTGGTTTGCTATATTGCTCCTACTCGGATCAGAATTATCTTCATTCGCAATAGGTTGAGGAGTTATATCCAAAGAAACAAATTCTTCATCTTCACTCCTCAAATCTCTCCCACTCGAATGAGGTAATTCTGTAATCTCAAATAAAGATCAATCTTTATCAAGATCCCCTTGTTTTGGAAACTCGTTTTCCAAGAATGTAACATCTCGAGATTCAAATTCAGTTATGCTCCCACTTTCGTATTCACCCAAAAACACATAACCTTTTGATTGTTCAGAGTATCTAATGAAAACACATTTCTTTCCTCTTGGACCTAATTTTCCATATTTGTGCGAGGAATCCAAAATATATGCTGCACAACCCCAAGGTCTTAACACATTCAAGTCAGGTTTTCGACCCGTCCATAACTCATATGGTGTGGAAGTTACTGATTTTGAAGGCACGCGATTAAGTACAAATGTGGCAGTTAACAAAGCATCACCCCAAAAGGTGATAGGTAAATTTGCTTGTGCCATCATTGACCTAACCATTTCAAGAAGCGTTCTATTCCGCCTTTCCGCAACACCATTTTGTTGTGGAGTCCTAGGAGTAGTTAATTGACGTTGAATCCCTTTAGCATCACATAGAGCTTTAAACTAATCAGATAGGTATACACGTCCTCGATCGGTTCTTAATGCTTTAATCTTACGTTCTAATTGATTCTCAATAAAATTCATATAACTTTGAAAACAATCAAACGCTTCGGATTTGTGAGAGATCAAGTAGACGTAACCGAATCGAGAATAATCATCAATGAATGTGATGAAATAATAAGCTCCATGCCTTGCTCGAACATTCATAGGACCACATATATCCGAATGTATTAGTTGTAATGGATAATCGGCACGAGTTCCTTTTTCAAATGGTTTTCTCGCAGTTTTTTCGGCCAGACAGTGCTCACAAGTGGACAATTCCACTTTATCAATATTAGCCAGTAAACCATCTCTAGCTAATCTATTCATTCTTTGTTGGCCGATATGACCAAGTCTAGCATGCCAGTTGTTTACATCATTATCAAACTTATTAGAAGATGCAACTAAGGAAAAACTTGGTTTATTATTAAGATAATCAACATCCATTACGATAAAACTATTAAGGACGTAACCAAAACCATAAGAGTTTGTTCCCAAAGACAACTCAACAACATTATCACGAAAGTACAAATGAAAACCAAGTCTTAACAAAACCAAAACAGAAATCAAATTTCGACGAATTTGAGGAGCATATAAAACATCATGTAGGATTAGGGTTCGTCCTTCACGCATGACTAACTTGCATGACCTGATCCCTTCAACTGGAACTCTTGAGTTGTTTCCTACATAAATCTACATAGCTCCATGAGAAACTCGCCGAAATTCTACAAAGGTGTCTTTGTCCTTAGCTACATGGTCTGTTGCTCCTGAGTCAACAATCCACAAAGGTTGAGATTCAGTTAAAAAAACAGAACTAGCAACACAAAGTTTGCTAACATAAGCATCGTAAGAATATACCTCTTTAGGCTCAGGACAATCACGAGCAAAATGCCCTTTGTTGCCACAATTGTAGCATTTCACCTTTGCAATGTTCACCTTCTTGGAGGGACGTGTTCCCTTGCCACGATGATTGGTGTTTGGCCTTTTGTTGGACTTATAAGTTTCTTTACCCTTATGGTGATGAAACTTGCGCTTATGCCCAAACGCATTTTTAGAGCTTGTCGTCATATTCACCTCAGTGATTGACTTACCGGCCTCAATCCGATCTTCTTCTAGCTCTAAATGGCGCTGATGTGCAAAATGTGGTATATGAATTAATGTATGAAATAATATGGAAAAATACCAATTAAAGATTGTTACACACTAACGGGCAGTGTACCCGATCGTGTAGTAGTATAAATAATGGTTTAGTTCCGTGTATCGTTCCAAGGACAGTTGGATTAGTCAAACTAGAATTAGGAACTATATTATGATTACTAAGTAAATGAAACTTAAAGGTACAAGATATTATGTTTTTGTGGCTATTTAACGATTTAGCCAAATCAGAGAAGATTAAAAGTAAAAACAATATTTTTAGTCTTTTAAGTTTATATAATGAAAACAAGTGCAAAGAAAACAAATAAGATAGTTTGATTAAGATCAAAGATACGAAATGTTCATCTAGATATTTTACCCTCGGTATTGGATGTAAGTTATATTGTTAAAACCTAATTGAATGAATATGTGTGTAAGTTACCTAATAGATTTACCAAGAGTTCTCTTAGTAAACACGCAAACTCGATTACAAGATCAAGGGTTCTCTTTTCTCTATAGTTGTGACGATCGCTCCAAATCCATATGGACGAACACGTCATTCATTGATTTCATTGCGAGGTATTTGACCTCTATATGATACGTTTTGTAAACATTGCATTCTTTTCAAAAGGTACACAATAAATGAATATCAATTTCTAAGGTTTTCAACGTTTGATGATTTTTGCATATAGACAATCACCATAAATAATAGTTTACCATAATACATCCGTTGACAATGAAGTCAAAATAAGATACACGGTGATGATTTTGTGAATGCAAAGTTTTCTTGAATAAAGCATGTATGACTCCATGCACATAGCTTGTATCACATATAAGCAAACAGCGGAAGACTTCTAGAAACCTGAGAATAAACATGCTTAAAAGTGTCAACACAAAGGTTGGTGAGTTCATAGTTTTAATGTTGCGCATAATCTGTATATAAAGGTGAATCACAAGTTTTCAGTTGTTTCATCCAGAAACGTTTATCAAAATATTCTACGAACTTGAGCACCCTGGTAACTAAACTTAACGTATATATATTTTATACCCTTTGTATAATCATCTTAATAATACACGCAAACCAACGTGTATGCTTCTCAAATAGCATACGTCCGTTAAAAGGCTAGCGCTCTAGCTCGGATGGGGATATCAAGCCCTATGGATCCATATACTACTACTCGCGCCCACCAGTTCTTATAACTGGCAGTTACTAGTTACCAAAGCTAAGGGATTTTCGGTTCAAACTCAGTGTAGAATTAAGTATGTACTTGTATCCATTGTGTTTAAAATAAATTGCATGTATTCTCAGCCCAAAATATTTAAAGCATTTAAAAAGGGATCTATAAACTCACCTTAGCAGCACATAAGGTCATTCATCAAAAAGTGACCGTAACTCGGAATGCAAGATTAACCGTAGATCTCAACCTAGAGAACATATGTTGGTCAATACATGTCTAATAAACTAGATTGGGTTATAGTGTATCACAATCCTAATGCTCGAGATCGACATACAAAAGTTATCAAAAGTCATTTCAAAAATTCAATTTTGACAATTGTTCAACAAAACGAGACGTGCCTTATATAAGGATTCATTTACTTGGCTAGTAGTATTTTATCAATCTCATAAACAGGTTGTTTAAATATTAATTGCAGATTCAAAAGCAATTCCAATTAACGTCAATTATAATTCAGTTGACCATATCTTTTGATTCGTTCATCGAAGTTACGCTATTTCTAAATGAAAAGTTATTGATTTTTCGCCAGCTTTCCGAAAACATGTATATCATATACCTTTTACCAGTAATATATGTATTTAATTCGTGATTCATTATAAACTGTTTAACGACGAAATTTAGCATACAAGCATGTATAAATATATACTCGAGCACTAGACATGTATACACTATTAATATATAAAAGATAAGATATGAATGCTCACGTATCAATATTGAGATTCAATATTGCAGGAAAGTACGTAGACGCAACAGAGATGATACTAGGCTTGACTTGTAAACAATACCCATGAACATTACCCATAACCTCCATAGCTATAACCCATAATTTCCTTAGTTCTATCCCGTTTGAAGCTTGTTTTAAAAGTGACACGCTCATGACCTCGTCGTAATATTTTATGTATAATATTACTAAAAATATTAAGATTAATAATAATAATAATCTTAATAATAATAATAATATAATAATAATAATAATAATAATAAATAAATAAATAAATAAATAAATAAATAAATAAATAAATACTTAGGGAGTAATATAAGTGTAAAAAAACTCGAGCAGAAACCTGGTATTTATAGCCATAATTCCTGATTCTGATGCCCATGCGATCGCATAGGTTTTATGCCTATTTCTCATGCGATCGCATGGCCGTCAGATCCAGCTCACATATTTTTTATTTTCTTGTTTGTCGACATAATTAAATATAATATATATAATATATATAATTTAAATAATTAATTATATATTTTATTAAATTCATGTGCATAGTTGACTTGTAATTTTTGTTCCGATGACTCGTACGTTGTCACTCGACTTATGTCCCGGTTCCGGTTTCTCGAACGCATTTTCGTACGCTTAGAAAACTCGCAATTTACGTTTTGTGACTCGTACCTTTGTCAAAATATAGTCTTAAATTATCAATAAACTATATCATTTTAAGTGTATCTTAAACTTTCGAGTATTTTGGTCATTTACTTCTATAAATCATTGTCTCGGTATTTGTTAATATATATATAATAACAAATCGTTTTATGACCAAGTTAATATATATTTTCAACATTCATAAACACGTTTTAAATATACGTCGCAAGTTATTCATACAATTAATATTCCAACTTTTCATATATATTCAAATAAATATTTAAACCAATAAGTTTAATGTACGGTATCAAACAATTAATACATTGTTAGTATATATATGTATCTATATACATATAATTGTTCGCGAATCGTCAAGAACAACCGAAAGGTATTTGAATATATGAAAGTAGTTCAAAAATTTTGAGATTCAGTTTTACAAACTTTGCTTATCGTGTCAGAAATGTTAATCATACAAAGATTAAGTTTAAATTTGGTCAGAAATTTCCGGGTCATCACAGTACCTACCCGTTAAAGAAATTTCGTCCCGAAATTTGAGTGAGGTCATCATGACTAACAATAAAAATGTTTTCATGACGTATATATGTTGATAAATAGAGTTTTATCACCGTTGAATAATATGGATAAAACAATCCGATTATTCGAAGTGTATGAGAGAAGTTATCGTAAAAGAGTGAAATGAAGAATAGAGATTCGTCTTAACTCTTGACATATTAACGATTGATTTCGGTAATTTAAAGAATAGAAAATCTTCATAATCTAAATAAGATTTGATTCTTCGGAATTTAAGGAAATTAAGATTTCTTTTGATTAAATGCGTAATTTGCCTCGATTGCTATGTTTGATATTTCGCTATAAATTGACCTCTTCCGTTTCATTATTTTCATCACTCTTACATCTTCTTCCTCATTTCCTATATTCAAAAGATTGTGAAAAATGTTTCATCCAGTTCTGATTCTTGATATACTCCTAACTTTCATATCTGTCATTCTTCTTTTTCATCTACCACTGGAGGAAGTTATTTTCTTCTACCATTACCTTGAGGTTATTGTGTTTTTCATTCTACCGTGTCTTTATATTGCTATACGCATTGATATACATGGTTTGTAATTTCTGGGTGGTTGTTGGGTTTTATATCTTCCCTTATATTTCGATGTCTCTGCTTCTGTCTTTCCATAATTATTGACATCCACAGTTAATACTCTCTCCAATTTACTGTGATTTACATATACTCCCATTGATATTTTGAAGCTTCATGCTTTTGTTTTATCTTCCCGACTTTAAATCAAGTGAATAATGGTCCAGAATTCGTAGGTATGAATTTCGGAATGAACATAATTAATGTTCTAAAAAGAAACGGTAATAGCACAATCTGACTTGTCAAATTACCAGAATACCTCGAAAAAGACCGAATCATTAAGAAAATATTTTCTTGATAGTTTAGAGGTTAAATAGAATGAAAGAGTTATGTAACATGGTTTATAATGAGGGTATGATATGTGAACCTTTATCACGTTCCATTAGAAACTCAGCATGACTTACTATAATATAATCACGTTGATCAAGTGTCATTATATTATACTAACTCATGCTTCAGTTCCCAACACCTCTTCAAAAATATTCATATTTTAAACTCGAAGGTTTCAGAATTTAGAAACTAAAATAGTTTCTTTTATGATGTTACACAAATATCGCAAGGAGAAAATTGATTTCCGATAAGAATGATTATGGAATTATCTCCAGAAATATGGAGGATATTTATAATGAAAGATACGATGATATCTTAGAATTTCTAATATCAGAGGATGATGAAGAATATTGTCCGCAAAGGTTTAGATTCGGAAACAAGGTATTCGTTAATGTCTTCAGCAGATACTGAATCATTTGGATTCTTTGAAGTCAGGTTTCGTACTTGTGATTTATCCACAGCCTCTTTCATACTTTGCTCAATCCGTTTTCCAGTTCCAAACTTTCTCTTTTTCTGAGCTTTACCAGCACACTATCCTTTATCATCAAACTTTTGTCTGTTAAGGTCGTTTACAGTTTTTGCTGCTTCATCAGCATTCAAAGTTATCATAACCGAATCGTTGGTTATCAATCCAAGGTGTTTTCAAAAGTTTGAAGGGTTTGCATGAAGATTGTAATTGTCAAGATACATATGATGTTCTAGAATTTTGAACGATACAAATTTTTTTTTCCTGGGTTTATGAATAGAAGTGATGTTCTAGCACAGTTTTGAAGTCAAAGTATAGCATTTGAAAGATGTAAGAATCTAAGAGTGATGTTTTCTGTTAAATCTTGGCTTGGATTCTGATTTTTCAAAATCAGAATATGTAATTGAATTTGTATGGAAACGATTGTATATCGCTGTGAGCATAGTTAATAATTTTTGAATCAAAGTTGAAGAATGTACAGTATAACATATTAATTGTGAACTTATATATTTCCCGAGTATTACCTACCCGTTAAAGATTTCACAATTAATACTTTGTACAAAAGAATTTTTTTTTTATTACCATCCTTATGAAAATATATGTATGTATATCTTCTTCAGATGTAATACAGATTTGATGAGTTAATATCATATTAAGCTCATTTGATTTTTGAATTGAATGAATAATCTCTAAAATATTAAGGATTACATAATCTTCGCGGAGTATTTCACTAATGAAATCAATACTTCATTATTTATTCTTATTCCTCGGTGAAGGATGTTGATGCTCGTGGAATTCTTATGAACTTCATAAGATATAAATGATGTTTTCTAGAAAGTTTCGAGTACATCGAAGATAAAAGGGTAAAATCAAACATGTAATTGATTAATACACTAAGTTCATTATGAAATGGAATTCATTGAGTTGAAACAGAGATTGTAGTTAACGATGGTTAAGTCGTTAACGAAGGATGTACATCATAGCATATTAGTAATATGAATTAACTGAGTAGTATTTACTCTTTTTCAATTCATACATAATAGCTTAGTATGAAAAGATTTATGATGGTTTTAAAATTTATATATATAAGATATACATATAAATTCTTTAGAGGAATTGAGTTATTACTTCATAATTCATTAATACAATATACTCGTTGTTGACTCGTAATGATGTCCACAGTGCTTTCTTGAACTGACGGAGCTTGTGATGTTAGAGGTGCTGCTGATTCTGACGATGTTGACAGCACTGACTGTGCCGATGAGGCTAAGGGTACTGTTGATGCTGTTGGTAAAATAAGTCTAGCTTGTATCTTACACCATTCAGATAAGGGTTTCTACTCTATCTGATTTAGGGTTAAGGCTAGAATAGATAATCTCTAAACTTTAGAAATTACATAATCGCCGTAGAATGTTTCTCCGATGAAGTTATGAATCCATACTTCATCGTTTGTCGTTGCTGGTACTTCTTGGTACCTATGGTGCGTATGATGTTGATATCCGAGGTACAGATTATGATGTTGAGGCGTGTGATGCGGATGTGGTTGTTGGTGGTGGTAATGATCCTGTTGGTGTGGATGATGGTGGTACCGGTTATGCTGCGGGTGCTGCTGCTGGTGTTCGTAACCCTTGCACCATATTCTCCAAAGCCACTACCCGAGCACGAAGATCGTTGACGTCTTCTATTATACCGGGATGATCGGTGGTTCGGATGATCGTATAAATAAGATTTATAATATGGGATAGTATATAATCATGATGAGATACTCTGGAAATGAGAGAGAAAATAGTATTACGAATAGGTTCGCCGGTAAGTGCTTCAGGTTCTTCGCCAAGAGGTGAATGTGGTGGATGGAAGGGATCACCTTCTTCTTGTCTCCAATGATTAAGTAGGCTACGAACCCATCCCCAATTCATCCAGAATAGGTGATGGCTGATTGGTTGATCCATTCCGGTTACACTTTCTTCAGAGTTCAGGTAAATATCCATATCGGAATAGTTGTCGGAATTTAAGGAATTTGAACTAGATACGGGATCTATCTTGTATAATTAGAGAGATGATTTTTGATATGAAATAGATTATAGAATTTAGATTGGTACTCTTCAATACATAATTTACATATATATATATATATAATACCAAAATCCCGTAAATTACAGAGAAATTTTCGGAAGATGGCAGTCAAAGTTTACTGTAATAGATATGCCAAGATATGAATTTTATCTATACACTATCTATGCAATCAATGCAATAAGACGCGTTTAGACTTAAGATGATAGACATGTAATTTCTGACAAGAAATGATAAGCAAAACTTTTGACATGCAGACACAGTCGAAGTCCAGACTTACTAATGCATCCTAACAACTATCAGTTAGACACACTTATGCAAGACCTGGTTCACTAGGACCAACGCTCTGATACCAACTGTGACGATCGCTCCAAATCTATATGGACGAACACGTCATTCATTGATTTCATTGCGAGGTATTTGACCTCTATATAATACATTTTGTAAACATTGCATTCTTTTCAAAAGGTACACAATAAATGAATATCAATTTCTAAGGTTTTCAATGTTTGATGATTTCTACATATAGACAATCACCATAAATAATAGTTTACCATAATACATCCGTTGACAATGAAGTCAAAATAAGATACACGGTGATGATTTTGTGAATGTAAAGTTTTCTTGAATAGAGCATGTATGACTCCATGCACATAGCTTGTATCACATATAAGCAAACAGCGGAAGACTTCTAGAAACCTGAGAATAAACATGCTTAAAAGTGTCAACACAAAGGTTGGTGAGTTCATAATTTTAATGTTGCGCATAATCTGTATATAAAGGTGAATCACAAGTTTTCAGTTGTTTCATCCAGAAACGTTTATCAAAATATTCTACGAAATTGAGCACCCTGGTAACTAAACTTAACGTATATATATTTTATACCCTTTGTATAATCATCTTAATAATACACACAAACCAACGTGTACGCTTCTCAAATAGCATACATCCATTAAAAGGCTAGCGCTCTAGCTCGAACGGGGATATCAAGCCCTATGGATCCATATACTACTACTCGTGCCCACCAGTTCTTATAAATGGCAGTTACTAGTTACCAAAGCTAAGGGATTTTCGGTTCAAACTCAGTGTAGAATTAAGTATGTACTTGTATCCATTGCGTTTAAAATAAACTGCATGTATTCTCAGGCCAAAATATTTAAAGCATTTAAAAAGGGATCTATAAACTCACCTTAGCAGCACATAAGGTCATTCATCAAAAAGTGACCGTAACTCGGAATGCAAGATTAACCGTAGATCTCAACCTAGAGAACATATGTTGGTCAATACATGTCTAATAAACTAGGTTGGGTTATAGTGTATCACAATCCTAATGCTCGAGATCGACATACAAAAGTTATCAAAAGTCATTTCAAAAATTCAATTTTGACAATTGTTCAACAAAACGAGACGTGCCTTATATAAGGATTCATTTACTTGGCTAGTAGTATTTTATCAATCTCATAAACAGGTTGTTTAAATATTAATTGCAGATTCAAAAGCAATTCCAATTAACGTCAATTATAATTCAGTTGACCGTATATTTTGATTCGTTCATCGAAATTACTCGATTTCTAAATGAAAAGTTATTGATTTTTCGCCAGCTTTCCGAAAACATGTATATCATATACCTTTTACCAGTAATATATGTATTTAATTCGTGATTCATTATAAACTGTTTAACGACGAAATTTAGCATACAAGCATGTATAAATATATACTCGAGCACTAGACATGTATACACTATTAATATATAAAAGATAAGATATGAATGCTCACATATCAATATTGAGATTCAATATTGCAGGAAAGTACGTAGACGCAACAGAGATGATAAATACTAGGTTTGACTTGCGAACAATACCCATGAACATTACCCATAACCTCCATAGCTATAACCCATAATTTTCTTAGTTCTATCCCGTTTGAAGCTTGTTTTGAAAGTGACACGCTCATGACCTAGTCGTAATATTTTATATATAATATTACTAAAAATATTAAGATTAATAATAATAATAATCTTAATAATAATAATAATAATATAATAATAATAATAATAATAATAATAATAATAATAATAATAATAATAATAATAATATTCATAATAATAATAATAATAATAATAATAATAATTATTATAATAAATAAATACTTAGGGAGTAATATAAGTGTAAAAAAACTCTAGCAGAAACCTGGTATTTATAGCCATAATTCCTTATTCTGATGCCCATGCGATCGCATGGGTTTTATGCCTATTTCTCATGCGATCGCATGACCGTCAGATCCAGCTCACATATTTTTTATTTTCTTGTTTGTCGACATAATTAAATATAATATATATAATTTAAATAATTAATTATATATTATATTAAATTCATGTGCATAGTTGACTTGTAATTTTCATTCCGATGACTCGTACGTTGTCACTCGACTTATGTCCCGGTTCCGGTTTCTCGAACGCATTTTCGTACGCTTAGAAAACTCGCAATTTACGTTTTGTGACTCGTACCTTTGTCAAAATATAGTCTTAAATTATCAATAAACTATATCATTTTAAGTGTATCTAAAACTTTCGAGTGTTTTGGTCATTTACTCCTATAAATCATTGTCTCGCTATTTGTTAATATATATATATAATAACAAATCGTTTTATGACCAAGTTAATACATATTTTCAACATTCATAAACACGTTTTAAATATACGTCGCAAGTTATTCATACAATTAATATTCCAACTTTTCATATATATTCAAATAAATATTTAAACCAATAAGTTTAATGTACGGTATCAAACAATTAATACATTGTTACGTTTTCAAGTTATAGTATATATATATATATATATATATATATATATATATATATATATATATATATATATATATATATATATATATGTATGTATCTATATACATATAATTGTTCGCGAATCGTCAAGAACAACTGAAAGGTATTTGAATATATGAAAGTAGTTCAAAAATTTTGAGATTCAGTTTTACAGACTTTGCTTATCGTGTCAGAAATGTTAATTATACAAAGATTAAGTTTAAATTTGGTCAGAAATTTCCGGGTCATCACAGTACCTACCCGTTAAAGAAATTTCGTCCCGAAATTTGAGTGAGGTCGTCATGTCTAACAATAGAAATGTTTTCATGACGTATATGTGTTGATAAATAGAGTTTTATCACCGTTGAATAATATGGATAAAACAATCCGATTATTCGAAGCGTATGAGAGAAGTTATCGTAAAAGAGTGAAGTGAAGAATAGAGATTCGTCTTAACTCTTGACATATTAACGATTGATTTCCGTAATTTAAAGAATAGAAAATCTTCATAATCTAAATAAGATTTGATTCTTCGGAATTTAAGGAAATTAAGATTTCTTTTGATTAAATGCGTAATTTGCCTCGATTGCTATGTTTGATATTTCGCTATAAATTGACCTCTTCCGTTTCATTATTTTCATCACTCTTACATCTTCTTCCTCATTTCCTATTTTCAAAAGATTGTGAAAAATGCTTCATCCAGTTCTGATTCTTGATATACTCCTAACTTTCATATCTGTCATTCTTCTTTTTTATCTACCACCGAAGGAAGTTATTTTCTTCTACCATTACCTTGGGGTTATAGTGTTTTTCATTCTCCCGTGTCTTTATATTGCTATACGCATTGATATACACCTTGTGCTGAATTGTTCTGTCTCGTTTTTTCCAAATCTCCCTTCATTTGGAAGGCGTCCCAATCATTTTGGACGGCGTCCAACATACCTGAAGCCTTTTTTTTATCATTTTAGAGTGCTAATTTGACCATAACTTGTATCGGGATCAACTATGATGAAATCACAACTTATAGAATGGTCATAATTCACCAAAACTCTTTATAAACCACTTTCCGATACACTTTTCATACCTTTGTGTATTACTTGTAGAAACCGCCTTAACTATCCTTGATTCGAGAGTATTTTACACGATATTGCGAGATATATATATGATGTAATTGAGCAATATCAAAACACCCCACACTTAAACCTTGCTTGTCCTCAAGCAATTCATTCTTACAAAGTAGAAAACTATCAAACACACTTACACAATATAGAGTACACACATCACACAAGTAACGCAAAACACATGAAACACACACGTTTATTTGAAACGCAAACTCACGCTATATGAAACACATGCTTTAAGTATAACACACACATTTATTGTAATCACACTCACGCTATATACACAATGAGAACACAAGCACATATTTTTGGGAGTTTTAGAGCCAAGTATCCGAAAAATTTGATCCTACAGAAATCAGGACCTTATAAAAAACGTTTTATGTTTTTGAAAATATAATGCTAGTTTTTACACTAGGCACGTTTTCCGATTTTTGTCGGATTTTCTGAATTTTTGGAAAATGAGTGCGGGCTTTCCGCTATTGGTCAAGCCAATCCCTCCCACAGTACCTAACATCGTTAGATGTTGGTAAGAAAATAATGCGTTTAGGAGGATACACATTACGTCCAGATATCATCGATAATCATGAGGTAATCATCTAATCCGTTAAGTCAACCATAAAGATTGAGGTTCATCAGGCTTAAAAGCTGATATCTTACCTTTCCGGAGGTTATCCACTGGGAATCTGATCAATTCACTGACATTTCGTGTATCATGGTGCGTTTCCCATTTGGCTAGCAAATCTCCCTCATTGAGATAAGCTTTGACTACCAGTTTCCCTGTTTGACGTTGAGGCCTGGTAGATTTCCAGTCGATTTTAGCAATGACTTTTCAAGATTTTTCGTCACCCTACAACTGGTCTGGACTACAACTTCTGAAACAAATCAGCAAGTGTGTCGTTCAGAAGACTTTACTTCCTTGAGGATGGAATGGATACATCCTATGGGTAATAATAAAGTGGTCGGACGCAACATTGTCCTTGTTAGGAGAAACAATGAGGATCGTCCTGTTTTAGTTTTCGATCTGGCGTGAGGTCCGGTTTCTGACCACGCTATGCAATCACCGCTCTCTCACGGTTTACACTCGTTTTTGTACAAGTGACCTACAAGTTAGCTTTACTAAACTAGTAGGATTTTTATTCAAATAATTGAATGATATACAACTTCAAAGACTATTAATAATTTAAAACATAACTCAACATTTCTTTTCTAGTTTTAGAACACAATGTATGTAAAATGGTTTTGGACAATTTTCGCTTCTAAGGCTACCTGAAAATTTTAAAATTTTGATCATAAACGCCTTAATTTTTGTAAAATGAATTCCCGATAAATTTCTATCTCCTACCCCACACTTAAGATCATGCAAGGCCCTCAATGCATGGAATCAGAAAAATGATTAAGTTTAGAGGGCAAAGTGATAGGGTGATTGTAGAAATTTTCAAATTTTTAACCTGTAAATCGTGGAACGTGTAGACGAATGCCGCTGAACTTACTGCCAGCATAAGAGCATCGTCCATTCCTCGATTATCAACATACATACATCATAATATCAAATGTTGCTGAAATTAATGCCAGTCTTTGAAGTTCAACCACGCTGCATAAATTAACAAACCACACAAATAATAATAAAAATAACGGGGTTTTTACAATCACATCCGTTATCAAACTACACAATTAGTTTAAAAATACAAACCAATATTGTTTTAATACACACCATAACAAATAAATAGATTGTTCAAAAATGTAACAAGATGATCATTGGCTCGCAGGCCTTTAGTTATCGTAAGGCCAAAAGTAGTTTTCTGAGCCATCTCTGCTTTGGCGTCCTCGCGGGTATTCCTGCTCAAATCGGTTCCTGGCATCCTGCATCGCATTGTTAGCATTATAAATTGGGTAAGGCGGAGGTGGGTTTTCAGGATCAGTGTAGTATTGGGGTGTCAGACGTGTTGTTCCATAGTACTGATAGGGGTTAGAATAATATAACTCGGTGTTATGGTTATTCCAATCAATACCATAACTGTTCCATCCCTGGTTATGTACTTGAGCAATCTGGTGTTGCTCCATTCCTTGCTGACTCACCCTCATGTTGTTTATATTATTGACCAAATCATCCCAACCAGATTGAGACGGATACCAAGGACCTTGACCTTGAACATTTGTCTGGGCTTCCATTTCTGCTTCCTCTTTCTCTTGTTGTTCTTGTTGTACATTCGCGCCACTACCACTCGCGCCACCTACCACAAAAGGTACCAAACACCTATTTCCATCGTACATCAAAATCTCGGCGTTAACATAAAAAACCTTTTTCAGGGGTTTCATTGCATGGTCACATTCTATGAGGCAATTAAGATCAATATTAAAGTGACAGGCAATCCGCGTAATGTAGTGGCCCCCTAGAAGCGGTTTGTCTCTTCGCGCATCCGTAGCTATACCCAGCAAATAGTTCCCAATTAACCCCGGTATATCGGTGTGACAACCCCTTTTTATTTGATCCATTATCCATAGATCCAGAGATTTAACCATTTCATGTCCTTCGACTCTCGCATTAAAGGTACATGCGATAAGTCGATGGAGTAGCTTATCGTCAGGGGTTGCTATTTCAGTATACCTGTGTCTGCTTGATTTGAACGGGGTAGATGAATTTGGCCCTCTAATCCTTCTCCAAAAGGATTGTTCATTAAAACTTACTCCCCCATGCTACTCTGAGCTTACCAAATATTGCCTTAATTGTGCGTCGGTAAGCTCGTGAAAAATACCCAAAACTCTGTGATAATGCTAAAAACGAACATATATTTCATAGCATTATTCCTCAAGAAAGACAAGCTCTTAGTTGCAATTGTTCTATTTACAAGTGATATTCGTTTAAATAATAAAAGGTGAAGACAAAAGACAGATTCGACGAATTGAAGACGCAAACGACCAAAAAGCTCAAAAGAACAAAAGACAATAAAAAAGGTTCCAATTATTGATAAGAAACGTCTCGAAATTACAAGAGTACAAGATTCAAAACGCAAAGTACAAAATATAAAATTGTACGCAAGGACGTTCGAAAATCCGGAACTGGGACCAGAGTCAACTCTTAACGCTCGACGCAACGGACTAAAAATTACAAGTTAACTATGTATATAAATATAATATAATATATAATTAATTATATTAATTATATATATATATTATATTTATATATAAAAAACCGTCGGCAGAGAAACTCCAAGGGTGTGAGCTGTAAATACATTCTCCGCGACTCGCGGAGTTTGAAGAGGCTTTTGCCGCGAGTCGCGGAGCCCCAAATTTCAACTCTGGCTATAAAGCAAACCGAATTCTGATCATTTTTCATATTCTATTTTCTCTCTTCTCTATCTATACGATATATATATATATATATATATATATATATATATATATATATATATATATATATATATATAATTTATATTTTAATTTTAATTTTAATTATAATTCTAATAATAAGGGTATGTTAGCGAATGTTGTAAGGGTGTAAGTCGAAATTCTGTCCGTGTAACGCTACGCTATTTTTAATCATTGTAAGTTATGTTCAACCTTTTTACATTAATGTCTCGTAGCTAAGTTATTATTATGCTTATTTAAAACGAAGTAATCATGATGTTGGGCTAATTACTAAAATTGGGTAATTGGGCTTTGTACCATAATTGGGGTTTGGACAAAAGAACGACACTTGTGGAAATTAGACTATGGGCTATTAATGGGCTTTATATTTGTTTAACTAAATGAAAGTTTGTTAATGTTAATATAAAGATTTACAATTGGGCGTCCCTATAAATTACCATATACACTCAATCGGACACGATGGGCGGGGTATTTATATGTACGAATAATCGTTCATTTAACCGGACACGGGAATGGATTAATAGCCACTAGAATAATTAAAACAGGGGTGAAATTACATTCAAGGGTAATTGGTGTAATTGTTAACAAAGTAGTAAAACCTTGGTTTACACGCAGTCGATAACCTGGTGTATTCATTAAACAAAGTATTAAAACCTTGTTACAATTCGAATCCCCAATTAGTTGGAATATTTAACTTCGGGTATAAGAATAATTTGATGAGGACACTCGCACTTTATATTTATGACTGATGGACTGTTATGGACAAAAACCAGACGGACATATTAAATAATCCAGGACAAAGGACAATTAACCCATGGGCATAAAACTAAAATCAACACGTCAAACATCATGATTACGGAAGTTTAAATAAGCATAATTATTTTATTTCATATTTAATTTCCTTTATTTTATATTTAATTGCACTTCTAATTATCGCACTTTTATTTATTGTTATTTAATCGCACTTTTAATTATCGTACTTTTTAATTATCGCAATTTTATTTTATCGCACTTTTATTATTCGCAATTTCATTATCGTTATTTACTTTAAGTTTTAATTTAAGTCTTTTATTTATGTTATATTTTACATTAGGTTTTAACTGCGACTAAAATCTTAAAATCGACAAACCGGTCATTAAACGGTAAAAACCCCCCTTTATAATAATAATATTACTTATATATATGTTTGTATTTTTATAAAAGTAAACTAATATAGCGTTGAGCTTTGTTTAAAGATTTCCCTGTAGAACGAACCGGACTTACTAAAAACTACACTACTGTACGATTAGGTACACTGCCTATAAGTGTTGTAGCAAGGTTTAAGTATATCCATTCTATAAATAAATAAATATCTTGTGTAAAATTGTATCGTATTTAATAGTTTTTCCTAGTAAAATATAAGCTATTTTATATACACCTCGCATAACATCAAGTATTTTTGGCGCCGCTACCGGGGACTTACTCTTAAACGCCGGAAGCGCAACGCTAATATAAAAAAAAAAAAAGATTTTTTGTTTACTTTTATTAAAATTCGCTTTTGTAAAAATACGTTTTAAAAATTCGAAAATATAAAAAGAAAAACAAAAATATAAGTTTTTTTTTTTAGATTTTGTTAAATATTTAAGTTTTATAAGTTTCTTTATTTTTATTTTAGTTTATAAAAATATAAGTTTAATTTTAATATCTTTTATTTATATAAAAATTAACAACAGAAAATAAAAAAAAAAATAAAGAAAAAACGCGTAAAAATTCAAACCTGTCAGCTGAATTCTGGAACCCCGCGACTCGCGGGGTTTGATGCAATAAATGCCGCGACTCGCGGAGCCTTTCTGACAGGCGACAGGAAGCCCTAATTCAGCATTAATTACGGGTTATTATTAATTATAATTATTATTTAAACCTAATTATTATTATTATTATTATTAGTTTTATTTTTATTTTTACTTTTTATTTAATTTATGTATTTAGTATTAATTAGTTTTATTAAATTGTAAAATTAGTAGTTTTATTAAAAAAATAATATAAAAATAATATTTTTATAAAAATTGTACTTTTTACAACTTTTTGTATATTTTTATATTTTGTCCCTTTTTAATCGTTGTAGCGTAATATTTGTATTTTTAGCTCATATTTAATTTTAAACTTAGTTTTTGCCATAGTCATTTTTACTCCTAGATTTTTAGGCTTTGCCGTAGAATTCCTTAAGTGCTTTTTCTTTAGACTAAGATTTAGGTGCTTTAGAATTTTGCGACGCCTTTTTAAGTTTTAGTTTCTTTTTAAGTTATTTCCATTTGGGATTTAGTTTTTCCTGTAAGCTTTAATATTTTTAGACACCTTTTACTATGTACCAATTATCATTCCAATTAGTAATTTCAATTTGCGATTATAATTTTAAGTTAGTTATAGTAATAAGGTTAGGTTAGTCAAGTATTTTTAAGTTTTTATAAGTTTCTTTTATTTTTCCGTCACCTTTTATTTTTTCAACCATTTTTCTTTTTCTACCTTTTTCGACGAACTCTTTTTCTTTCTTATTTCTCGCTATTCTAGTTATAGGACATAGAATTTTTCCTACTTCTTATCTAAATTTCTTAAAATTATGAAAATTTATTTTAAGTGGTTAAATTGATAGACATCAAAATTTTCTGGTTCGTAGTAATAGTTGGATTTGTACGTGGATCGGGTTATTGGAGCCAAACAGTCCTCAATTATATTGAGACCAAACGAATCCTGCCCCTCTGCTGCATCTTTTGGCTATTCGAAACGTGGGCAAAATCAGAAAAGTCTATTGATTGGATAACTTATTATAATTTTTCTTTCCTTTTAAAAACTAATAGGATATTCAGTGAATGCACCGAGCAAGACGTTCATCACCTTTTGTACGTTCACCACCTGTAACTAGATCAAGACATTTAGCAAATATAACCGCCGTTGATTTTTCTTTAGAATCGTCATCTAGTCAACCAAGTACTTCAGTTCAAATTTCCGATAATCCATTTTTTGAACCCGACCTCACAATTGAGAATCCGGAAAATATTCAGGAACGGTTCATAGATCCTGAACCATTATACTTTCCTCCGGAACCACCAATCATTCAAACAGAGATTGTTGAGGAACGAACCATTAAATCAGAATCATCTAGTGATACCGATTCAACAAATTCAATTATGGAGAATCTGGAACCTTTAAGTATGGAAGACCGAATGAGAGCTAAACGCACTGGCCAAGGTCATGCAATTACTCATCCAGACATTAATGCGCCAGATTATGAAATCAAAGGACAAATTCTACACATGGTGACTAATCAATGCCAATTTAGTGGTGCGCCGAAGGAAGATCCAAATGAACATCTACGTACCTTTAATAGGATCTGCACACTATTTAAAATACGAGAAGTGGAGGATGAACAGATATATCTCATGTTATTTCCCTGGACTTTAAAGGGAGAAGCCAAAGATTGGTTGGAATCGTTACCTGAAGGGGCGATCGATACATGGGACGTTTTAATTGACAAATTTCTTAAACAATTCTTCCTGCATCTAAAGCCGTAAGACTTCAAGCAGAAATTGTTACGTTCACACAAAAGCCAAATGAAACTCTATATGAGGCGTGGACAAGATATGGAAAGTTGTTAAGAGGATGTCCGCAACATGGTTTAGACACCTGTCAAATAGTACAAATATTCTACCAAGGATGCGACATCACTACAAGGAAAGACATAGATATAGCAGCTGGTGGTTCTATTATGAAGAAAACCGAAACTGATGCTTACAAAATTATTGATAATACTGCTTCCCACTCACATGAGTGGCACCAAGAAAAAGATATCATTAGATCATCTAAAGTAGCTAGAGCCGATTCTAGCCATGACTTAGATTCCATTTCGGCAAAGATAGATGCTTTCGAGAGACGAATGGAAAAGATGACTAAAGATATTCATGCTATACGAATTAGTTGTGAGCAGTGTGGAGGACCACATTTGACAAAAGATTGTCTCAGTATTGAATTAACAATGGAACAAAGAGAGAATATTTCATACATAAACCAAAGGCCTGGAAATAATTATCAGAATAATTATCAACCGCCAAGACCGATTTACAATCAAAACCAAAATTATAACCGAAATGTTCCATACAACAACCAACAAGGTCCTAGCAATCAACAAATATCTAACAATACTTACAATCAGCAAAGACCTATTTTTCCGATTAAACCACAACAAACCGACGAGAAAAAGCCAAATTTAGAAGATATGATATCAAAGCTAGTTGAGTCTCAAACGCAGTTTTTCACATCTCAAAAACAAACCAATGAACAAAATGCTCAAGCATTTAGAAATCAACAAGCTTCTATTCAAAATCTGGAACAAGAAGTAAGTAACCTAGCAAGGTTAATAGGTGAAAGAAAACCGGGAAGTCTACCTAGTGATACAAACGCTAACCCCCGGAATGAAACAGCTAAAGCCATTACCACAAGAAGTGGTACAATACTTAAACCACCTGAAATACCTGTAACTTCTGATGAAACTATTCCTACTCCATAAGAACCACAACCTGATCAAGATAAGGAAAAAGAACCGGTAGTTGAAAAGGTTAATGAAGATAACACAGTTAAGGATAAACCTTATGTTAAACCATACCAACCACCACTTCCTTACCCGAGTAAAATGAAGAAAGAAAAACTTGAAGCCGAGCAATCCAAATTTTTGGATATGTTTAAACAGATAAATGTAAATCTTCCTTTCATTGATGTGATTTCAGGAATGCCAAGATATGCTAAATTCTTGAAAGATCTAATCTCAAATAGAAAGAAAATGGAAGAACTCTCGGCTGTTACTATGAATGCTAATTGTTCAGCAGTGCTGTTGAATAAGATACCAGAAAAACTATCTGATCCAGGAAGTTTCACAATTCCATGTTTTCTGGGTAGTCTTAGTTCAATAGAAGCATTGGCAGACTTAGGTGCTAGTATAAATCTAATGCCGTATTCACTATACACTAAACTAGACCTTGGAGAATTGAAACCAACCAGAATAAGCATACAACTAGCCGATAGATCAATAAAATATCCTAGAGGGATAATGGAGAACATGCTAGTTAAAGTTGGTACTTTAGTATTTCCAGTAGATTTTGTTGTTTTAGACATGGAAGAAGATTCTCAAGTTCCTCTCATTTTAGGAAGACCATTCTTAAACACGGCTAAAGTAATGATAGACGTGTTCGGTAAGAAACTGACCCTAAGTATAGAGGATGAGAGTGTTACCTTTTCAGTTGATAGAGCAATGCAACAACCGCAATCTGCAGATGATACATGTTATTATATTCAAACTATAGATGCACATGCAGAATTATTAGAAGAATTTCCAGAATTACAAGGAACAGGAGAATGTTCTTTAGGAGAAGGTAATGAACCAATTGATGAAGCTGAAATGTTAGCTACACTTATAGCTAATGGATATGAACCAACAACAGAAGAAATTCAAATGCTAAAAGAAGAAGACAGATATCGATATAAATCATCAATAGAAGAACCTCCGAAATTAGAGTTAAAGCCACTTCCAAACCATTTGGAATACGCTTATTTACATGGCGAATCTGAATTACCTGTAATAATATCGTCTTCTCTTACTGAAAATGAGAAATCACAACTCATTTCTGTGTTGAAAGCTCATAAACCAGCCATTGCATGGAAGATTCATGATATTAAAGGAATAAGTCCTTCGTATTGCACACATAAAATCCTTATGGAAGAAGGTCATAAAACGTATGTGCAACGCCAACGAAGACTAAATCCTAATATGCAAGATGTAGTTAAGAAAGAGATTATTAAACTGCTAGATGCAGGTTTGATATATCCAATCTCTGATAGTCCATGGGTAAGCCCAGTTCAATGCGTGCCTAAGAAGGGTGGCATGACTGTCATTACAAATGAGAAAAATGAGCTTATTCCTACTAGGACTGTAACAGGATGGCGTGTATGTATTGATTATAGAAAATTAAATGACGCCACCAGAAAAGATCACTTTCCCTTACCTTTCATAGATCAAATGTTGGAAAGATTAGCCGGAAATAGTTACTATTGTTTTCTAGATGGATTTTCCGGATATTTTCAAATTCTAATAGCACCCGAAGATCAAGAGAAAACCACATTCACGTGCCCTTATGGTACTTTTGCTTACAAACGCATGCCATTTGGACTTTGTAACGCCCCTGCAACCTTTCAAAGGTGTATGATGGCGATTTTTCACGACATGATAGAAGAATGCATGGAAGTATTCATGGATGACTTTTCAGTCTTCGGTGATACATTTAAATCATGTCTAGTTAATCTGGAACGAATGCTAATTAGATGCGAAAAATCAAATCTAGTACTTAATTGGGAGAAATGCCATTTCATGGTTAAAGAAGGCATCGTTCTTGGACATAAAATTTCAAAAGAAGGAATTGAAGTGGATAGAGCTAAAGTAGATGTAATTGCTAAACTTCCACATCCCACAAATGTTAGAGGAGTTAGGAGTTTTCTAGGGCATGCCAGTTTTTACCGACGTTTTATAAAAGATTTTTCTAAAATTGCCACTCCTATGAATAAACTCCTAGAAAAGGATGCTCCATTCATCTTTTCAGATGAGTGTATCAAATCTTTTAATATTCTTAAAGAGAAACTCACTAATGCGCCAATCATGATAACACCAAATTGGAATCTACCATTTGAACTAATGTGCGATGCAAGTGATTTTGCAATGGGAGCCGTTTTAGGACAAAGGATTGAAAAACGATTTCAACCTATATATTATGCTAGTAAGATGTTTCAAGGAGCACAAACGAACTATACAACTACTGAAAAAGAACTCCTTGCTATTGTCTTTGCTTTTGACAAATTTCGATCATATCTCGTTCTAGCAAAAACGGTGGTCTATACCGACCATTCTGCTCTTAGATACCTATTTTCAAAACAAGATGCTAAACCAAGATTAATCCGTTGAATCTTACTCTTACAAGAGTTTGATATTGAAATCCGAGATAAAAGAGGAGCAGAAAATCTCGCCGCTGATCATCTTTCTCGTCTTGAAAATCCCGAATTAGAAGTTCTGAATGAATCAGCCATACAAGACAACTTTCCTGATGAATATCTATTGAAGATAGATTATAAAGAAATCCCATGGTTTGCAGACTATGCAAACTACTTAGTTTGTGGATTCCTTGAAAAAGGATTATCGTACCAAAGACGAAAGAAATTCTTCAGTGATATAAAACACTATTTCTGGGAAGATCCACATCTGTTTAAAAGTTGTCCCGATGGAATAATACGCCGATGTGTATTTGGAGATGAAGCTAGTAAAATTTTAAACCATTGTCACACAGGACCAACAGGAGGGCATTATGGGCCTCAACTAACAGCAAGAAAAGTTTATGAAGCTGGATTCTATTGGCCTACAATTTACAAAGACGCACACCTTCTTTGCAAATCCTGTGATGCATGTCAAAGGGCCGGAAAAATAAGTCAACGTGATGAAATACCACAAAATGTCATCCAAGTATGTGAAGTATTTGACATTTGGGGTATTGACTTTATGGGTCCATTTCCAAAATCTAATAATAATCTATATATACTCGTAGCCATTGATTATGTATCTAAATGGGCGGAAGCACAAGCTCTCCCAACTAACGATGCACGAGTTGTAGTCAACTTTTTAAAACGTCTTTTTGCAAGGTTTGGAACACCGAAAGCTTTAATAAGTGATCGGGGTACTCATTTCTGTAATAATCAACTTGAGAAAGTTCTTAAAAGATATGGAGTAACTCATAAAATCTCCACCGCATATCATCCACAAACAAGTGGACAAGTTGAAAATACCAACCGAGCTTTAAAACGTATTCTAGAGAAAACCGTAGGATCAAATCCGAAGGAATGATCCATTAAATTGGAGGATGCACTCTGGGCTTTTAGAACAGCCTACAAAACTCCAATTGGAACCACACCTTTTAGACTTGTTTATGGAAAAGCATGTCATCTTCCTGTAGAAATTGAACACAAAGCATTTTGGGCTTTGAAGACATGTAATCTTGATTTACATGAAGCCGGACGTCTACGATTAAGTCAACTAAATGAATTAGAAGAATTAAGACATGAAGCATACGAAAATTCGTTAATCTATAAAGAAAGAACGAAGAAATGGCATGATAAAAGAATCAGAAGTTCAAAAGAATTTAAAGAAGGAGACAGAGTTCTTCTTTTCAATTCACGATTCAAGCTATTTCCTGGAAAATTAAAATCAAGATGGTCTGGACCATTCATAGTCAAAAGAGTTTTCCCATACGGAACGATAGAATTGATAAATTCAAATGGGATTGAATTTAAAGTTAATGGTCACAGAGTTAAACATTACATACATGGTCCGATGGAAGTCGACAACGAAGTTAATCACAATTTCGACACCACAGCTAACTAAGTGTGGGGAGAATCAAGTCTTTAAAGGATAATATGTATTTCTGTTAGAGTTAGATTGTCTGTTTTCGTGTAGTTCTCGAAAATGGAACCCGAATGGTCTTTCCCTAGCAGACCCTAAAGAACTAGTCTTCTCCCCCCATTCTGAATTTTTATTTTTTTTAGGTTTTTACAAAATGAAGACTGCCTGTGAACTAAACCATGGTCTAATGCTACACGCTTTGATCACTAAACGTAATAATGACATACTACCGAGTGAAATAGTATCAGTAATCAGAGAAAGAATGGACAGAGTTAGAAAAGAATCCAGATGCGAAGATAATAAGTTACAATTTGGTAAAGAAAAATCAAAATCCGCAGCGAAAAGAAGAGCACGACACCTAGAACGATGTCACAAATGCGGAAAATGGTCACATGGAGGTAA
This sequence comes from Rutidosis leptorrhynchoides, assembly GCF_046630445.1. Lineage (NCBI taxonomy): Eukaryota > Viridiplantae > Streptophyta > Magnoliopsida > Asterales > Asteraceae > Rutidosis > Rutidosis leptorrhynchoides. The sequence continues at coordinate 416,475,391 of NC_092338.1, forward strand.
ATGTTCAAATAATCAAACCTATTCAAATACCGAATTTGTTACTTTATGCAGAGACGGACCGTTCATATGTTTAGAAGAAAAGACACTGAATGCTCGAGGTTACGCCTATGTAGCCATGGAAAATCAATTAAACCGACTATCTTATGAATGGGATAGATCATATAACTAAGAAATCTATTCCACAGGTATGTCTGTACAGTTTTTATTTTTATTTTTATTTTTAACCTTTTGATAATAAACGCTAATTTGTTCGCTAAAAAGTATTAAATTGGTATTGAATAAAATTAGGTTTGGCGACCGAAATTATTGATATCATTCAAAAATTTATTACATCACTGCGAAATTTAACGTTTATTCTTAAGGTATAAATATCTTTAATCAATCAACCCAAAATATTTCAAAAATTCGTCATGAGTTAAATTAGGTCTTGGAACCGAAATTACTTTACCGAAAAGAGGGGCGCATATTTTTGATAATATTTGATTGATTAAAGTGGGATAAAAAGACAAAAAGATTTTTAATTTTATTTTTACCATATTTTAAAAATTAATATTTAAATCTTAAATTAATATTGTAAACTTTGTAAAAACAATATATTTAAAATATTTGAAAAATTAATATAAATTTTTAATTTTATGCATTTCAAATTTTAAGTTTGGTGTGAATTTTTAATTTTTAAAATATAAAATTTTAATTTTATGCATTTTAAATTTTGAGTTTGGTGTGAATTTTTAATATTAATTTTGAATTTTATATTTATGTTGTGTGAATTTAAAAACAAAAATTTACTTTATCTCATTAAGTTAAGAATATGATTTTTAAAATTCGTCGTAAGTTGAAGACTAGGTCTTTGAACCGAAATTGCTTTACCCGAGGGAGGGACGAGAACTTTTATTATCATTATTTTTAATCTTATTGAATTAGAGTATACCAAAAACATTAAAAAAAAACCCAAAAAATCTTAGCTTTTAAAACAATCGCTACAAAAAGACAAATTTTAAAATTTTGTCGAAGGACGGACTAGGACATCGATCCGAAACGACCTCGTCCTAAATAACAAGGGAAACAAAATTTTAAAATTAAATACTTAATTGTTTTATAAGTTAAAGATTATAAAAAAAAAAAAAAAAAAAAGAGCAAACTCCGCGACTCGCGGAGTTTGAAAGGGAAATCTCCGCGACTCGCGGAGGGACCAAAACCCAGAAAAAAAAATAAAACGTAAAAACAGATCAGTTTACTCCCCACAAAAACACACTGCAAAAATACAGCTCGAAAACTGCTGCGAAAAACCCCGAAAATATACCCAAAAACACCCCAAAAATCCCAATTTTTAACCGTTAATCACCAAATTTTTTGCTAAAATCATGTTGAGAAGGATGCTATCTAAGAATTACTCAAGAAAAACGGTAAATTTCTACACCTAAACACCATTTAATTCGAAATTTGGTGTTCTTGAGCTATTTTTTCCCCAATTTGATTTTGATGCTTTTTAGTGTAATTAGACTTAAATTGTTTATGTATTATGCTTGTATAACCTAGATTGATGCTGTTTAACATGATTAGAAGCCTTAAACTTCAAATTTTGAGTAATCTAGGGTTTGTGTTCTTGAGCAAATTTGGGGCTTTTTGATATAAACAGGTTATGGCCGATTTTTGTCATGAATTGTTGCTAAATTGAGTAGTGTAACATGTCTAGGTAGTTAAATGATCCAAACTTTGAGCCTAAACATGATTTTGAGAATTAAAGTGGACTTTTTCAAGTCTAAAATTCATGAACTTGATTTTTGAAAGATAATGCCATTTGAGACTTGTTTAATTGCTAGTAATGATTATTTTGACATGTTATTTGAGTTGAATGCTTATGAACTTGGCGAACATTTTCGTATATGCTTATTTGAAAAAGTGTAGATTTGATAAAAATGTGAAAATAAGCTTAAGTTTGATATAAATTGATAATGTCATTGTAATTATTTTGATTGATGATTTTGCTGACACTAATGCATATTTGGATGCACAAAAATTGTGTTTGATGTGTTTTGCAGAATGAAAGGGGTGAATCTTCATCCCAAGCCCGCAATGCTCCTGCTGAGAATTTGGAACAACAGGAGGTAGATAACTACTACAAGCAGGATGTACCTCATCCAGTCATGACCTTTTCCGATATGCATTTGGAAGAGTTGCACCCGAACCTGAGATTTGACAGACTTTGGATAGATTATCCAAAATATCAACGGGGTTTGCATACTCTTCATTCCAAGGTTGTTGAGGTACCGAGGGTCATAGAATGGGGACCCTTAGAAGCTGTAGAATTGGCCGGGCCAATTAGGGAATTACTTGTATAGAGGTATGGTAATTCTTCTTTTAATGACTGGATATGTTTATTCACCATACGCAGACCTGTATATAAAGTATGGTGTGAAGAATTGTTATGTAGTATAGAGTTGAATGATCGGGTAGCTAGTTTAACCGATCGTTCTTTTATTAGATTTTTGTTAGGCGGTTCGATGCGCCACATGTCTTTACTGGACATGGCTCAGGCTTTACGTATATATACGCCTGAGGAGTTAGCGTCTGCCGATTGTAGAGGATTGATACTAAACGGTAGAAAGATAGATGAGAATTTTGATACACACGGTGTGTGGAGTCAAATGACAAGCCATCACCGTTTCAAAGGGGGAAATTACTCTTATTTGGATATAGATAGAGCCGAATTAAGAGTGATACATAGGTTTTTAGCTAATTCGATTACACAAAGGGGTAAAAACAAGGAAAAAGTAAATGAACAAGATTTGTTTTACCATATGTGTATTCGAGACCCACAAAGCGCTGTAAGTATACCGTATTGTGTGGGTTATTATTTATCAGCTATGGTTCGGGGGATGCGACCACATAGCATAATAGGAGGTGGTATTTTTATTACTTTGATTGGTGAATATCTCGGTGTGGATATAAGTCGGGGGGGATTATTACTAGAAGAGCCGGAACCCCGCGATACTATAGGTTTAAATGTATACCATGGTGCGAAAGTTTTGAAGAGGCGAAATAATGCCGCAGTACGATACCATGGTAGACATCTACAGGTGGAGAGAAACCAGCAGCAAGGTAATGTAGGAGGGGGGAATGAGATGCAAGAAATGCATAGGTTTATAGCTTCTTAGGAATACGAAAATGCTAGACAGAGAGCATTTGAAGATTGGCAAGTTCATCAGAACCAGATCATAGCTCATTGCCAACATATAGGTAGAAACTATATTCCTACACCGAAACCCATCTTCCCTCCTTGGTCTATAGAGATGCAGCCACCATATCCTACGTATGATCCTGCCGAAGCATTCTATAGCACTTATGGTTATGCCTGGAACCCCTATTGGTACCAATATCATCCTTAGTTTACTTATTATTATTTTTTTTTATTTTGTAATTTGTAATTATTGATACATTTAATATTTTTGTTAATATTGTAATCATTTTTATAATTATCTAACTTTTATTCTTAGATTTTAATAATTTTTGAATGTGGGGTAATGTACCAAACTTCAAAAATATGTATATATGTTTGCAGTTTATCTTATGTACACAACAGGGTAAAACAACGCATTTTCAAAGACTGGCATTAAGTTCAGCAAAAGCAACTAATTTCGACGACAAGATGCAAAATATATGTGAAATAACAACAAGACGGAATGAACAAATGATGTGCACCATTTATCATTCAGCAAACAAACGCCAATATATTTGGAAACTTTGGTAAAAATTTAATCATTTTCACACAAATCACCCTCAATAATTTAAATTGTTACTGATTTCTTGCAAATGAGGGCATTGCAAGATCTTAAGTGTGGGAAGGGGTTAAATTCTTTCGGATTTTTTTTTAAAAAATTTTTGATTTAAACACTTGGTTACCATTAAAAATACTAGTAAAGCAGTAGTTGTATTAGAATCTAGTGCTCTCTGATAAAAAAAGAACAGCCCTAGTCTTATATACTGACTACCCAATTCTAGTAAAATTTTTTAAAATTTTCAATTAAATGAATTCAAATCATGTTTATACATATTTATGAACGATAAAACTAGGTTTTAAACACCGAAATTATTGTTATCTCAGAAAGAACATAAATTAAGAAACAAACTAAAATGTCAAAATTCATTTAAAAATGGAATAGAGGACGATAAAAAGGAAAATAAAAGCCAAGTGTGGGAAAATTTACCAAGTTATTTTAAACATATGTCACATATATCTGTAACAAATAACTGAAAATACTTTTGCTTTGGACTAAACTAAACTGTTTTACCCGATAAAAGAAAAGAAGAGATGGATCTACACGATGAATCAATTCCATCATTAAAAGGAAGTAAAGTCTTCCGAAAAAGACACGCGCTTCTTGATTTAGGTCATGAAGTTGTTGTCCAGACCAGCTGTAGGTTGACGAAAAATCTAGAAAAGTCATCACTAAAATCAGCAGGAAATCCACGGACCTCAGCATTAAACAGGGTTGCCAAGTGGTCAGATTTATCCTAACCATGAGAAGGATTTATCTCGTACAATGGGGGGCACCATGCAAATTAGCTGGATAAGACTAATGAATCAGATCCCCAGAAAGGATAATCTCCTTAAAGATTAAAAATCAGCTTTTAAGACTGATATTACTCAATCCTAGAGATTGACCTTAAAGATTGAGAATTCAAACTCATGGAATTCAATGATATCTAAACTCGAGCTTAAACGAGAAAATATTTTGATCAAAATTACAAACCGATTTGTTTTCTGAAAACCCTATTTTCAATGCGTTCATTACCATTGAACGTAAAATCCTAGGAATTCACCTGGAATTCATTAGGTCACCTGAACTAAATCGGGTGTCAACCGTAAGAACGGTGGTTGTATAGTGGTCAAAGACAGGACCTTGTGCCAGGCCGAAAAATTATAAGGCTGAGCTTTACTATTGCTCCTACCAAGGATAGTAATTGCGTCCGACACGTTATAGACCATAATCAAAAGCATGTCACGGGACATTGCCTTAACAGTTGCTTGTTCAACGCTTTCCTTTCAACCGGACGGTAGTTTACCGAAAGGTAATATACGGGACAAGTAAACTGGACGTGTTGCTTTCCAAATACAAGGTTAGCAAGTGGGTGACACAAAACCGCAAGTTTTGAGCTAAAATTTTCAAATCTGAAACCAACCAAACCCACAAAAATATTTTGCAAACACCGGTAAAGGGTTATTCCGGAAAACTTATCTAGGGTAAAAACTAGATTTAATTTTCAAAAGATCAAATCTTTTCATAAAGATCCAATTTCCTTAATGGATCTAAATTTTTATAGTCATGTGGGACTGTAAACCATATCGTTACTACCATTGTTTATACCGTCGTATAGAAATCACTGATGTACAAAGTGTGAAGAATAAAGAAGTGATTCTAGTATTTCAAGACAATATTGCTTGAGGACAAGCAACGCTCAAGTGTGGGAATATTTGATAATGCTAAAAACGAACATATATTTCATAGCATTATTCCTCAAGAAAGACAAGCTCTTAGTTGCAATTGTTCTATTTACAAGTGATATTCGTTTAAATAATAAAAGGTGAAGACAAAAGACAGATTCGACGAATTGAAGACGCAAACGACCAAAAAGCTCAAAAGAACAAAAGACAATCAAAAAGGTTCCAATTATTGATAAGAAACGTCTCGAAATTACAAGAGTACAAGATTCAAAACGCAAAGTACAAAATATAAAATTGTACGCAAGGACGTTCGAAAATCCGGAACTGGGACCAGAGTCAACTCTTAACGCTCGACGCAACGGACTAAAAATTACAAGTTAACTATGTATATAAATATAATATAATATATAATTAATTATATTAATTATATATATATTATATTTATATATAAAAAACCGTCGGCAGAGAAACTCCAAGGGTGTGAGCTGTAAATACATTCTCCGCGACTCGCGGAGTTTGAAGAGGCTTTTGCCGCGAGTCGCGGAGCCCCAAATTTCAACTCTGGCTATAAAGCAAACCGAATTCTGATCATTTTTCATATTCTATTTTCTCTCTTCTCTATCTATACGATATATATATATATATATATATATATATATATATAATTTATATTTTAATTTTAATTTTAATTATAATTCTAATAATAAGGGTATGTTAGCGAATGTTGTAAGGGTGTAAGTCGAAATTCTGTCCGTGTAACGCTACGCTATTTTTAATCATTGTAAGTTATGTTCAACCTTTTTACATTAATGTCTCGTAGCTAAGTTATTATTATGCTTATTTAAAACGAAGTAATCATGATGTTGGGCTAATTACTAAATTGGGTAATTGGGCTTTGTACCATAATTGGGGTTTGGACAAAAGAACGACACTTGTGGAAATTAGACTATGGGCTATTAATGGGCTTTATATTTGTTTAACTAAATGAAAGTTTGTTAATGTTAATATAAAGATTTACAATTGGGCGTCCCTATAAATTACCATATACACTCAATCGGACACGATGGGCGGGGTATTTATATGTACGAATAATCGTTCATTTAACCGGACACGGGAATGGATTAATAGCCACTAGAATAATTAAAACATGGGTGAAATTACATTCAAGGGTAATTGGTGTAATTGTTAACAAAGTAGTAAAACCTTGGTTTACACGCAGTCGATAACCTGGTGTATTCATTAAACAAAGTATTAAAACCTTGTTACAATTCGAATCCCCAATTAGTTGGAATATTTAACTTCGGGTATAAGAATAATTTGATGAGGACACTCGCACTTTATATTTATGACTGATGGACTGTTATGGACAAAAACCAGACGGACATATTAAATTGAAATGTCCCGTTCTTATTGATTAAAAACGTTCCATATTAATTGATTTCGTTGCGAGGTTTTGACCTCTATATGAGACGTTTTTCAAAGACTGCATTCATTTTTAAAACAAACCATAACCTTTATTTCATAAATAAAGGTTTAAAAAGCTTTACGTAAATTATCAAATAATGATAATCTAAAATATCCTGTTTACACACGACCATTACATAATGGTTTACAATACAAATATGTTACATCGAAATCAGTTTCTTGAATGCAGTTTTTACACAATATCATACAAACATGGACTCCAAATCTTGTCCTTATTTTAGTATGCAACAGCGGAAGCTCTTAATATTCACCTGAGAATAAACATGCTTTAAACGTCAACAAAAATGTTGGTGAGTTATAGGTTTAACCTATATATATCAAATCGTAACAATAGACCACAAGATTTCATATTTCAATACACATCCCATACATAGAGATAAAAATCATTCATATGGTGAACACCTGGTAACCGACAATAACAAGATGCATATATAAGAATATCCCCATCATTCCGGGACACCCTTCGGATATGATATAAATTTCGAAGTACTAAAGCATCCGGTACTTTGGATGGGGTTTGTTAGGCCCAATAGATCTATCTTTAGGATTCGCGTCAATTAGGGTGTCTGTTCCCTAATTCTTAGATTACCAGACTTAATAAAAAGGGGCATATTCGATTTCGATAATTCAACCATAGAATGTAGTTTCACGTACTTGTGTCTATTTTGTAAATCATTTATAAAACCTGCATGTATTCTCATCCCAAAAATATTAGATTTTAAAAGTGGGACTATAACTCACTTTCACAGATTTTTACTTCGTCGGGAAGTAAGACTTGGCCACTGGTTGATTCACGAACCTATAACAATATATACATATATATCAAAGTATGTTCAAAATATATTTACAACACTTTTAATATATTTTGATGTTTTAAGTTTATTAAGTCAGCTGTCCTCGTTAGTAACCTACAACTAGTTGTCCACAGTTAGATGCACAGAAATAAATCTATAAATATTATCTTGAATCAATCCACGACCCAGTGTATACGTATCTCAGTATTGATCACAACTCAAACTATATATATTTTGGAATCAACCTCAACCCTGTATAGCTAACTCCAACATTCACATATAGAGTGTCTATGGTTGTTCCGAAACATATATAGATGTGTCGACATGATAGGTCGAAACATTGTATACGTGTCTATGGTATCTCAAGATTACATAATATACAATACAAGTTGATTAAGTTATGGTTAGAATAGATTTGTTACCAATTTTCACGTAGCTAAAATGAGAAAAATTATCCAATCTTGTTTTACCCATAACTTCTTCATTTTAAATCCGTTTTGAGTGAATCAAATTGCTATGGTTTCATATTGAACTCTATTTTATGAATATAAACAGAAAAGTATAGGTTTATAGTCGGAAAAATAAGTTACAAGTCGTTTTTGTAAAGGTAGTCATTTCAGTCGAAAGAACGACGTCTAGATGACCATTTTAGAAAAATACTTCCACTTTGAGTTTAATCATAATTTTTGGATATAGTTTCATGTTCATAATAAAAATCATTTTCTCAGAATAACAACTTTAAAATCAAAGTTTATCATAGTTTTTAATTAACTAACCCAAAACAGCCCGCGGTGTTACTACGACGGCGTAAATCCGGTTTTACGGTGTTTTTCGTGTTTCCAGGTTTTAAATCATTAAGTTAGCATATCATATAGATATAGAACATGTGTTTAGTTGATTTTAAAATTCAAGTTAGAAGGATTAACTTTTGTTTGCGAATAAGTTTAGAATTAACTAAACTATGTTCTAGTGATTACAAGTTTAAACCTTCGAATAAGATAGCTTTATATGTATGAATCGAATGATGTTATGAACATCATTACTACCTTAAGTTCCTTGGATAAACCTACTGGAAAAGAGAAAAATGGATCTAGCTTCAATGGATCCTTGGATGGCTCGAAGTTCTTGAAGCAGAATCATGACACGAAAACAAGTTCAAGTAAGATCATCACTTGAAATAAGATTGTTATAGTTATAGAAATTGAACCAAAGTTTGAATATGATTATTACCTTGTATTAGAATGATAACCTACTGTAAGAAACAAAGATTTCTTGAGGTTGGATGATCACCTTACAAGATTGGAAGTGAGCTAGCAAACTTGAAAGTATTCTTGATTTTATGAAACTAGAACTTTTGGAATTTATGAAGAACACTTAGAACTTGAAGATAGAACTTGAGAGAGATCAATTAGATGAAGAAAATTGAAGAATGAAAGTGTTTGTAAGTGTTTTTGGTCGTTGGTGTATGGATTAGATATAAAGGATATGTAATTTTGTTTTCATGTAAATAAGTCATGAATGATTACTCATATTTTTGTAATTTTATGAGATATTTCATGCTAGTTGCCAAATGATGGTTCCCACATGTGTTAGGTGACTCACATGGGCTGCTAAGAGCTGATCATTGGAGTGTATATACCAATAGTACATACATCTAAAAGCTGTGTATTGTACGAGTACAAATACGGGTGCATACGAGTAGAATTGTTGATGAAACTGAACGAGGATGTAATTGTAAGCATTTTTGTTAAGTAGAAGTATTTTGATAAGTGTCTTGAAGTCTTTCAAAAGTGTATGAATACATATTAAAACACTACATGTATATAGATTTTAACTGAGTCGTTAAGTCATCGTTAGTCGTTACATGTAAATGTTGTTTTGAAACCTTTAGGTTAACGATCTTGTTAAATGTTGTTAACCCAATGTTTATAATATCAAAAGAGATTTTAAATTATTATATTATCATGATATTATCATGTATGAATATCTCTTAATATAATATATATACATTAAATGTCTTTACAACGATAATCGTTACATATATGTCTCGTTTAAAAATCATTAAGTTAGTAGTCTTGTTTTTACATATGTAGTTCATTGTTAATATACTTAATGATATGTTTACTTATCATAGTATCATGTTAACTATATATATATCCATATATATGTCATCATATAGTTTTTACAAGTTTTAACGTTCGTGAATCACCGGTCAACTTGGGTGGTCAATTGTCTATATGAAACATATTTCAATTAATCAAGTCTTAACAAGTTTGATTGCTTAACATGGTGGAAACATTTAATCATGTAAATATCAATCTCAATTAATATATATAAACATGGAAAAGTTCGGGTCACTACAGTACCTACCCGTTAAATAAATTTCGTCCCGAAATTTTAAGCTGTTGAAGGTGTTGACGAATCTTCTGGAAATAGATGCGGGTATTTCTTCTTCATCTGATCTTCACGCTCCCAGGTGAACTCGGGTCCTCTACGAGCATTCCATCGAACCTTAATAATTGGTATCTTGTTTTGCTTAAGTCTTTTAACCTCACGATCCATTATTTCGACGGGTTCTTCGATGAATTGAAGTTTTTCGTTGATTTGGATTTCATCTAACGGAATAGTGAGATCTTCTTTAGCAAAACATTTCTTTAAATTCGAGACGTGGAAAGTGTTATGTACAGCCGCGAGTTGTTGAGGTAACTCTAGTCGGTAAGCTACTGGTCCGATACGATCAATAATCTTGAATGGTTCAATATACCTTGGATTTAATTTCCCTCGTTTACCAAATCGAACAACGCCTTTCCAAGGTGCAACTTTAAGCATGACCATCTCTCCAATTTCAAATTCTATATCTTTTCTTTTAATGTCAGCGTAGCTCTTTTGTCGACTTTGGGCGGTTTTCAACCGTTGTTGAATTTGGATGATCTTCTCGGTAGTTTCTTGTATAATCTCCGGACCCGTAATCTGTCTATTCCCCACTTCACTCCAACAAATCGGAGACCTGCACTTTCTACCATAAAGTGCTTCAAACGGCGCCATCTCAATGCTTGAATGGTAGCTGTTGTTGTAGGAAAATTCTGCTAACGGTAGATGTCGATCCCAACTATTTCGGAAATCAATAACACATGCTCGTAGCATGTCTTCAAGCGTTTGTATCGTCCTTTCGCTCTGCCCATCAGTTTGTGGATGATAGGCAGTAGTCATGTCTAGACGAGTTCCTAATGCTTGCTGTAATGTCTGCCAGAATCTTGAAATAAATCTGCCATCCCTATCAGAGATAATAGAGATTGGTATTCCATGTCTGGAGATGACTTCCTTCAAATACAGTCGTGCTAACTTCTCCATCTTGTCATCTTCTCTTATTGGCAAGAAGTGTGCTGATTTGGTGAGACGGTCAACTATTACCCAAATAGTATCAAAACCACTTGCAGTCCTTGGCAATTTAGTGATGAAATCCATGGTAATGTTTTCCCATTTCCATTCCGGGATTTCGGGTTGTTGAAGTAGACCTGATGGTTTCTGATGCTCAGCTTTGACCTTAGAACACGTCAAACATTCTCCTACGTATTTAGCAACATCGGCTTTCATACCCGGCCACCAAAAATGTTTCTTGAGATCCTTGTACATCTTCCCCGTTCCAGGATGTATTGAGTATCTGGTTTTATGAGCTTCTCTAAGTACCATTTCTCTCATATCTCCAAATTTTGGTACCCAAATCCTTTCAGCCCTATACCGGGTTCCGTCTTCCTGAATATTAAGATGCTTCTCCGATCCTTTGGGTATTTCATCCTTTAAATTTCCCTCTTTTAAAACTCCTTGTTGTGCCTCCTTTATTTGAGTAGTAATGTTATTATGAATCATTATATTCATAGATTTTACTCGAATGGGTTCTCTGTCCTTCCTGCTCAAGGCATCGGCTACCACATTTGCCTTCCCCGGGTGGTAACGAATCTCAAAGTCGTAATCATTCAACAATTCAATCCACCTACGCTGCCTCATATTCAGTTGTTTCTGATTAAATATGTGTTGAAGACTTTTGTGGTCGGTATATATAATACTTTTGACCCCATATAAGTAGTGCCTCCAAGTCTTTAATGCAAAAACAACCGCTCCTAATTCCAAATCATGCGTCGTATAATTTTGTTCGTGAATCTTCAATTGTCTAGACGCATAAGCAATCACCTTCGTTCGTTGCATTAATACACAACCGAGACCTTGCTTTGATGCATCACAATAAATCACAAAATCATCATTCCCTTCAGGCAATGACAATATAGGTGCCGTAGTTAGCTTTTTCTTCAATAACTGAAACGCTTTCTCTTGTTCATCATTCCATTCAAATTTCTTCCCTTTATACGTTAATGCAGTTGATAATGCTAAAAACGAACATATATTTCATAGCATTATTCCTCAAGAAAGACAAGCTTTTAGTTGCAATTGTTCTATTTACAAGTGATATTCGTTTAAATAATAAAAGGTGAAGACAGAAGACAGATTCGACGATTTGAAGACGCAAACGACCAAAAAGCTCAAAAGAACAAAAGACAATCAAAAAGGTTCCAATTATTGATAAGAAACGTCTCGAAATCACAAGAGTACAAGATTCAAAACACAAAGTACAAGATATTAAATTGTACGCGAGGACGTTTCAAAAATCCGGAACCGGGACCAGAGTCAACTCTTAACGCTCGACGCAACGGACTAAAAATTACAAGTTAACTATGTATATAAATATAATATAATATATAATTAATTATATTAATTATATATATATTATATATATATATTAAAAACCGTCGGCAGCAAGAAACTCCAAGGGTGTGAGCTGTAAATACATCTCCGCGACTCGCGGAGTTTTAAGGGCATTTTGCCGCGAGTCGCGGAGCCCCAATTTTCAACTCTGGCTATAAAGCCAACCGAATTCTGATCAAATTTCATCATTTTTTTTCCTCTCATTCATACGAGATATATATATATATATATATAATTTATATTTTAATTTTAATTTTAATTTTAATTCTAATAATAAGGGTATGTTAGCGAATGTTGTAAGGGCGTAAGTCGAAATTCTATCCGTGTAACGCTACGCTATTTTTAATCATTGTAAGTTATGTTCAACCTTTTTATATTAATGTCGAGTAGCTAAGTTATTATTATGCTTATTTAAAACGAAGTAATCATGATGTTGGGCTAATTACTAAAATTGGGTAATTGGGCTTTGTACCATAATTGGGGTTTGGACAAAAGAACGACACTTGTGGAAATTAGACTATGGGCTATTAATGGGCTTTATATTTGTTTAACTAAATGAAAGTTTGTTAATGTTAATATAAAGATTTACAATTGGGCGTCCCTATAAACTACCATATACACTCAATCGGACACGATGGGCGGGGTATTTATATGTACGAATAATCGTTCATTTAACCGGACACGGGAATGGATTAATAGCCACTAGAATAATTAAAACAGGGGTGAAATTACATTCAAGGGTAATTGGTGTAATTGTTAACAAAGTAGTAAAACCTTGGTTTACACGCAGTCGATAACCTGGTGTATTCATTAAACAAAGTATTAAAACCTTGTTACAATTCGAATCCCCAATTAGTTGGAATATTTAACTTCGGATATAATAATAATTTGACAAGGACACTTGCAATTTATATTTATGACTGATGGACTGTTATGGACAAAAACCAGACGGACATATTGAATAATCCAGGACAAAGGACAATTAACCCATGGGCATAAAACTAAAATCAACACGTCAAACATCATGATTACGGAAGTTTAAATAAGCATAATTCTTTTATTTCATATTTAATTTCCTTTATTTTATATTTAATTGCACTTCTAATTATCGCACTTTTATTTATTTTATTTTATCGCACTTTTAATTATCGTACTTTTTAATTATCGCAATTTTATTTTATCGCATTTTTATTATTCGCAATTTCATTATCGTTATTTACTTTACGCTTTAATTTAAGTCTTGTATTTATTTTATATTTTACATTAGGTTTTAACTGCGACTAAAATCTTAAAATCGACAAACCGGTCATTAAACGGTAAAAACCCCCCCTTTATAATAATAATATTACCTATATATATATTTGTATTTTTATAAAAGTAAACTAATATAGCGTTGAGCTTTGTTTAAAGATTTCCCTGTGGAACGAACCGGACTTACTAAAAACTACACTACTGTACGATTAGGTACACTGCCTATAAGTGTTGTAGCAAGGTTTAAGTATATCCATTCTATAAATAAATAAATATCTTGTGTAAAATTGTATCGTATTTAATAGTTTTTCCTAGTAAATATAAGCTATTTTATATACACCTCGCTTCGCGCCAAGTATTTTTGGCGCCGCTGCCGGGGAACTATCTTAAAAGCCGGAAGCGCAACGCTAATATAAAAAAAAAAAAAAGATTTTTATCTACTTTTATTAAAATTCGTTTTTGTAAAAATACGTTTTAAATATTCGAAAATATAAAAAGAAAAACAAAAATATTAGTATTTTTAAGATTTTGTTAAATATTTAAGTTTTATAAGTTTCTTTATTTCTATTTTAGTTTATAAAAATATAAGTTTTATTTTAAAATCTTTTATTTATTTAAAAAACAGAAAACAGAAAATAAAAAAAAAAAAAAAAGAAAAACGCGTAAAAAGATAAATCTGTCAGCTCAAATTCTGAACCCCGCGACTCGCGGGGTTTTCTTCTTTAATCACCGCAACTCGCGGAGATCATCTGACAGGCGACAAGGAAGCCCTAATCGAGCATTAATTACGGGATATTATTAATTATTATTATTAAAACCTAATTATTATTATTATTATTATTATTATTAGTTTTAATTTTACTTTTACTTTTTATTTATATATTTTAGTTAAATTAGTTTAATAAAATTGTAAAATTAGTAGTTTTATTAAATAAATAATATAAAAATAATATTTTTATAAAAATTGTACTTTTTACAACTTTTTATATATTTTTATATTTTGTCCCTTTTTAATCGTTGTAGCGTAATATTTGTATTTTTAGCTCATTTTTAATTTTAAACTTAGTTTTTGCTATAGTTATTTTTACTCCTAGATTTTTAGGCTTTGCCGTAGAATTCCTTAAGTGCTTTTTCTTAAGACTAAGATTTAGGTGCTTTAGAATTTTGCGACACCTTTTTAAGTTTTAGTTTCTTTTTAAGTTATTTCCATTTGGGATTTAGTTTTTCCTGTAAGCTTTAATATTTTTAGACCTTTTACTATGTACCAATTATCATTCCAATTAGTAATTTCAATTTGCGATTATAATTTTAAGTTAGTTGTAGTAATAAGGTTAGGTTAGTTAAGTATTTTTAAGTTTTTATAAGTTTCTTTTATTTTTCCGTCACCTTTTATTTTTCAACCATTTTTTTTTCTTTTTCTACCTTTTTCGACGAACTCTTTGTCTTTCTTATTTCTCGCTATTCTAGTTTTTAGGACTTAGAATTTTTTCTACTTCTTATCTAAATTTCTTAAAATTACGAAAATTTATTTTAAGTGGTTAAATTAATAGACATCAAAATTTTCTGGTTCGTAGTAATAGTTGGATTTGT